>NW_025954194.1:600000-1200000 GCF_022376455.1 Epithele typhae | reverse complement strand
ACGCGCCCCCGGTGGCGTCCCAGAAGACGCCGTACGCCGTCGGGCCGTGCGCGGCGTCGAGCAGCGCGGAGATCGAGCCGTCGTTGCGGATGACGGCGAGCGTCTGCGCGGCCGTGGCGGCCTTGCTCGCGAACGAGGACGCGGTCGTGCCCGGGAAGACGAGGTAGGCGATGGACGCGGAGAGGTCGTTGTGCGTGAGGTAGGCGGTGAACATGTCGACGGAGATCGCGCCGGCGGAGGACGCGCCGATCGCGCTCCAGTTGCCGGTCTTCGTCGACGCGTCGACGGTGAGCGTGACCGGGTTCGATGTGTTGAAGGCGTAGCCCACGCCCCCATGCCAGAGGGTGCTCGGGTGCGAGAAGTTTCCGCCAGTGGACGCGGCGCCGTTGACGAAAACGCTACCGGAGAGCTTGCGCTGGTCGAGCACGGAGAGCACGGGCGTTGATGTGTTCGTGACCGAGACGCGGGCGACCATGACGAGCTGGACATCGTCGTCGAGGAAGAGCCAGGTCTTGCGCCAGTTCAGGCTCTTGTTGATCGGGTTCTCGTACCGCATCGCGACCGCGGCGACGGTGCCGTCGGTCGCACCACCGACCATCGTCTGTGTGCCTGTCTTGCGCGTCATGCTACACGAGAGGACGGTGCCGCCGTAGTCGACGGTAATACCGGGAATGAGGTTCCAGTCCCAGGCGGCCACGATGTCTTCGTACTCGTCGCCGTTGATGTGGGTGTATACGGTCCCGTCCGCAAGGTGGAAACCGAAGTTGTTGGCGGACGCGGTGCACTCGGTGTTCTGGGTCCGCTTGGAATACATACGCAGAGTGGTAACGTAGCCAGGTCCACGCTGAACCTAGTACGATGTTCAGAAGAAGGCGATCGGTTCAGGAGGAAAGGACATACAAAGTAATCGTTGGCGAAGAAAACACGGCTTCCCATAAGATTTCCGGAGTTCGCCGTCGTTGTGTTCAGGTTCAGGTTGTTGAAGACGTCAGAGAAGACGTCCGAATCCCAGAGCTCTCCGATGACTTGTATCTGGGTAAGATTGGTCTTGATATTGGCCGATGCGCTGTAAGGGGGGCTTCAGCCACTGCTCTGTTAGGTCATCGTACACATCCGTGCTTACTGGTTATCGGAGACAGGATCCGTCATCAACCTGCCCAGCACGCTCTGAACGAGCTATCAATACTGGAAATCAAGGGGGAAAGTTGTATACACTCACGAAATCCCAGTGCAGCACATTAGTGAAGACGTTCCGGAAGATCATCCACTGAATGGCATCCACCAATGTCTCCAAAGATGACCTTGCGGCGTCGCTGGCCTGGAACTGGGTTCCTGCGGCTTCAATTTCGAAGGAGAACAAATCATTTTCGCTGAACGTCATCCGTTGGTGCATATACGCATATTTGAACGCAGACGACCCACTAGTCTTTCCCATAATTGCCATTATAAATAATTCCGGCATGCTGCCCAAAGGAGCCGTCCGCTCTGATACCGTCGGCCTTGGTACCATTCTGGATGAGAGCATCGGAATGCACGTGGTCGAAGCCGGCAGAGACGAGCGAGACGTTCCCCTGAAGAAGACCTTGATCGATGCCGATGCTAGCGATGTCTTGCAGGTTCGCGCCGGTGATGTTCGAGACACCGACGATGCCTGTATCGAAGGTGGCGAAAGACCTCGAGGTGAACTTGACGCAATTATCGAGTTCAGTGGCTATCAAAGAGTCGCCCAAGAGCAGACATGCTTCACCGACGGAGGTCGGGATTCCGACGACCTGTGAGAGACGAGTCAGATCAACCCATACGTTTGTGATATATGTCCTGAATATGTACATTACTGAACCAGTTCGTATTCCACAGCCCGGGGACCCACACGGGCATGCATCGGTGCCGCCTTGGTCAAGGCAAGCGGGAATCGGAAAGTCGTTCTCGAACCAGAAGTTCATGGCCGACGAAATCGCCGCGCGGATCGTTGAGTCCTGTGTCCACTGGGCGGCGTTCTTGAAACCGCCGTGCCAACCCGCAGAGAATGTCACTACGCTTTTATGAGTCCATGGCTACAGACCGTGGCGTAACAAAAGCTCACATATGCGGGACCAGTGCGTTTCCGCTTTCCAATTGGCGGTCGGGGCGTTACAGCCAGTAGTATAGTCGACATCAGGCCAAGAGCCGTCCGCAGACTGGGTAGAGAGCCTAATACCAGTGTGAGGATCAATGCTACCGTATAGCGTGAGATCGTAGTGCTCACCAAGTTTGGATCGAGGTTGCGCCGGTAGTCGCGCCGACAATAGTGGCAAACCTGCGCTCCTTGACGGTGTCAATATCGTCGTCCGCGGTAGAGGCCGCTCGGACAGCAGCGGTATCGGCAGGGATGGCAACCGCAAGGCGCGAAGCCGAAGCAATCAGAGGAAGGATGGCGAGATAGCGCATATCAAGCACCGGCTGCTATCAGAGGAACGGCTCGAGACCTGACGAGGCATGGGGGGCATGGTGGTGCTTTTATACTTCCAAAGGTCTTCCCCGAGAATGCCCAATGTGCAAAGAAGCTCGGCGCCATCCGCGATGCAGATGGTCGTCCACCTTCGCGCACGCGATTCTCCGGCAAGACTCCCTGCAGTGGCTCTGGGCATGATGTCGGAGGCCTCTCCAGGCACAGGGCTGGAGTAACTCCGTACAATACGGAATGCACTGCCATGAACAGAAAACTGGTCCTATGTGATCAGGAAAAATATACACAAGACCTGGAGGCGACTCACAGAGCGAGAGCTGGATCTTGGATCATTCGTATCGCCTTTTGGAGGAGACTCTGAGGCAGTCTCGGTGCATTGCTCCGCGAGTGTTCCTGCACAGAAGCGTGTCTAATTTGGGGGCTACCGTGCGCGCAACGCTACGTGCCGCGTGGTATGTCGGATAGCTGCATCGGAGAGAGGGCCAGTTGTGGCGAGGAGCAGGTTGGGAAGAAGACGAGGCCCGCGTGGGATGGCGGCAGCGTTGATCACGAGCCGCGCGCCCGGCGAAACCTGGCTCTCATGCGAAACGGGCTCAAAAGGCTAGCAGACGGCCCCGGCACCACTCGGGGCCACTGACAGTACAGGCACAGGAAGTTGTGGGTCCATCGCGTACATGTCATCTCTAGTCACCGTTTAGCACGGGCGTCGTGTGTATCACGGCCGATATGTCATTTCGTTATATATAACTAGTCGCACAACAAATGACTTGGACCATTGGCGATCATAGCAAGGGGAAATTTTGACTCCCAACGCTCATTCAGGGTATTTTCCACCGCCCCTGTGTGATGACTCGCTTCGAACATAACGGAACAATTGTTAGACCTCGACATACGTCCTCCCGGAACTCGAGTCAGACGTCAGCGAGCTTGCTTGAGCGACATTGTTCACGATCCAAAGCAAATTAAACCCACTTATTTGGCTTTGTCAATGTGAACCGAGACTGAAGGAGGGCTCGTCGGGCAAGCCAGGTTGTACAACAGGGGTCGTCCCATGGATGCATAACGAGCAACGTACGACATACAAATCGACATAAGATCAGAACGCAGCGGTCTGCTCGTAACCTTGCTGGTAGCCCTCCTGAGGGGGGTACGCAGTCTCCTCCGCCGCAGGCGGCGGTGCAGCGACGACTGCAGGCTCGCGCTGCTCGGACGTGGGCTCGGCCACGATTTTGTCGAGAGGGGGCTCGAGGATCTGGACAGAGTCGGGAAGAGGCTTGCGGGGTCCAAGCTGACCCTCGGGGTCCCAGCCCTTCATGCTAGATACCGAGGTTAGAATACTTCTTCACAGTAAAACAAAATAACAGCGTACATTTTGACCTTGATACCAAGGACACCCTGACGGAGCATGACGTGCCTGACGGCGTAGTCAACGAACTCAACGGCGGGCTGACCGGAGTGGATCATGAAGCCGTCGGTGAACTTCATGGACTTGGCACGTGCCGCACGAAGCTTGCCGGAGACGACAACCTCGCAGCCCTTCGCATTGGACTCCATGACGAAACGGAGGACACCATAGCAAGCACTTCAAACCGAATCAGAATACGGCAGGGGGAAGCGTTGGCTGAATGTGCGTACCGGCGGACAGCGAGACCACCAAGGAGCTTGTAGCGGAGAGACTCGCACTGGGCGATGGCGGAAAGACCACGGTACTGGACCTTCTCGGCGTAGAGCTCGAGGGAGTTGTCGGGGAACTTGAAACGCTTTTGGACGAGCGCGGTGAGCTCGCGGATGCGGCGGCCCTTCTCACCGAGGACCTCCTGGGTGTGGGTGGCACGAATGATAATCTGGGGGTGGGTCTATGGCTCGAAGTGCATTCCGCATAGTGGACCGCAAGAGCACTCACCTCAGTGCGAGCGTGGGTCACACGGACATCGCAGCCGGAGTAGCCCTCCTCGGAGAGCTCGCGGGTGAAGAAGTCGTTCAACTCGGCGCGGAAGACACCGTCTGCAACGAACTTGCGCTTCTTGCTAATCTGGCTGGCCATCTTGAATTTGAGGCGAGAGCTATGGAGGACAAGTGATGTGAGCGCAGTTCTCAGCGTCATCCGAAACCAATCTCATCCATCCATCCGGTTCTGCAACGCTGACCGCGCTAGGAATCCGCAAGGCATGACCTAGAAACCATACGTACTGGATAGACACTCACTGAGGGGGGTTGCTTCACGGTGGACGCGCCGAGGATGTAGCTCTTGAGGCTTTGGCACGAGACTCCAGCCAGGGCACGACTTCCATGCTGGGAGGCTGCATATGGTAATTAACTCCCACGACCAATGAGCGCCGAGAGTAGCATAAATTTCAGCCGCGGACGCATCGAGTTTTCTCGTGCTCTCCCTTCTCCCTCTTTACGACGCAGTCTGCACATCTCACGCTTGCATTGGTGAGTTTGTCTCGTTGCGGTTCTCGTGTCCGCTATGAAGAGTGTTGTGTCTTCAACCGTAACTGGCACCTCTTAGTCGATTCGATCCCTTGCTTCCTGGCACTTGCCTTGCTTGGTCTCGATGACATGAATGACCTTCTGAGCTTATCATGTCGTTTTCCGTTATATCCTCAAGCTGACTTTGTGACTCCGTAGGTTCATGTGTATCATCTCTACACAGTAGCTGTGGGGTGGGGCGCGGAATATGCGGATGTAAAGTCAAGTAGCTGCATGTATCACAGTTGCGTGTATAGGGTGATATCGTAATGTTTATTGTCACTTTTATTGTCACTGCGGAGTTGGTGGTCGAGGTTATGTTTGTAATATGGGGACGGCCATGGCTCTCTGCTTTACTCATTACCCGGTGGTGTTACGGCTCATTGCATTTCCAGCAGATATCTCCAGGTCCAGTGGATTGGTGTCCTGAATTTGAACCCGGTATGGTCTGGTATGGTCCCTTGGTAGCCACCGTCGTGAGAGAGCAGCGTGCCCATGCGAGCACTAGCACTCGCTGTATAAGACAGCCATCTGGCTTCCGCAGGGCGCTATCAACACCCCCACCTCTTCGACACGAACGGCCATGGGTAGCTGGCAGGACCTCGTCGCGGACAAGAAGCTCAGGCAGCAAGCCGCCATCCCGCTCGACTGGGTGCTCAAGTCGCCTCCGGCCCCTGATGTGCTCGATGTCAGGACGTTCCCCGACAGCCCCCAATGCGGTGTACTATCGGAGAGGGAGATCACGATCACGAACGCGGTCGACGTCGAGCTCCTGCTTGCCAAGCTAGCATCTGGGGAGTGGTCGTCTGTGGAAGTGACCACTGCATACTACAAACGAGCTATCATTGCACACCAGCTGGTACGTTCAACATCCTTGCTTGCAGCCATGGTCGCTCACTGACCTCTTGCCGTTATAGGTCAATTGCTTGACTGAGATATTTGTCGATCGTGCCCTGCAGAGGGCTCGGGAACTCGACGAGCATCTGAAGACTACCGGCAAGGTGGTAGGCCCGTTGCATGGTCTCCCGATCTCACTCAAGGACCAAATCCCTATCAAAGGCCTCGAATGTACCATGGGTGAGTATAGTGTCTTCGCTGACAGGGCAGGCCTGACCAGACGAGTTTCCCAGGATACGCTTCATGGATAGGTCGATACTTTGAGAAAGATGCAGTCATGACCCAAGTTTTGTATGCTTGCGGGGCAGTGCCATTCGTCATGACAAACGTGCCACAGACTCTTATGGTTCGACTTAAATTGGTGCTATTCAGCGGCTGCGTTCACTCACGCCATACATTTCAGTGGTCAGAGACGTACAACCTTGTGTTTGGTCGGACCTCCAACCCCGCCAACCGCACGCTCACATGCGGTGGATCGTCCGGCGGCGAGGGCGCGCTCGGTGGGATGAAAGGCACTCCTCTGGGCATCGGGTCTGACATCGGCGGGTAGGAACACGCCAGGCTCTTGCTTCTTTCCACACATAATCTAACCTTGTCTCTCTGTAGCTCCGTCCGATACCCGAGCGCCTTTAACGGACTCTATGGTCTCCGCCCCTCTTACCATCGCATCCCCTACTCTGGATGCGTCAACAGCCTCATGGGCCAAGACTCGGCCCCGTCCGTACTCGGCCCGATATCCGGCAGCCTCTCTGGAGTCCGCGCGTTCATGAAGGCCGTCATTGGGCAGCAGCCATGGCTCCTTGACCCGCTCGTTGTCCGGAAGCGATGGATCGAGGAGGAGTACCAGCTCGCCGATCACGGCTTCGGGAAGCAGCTTTGTTTCGCCCTTATGGAAGACGACGGGATCGTGCTTCCCCACCCTCCCCTTCAACGCGCCATGAAGATGACGGCAGACGCGTTGCGCGCGGCTGGCCACAAAGGTGCGCTTCGCTCGTGCTTCGTGGCATATGCATGACGAGAGCTCACTCCCATGATAGTGATCCCGTGGAAACCATACAAGCAAATGGACATCTATACGACCGGGGCAAGTGGACATCGACCTGCTCCGCGCGCACCGCATTGATTCGCTTTTGTTTACTAACCTA
Source organism: Epithele typhae (assembly GCF_022376455.1). Classification (NCBI taxonomy): domain Eukaryota; kingdom Fungi; phylum Basidiomycota; class Agaricomycetes; order Polyporales; family Epitheliaceae; genus Epithele; species Epithele typhae. The sequence goes on along the minus strand of NW_025954194.1, from coordinate 1,193,040 downwards.
GGCTGCCATCTGGCTCGCTGGCGCACTCGAAGATATCGATGCGGTCACCGCGGCCAGCGGCGAGCCACGCATTGAGAGCATGGCGATGCCCGGGGCCCAAGCAGTCGACACGGGGATGGGCTACCCGGCAGGCATTTCGGCGTACGAGAACTGGCAACTGCACAAGCAGCGCACTGCCCTGCGCGAGGAGTACCTCGCTCTGTGGCAAGCCAGCGCGGCCGAGACGGGGACCGGACGCCCGGTCGACGCAATCATCTTACCCGTCGCGCCGTCCGCTGCCCCGCCTCATGGCAAGAGCATGTACGTTCAGTCTACTCTCGATGCTACGACCCTATTGATCAAACCGTATCCTGGAGAAGCATTGCGACGTACACCGTGCTCGGTAACATCATGAACTACCCAGCTTGCGTGTTCCCGGTCACTACGGTTGACCCCGTCCAAGACCCTGTGCAAAAGAGGGAGACCTTCATGAGTCCGACAGACGAAGAGAATTACAACCTCTGTAAGCACGAGGGTTCATGATGCTTGCAGTGTGTTGCCGACTCTAATGCCATTGCTGCAGACCATCCTGACACCTTCAAGAACGCTCCCGTCAGCTTGCAGCTTATGGGTCAGACTTTGGAGGAGGAAGCGGTACTTGCAATGACCGAGATTGTCGATAACGCACTCAAAAGCAAGTTCGGAGTCGTGAAGAAATGACGGGTAGTGTAGGATCCATTCGTAGGGTGAAGTTTTCCAGAAGATGTACATTGAGCAACAAAGAATCACCTTTCAACCCGACAACATCCTTCACGCGCGTGCTTCGTTCACGAAGATAGCGGCCCCTCCCATGCCACTGCCGATACACATGCTTGTGCAGAGAATTGGCGCTCCCCTCCTACGGAGCTCTGCGAGACCTGTAACAACTTGACGGATACCGGCTGGGCGGAATATATCAGTGTATAGAAGCACATATTCCATTAATGTGACATACTCATTCCCAGTGGATGCGTGAGTGCAATAGAACCACCACTAAAACAAAGGATTAGACGAAAGCACCAGGCGAATAACCGGTATGAACGGACTTGGGATTGATATTCTCCATGGGAATCTGGAGGTTCTCTACACAGTACGCAAATTGCGACGCGAAGGCTTCGTTGATCTAAGATGGTCTTCTGGTGAGCCTGGTGAAGATGGCGAATGGTGATAGGAAGTACATACCTCCCAGACGTCAACGTCTTCTTTCGAAAGGCCTGTCATGGCCAAGACCTTCGGGATGGCGACCGCGGGAGAGATCCCCATATACCGCGGCTCAACGCCTGTGAAGCCGTGTTTTCTGGATCAGAGAACAGACAGAATAAGATGGACGGGAGATTGACTCACCGACAAACGTGCTCGCAACGTACTTGCCTACAATGTCCCAGTCCTCGCGCTCCGCGCGCTCACGGGTTGTCAGGAAGCAGAGAGCAGCACCGTCACCGACGCCACTGGCATTCCCAGCAGTAGTCGAACCGTTTTCGCCGAACACAGGTTTCAGTTTGGAGAGTGAATCGAGAGTGACACCAGGCCGAACGGTATCATCAACTGAGATCACGGCACCGCGGATCTCCAAGGGCAGGATCTCTTCCGAGAAGGTACCCGACTGGACGGCCTGTCGGACATGTCAGCTTGTTCGTTCAGAGTACGAGCATGAGAGATGGACCTTTGCCGCACGAGTGTGTGAGATCAATGCATACTCGTCTTGCTTTTCGCGAGACACATTGAAGGCCTTCGCGACTTGTTCGGATGTCCATCCCATTGGCTGCGTAGGATTGCGACTCCATCAACCGAAAGTTGTAACAAAAAGAAGCATGGTCGCACCTGCACGCAGTCGGACGACTGCGAGTTGCTACTTAACAGTTCTACAATCTCGGGTGTAGGCCGAGGGCTACAGAGGAATCGCTATGGGTTCCGAGCGGAGGTTCGAAGGGATAAAATCCACTTACTTCAGCGTCATGCTTCCACCCCGACCGCCATCCCCAGTTCAATCTGACCGCTCTTCACCGCGTTTGCAATAGTGACAATAGATTGAAGTCCGGACCCGCAAAGCCGGTTCGTGGTGGAAATGGAAGTCTCTACGGGCACTCCGGCCGCAATCGCCGCCGCACGAGACACATACAGAGGAGACGGCGGATGGCATGTTCCTGTAGAGGGTTGTAGACGAATACTTAACAGCATGTGGACGTGCAAAGCTCACCCACGCAAATATCTTCCAACAACGCTGGATTCAGCTTCGACTTCTCAAAGCTGGCCTGGTCCAGAAGAGCCGTAAGCTTCAACGCTTGGACGTCAATAGGTGAACCATACCTTAAAGAGGGCATGCAGCAACTCATCGACAGGAACGTCCTTGAGCTGGCCTTTCTTCGCTCTGCCCAACGCCGTTCGCTTGGCGAACGTTATGACGACGTCGTCAGGATGCTTCGCGAGGAGGCCCGCGCGACCGTTGGCCTGGGTAGCATAGGAACGGGCCAGCGGTTGCGCAGTCTGTCGGAGGCTTAGTCTAGACAACATGGTCGATAGCAAAACGGAGAGGGAGAGAAAGAGAGAGGGGGAGGAGGGTGGTTCATGGGTCCAACAGCACTAAGTACTGTGTATTGGGGGATATTCCCCACACTAGTGGCTGCAGCTAGCGGTAGATCTGTGCTCCCAATCCCTACGACGCGCACACATGACCTGTCTCGCAACGCGTCTTGCTCATCCGTCCGACTAAATCCGACAATGGCTCCCGCGCGGTCCTCCGTCCATTACGCGTCCGTTATATTTGTAGCTATATACACATAGAAGTAGGTACATTTATATACGTTGAAAAAGCATTTGAGAGCAGAGCAGTACGAAACGAATCCAGATATAGTATACGAGAGCCTCTAGGAGCAGCAGTGAAAAAGCAGATAGGACAGCGATAGCAGGAAGAGACAATCGCTGTGTATGGTGTCGAAACTCTTTCAGTCGAAGTCGTTTGAGTATATTTCAGGCATATTCTTCGTCATTGAATGCCTTCTCGCTCTTGGCTCGTTCTCAGGCCTCATAATTGTCTCCATTATCTTCAGAGTTGACGTTGTCCTCGCTCTTCAGCCAAGCTTTAACCTTGTCATTGACTTCGTCTGTAGGTTCATCTTCATCTACTTCGCTGCAATGTTCTTCGGCGGTAAGCAGAGGAGGCTGACCAGGAATGCGCTGTCGAAGGGTACATCCTCAATGAGGAAGTCGTACAAAGCTGAACAAGACCTCAACGATACCTTCAGAGCATACTTGCACACCAGATGACCCTTAGGATTCATACCCGGCTCTTGCCATGCCTTTGGCTCCGAGGTCAGTATGACTATGCATGACAATTGCGACAGTACTCACCCGCTCCACGGTGTAAAGGCCATCATATCTGTAGCCTTCAGCAGGGGCGAACTCAGAGTGAAGCTTATAGCCACGAATCACGCGCACGGGTTTCTTCGTCTCAGAGGATCGCTATCGGAAAGAAACGTCAATCGGTTGTCCCTATCATGAATTAGGCTAGTAGCAAACCTTTAACGCAGCATTGAAAGGGTTATCAAAGGTCTGGTCATAAGTCTGGGGTCCTGTACGAAGCTGCAGCCAGCAGTCAGGAGTCCTGTACGAACCAGTGTAACAGCATCACGAACATTCTTCGGATTCTTCCTGGTGCCCTTGAGATCGCGGCCACCTATTGTCTAGATTGATACCCTTGAGACATAAGAGACGATAGGAGCAGCTCACCAGACCCTGTGAATGTACTGAGCCGTCGTCAGAGACATCTCATGAAGTCGAAACATGGGCACTCACAAGCCTTCTCCGAAGTCAACGTCATCCTCGTATCCTCCTGACAGTGCAATCGAATATGCCCCATGAGGACCAGCAGAAATACCGGCAACCCACGGTCTGAGAACGCGTGAATGAACATGACCGTGGGACGAAAGATTGACACTCACGCATGTATCGAGTCCGCGCTGCATGCTTGTCTAGAGGAATGTCGTGAGCATGCAACTCAAGCCAGTTGAGCAACAACACGTACCGCGTCTCCCACCAAGAGCCTACAGGGACGCCAGGGATGGCACCATATGTCTTACTGTACGACATACGCATGGATTTACTTGTTCCAGGAGCGGCAGGTGTGGCTTTGGGTACTCACGGGTCATAATTCCTCTTCGACAGATTGGGGTCCCGCGCCGCGCTCACGACGCGGGGCAGCGCGCGAGCGCGGAGCATTGCGGCCACCTCACCGTCGTCCTTGTAGTTGAGCTCCTTCCCTCTGTTACGCGCACTCCTTCGCACCCCTTCTCCGTGGTCGGCCTTGGCAACTTTTTTCGGAGGCTCCTCGACTGCTTCGTCGTCGTCGTCAGCGCCTAGGTCGCGGTTTGACGCGTCGTGAGTGGGTAGTCCGCGCTTTTTCGACGGGTCAGGTTTGCGGGGCTTGCGGGGTTTAGTGATTACGATTTTCTCTATATTCAGCGCTAGTAATGCGGCCTGATTGCTGGCTATTCGCGCCGTGCGTGTCCGGTCGTACTCCGTCATGCTGAAGTGGAGGGATGGGAGGAAGGTGGGAAACTTCAAGCGGATGCCGTCCGCCAAAGCGCTTTCGCGTGTATCACGTGACCGTGTAACCTCGCGTGGTCTTGCGGAGGCTCAGGCAGAGGCAGTTAGATTGTGACGCTGTGATGCTACAGAGTGATAATGCTACAAGGCAGTCCTGCACACACACTCGATATCCCGGATGAACATGTGGATCTAATACCCCGCCGGCCCCGAAGCGATTCCTAGGTAGTTCTGGCTGTGCCCCGATGGCGAGAATGAGTTCGCATCGACACCTTCATAAGTAGGAATGCGGAATGATTGCCCCTCAAACGGACTAGCAAGCGGCGATAGTTGGTGTTCGGACATGAAATGCCCTGCAGGACTTCCGGGGGCGATACTGGGAGTGCCGGTGGAGAAGCCAGATCTGTCGTCAAATCGATCGTGCATGTGCTCTACGCGGGGTCGTCAGCAACAAAGTAACATGTGGAGAAGAATATACGCACTTCCAACGAACTTGCACTTTCCCTGTTTCCGAAACACGCATTTAAGGCCTTTGGGACAGAAGTGGTTCATGATGCAGTGGTCGCCTAGAGGACACCGGTTGCCTTTCATGATGTATCGTTAGCCTCAAGTGATAATACAGTATAGTTCACTCACCATTATTGACTGCAGGGCATGGCCACTTCTTCGCATTCACTCGTAACTCCCCTACCTGATCGGGTGTAAGCGGGTAGTTGTGTTCATATTTGCAGTGTTCTCCGTTGTTGCATCGTGCGAGATAGAAGAAATTGCAGGGAGGTGGCCTCTCTGGGAAACGATGAACAACAATGCGATGGCACGAGCTCAAAGGATAACGTACGTTTGTGAAGAGGCTGAAGACCAACACACCATATCAGAAACCGATGCGACGATGATCACGGTAGCGACATACCTGGGACGGGTCGAGGGGTGTGACCTTCTTGCTTGGTGTAAAGGCCTGGAAGTTTGTGCTCGGCGGGGAAGGTTTGGATTGACGAGCTTTGTCAGAGTCTTGTTGCTGGACAGTGGGATGTTTCGGCTTCGGGGATTTGTTGTATGACGTTGACGCAGGCGTGCCAGCCATCGGGGGAGTAGTGAACGCCGCAGTCGAGACATTGGCCTTCTTATTTCCGTTGGTGTAGAGCTTCTTCTGAATGAACACGCCTGCAATCTCTAACTGAGGCAAATTCAAATTATGGATTTCGTGTGCGAGGTCTTTATATCCCTTAAGAAGGACGATCTTATCCAAGAGACCCTCGTTCTGCAAGAGATTGAGCGTGGAGGTGTAGCCGTTGTCGTGTGCGCCGCCGAAGAACACTCTGACGGTTTGAGGGAAGCGAGTGAAGACGCGGAGACACTCTGTTGTACGTCAAGCGTCGCTCATGAACGTGGGTCACTAGACTTACCTTTAATCTTGGAGTCGGCGGCTTCTTTCCCGCTGCCGACATCGACGATGGAGAACAGAGGAGACGCTTGGTTGAACCCAAGCATGAACGCCTCGAACTCCTCCATGGTGCAAACCGCGTTGCTGATGAGCGTCTCTACCAGTCCACTCTTGTTGCAGTAGATGGTGAGCCATATTTGCCCTCTCCCTGGGGCAGACGCCTCTGAAGGATCGATTGACGCAAGGTGATCGGAGAGACCCTTGGTCAACAGCATAGCCGCTTGTCGACCGCCTACTTGGCCCTGCTTGATGAGGTCGGAGGAGAAGATGTTGCCGTCTCCGTCAATGAGGCACACGACCAGAGGGTTGTCTTCCTGTGGTGGTCATGACGTAGGGACCCGGAGGTAGACAATGAATACCGGGAGAGTGCACAGGAAACAAAGAAAACAGCTGCGGCGCACCTTCAGAGCACCAATATTCCTCTCTAGCCTCAGGACCGTCTTGTTCAGGACCTTACGGTCGCCATCCGCAGTTTTGAAAGCCTCTTTCCAAACAGAGAGTTCCTGCTCAAGCTCCTCAACCCGCGCGTGCAGCTGCGTGTTTGTCTCAAAGGTTCGTCTGAAGAGAGCTGGATGAAGGAAGCACCCAGCATCAGCATGCACATGAGCGAATGGCAGCCACAAGCGTGTGCTTACATGTCTGGTCATCAAGAAGTCGTTTCCTGGTGGCTCGGTAAGGGAAGAAGGTTCGTGGGACCAAATATCCAGTGGCGTGCTCACCAAAGTGTAAGATCCGCTGAATCTACGGTTCGTCGCCCATGGGCATGCTGTGCAGCTTCAAGCTATGAAAGAGCGTCGGTAGGAATGGGGAGTGGTGGGAGCTTTCGCATGAGTCAGGGTTTTATACAAGCCCGAGTAGACGTCGCTACGGCTGGCGCCAGTGTCTGCTGAGTCTGCTCTGCTCGACCACAATTGGATCGAGGACGCCCATTTAGACGCCCATGACTTGCCTGCAGTGGCTCCGGGTGTGGTTCTCTCAAGCATCCGCCTCTCGGCACACGAAGGACGCGACAAAACGAGCTATGAGTCACATTCTAGTAGACGGTATCTGCGCCAGAATATCCTGTTCCCACACCCTGAGTAGATGCCAATGCCCTGTTAATCCTACACCTCTTCCGCAACAATGTGAGCGATTCGAATGAATGCTTCTTTGACCTCATTGCCTACAAGCGGATCTCCTGTGGCAGCACGACCCGTCTTCTTCTTCCAAAGTCTCCAGACGCCTGCTAGGGCGATTTTGAGATCCGCCTCGTCTTCGTCTTCTTCGGCGCTGGCCTCCTCCTCCACTGTACCCGTTCGGTGAAGATACGGAACAGAGGCAACGAAGGCGCCCGCGCTGGGTATCGGCATCCCAGTGGCCACGAGGGCGGGCTGGGACAAGCCCAAGGCCGATGAGGACGACGACTCGGAATCGCCAATGGTTGGAGAGCTAAGCTCCTCTTCCGGTTCGAACAGACCATCTAACGCAGGGCTCGGGAGAGGACTCGAGCGCGGAGAGATGGTGGAAAGAAGATGGGCGAGCGCGGACGGAGAGGCTGGATCCCACCGGGAACCTATAGGTGGTCGCGATAGCATCGACGGAGGAATGGACAGCGGCTCGTCGTAAGACTCCGCGTACGGAGCTTTGGGGGGATGTGACGACTCTTGTTCGTCAACCCCTTCGGCGTGCACTGCCGGAAGTGGCTTCCGTCGATTTGGTGCTACAGGTGAGGGAATGGTAGAATCCGCGGTGCCTGTGAGAGCGGATCAGAAATAGGATCCTCTCTCGTACACGACATGAGGGGGGGATACATACCATGAACAGAGGAGTACTGCGCCCAATATGCGTCTTCAGAGGACGATGTGTCCTTGCGACATGTGGGTATCCCGTCGGAATATGCGCTGTCCCCGATGTCGGTGGAGCCGTAAGAATTCCAATAATCGTCTTCATCCTCGTCACTAGCTAGAGAGCTTTCGCGCAAGGCGGGTGCATGGGCCGTAACTGGACGCACAGGGCTTGCAGGAGGGACGAGAATGTCCTCCAAGCTGCTGCGACTCCCCGAGGGGAACGGCATGAGGTCGAGGTTGTGATATCTCCAGTCTCCTGCGTCGTGCCACTGAAGAATGAGGCGAACGCCATCGCCGTCGTCCGAGACGTTTACATGGGCGAAGAACTCCTCGCCGTCGAACGAGTACTGGATGGGAAAGGTGAGAGGCTGATCGTCATCGAGGGGCTTTGGGCGGGATTCGAGAAGGTCGAGGATCTGGGCTCTCTTCTCCGGGGAAGAAGGCCAACAGAGGTACTCGTCCGGGGTATCTGGGGTAAGGCGGAGATAGTGATGGCGCTGGAGGAGGGTTTGGGAGAGCAGATGCGAGGGAATCGGCTGCGTAAGCTGAGACGGCGGGGAGATGTACTGCAGGAGGACGTGGGGGATGTTGGGGGAAAGCAGTGAGGGCGCCATGGAAAGGGTGAGAATGGGGAGAGAGACGTACGGGACCACGGCCTCTGAAGGCCAGCTGATACTTATGTTCAGAGAGAGAAATCCGGCACGCCGTGGCGATGTCCTCGCGTACACGATCGGGTTTTGCCGCCCAGACGACCGTCTTCCTCCCACCACCGCCAACGCCCCAGAGTCCGCCTCTGTCCCTCTGCATCTCGCGCCCCCGCCTCTCTGTCGCAATGCGTTGCGCACACGTCGTTGCCTCGTTCCTCTTCCCGCTGCTAGCCGTTGCCCAGGTGCGTAGAGTTGTCCCCCCTCTTCCGGCCCTTTTCCTCAAAACCACCCTCCCAGTCCAATTCCTCTACATCCGGCTCAACTGCCCCATCCTCGGGGTCCCCAGCTCCCGTGTCCAACTCAGGAAGCGGCACCCCCTCCGCAACCATTACTGTTATAACTTCCGTCTTCACCACCGTTGCACTCGGCACCGATCGCGCTCTCCACACTCTTACCTCCACGAACCTCATCACGAGCACAATAGGAGGCACGTCTACGGCCGGTTCCACTGGCGGCGGAAACACGGCACCCTCCTCCACCACTCCCATCACCACCACAACGGCTGCGGCGAGTATCGATGGTGGAGGGAGTGTCGCCGGCGGAGCCCCAACACCTGGCCAATCGTCCAGTGGAGGAAAATTCGGCCCCAATGACGGCTACATTGCGGCTGCTCTCGTTCATCACGCTCCTCTCGCCCTCGTCATCTTCACGGCCGTAGTTGGTGGTGCTGCGATGGTGATTGTGTAGGAAGGGCATTGGACATCACTTCGGACAGTCGGAACCCGTCGCACTCATTTCACACACTCGCATACGCATGGACATCTTGTATGACTTTGACGGACATTCGATACATACTGTATGCGTGTGGTTGGCCTGTATCGTGCTGTGTATCGTACACTCGCCATGGCATGGTCTTCACTGAGGTCACCGCACACCGTTCTTATCGTACACCTACCTAGACTGGATAATGACCTTCACGTTGATATCGACGACGACTGAACCCTCCGACGAAACGAGCGACATGTTCATCGCATATTCTGGCCGGAAACAAGCGTCCGGATCCGTGCGTGAACGCGTTTGGGCAGATCTGTCGGAATCCCGCGGACGGGATTCTTGAACCCAGTTCCAATCGATGTCGATGAGCAGGTGCGCATATCGCAGCATTCGCTCCTCTCTTCTCGCCAGCACTCCCCGCCGCACTCGCTGTTTTCCATCTGTATCTTTGACGCATCCCGTCCGTCTACACACTGCATCCATGTCTGAGGAACAGCCTGTCAAGAAGATGCGCATGGAAGGCTCAAAGGTGAGCAAATCCGACATGTTCCCCTTCAACACTTTCCGATCTATCGTAGGTCATCGGCACCCATAATGGTACATTCCATTGCGACGAAGCTCTTGCTGTGTACCTGCTCAAGCACACCAAAGCCTACGAGAACGCAGGTGAGGGATATGTTGACAACCCGTCGGGAGGATCGTTAACGCCCTCGTCAGGTCTCAAGCGCACTCGGGACCCCGCCATTCTCGACAGCTGTGACATAGTTGTGGATGTCGGCGGGAAGTACGATGAAGCTGCCCAACGGTTCGATCACCATCAGCGCGGATTCACCGAGATTTTCGGACATGGGTTCGAGACGAAGCTGTCGTCGGCTGGACTGGTGTACAAGTGCGTCCCTTTGCCTCGTCGGAGAGAAATATCGTGACGTTGAAGCGTCCTGGGCCAAGGCATTTTGGGAAAGAGATCATCTCTAACTGGCTTCAGCTGCCCCTCGATGACCCCAAGATCGAGACTCTTTGGCTCAAACTCTACAGAGAGTTCATTGAGGCCATCGACGCCATCGACAACGGTGTCAACCAGTACCCCACAGACTTGCAGCCCAAGTACCGGATCCGCACCGACGTCTCCGCTCGTGTGGGTCACTTCAATCCAGCATGGAACGAGTCGGTGGATTCGCAGACAGTGGACGTGAGTGCCTGGTTGATTCGGAGTGATATTCCCGTGGCCAATCCTCTTCGTAGGCCAAATTCCAGCTGGCCTCGAACCTCGTCGGTGGGGAGTTCTTCCAACGTCTGGACTACTATGCCAAAGCTTGGCTCCCGGCTCGCGACCTCGTCATCGCGGGGCTGAACGCACGCAAGGCCGTCGACCCGAGCGGCCGCACCATCCTCTTTGAGCAATTTGCGCCTTGGAAGGTAGGTTCACATCATGCTCCTTCTGGAACTTAGCCTCATCCGCTCCTATAGGAGCATCTCTTCGAGCTCGAGGCAGGCCTGCAGATTCCGGACGACGAGAAACCAGTTTATGTTCTCTATCCTGACGAAACTGCCAACAACTGGCGCATTCAAGCGGTCCCCGTTGCACCCGAGAGCTTCGAGAGCAGGAAGGCCCTTCCTGAGAAGTGGCGCGGAGTCAGAGACGATGAGCTGTCTAAGATGTCTGGCGTCGATGGCTGCATTTTTGTGCACGCCAGCGGATTCATCGGCGGTGAGTGTGTTTTGGCATCCATCGTTGTCGTTGCCCTCAGCTCATCAAATCGGTAGGCAATAACACCAAGGATGGCGTGCTCAAGATGGCCAATCTCGCGCTGACGATGTGAAAGCTGAAAACTATTATGGGAGTCGGTCAAATTGCCAATACAATGGCAAAAGATCACGCATGATGATCTTGTTATTCGAGTTACTTACTCGAATTATCTCTGTCCCTCCCGGGACACTACGTCCAAGACGTCTTTCTACGTCGCACACGCGTCGTAGATTGCCTCAGGCAATCTTCGCCTCGTAGACGAAACCCATGTCAGTGCGGCCAGACGTGCACGGAGTGTACGGGGGGAGTGCCAGCGGATGGTCGGGCCGGGGTAATAGCATCCTACTAGACGCTGTAGTTGGTAGCCTTGTCTGCTCATCCACTATCCGCACGGTTGGCTATTCACCTTTGACTTTTGTACACTATGTCCGCGCATCAACCCAAGCCACGCGTGCTGTTGACTGCAAGTACACTCCGTTTTCTCGTTTCCCCGCCCAACATATTATTGATGGAGTTCATGTCGCACCTTAAGAACGATGATGGCCCCCCGGTCCCGAGTCACCTTACATTTACGGCCTGTACCGTCATCTCACGGAAGATCTGGGTAAGTACAAAGTACTGCATGCTATTGAATGCATGATCACGGCTCATCATGGAACGCAGGGTGGGACGTGAAGGTCGTGGTTCCTAGTACCCAGAAATCATGGATTGGTGCGTACTGGTGTATATCGCTCCCTTGGAACCTCTTTGCGACATGCAAGTAGGCGGCGCATACCATATCAAAGACATCATCAATGGACGCTACTACTATCCCCGTGTTCCTGGTGTGTCTTGACACTCTTATACGAACTGACAAACGTCTCAGATTATTCCATACAGACGGTCTTGGGGAGACGTCAGAAAAGTCAAGATCGCTCAAGGAAGGGGAGACGGCCGAATGGATCCTTCTTGACGGTGTACGTCTCTCTTCTGCTTCGTAATGAGAGCGCGGTTTGGACGCTTTGCGATGATCGAAGACACCGGCTACCTGTGCAAATATTGGGCTTCACAACCTACACCACGGGGAGATAGATCTACTAGTGCGTGTTGCTCGAACCACATCTTCCGATCACTATCCTCACTCTCTACCCTCTTTGACTCCCTAAATCCAGATATCCGGACCCAACTTCGGTCGAAACAGCTCAGGTATGTCCCCACCTCTCCGATCCCAAGGTCTCCTTGTCTGCCCCACTCACACTCCCCTACAGCCGCGTTCGCGCTCTCCTCCGGGACTGTGGCGCCGCGCTCTCCTCCTCGCTCTCCAAGACGCGCGCCATCGCGCTCTCCTACGGCACCGTCGCACGCCCGACCCCGCCCGAGTACTTCGAGCCCGCGCACAAGCTCGGCGCGCGCATCGTCGCGCACCTCTGGGCGCACTGGGCGCGCGAGTCCGGCCCTGCCGCCGAGCCCGTCGACCTCTACAACGTCAACATCCCGATGGTCCCCGGCCTGCTCGCGCCCGAGGGCCTCCCCGTCTGCTGGGCCCGCTTCTGGCGCAACTCGTACGGCCGGCTCTTCCAGCCGATCCCCGGCGCCGCCGCGCGCACGACCGCGGACGCGCCCGCCGCGGTGCCGGAGGGCGCGCAAGGGGGCATCGCGGACGAGGCGGGCGAAGGGGGGGCGGAGGTTGGGGGCGGGCTGGTGTTCAAGTTCGCGCCGGACATCATGGAGCTCATCAACCCTGCGGCCGCGAGCTTGCCGATCGGTTCGGACGGGTGGGTGATCAGGAAGGGCTGGTGCAGTGTGACGCCTATGCGTGCGTCGTTCGCGGAGCCCGTGGAGTGGGACGTGCAGTCAGAAGAGGAATTCGAGGGAAAGATCTGGAAGAGTTTTCTATGAAGGGTACTCGTGTATGTCATGCTTGGATGATCCGTGATTCCGTGAAGCGTTGTACGGTATCCAATCGCGTATAATGTCCGTGTGAGTACATGATAGCGTCGAGTTGTATCGTTCGTGAGGTCCGGGGAAGAAGCCCTCTGAGAAAGTGTGTAGGGGCTCGTGAGGTGCGGGTCACGAAAATGAGGCTGTCAGGTGGCATGTCCGCAGCATCCGCCCTAAAGAGCTAACAATGCCAGCATAGGAAGGATGGCCACAAGCGAGACCACGCTCAAACGCGATGGGAGGGGCAAATTGTGGGCACTGCCATTGACGAGGCCGGACAATTTTTGCTTGCGATACACCTTGAGGGTGTTGATGCTCCAAGATGCGTTCTAAAGAACAGAGGACATGTCAGAATCGAGACGAGTCCGATGACATTGGATCGAGTACACCCACCACAAAGTTCGCTGGATCCATGAGGCGGTCCGTGCATGTCCCAGGGCACCCGGAGCTAGCGTACGAGTTTCCCGCCCAATCGCCTAAGCAAGAATGAAATCAGCGTGTTTGCTCGCGCACGATCCTTTTGAGTTTGCCTCACCGCAAAACGTAATGTCTGGGTACGAGTAGTCAGTTGACCGCCGGAAATGAAGACGCGTATGGTTGTACTCACCGAAAATGATCGAATGGTTTACGAAGTTGGAGATGGGGTCGCACCCGCTTGGGTCCAACATCGCCACGGGCGAGCCCCAGCTTGATGGATCCGGTTGACCATTCAGAACGTTCGCTGGGACGGCCGCACGGTAGAAGGACCCTACGCGAGAAAATTTAGGGAACAGGCATCACAGAGACGGAAGTAAGGACTCACAGACGGCAATTCCGTCGTCGTCCCACTTCATGGCGAAGACACCACCTCCCTGTGCGTCGAAAATCGGCCCGTATGACGCACGGCTCCATTCGGTAACACCGCAACCGGCGTTGTTGTTGATGGTGCCGTCACAGTTCAGGTTGGCGGACCCATTGCTTCCATCCTGTCCCGCCTGTGAGACCAAGGCAGCGCAAATCCAGTGCTCCTGAGCGTACCACGATAGTCCCAGTGAATGTGACATTGGGGTTCATAGTGCAATCTTTGCGCAGCTCTTGGTCAACTGATCAATCTACAAGCGTCGAAATGGCTCACTGGGCCCCGTGTGCCAAGTCACCTGGTTGTGAGCGTTGTCGTGCACGCCTTCAAGGATATCTATCTCTCCGGTCTACGGGCTTTAGGTTTAAGAGAATACGAGGTGTGACGTGTGAGCACTCACGTAAGGCCATTGTCCACCGCCAAGTGTCCACCATGCAGGCCATACACCTAGGACCTGGTCGGTCAAACCTCTCCCAGATGGATACGGACGGCTTACCACAGCCCCATGGCGCATGGTTGAGATCTAGAACGAACAGTCCTAGAGAAAAGTCAATCGATATTCCGCAAAGCCCAAAGGATTAGCTTGCCGGTGTTGTACTGCGCTATGCTTGATATACGCACACTCGAGGGGGATGAGAGGAGAAAATGTGTAAAAGAATGCTCGACTCACCTGTTCCGGAACACACCTGAATCCAGCTGGGTGGTATTGTCGCCTTTCATAACAACCTTTCCATCGTCCGTTACAAACGCTAGCCCGTTTCTTATGGCAGTGTCGTGGTCGGTGTAGCTGGGACAAGGGCAAGGATAAATCGACCAGAGCGCCCCAGTGAAGAGAGTACTCACTTGACCATGCCACTAACAAGGGCCACACGACGCCGTAAACATCACGCAGGAGAACGTCTCTGGCACATAGGCTACATACTGGGTGGGGTCGTCGCCAGTGTAAAAGGAGAACTTGCTGAATGGCACGATGGCTGTCAATGGGCGCCACAACCGCGATCGGGGCACAGACAGCCCGAAATGGCGACGCACTCGAAGAAGTTGTCGCCCTCGTACGTGTCCTGGATTGTCCATACGAACGTCGACCCGTTGGACGTCGTCTGTAGGCTGCTGGCTCGCGTGTCCAGCTTCACGGCCTCGGCGGACCCGGCATGGCGGAGCAGCAGAAGACCGAAGAGGCCGGTCGACAGCCAAGGAGCAGACGAGACAGTCGCAGAAAGGAGAGGGAGAAGAGTAGCAGGCGGCACAGAGAGCATGAGCGTTGCAGAGGAAGGGCTGCTAAGTTCCCGGACGGAACGGGGTCGCAGAGCAAGCCGCTGCTATAAATGGAGCCGAGGGTCCGGGGACGCGAGGCTGGGGACCGGGATGCCTGCAGCGTGTCCTTGATCTAAGCGGCACGCCCAGCTCGTCAAGGCCGCCGTCCAAGTCCGACCCGCACGCAGAGACGCCCCAGCCTCGCGGTCGAGCTCCGGGTGGCACCTGGTGGCACGCGTCCACCTGAGCATTGGCGTAAACAACCATTCTCGGAAGTTCCGTCGTCTTCTGCCATCCTCGTGTCAATCGTGCTGCTTCCATTGCGGCCGATTTGAGACAACAACCCCCTACGACCTTGCCGCTCACCAGATGGCCGTCAGGGTCATTGGCGTTACCGTACCTATGCGTACCACTTTCCACAATAACACCGGAAGGGCAGAGAAACCACGGCACTGCACACTGCCTCATCACCGAGGTTAAACTGGTACACACAATACAGGGGGCAGACAACCTCTTTTGTTGGGCAGGCTGCACAGAGGCATACATCCATAACATGCATGAGAGGACATGGGACGGAATGTGATGGGCGTGGGTGGAGGAGACGATATGGGGCATGACAAAACAATACAACAGATCACCGGTAGCGGCGGAGGCTGAGGGTGTTGTGCTTCTTCCAGGTCGACCAGCCCGGAGTGTGGTTGTAGCGGTGACCCTTGCCGAGACCACGGTTCTATTCGACGATCGATGAGAAATCACCAGGGGTCTCACAGAAGAATACCAACGCACCTGCTTTCCAACAGAGGTGAGACCACGGGCCTCGCGACGCTTGTGAACGGGCTTGGTGATCCAGTTGATCCTGGGGTCGCGGCGGATCTGCATTTTCATTGAGACATGCAGTCGCAAAATGGGATAGAAATGAACGTACCGCCTTGTGGCTGGGGTCAACGCAGATGACCTCGTAGTACTTGTAAACACCGTCCTGGTTAATCCAGTACGAGTTAAGGACCCGCAGGTTGCCGCAACGGCGACCAACACGCTCCTCCGCAACACTCCTCTGTCCACGCTGGGGCTTGAGCTGGTTAACACCCTGCCGAACGGGTTTACCGTAGGTAGCACCTGCGCGAGAGATGAGACCAGCACCAACTGCATCTCGGGAAAAAAATACCCTTAGGGACGTGCTTCTTGCGGTTACCACGGCGGACACGAACGCGGTAGATCACGTAGCCCTGCTTGGCCTTGTATCCCATGCGACGAGCCTTGTCCGGGCGGGAGGGCGAGAAGCGCGGTGGATGACGTTGAGCTGACGGTACTCCCAGCACCTGGCCGCAAAATTGGTTATGGGGACGCATTATGGAGGACAGCGACATACCGAACGCGCAAGAGGAAGCGGAGGACATCCGACTGCTTCTTTTTGTAGAGCTCGCCGATATACTTGTAGGCACCCATGTTGCGGGCTGGGTAAGAGATCAAGTCAGTCTCCGGATGAAGTGAGGGTCATCCACACGCGACGTCGCCCATCCACCGTCTTCCCGCCGTTCTTTCGCGTCCACCGTCCACACAAGCAGCAGAAGTACCATAGGGACGGCGTGGGATAGATTATGGTACTCACTTCTTGTGTCTTGAGGTCGGGCGGGGGGTCGTCGAGTTTGCGGTATCGTCTGTGGGTGGCAGACAGACTCCTTCGTATCTCGGCCGATGCCGACTCTCCACGTGGGCGGCCATTGCGATCAAGCAATAAGCGCTCGCAGCCCGAACCTGTCACATATGTACATATGCCGCGGCCTCGCTGGGAGTAAGTTAATACTTTGGTTGATTATGATCATATAGGTGCTGATCGACGCGTTATCTACAAGATGATGAGGTTGCCGCTGCCACCTCCCTCTCGCTCCGATTTGGACCGCAAGCGCAGCCATGCGGTCACCATAAACAGGCCCCATGCGAAAATAATGAGCGTCCCAGAGAGGATGGCGAATACTTCCCCTCGTCTGACCTCGCCCTTCGTGCGATATATCTTGCGCTTGAGAGTGGTTTCTGAAGTCTCCCCTGCTTCGTCGACGACCATAGCATCTACGAGATATCGACTCCCGCGTATAGTGTCCGTTTGAGAGCCACTTCCGAGCAATGGGATGTTTTGCTCGGCGCTAGACGTTGAAAGGCGTTGGACATGGGCGCTCAGACTGCCGCCCCTGCCTCTGGTCTCCCGACTTGCGCCGTCTTCGCCGGCCTCCGACGAATATTCCCTATCCGACGTGCCTTTGACAGATTCCGCGTCTTCGTCCTCGCTGTTGTCCGCAGTGCGAGGAAGCAGTGCGCTCATGCGTCGTGAAACATCTTCTTTCTGCTTTCTGTCCAAGCGGATGAGTGCGACCACGGAGAGAATCTCTACAACATTGAGAGCCACAAATGCGTTGAGCAGGTGTTGCGTCTCTCTGGAACCACCATCATTTGCCACGGAAGAGGTTTTGTGATTTTTGACATCAAGCGCAAGACCTGCCAAAGTTTGGAAGATAGTAGATCCAGTTTGTTCCAACTGTATTTTGGCGCAAAGCGTCTCATTAGATATCACTAACACCGACCAGCCAGGCAGTCATCTACGTACAGCTTTATGGGCACCAAGAGTCGTCGACACGTACTTGTCAGGTACGATCCTAGGGACGATTACGACAAGTAGCACTGAAGATCATATGATACTCAGCGCGGTCCATGCGGGTATTGTGTCAAGCCGTACTTACGAGGTGCAAATCCATGTCCGAGAGCAAATGATAGAACTGCAGGTATAGGTGTGCGTGTCCACTTTGGCGGTGCGGCGAGCCAGGCATAACATGCCGATGTCAAGACCCCAGAAACAAGCAGCAACTGCATCGGCATGTTGCGTTTCTTCGCACGATCCACTATCATACCAGTCTAGACGAAAAAGACGGTTACACTGAGAGCATTGGATCGAAGATAGGGCCTACCACAGGATACAGAATTACACTACCGGCGAGGAGGTATGACGCGGTTATACTTGCGTCAGCTTCGGGAATATCAAATCTGTGCTGCAAGACGTTGCTATGGAATTGTTAGAATCGGAACGTTCAGGCAAGGCGTTGTATGAGCGCTCACGCGGCAAGGTGTGTGAAAGGAGCCCATATTGATCCACACAGTACATTCAGACCAATGTATCTGATAATTTCCTGTTAATTTCGGCGAAGCAACAAATGGATGAATGACTTACGCCCAAAACACGTCGCCTAGTTTCGTGATGTCTCTGAGGTACACCATCCGCTTCTTCGCCACTTCCTTCAGAGCTTCTGCTTCAGATGAGATGTTATCGCCAGACAACGCAGCTTCTGCATGCAATTCCGACGCCTCTAGCTCCGTGCCTGATTCATGAATGAGCCATTTAGAGGCGGACAGATAGACGATATTTATGGCGAATGAAAGAGCTGTGAGGAATGTCGACGCGTAGAAGGGGGCGTGAGGTCCGAATTGCTGCGAAAGCGGATATGAAGTGAAGGCGGATATGAAGGAGGCGCCCTTCCCAGCGACCAGTCCTAGGGCAAGAGACACCCCCAGGCCATGCGACTTGAAGAATCGAACGATTATGGTTTCCTGTACAACAGCCAGAGGACTGACTCCGAGCCCGAAGACGAACATTCCAAGTGCCATGAGTCGAACATTATCCGAGAGGTTGCCGGCCAGTAGACAAGCTTGGCCTAATCTGACCTCAGGAAAATCAAGAAGGAAGTTCTGTCGTGGATACTCACCAAAAAATACAACCCCGGTAGCAAGAATGCTGGTGTACGTTGTCCCTAGTCTGCTCGCCAAAAGGCCACCTACGAGCGGTGTCCATGTACTGTTCAGAGACGATGCGGATATGAGAAGGGAGAACTCGGTGTTGTTGGTTCCCATTTCACGCGAGAGTCGAGACTTCAAAGGGCCGAGGATGTAGGTTGCACTATACCAACGAGTTGAAAGGAAGAAGACTCATGGCAGAAATGATACGCACTAGTGACTTCCAACGCTGAGCGAACAGGCGCAGAGTAATGCTAATGACCGAATGAAAGTCGCCCGCGCGGGAGAAGGCAGTACACGGTGGTCAAGAAGTGTCGCATCCTCTCCAATGACCTCTATCACTTCCTCGGGCTCGGATTGTGGGACAACCCCTCGGTATTGAGTGCTTTCCATGAGACTTGGTGGTGGTTGTCTGCAGACCTCCAGGACCACAGGGATTGTGTGTTTCCGGACGTCAGGGAGTCATGCGCTTTAGAAGGAAGCACAGAGAGGTGTGTATCCGGGTTTGGGGGATGTCGGCGAGCAGGGGGCAGTCAGACAAATTACGACGCCTGCGGCCTGGAGGCCTGAGAAGTCGATGACGTTTGAGAGCGCATTCTTATCTGATAAGGAAACATCTTCCGATCTCAGTGGCACACGAGTTGCACTGAGCTTGCCAATAGGAGACATATAGTATTCTACACCTTTCGAAACATGCATTTTCACGCGGTGCAGTACGTAGTTCCGTGCGTTCAGTTGGGGGTCTCCGGTTCCTGAGTGTGGGCATTCAATTGAGTTGGCACACATGGTGCATCGTCGAAGCACGCCATGATGAGACTGTCCAAAAGCGCCAGCGTACATTCGGAAGGGAGGTCGGAGAGTCTGAGATGTATGTGTACCGGTCTGCCTATACGAACATTCGGGAATCTCGGGTCCATCTCCGTTTTCCTAGACCCGTTCGTAACCACAGCAGTGTGGCGATGAGAGTCACGCAGCATAGGGCGAACTCCGTCCAACCCAGTGCTTCGACAGTGAGCGTCTGGCGACACCTGTTCAAAATGGTTGGTGGTGTTATTGGGCATATGGAGATCAATAAGATCAGAGTGTAGCGTACCGCGAGATGGGGGGTTTCCCTGCGCAATCTCCTCCCGTGCGGGCACCGTGCATGAATCCTGTCCCAACTCCCTGTGGATACTGTCGGTGCGGGGAGCCTTGACAGAAGCTCTACGGTCGGGATACTTACCCACAAGATGGCAGTGAGAAGCAGCCAGGCCACGGAGCTCGCTACCTGCGCGAGCAGATGGATAGCACCGTCGACCACCCAGAGGACGTACGCCGTTGAGAACAGCAGCGTCCAGGAGGACGAGAAACAGAGCAAGATGAGCCTGAGTTTCAGACGGGTGTCTGTCAGACATTGCCGACATTTGGAAGAAGCTAGAGACGGACAGAGAATGATAACTTGAGCTGCTCCATGTTCCCGTCTCATTGCCGGCACTGATGAGGAAAGCGGTTAGGCCGAGTTCGGCAGCAGCGGTCAAAGTCATCAGAGTGAAGAGGAACGGGTGGTAGTCGGCTCGCACAACCGCCGTTGGCCGACGTGGTCGCGCAGTGGCCTTTGAGGACATGGGGGGCTCTGGCAGAGAGATGATCTGCTCGGGAAAAGAGGATGGCTGGAGATATATAAATCGCCGGAGTCGCGCACGTTGCGTGCGGCAGATGCTCATGTTAGACTTGCACCTCGCGGACAACATGCATAGTGCGTGCATATGCGGGGAGCATCCGTAGAGCGTCCGCTCGCAATCCATTCCCGAAGTACGCTTCTATGTCGCGAGATGATGGTCAGGGCGACAGTCAGTAGGCACACGGGCAACGGTGCATTAATGAAGCCTGGGCGCGTGGCGGACGCTACAGAGTTCGCGGGCGTGTGGGGTCGGCTGTGGGCAGATGAAGGCGGAAGACGGCGCAGATGAGAGAGTTAAGACCAATGTGGGCCGCGGACGCAGGGGGAGGGCGGGCGTCACATGATAGCGAGGCGGGCGCGGGCGGTCAACTGAACGAGCTGTTGCAACACGCAACGGGCCTGCTCTCGAGCCCGTTCTCCGCCACACCTTCCTCTTCCCGTCGCCCTGGAGAGGCTGATGCCCACACCCTTGTCTTGTACCGAGACACCCCCATGAACGGCACCCTCGCCCACAAGTCATGACTCCCAAGGCTCCCCCTATCGACCTCCCCCAAATCCCATCCCTCCCCCCAATCCAGATGCCTGACACGTCCAACATGTTCGGTAGTTCTTCCGCCCCGAGAACTGAGTCGCCTTCATCCCGACCAAACTCCGGCTCTCCCTACACTTCCCAGGACGCTTTTTTGACTGCGCACACTTCCTTCTCACCGGATCCTCCCAGTCCGGCTTCTGGCAATGTCTCTCCGGCTCACATATATCCATCTGCATCACCCACGATAGCCACAACTCCCACCGGGCTCCGGAAGTCTATATCCGTCGACTCTTTTGTCAACCTCAAGCACCCTGGCATGACCGCCTCAAGACAGAAGCCGGCCAGTCCCCTTTCCACCGAATTCCTTCCTTCGCAGTCAGATGTCGACCGCTTCCCCACCACATCCGCGCGCCCCATGGACACGGCTTCGAGTGGCTTCCGGCCTCCTTGGGCTGACCGCGATAAGCGGTCCATCCTCACCCAGTCTGTTTCGTCACGTAGTCGCGGCACCAGCATCAGCACCGCTACTGACGACCGTGACCTCGACGACTCCGACATGGAACGTTCGGACGAGTACGCGAGGCGGACACGGAAAGGAAAACAGGCGACTCGTCAGTCTGTACGCCCGGGCGAGCTGCCAATGCCTCCCCGTCTTTATACCAGAGGGTCCGTACCTGCCATGCATCTCAGCCGGGCGGGCGCGCCATCATCCCCTTCTCGCAGTAGCAGTCTCAGCATCAGGGGATCGAGGTCTAAGATGCCGATGTCGGTGCATTCAGAGCATTCAGAGGTGCGCCATTTCATCGCGGAGGCGTTTTTGCCATGGCTGCTTGCTCATGTGTTCGATCACTGCTCAGATCGCCCCTCTAGTTGACCTCACTCTACTTGTCGTCGGGCCTCAAGGCTGCGGGAAGTCTAGTGTCGTCCACAAGGGCCTGAAGCAATATTCGCTAGGGATGCCTGAGGAGATCAATGTTGATATCGACGGAGGGAACGGGGTCTTCACATGTGCGTCGCTCTTTCATCCTGTTCAATACTATTCTCATTCCTCGCAGATACTGCCAGGAAAGGCGTCATCCCAGCAGATGACAATACCTCTGCATGCGAGCTGCGTGTTCTGGAAGCAGATGTTTCCACGTTTAGTCTCGCTCGGGGAATCTGGGAGGACGCTACTGATACCTGGAATGGTATAGTCATCTGCTACGATGTTACAGAGCCGAACTCCTTACAACACGTTGAGGACCTCCTCCGTGAGTTTCATGGTGGCCATGATGTCGGACAGAAAGCTAAACGTATCTACAGGCGCATTTGGCGACTTCCGTGCCCCAACCATTGTGCTTGCATGCAAGTCTGAGCTTCCTGCCGAAGTAAATCCCGCGGATGCAGCACGGATGCTAAATCAATATGATGTTGGTCTGATTGAAGTCACAACGGCGAGCGAGGACGGTAAGGCGCGCATTCGTAACGCCTTCCGGTGGATTTTTACCGCCGTCTCATCTCAACTCAGTGAGTTCAATTGTCGCGGATTTCCTGATTTATGCCGACACCTATTTCATGTGTAGAGTATGGTCATGATTGGGTTCGCAACCCGGCCTCTCCGGCGATGCTTGCGTCCCCTTCATTGCCTCCGTGGGACATCTCACGCGCGTCATCTGCCACTCCGACCGCATCGTCGTCTATGCTCGCGTCTCAGCAGCATTCTCCGACAAGTCGCACATCAATCGGCCACTCTGCCTCGCAGTCTACCTCGCAGGTTCCACGTGGATACCATCTACCACTTACCAGCAGTACCCCTACTTCGCCTCCGACACCTGCATCTCCTACCCGTGCACGCTCGACAAGCGATCTTCTGTCTGAGCACGAAAAGTACAAGCGTGAAGAACGCGACTCAGTCTACAATGCTCCGCGCAACGGTAGCCGCACGTCATTACAGGGCGCCCCTCCGATTGCTGGACTTAGTGCAGAGAGTGCTACGGACATTTCAACAGAAGCAGCAAGAGATCCTTCGGTGAAGGAGTCGTAAGTCGTTGACCGGTGAATTGGACATCCCCCAACTGATTATAGTTCCAGCCGAGCGCCTCCATGGATGAGTCTTGACGACTTGCTCAACAAACTTTTGTTCATGGCTGTCTGCGACGACGGTATGCTTGTTTTTGACTATGTGGTCCGAATACTCCCTGATCGATCTGAACAGATCCCCTCTTCATATCACACTTTCTGTTGACATACCGTCGCTTTGCGAGTCCACGAACCGTCCTACTGGCCATGCAGAAACGGATGCGCGCACTTGATCTCCCCGCTGGTGATCCAATGTTTGCATGTTACGCGCAGATGCGGTCAGTCACCCTCGCTTCTAACCATCACAGAACCCATCTCATTGTCCGTACAGGGTTTGCCAGCTTCTAGATCATTGGATCAGTCTATATCCCACCGACTTTGCCGTTCCCGGGGCCTCGAGTGCATTGGCTGCACTGATCAAATCCATCTTGAACAAGACCTACTTGTTACACTATGGCGCAGAGTTCCTCCCTTTCCTTGAAATGGTCTCGAGCCTAAGGGATAAGGACTCTTCGTGGGCTCTCAAAATTGAAGACGAAAGCTCGGATACGTCAAGTATATCAGATGAAGAGCATTTCATCGTAGACCACAGTGTCGCTGAACGGTCTGCCAGTCCTTCTCCGGTACCTGTGGAAACCGCCCCTGTCACTACTTTGGCACCATCTGGGTTCACAAGAGAGCGCAAGGCGAGCCTCCCTCTCTCCGCCAAGGCTCTGATCGCCGTGCCATCCACGTCTGGTAGCAGTTTTCACGATCCATCATATGGCATAGGCAACCACCTGTCAACGAAGACTATCCTCCGGGCCCTTCAAAGTGCCAGCCATAGTCTCCATCTCTGCGATCCAGCAGATATCGCACAAGAGCTCACCCGAATACAGTGTCAATTCTTCCTGCGTATAGAGGTGGGTTACTATTACCGTACGTTGATCGTGTGTCAACTGATGGAAACTATAAAGCCACGGCACTGGTTACAGCATGTACTTGTGCAAGGCAAGAAGGATACAGAATCGGATCCTATCACCGTCTACAATCTCATTTCGAACCATTTCGGCGAATGGTATGACCATCTCATACATGACATGGCCTCTTGTGCTGATGATGAATAACAGGGTGGTTTCGTTGATTCTTTGTCACGACAAGCCCAAGGCTCGTGCTCGACAAATCGAAAAGTTCATCGACGTCGCCAACCGGTTGCGCAATATTCACAACTACTCCGGTCTCCGTGCTATCATTGCTGGGATCAACAGTGCGACTTTCGATGGGGACGAGTCTCTGGAACTCCTGCGTACGAAGGCCAGCGATCACTGGAAGAACTTCCAGCAATGGGATCAGCTGCTTCAATCCGTGCGTTCACATCAGAAGTATCGGATGGCCTTGAGGAACACCAAGGGCGCATGTATACCCGCACTGTAAACGTCTTACAGCGTTGTGATATTTCCAGGACTGAAATTGTTTTTCAGCGAGATCCACCTTTCTGATCTTCTTCGTGCCCATGAAGGCAATCCTGATTACCACGACGATGATCCTAACAAGATCCACTGGGCAAAGTTCAACATGATGGCGCGTTTCATCGACACAATCGTGGGGTGTCAGAAAGGATGTCGTGAGAGTGGCGAATACGATCGATTCCCGGATCGCCAGAAAGTTCGCGAGCTCTTCCTCATCCAGCAAGAAGACATGCTTATGGACTATGAGGTATGTCAATGGTAACCCTGGCCGTTGTGTATACGCTAATCACGATCTCAAGATGCAACGGTCGCGTATAGCGCCCCCAGAGCTTGACTATGATGAACCAGCCCCGCCAAGAGGACCACGCGTCGCAGTACGGGATCAAACCCACAAGGACGCCGCGCTCTTCCGCAAGCTCCTCAACTTCTCATGGAACTGATATCCCTGCGTCGTCTCTCGGCTCATCATGTGTGCTCGTCGCTTTCCACTATACCTTGCTTTCCACACGTCGCACATATCTATGACATACCTTACCTCGCGCGGATCTCGTTTGTATCACACTTGTTGTCGACCTTTGCTATCCTGAATATGACGAGACTGTATGCGGGCCTCGGATCACACCCTACCATTATACCCTGTATGTCCATATCATCGAATCTTTCCCCCAATGCAGCACCAACGCTATGAACTGCACGTCGTTGTTCCAGATAAAATCGAAACTCTTCCTAAAGCTGTCTTTGCCCATTGCAAGCCAACATATTGGAACCTGGGGTAGCGTGCAGTCCGGACCGAGGGTGACGGGCGTCTATATCTTTGCTCCTGCCTCCGACCCCGGCGATGTCGAAAACCCAAGTGACCGAAGAAGCCGTCGAACTTAACCCGGAATTCACTTTTGATGTCACAGGGGATATCTATAGTGCATTCCTCGACGAGCACCTCGATGTGCAAGACCTTGTGAAAAAAGGTTCCAAGCCGGTACGCTGAAATTTGGTATGTACCCAATTTCACCACTGACGGATATGCAGGAACCTATCTCAGTGGACGATATCATAGCGCGGAGGAAGCTACGTGCCCATACGGGGAAACGGAAGAGGCCCATAGAAGACGAAGGACAGGAGGATGAAGACGAAGACAGTGAAGGAGAGGAGGATGAAGACGATGAGGAATCCGAGGAGGAGGATGAAGATATAGAGCAGGATGGTTTCGAACTGCAAGGTGGAGAAGGAGAAGACGAAGAAGACCCTTTGGCAACTTCGGACGAGGACGACGACGACGACAAGGGGGGCTCAGAACAAGCGGCAGAAGCGGAGGAGGAGGAAGGAGCGTCTTCCGAGGACGAGTCCGAGGAGGAAACCCAGGTGGAAAAAGACCGTAAGGCCGCTTTCTTCGACTCCGAAGCTGCACCGGCCGAAAACCACACATCCTTCCTGTCCATGAATCTTTCTCGTCCCATCATCAAGTCCCTCACGACCCTCAGCTTCACTTCACCCACACCGATCCAAGCAGCAACTATCCCCGTAGCCTTGCTTGGGAAGGACGTCGTCGGTAATGCTGTCACCGGTTCAGGAAAGACCGCAGCGTTCATCATCCCAATGCTGGAGCGACTCATGTACCGTGATCGCGGGAAGAAAGCCGCCGCGACTAGGTGTCTTGTGCTCGTTCCCACTCGCGAACTCGGTGTGCAATGTTACGAGGTTGGTATCAAGCTTGCCGCGCATACGGACATTCGATTGGCGTTGGTCGTTGGTCTGTCCCTGTTATTCGTCACGTTGGTGGCCGCTTGCTCAATACTATTCATACAGGTGGTCTCTCCGTGAAGTCCCAGGAGGCGACTCTTCGCACACGACCGGACGTGGTTATTGCTACTCCTGGTCGTCTTATTGACCACATTCGAAACTCGCCCACTTTCACCCTTGATGCTCTCGATATTCTCGTGCTTGACGAGGCTGATCGTATGCTTGAAGACGGCTTCTCGGACGAGCTCACGGAGATCATCAAGTCGTGCCCGACATCCCGTCAAACGATGCTCTTCTCAGCAACAATGACCGATTCTGTCGACGAGCTGGTTCGCATGTCTCTCAACAAGCCAGTCCGGCTATTCGTGGACCCCAAGCGTAGAACAGCCAGCGGACTCCTTCAAGAGTTCGTTCGAGTCCGTGCTGGGAAGGAGGCCGAACGGTCTGCTCTTCTTGCGACACTGTGTAAGAGGACGTTCAAGACTCGGGTCATCATCTTCTTCCGAAGCAAGAAACTTGCCCACCAGATGCGGATTGTCTTCGGGCTGCTGGGCATGAAGTGCGATGAGTTGCATGGTGACCTTACCCAAGAACAGGTGAGTTGAGACGCCAATACCACCTTCTTGTTGGAAATTGACTTGAACGCAGCGATTGAGGGCTCTTCAACAATTCCGCGACGGAGCCGTAGACTTCCTCATGGCTACCGACCTAGCCTCGCGCGGTCTGGACATCAAAGGGGTAGAGACGGTTATCAATTATGACATGCCGGGCCAGCTTGCGCAATATCTTCACCGCGTGGGAAGAACCGCCCGAGCCGGGAAGGAAGGACGGTAAGTCGTCCTCCGCCAACAAACGGTGCCTTGTTCTCACCAGTGTTTCTGCTAGGTCCGTGACACTTGTGGGCGAAGCAGACCGCAAATTGCTCAAGGCGGCGATCAAACACTCTTTCGGTGAAGACCAAGTCCGCCATCGACAAGTACCGCCTGAAGTAGTTGGCAAATGGTCACAGAAACTGGAGTCACTGAAAGGCGAGATCTCCGAGATCCTCCAAGAGGAGAAGGAAGAGAAACAGGTTGGCCGTTAGATGTCTCTGAACCTGACAGACAAACACTCACAACTTCGTCGACAGATCCGGCAGGGAGAGATGGAGCTCAAAAAGGGGCAGAACATGATCGAGCATGAAGCGGAGATCTTCTCGCGACCGGCTCGCACTTGGTTCCAGACTAGGAAGGAGAAGGCCCAGGCTGAGGGTGAGTCCATAACTCCGTGATGGCCAGCGCTGACCGCTTCCCGCGCAGCTGTAAGCAAGCAGCAGTACGAGGCCGGCTTCGAGGCCATCGAAAAGGGAAAATCGAAAAATCCCGTTGAAGCGAAGGTACGTAAATTACACCCCTTTGATCCGGCCGTACGACTCACGGGAGTCTCACCAGCCCAAGCGAGAGAAGTTTGCGGGGCTGTCTCGGCGGGCCAAGCGGAGGAAGATGGCGATGGAAGAGGACGAGGCGCCAGATAGTGGGGCCATTCGAGCTGCTGTCCGGTCGGCCAAGAAGGCGTCGCGTCCGGGTAAGATTGGCGAACCCG
The DNA here is from genome assembly GCF_022376455.1 of Epithele typhae. Lineage (NCBI taxonomy): Eukaryota > Fungi > Basidiomycota > Agaricomycetes > Polyporales > Epitheliaceae > Epithele > Epithele typhae. The sequence goes on along the minus strand of NW_025954194.1, from coordinate 1,165,240 downwards.
AGAAGCGGCCGGTGTCGTCAAAGGAGAAGAGGAAAAAGGCTCGGGCAAAGTCGGTCTCCAAACCAAAGGGCAGTGCGTTCGAGAAGGACCTCGGCCAGCGAGCCCCTCGAGAGGGTGCCCGAGCAAAGAAAGGCGATGTCATCGGGGGTATGGGTAAGAAAAAAGGCGGAAAGCGGAAAGCTTGAGCTATTACCGCTTCTCGGTCTTCCATCCGTTCGTGTGCTATGTTGCGGCCGTGTAGCTTTGCTTCATGTGTCGTGATACCATGTATACGTACCATGTATACGCCCACTTCCGACCATACTCAGTCTCTTCAGATGCTGCGAGTACTACGATGTCACAATGACTATCGTATAACGTGACCGTGCTTTGGCTGGACACGATCCTTACGCGTCGAAGCGCCTACAGACCGCGTTTGAACCGCGACTGAGTGGCACGGTGCGCCAGTCTCATCGAATGCATTCCTCGCTTTGTGCTCTCATGCACCCATGTCCATTTCCTCGACGCAGACGACACGTCCGATAGCTTAATAGCCACTCGCCTAAGGGTGTCGCCTCCTCTGGAAGCCGCTTTGATACTCTGCACCACAACTGCACCAAGCAAGTTTCGGCATACTGAGCCGACTCCTTGCCTGCGCCAAGCAAGTGGTTTGTCTGCATCCTCTGTCGGCTTCTCACGTCGCTCCTTCAGATATTGTCGTGATGACTTCGACAATCGCCTCCATCGCGACTATTCAGCTACCCGCACCTACGCAAGTTCTCACCTCATCATGGTGCCCAGACAAAGATTTGCTTGTTGTATTCTATCGCGTGTCACATCAAACCAAGATGGCCTTGTACAAAATGCAGGGCTCGAAGAAGTGGGAGGTGACCATTGACTCGAGGCAAATCGGAAGAGCGGAGGTGGAAGTACTTGGGGTGGCATGGAGCCCCGACGGTACGTTTCTTCATACACATCGTTCCGTTGCCCCTTCACAATCGCATAGCCCAGTCGCTTGCTGTGATTTCCAACCCTCCTTTGGTCTCTGTCCACTCGATACAAACCGGGCAAGTTGTGAACGACATACCGTTCAGCCAGACTGCACCCCTCAAACTAGCGAACGTTTGGTGGTTTCGTGAAGAGAAGAAAGTAGTGGGCAATGGGATACCTGATATTTTCAAACGGGGGGATAGTACCGTGAGCAGCAATTTAACAGCTGTTGGAAGTGTGTTCCGACCATCGCGCAGACAGGTTCTGCACTCGCGATTTTGAGGAACCTGCCGTTGTTGGATCCTATGGAAGATGATGCGACACCACTGAAGTACGAGGTCTCTCAGATCGTGGTGGATGAGTCTCATTTAGTTGCAGTTCAAACGATCTTTTCGCTTTCCAAGGGACGCGAAACCGAGCAGCTCCAACGGCTAGGACCATCCCTGGCAGCATCGCCTCTTGGCCTGCTTTTCAGCAACGTCGGGATGACGCCTCAATTGCGGCGCAGGCGCAAACAGCGCAACAAGCATTCCCAGAGGAAGCTGATAAACCCGACGATACGAACCTCAATAGCATCCTCGCCGTTGCAGACACTTACGGCCAAATGCACTTGTTCTTGGAGGGCTCATATCTCCTGGGCACGCTGGGTATCCGCGAAACGACGTACCCTCGATCGGTTCACAAGCTCCGAGAATTCTTCTTTGCTCACATCGGATCCTCAGCCGCGGGCGATGCCGATGTAGTGCTATTCCCGTACGCAGCTCAACTCCCGTACCTAGCAACAAGGCACTGCAGAGAAGTCGCTCGTGTGTCTACCGCAGCGAGGGAGCTCGCTGGATACGCTATACAGGTGGTGAAGGACATGCGTTCAGCATGGTTTGGCACGGAGACTCAAGGTGGAGCACGGCTTCTGGGACAGAAGTGGGTCCAGGCCCTCGAGGAGAGGCAGACGAAGGAGTTCGGACGTGAGTGCTATTGCCATCCGCTTCATTTGGCGCCTCATTGACAACTGCGCAGAGGAGGAGGCGTATGGTCTCCTTGATTTGACCTGCTTGCTCACTACTGGCCGTTCTTCGGAAGCACTGATGGACTTTCTCGGGAGTGGGGAACATATGAGCGAAAGGGTGCGTACGGGGGTTTTAATCTCTCGCTTCGCTCACTTCATCTTTGAATTGCTACCAGAGCATGCACAAATGGGAAACCATGATGACCGAAGCACTGGTGAAGCTCCGCGATATGGCGGAGCAGCGTGTTGCACCCGCTGTGCAGCGTCTTCACCTTCTCCTGCAAGAGGTCCAGGGCTGGGCCACTCTGTAGGCGAACCTTATATCGAGTCTTGGAACTTGCTGACTGTGCCCTCAGGCCGCAGTATGCCGTGTGCAATATCAACCCGCCAACGATCGAGGCCTGCCTCGAGCTAGCAGCAAGCGCGATCATTCTATCGAGCTGGCTCGCTACTACCGCACGCAAAGAACTCCTTCGCTTCAGGGAATTCATGAAATGGCTACGCTATGGTTCGTCTCGGATGTCTCTTCTGTGACGGTGTCCGTTCATCATTTGTCCTAACACGATTGGATGTACTGCAGAGACTAGTCGTGGAAATGCTACCGGGGACCACCCTACACCACGACCGCAACATGATATCCTGGAAGTCAATGAATACCTTTCATCGAGTCTCGTCGTCAGCCCGATCGACAAATGGTTCTTGGGTCTCGCCGCGCCCATCAAACGGACGGCACTCGGCGTCCCGAGCATGGACACCGCGAACCTCAAGGTGGCAGTCAAGAAGGCCCGCGAGGCACTAGCGCAGTGGGATCGCGGCACGCAGCAACAGGTGAGCACGCGCCTCGACATCAGCGTGGGGGGCGACGGACGCATACGTGGGGTCTACCTGATGGGTTGTACGCGACGGGTAGGGAGCCCCGCGTCCCCGTGTCTGCCCTCCCGAGGCGAATTTCCACTTTTCATTATCGCCTGCGAGACTGACCCGATCGCTCGCAGCCCGTCCAGCCCCGCGACCTTCCGCACATTGAACGGAACCTGGACTCGCTCCTGCATGCTCTCGCGTCGCGTTGCCAGGAAGTGTTCGTTGAGGCGTGCAAGGCCGCTGGGCGCTCAGCGGTCGTGCTCCGAAGTCCCGAGACAGTGCCTGTGCCGGGAGAGGCGGCTACGGATTTGCCGACAGGACCCGCCGCTCCGTTAGTACGCGAGCGGACGGTTGAGGATGACAGCAAGGCAAGCGACGCTTTCGGCGTTCTAGCGTCCTGCCGTGCGTTTACTGACCGCAGACGGGTACACTTGTTTCCGTCCCCACAGCCGGACAATTTTGTGCACTGTCTCGCGATGAGGCCGCCGCTCGTCGGTGACGGTGTCGGAACGGGCCCATCATACCGTGAGCACCATCCCTTCCGCACAATCTCCCCGTTCGGCGTGGTTCGCCAGAGGCTGCCTGCGCTGTTCCACGTTGTCGTGCGCGATCTGGACTGACTGCCGCCTATCGCTTTCGCTAGTCTGCCTCGCCCGACTGCAACAGGGCCTCGGGGCCCTGGACACCCCGCCCACGATCGAGGTGGCCGTGTTCGAATGCAGCGTCCTCGAAGACGTGGGCGGCGCCGGGCACGCGTTCGAGCTCGTCGACCTTGACTTTTTCGACGGCTCGCTGCTCGTGATCGTGTACCGGCACCCGGAACAAGGTGAGTGTGCGCTCCCTCCGCCTTCCTCCCGTCCCCCTCCCCCACCCGACACCCCGCCTCCGCCGCCCCGATCGCGCGCAGGGTGCTCGGCTGGCTGTCGGTCATCACGATCACTGACGCGCCCCGCCCACGCCCAGGCGCGCGCATCGCGACCGTCGGCTACGCGGACCTGCTGTACCACACGATCCCGGCGGACGGGTACGTAACCGGCACGACTCGAGGGGCGCTGATGCGCGACGTGCTCGCGCGCGTCGCGGGCGGGCAGGTGAGTCGGTCGGGCTTCCCGCGGTCTTGCCTTCTTTGTACGCGCTGCGCGTCCATTGCTGGCCGGACGGGGCTTTGCTTCTTTGCGGCCATTGCTCTGGGCTCTCGCCCTTGTTCTCGTATCCGCTCGGCTGAAGGGGGACAAGGGCTCCGCCGTGGCATGTGGATACCGACCGCTAACGGACGCGCTCGGCTCGGTTTGCAGCTCCCTGCGGTGCCCACGCCGATTGTGCAGTCGCGGCCGCTGGGTGTGGCATTCAAGACCGGCGCGGTGAAGCTCGCGGTGAACGGGCGAACCGGCCGGCGGGTCGCGTGCGTGCTGGACGGGACGGGGACGGTGGTGGAGGTTCTGGATATGGAGGCGGAGGAGGACGAGGAAGACGTGGAAGACGAGGACGAGGACGACGCGGATGCGGCGGAAGAGGGTCCAGAATAGGTTGCGGTCGCGCCGCAGGAAATGAGAAGATGGTTAGCGGATTCCTGCATTCGTGCGCATCTGTCGCACTCGAGAACTCGAGAACCACCGCACGCGCGGGAGTATCGCCGCGCACCCACCCACCCGGGGCTCGCCCCTGCAGCCGGGTCGCGGAGGGGAAATGGGCTTGGCTGAGGGGCTGGGGCACAAGCGGGGATGGGGACGAGATGCTGTAAACAATTGACCGAACCGGCGGCGGGAGGCGGAGGTGATCAGAACCTGGAGAAAGCACAGCGGCGGACAAACAAGGGACAGAAGCCCCCATCACCCGAACTTTCCGGGGCTCTGGGCGAGAGCGGGCGCGATGGGGCGTGGCGAGAGCTGTGCTCGGCGGGGCAGGTGGTCTCATTGGTGCGGCGGGGGTGAGCCTGAGAGAGCGCGAGATGCGGGGTTGGCTGGATGGTGGCTTGACGAGGCCGTGGGCGCTGGAGATGCTCTCCGTGCGAAGCGAGAAGGACGCCGGCGGGGGGCGCGCCGGACAATGGCTGCGTACTATATCTGATTCTGGGCTGCAGCTGTTGGCAGGCGGCTGCTGGATCCGTGTGCTGGCGAGAGAGCGCAGACCGGGTCACGCACGCGGGGCAGGGCAGGTGTGCGCTCAAGCTGTGGGCGCAGGCCGGGGACCGATCGCGCAGGGCGGGACACGTGGGCGAGGCGGGCGCCTCGGGAGACAGACGGGCGCCCTGGAGGCGCGCGGAGGCAGATGTGGCAGGGCGTCCGTGCGGGCGGGCCGGGGCTGCCCTAATCTCATCCCGGGCGATCGGGCCTGGGGCCCTGGGCAGCAGGCAGAAATGCGGATTAGGCTCTGGATCGTCCGAGCGGCTCCCGGGCCCTCCGCCGGCCTCCGCTGCGCCCCGCAGAGAGGGCGCCGGGGGGGCGGCCGGCAACGGCGCCTGCCCACCGGTGCCCCGGGCAAGAAATTAATAGACGAGGATGGCCGGCGTCGTGTGCCGGCTCGCGCTCGCCCGCCCTGCTCGCTCATCCGAGTCCCAAGCGCGTTATTTCTCCCTCGCTCGCATCCCCTGCTCCCGCCACCCGCCCGCTCTCTTCTCCTCCGCCGCCCGTCCCGCCCTCCCTCTCTCCCTCCCTCCCTCCCTCCCTCCGCCCCGCGCACCATGCCCCCGTCCCCCGAGCCTAAGCTCAACTCAGACGACAGCACCTCCCGTCTCTCCGACGCTGCCCTCAGGAAGAAGAAGAACGCCGATGCTCAGGCCGCCTTCCGCGCTCGCCGCGCGAACTACATCGCGACACTCGAGGAGACAGGTCCGCTCGAGCTCGCCTCCCGCTATCCCGCTCCCCGCTGATCCCCCTCGCGCCCTTCCCCCGCATACAGTCACCAACCTAGAGGCTGTCGTCCTCGAGCTCCAGGAGTCTGTGCGCAAAAACCAGAGCGCTCTCCAGGAGGCTCGCCAGGAGAACAGCCGGCTCAAGTCCGAGCTTCAGAACAAGGATAAGATGCTCCGTATGTACGAGCAGACCCGCAAAATCGACTGCGACCCCCAGGACGAGTACCCCATGCCTTCCTATGCTCCCGCGCGCACCCCTCCCCTCACCATGCCCTCTATGCAACCCGGCGCGACCAACGGCTTCTCCGACGACCCCATGCGCTACCCCTCGGCCAGCCATACCTCGAGCTCGATGAACGGCTCCTACCACAATCCGAGCGGACAGGACTACTCACAGCGCTCCCCGGCGCTTGGATATGTGCCCATGGCAACGTTGGCTCAGATTCGCGGGCCATGGACGCACACAACCGGATGCAGCGCTATGAGCCCTACACGCCCTACCCCATCGACACTTCCGCGCGCGATGGCGGCTGGGTCGGCCACTCGGCAACGACCGTCAGCGACGGCTCCATGGACAGCAGCTCCGCGACGCACTCGCCCACATTCGTCGAGTCGCCCACGCTCACCGCATCCGAGATTCAGTACCAATCCCGCTACGGCGTCATGGAGGACCAGAAGGTTCCCATCACCCCGCTCGCGACGTCCCCGTACATGTTCGCTCCATCCCGCTCGTTATCTCCCGCAGCCTCAACGCCTTCCTCCGCCTCCTCCACATCGCTCGCCCCCAACTCCTACGCCTTCACTTTTCCTGAAGGCTCCGCCATCGCCGACCGCCCCGAATTTTACGGTCGCCGTCCCCAGAACCCCCCAGAACTCACCCTTCATGGCGGCACTGCCGACGTCACCGCGATTCTCCGTATGAGTGGGCGCGGCGGCACTGCGCCCACGTCGGAACGCCCGGTTCAGGCGCCCTCACCCTACACGCGCGGTGACAACGGTTCGGGCGAGCGCGAGTCCGACGGCGAGTCCTCCTCATACACCTACTCGTCCCACTCGCGCACCCGTACGCGCACCACCAGCTCTGCGTCCGCCGTGTCCGTCGCCGCGTCACGCGCATCGCGCTCCCCTTCGCCGGACCTGCGCCGATTTGTGGAACGCTTGCGGTGATCAAGGCACAAGCGTTCGGGGCTCTCCGTCGCACGCGCGGCCGTTCGAAGAAGACGAGCGAAGGGGCTGCGAAGGCGGCGGTGGAGGCCCTGGCCGCCCGTGGCATCGGCGTGGGCGGCGACAGGCTCGGCAACCCCGCCAAGCGTCCACGGCTGCACGACGGGGACGGCGATTTACGGATCTAGTGCGACGGCGGGCGCGTCGGGCGGGAGCCGCACGCCTCGACTCTACAGATACGCCCGGATGCGGAGTCGGAGACTACCGCCGTCATCGCTGGGCGAAGGGGCTGAGCCTCCGCGATTGCGATTGGGTCTGCGCCCAGGCCTTGCACACCGGGGGACGCCGCGGACGGGCGGGTCCCGGGCTTCGGGTTTGTGGGTTCGACGGCGGGGTGCTTTATTCACGACCGTGGTGGACGCGGACGCGGAGCACGGACCGGACCACGCGATGTCTGGTTGGAGATAAAGGCGATGGCACGACGCGGACGAAGACGAGGACGAGGGGCGATTAGGAGAAGACGACACCACACGCGCGTACGCTCACGCATTGACTCGCAAGCTTGCAATCCCACCCTCCTTTGCCCTGCTATCACGCCCAACGCACAGAACAAGAAATTGAATTGAACGGAGTATGAGAATCGGAACATGCAACATGTAGAGGCCTCCCACACACCATATGTACCAACAGCTCGAACAGCATCGCCATTTCCATCGCCAGCACCCTCGCGCACCCTTTACCCGGTCCCGGCTCTCGCTCTTGCCACTGCTCTAATTCCCTCGTTTCCCCCGCCTGCTGGTTGCTCTCTGACTTGATTGCTTTGGGACTCTGTAGACGTCTGCTCGTTCCTACTTTCGTCACTGCCTCTGCCCTGCTACACGTCGCGCTTGGATATGGATTTTTACTGGTCCACGCTCTGTTCTACTACCATTGTCACATCAGATACCGCTTTCCCTGCGCACGTCCCATGCACACCCACAGTCATTGGTTCGTTACTTATTGCTCTCTCTTTTATCCCCTCGACCACCTTCTATCCTCTATCACACACGGCCTCGTACACTTCACTGTAGGATAGTATTGCTGTAATATAGCACTTGCGCTTGCTTTGCATGTAAATATAGCCGCTATCGTCCACCACATGCTTCCGCCGCCGCCATCGCCGCCGTGTCCCCACCGAGCGCACGCATTGCCCTCGCCAGCCGCAACACACGGGCGCGGGCGTCCGCTCCTCCGCACCGAGCCCGAGCTCGCGCCGGGAATCTCCTCGCCCTTCCGCCTTCTGCGAGTTAATGATCGACGGTGCCCGCACCATCCGCGTCGGAGGAGACAGCCCAGACGGACCCCATACACGTCCCTCGAGCGCGACCAAGCCGCGAACGACCGGCCCAATCCACTTCTTCCCCTTCCCCGCAGCGTCCCCGGCTCCGTCCGGGCCTCCGCGGCGTCGAGTGGTGGTGGCCCCCGCCTGCCCCGCTGCCGTCGCCTCGACTGCGCGGCGCCGTGCCGCCCCGGGCAGCGCGCCAGCCAGCCCGAGCCTAGCCCCATCCTCCCTCTCTGCACCGCGCGTTTGGGGCCCACCCCGGAAACGACGAGCGACGTCGGACGGGCGGGCTCCAAGCCACCAGGCGCGCGCGCGCGCGATAAGTGCGTGCTCGCACGGCCGGGACGGGCTCCGTGAGGGGGGAAGGGGGGCGTCGCGCCGAAGATAGCCAGAAGAATCCCCTGCGGCGGGTACCTGCTGGGTCCCGTTCAGAGCCTGCTCTCGAGCCGGAGCGGACGCGAGTGCCACGCGTTTCGCGCGCGACGTCGTCGTCGCCGTCGGGCCGCGGGTGGCCAGATGAGCTGTGCATGTCGTTGACTGGTGACTCGTGGGCGGGGGGCCTGGCCGGCCCAGGGGCGTTTTGCCTTCACGCTTTTCGCTTTCTGCTCGCGAGCTCGTCGGAACGGCGCGTTTCCCGGGCGCGTCGCCGCCGCACGCAGGGCCCGGGCCGGCCTCAGGCTCGCGGCGCGCGGGCGCCGTGCAGCGTGGTCGCATGGCCGCCCACGAGGAGATGGTTTTGTGGAGGGGTGAGTGATTGAGGGAAGGCTGGAGGCGCAGGTGTCCGGTGGATGTGTGGCGCGCTAGCCGTGGCACGGGCGGGATCGCGGACCCACTGGAGGGCGGCAGCTCGGACTTTGCGCGTCCACCGGCCCCGCAGGCAGTCCGAATGGAGGCCGTTCGGGCGTCGTCCTTGCTCGGCCGAACGTACGGACGAGGGCGACTGTGAGCACGTCGAGCCCAGCGCCAGCCCCCGACCCCCAGGCGCGCGGCCTTTCAATCTCTCATCAAGATCCGTCCCAGGTTCCAACATCAAGACCGTCTCTCCCGCCGCGCCGTGCGCGTTACAATCGACCGCAGCGCGCACGGCTACCGACGGGCGCGCGGCGGGATCACGGAGCGAGCCCACCCCGCGCGCGCGATGCGGTGGCAGCCTGTGGGATGTGGGGGCCCGTCGCCGCGATGGGTGCGCTCGGCTAGCCGATAATCGCAGATGCCACCCCTGCGCCCCATCTCCCAGGGCCGGCCTGGACTAGAGCACTAGACTGCGCGAAGGCTGGGGCGCAAGTCCGCGGAGTCGCCGCAGGGCGGGCGCAGGTCCGCGAGCCCCGACCCCCAGCGAGCGACGTCGACCGCGTCGGCCGTGGTGGACGCGTCCGCCCCACGCCGTCGACGATCGGGCGGCGTGAACACATCGCCCGCACTCGCCCACGTTCATTTCTCCGCGCCGGCATCAGGGCAGAGGGACGCCAGGTTCGAGCCCGTGGGACGACCGGACGCGCTCGGCTACGGCCCAATGGAACGCTAGGCTCCTTCGAGAACACGCGCTCGGGGACTTGGCGAACACCGTCCACGGCGGAGCGGCCGGCGGTCGTTCGCGGACGGCCGTGCCAGCGGTGACGCTCGACCAACACGCTAAAAACACCGAGCTAGGCGTTCTCCATTGTCTCCACCCTGGTGGGTATCCGGGCGTCCACAAGGTCCGGGCGATGGCCTAGGTTCAAGATGGTCTACACAGGAACGTTTGCCTGACCACACCAAACCCCGAACGGCGAGCGGCGAGTCGGCAGAGATGCGATTGGCCCTCGTGCTCCGCTCTACATGGATCCCCGGAAATGACCACACAGGATAGCCTAGAAGTAGCCGATCCGCGCGCGCAGAGTCAACGCGAGAGCGAGAGCCGTCGATTGACCTTAGGCACGGCTGGGTCCCAGTCGCCTCGAATTTCACTAAACACATGTTAGCTGCTTCGGGAGATAGAGGGCTATGACGCAACACGCACTTCTTGTACCGCTGCGCCCAGACGAGGACGCCTGGCGCAATGAACGTGGCGAACAGGAAGCAGACCACGTAGATCCGGGCTGCGGTGCGTGATAGCGACTGCGTGAGGAGAACCGCGAGCGCGGACATGAGCAGCGTGAGGACGACCTGCAGTGTCTTCGCGCTGACCTGGGGCGAGCAAACGTTTAGTTATCGCACCAATCGAGAGTACGCGACCGACCTGCATGCGGCGGCGTAGCATAGGGAACAACGCGAACGATTGGACCGAGAACAAGATCAGCCCAAACACAGACAAATCGTCCGGTAATCGCGAAGCCAGTACAACCGAGGACGAGATGGCAGCGTTCATTGACAGCACCGAGGTAAGCCTTGGAACGAGAAGCGTCCGGAGTTAGATCCCGACTCCGGTGTCTTCTCACGCAAAACGGCGTACCTCTCGCGCTGCTGGCTTCTGGGTCTCATCGCAGTATAATCGGCCAGAAGCGCGTTCAGGATAAACAGACATGCCGACAGAGCCCAAATCGAGTCCGAGGATGTTGCAGCGGTCAAAGTCTTTAGGACCGGAGAGAGGGACATGAGGGCGAGGAAAACGAGGATAGAGGCTTTGACTGCCTTCGCCCCTGAGCAACCGCTGCGGTTAGATATCTAGCACACCATCCGATTTGGGGGAGTGGACGAACTGTTCGTGTTCCGAGTCTCTCTGTCTAGCACGGCCCATTCAAGCAGCTCCCACGCGATGTACCCCACCAGGAAGACTCCGGAGGATATCCATATGAGGGCGCGTGGATCCAGCAACCGCTGTTGTAGCCGAACGAAGATTGCGATGACGACGAAGATGCTGGCAAGGTGCTGACTTATGGGGCATGAGAGGAGCACGAGGTGCCAATAGGTGTAGGGTTTGAAGTTTGCTGCGAAGCAAAGCCGATTGAGATCACTGGAGGAGCGACGCGTTTACCCTAACCACTCACGATTCTTGCTCAAAGACTTGAGAAAGGACTTGGGGACATAGTTATCGGGGTATGGCTTCTTCTTCCACAAGACACGCTCCCACTCTTCCTCCCATGACTCCGTGTACATTCATGGGACAGTGAGGAGCACCCAAGGCAGCGTCCAGCGGTGGTGCTGGCCGTCCCGAGGGCTGGGCTGATTACGGCCGGGCAGGCGGTTTGGGCGAGGACTGGATGGATGGAGACAAGTGGCAAGGATGGCCGGCCCTGCGCTGCCAGCGCCTCCACAGGGCGCGCGTCTGGCGTCTGATAGGCGTCTAGACCGACCAACGCCGAAATGAAGCTTCGTCAATATTAATCTCACTCTTTCCCTAACCACCGCTCTGTTTTTCCGAGCCGAGTGGAAGCCATATTTGCGACGTTTATACAGCCAGACACCGACCAGCTTCAGACGTGCACATGCAGTCCGCGAGGCTGTCTGTGTGCACTGTGCAGCAGACGCTTTGCATGCACCGTTCGTCCATAGAGTACAGATGTCCGTCAGGAGTCCCATGCGGCCAACGGCGACCTGGTAGGTATGGCTAGTCCACAACGTGTGTGGGTCTCTCAGTGCAGGCTCCTCCGTTATCATCCAACTTCCGAGCGCAGACGGCAGTCCGTCTGCCCCGCCAATGGCCATTCTCCCGAACGGGCGGCGTTCAGTCCCACTGCAGGATGCGCGGTGTCGTAAGCCCAGGTCCCCGGTCGCCCCGCCCTGCACCTTGCACTCACCACGAGTCGCTCTGGCGCCGCGGGCTCCGGCGTGCGCGTAGCCGTCTTCTGCGCCTCCAGCTTCGCCGCGAGTCTCCCCGCCTGAGGGTTCGAAGGCTTCACCCCTCGAGCCTGAGCCTGGATTGAGAACAGGGGAAGTCGTCAACATTCGCCGAACACCAGATGCCAGGGACACAGATGAACGGCACGGACGTCTTTCTGCCGTCGCTCTGCGGCTTCCGCGGCGGCCCTTCGAGGGTCGGCGGGCCGGGAGCCCTGTAGGGACCCTCCCGCAGCGCCTGCGGGGGCGGCCCCCAGGACTTCGTGTCCGCCAGTGACGGTTCCAGACTTGGAGCACAGAGAACCCATGGGAGGGTGATGAGAGTCTATGCGAACCTGGAAAGATGCAACATGCCAAGGCGTTCCGGATGCGTAGCGGTGCCGAGGCGCAAGGCACTCCGCACTTGCCTGAGATGGACACCAATCTATGCAACTTCTATGCATCACTTCTTCCGCGGCTTGTCTGAGCGCGGCAGTACGATTTGCAGCTGCCCATCCCGCGACACGAGGGCAGCACGAGTACGTTTCAAGATCAACACGTCCGTACGATCCACCAGGCAAACTCGGCGCCCATGCAATGACGCCGAGAGCTGTGCCTTCGAAAGACCGCTGAATTAGTACAGAATGGATGCGCTACTAAAATACAAATGTCGGACGCTATGCGTCCGGACGACGTCCTCACGAGGATGCGTGTCAGGGATTTGGAGGCGAATCAGCAACGGTCTCGTATGTGCCCCTTCCGTCCCTCGTAAACCCTCTCGTCGCGCCAAGACGGATGTCCTCGGGTCGTCTCTGAGGGATCCATGCCTGGGCGGGACAGCAAACTCAATTGTTTACCGACAGCGGACGCGCGTGAACAGCACTCACCTCCCACCACCTCCTGCTCGCGCTCCACGCCACGCCCGCGTCGAACCCTGCCTTGACCATCCGACCCTTGATCCCCGCCCCAAGCAGGAGGCCGAACACAGTCAGCAGGAACAGCGTCACGACGAGCTGGTCGCGCGGCGAGTCCCTCTCTGCATTCCCGGCGCAGCGATCGTCCGCGCGGAGACCGGCGAGCCCGAGCGCACGGACGCGAGAGAAGGAAGACGGAGGGAAGGGACGAGTGAGCACCCCCGCACACCACACGCGGTCAGGGACTGGGACGCACGGAAACAACGAGCCTCGATGTCGCCCTCCTTGCCCGTCGCGGTGTCCGGGTTCGTGTCCCCGATGGACGCCCCCGCGCACTTGGCGAGGTTCTGGTTGAGGCACCACTGCTTCGTGCACGACAGGCACGGCTTGCTCGGGTCGTCCGGGCTGGACATGGGCAGGATCGTGTAGTTCGTCCCGAAGCAGATGCCTGCGGGCGGGCGCGCATGCACGCGTGGAGATAAGCGTAAGCGTGCGTTCCCTTCACTGGTGCGAGCGCGGACGGGACGGGGGAGGGTGCTCACATTTACAGAAGTTCGTGGCCTCCCACTTGCCGAGCGCAGCGTAGACGGATGGCTGCGCCCGCGGACGTCAGCGGACCTTCCCTGGCGCATGGACATGCGATTCCGCTCACTGTGTAGAGGAGGAGGAGGAAGAGCCAACACAAGACCGAGCTTGCGCGGGCGGACGCTGTCTGAGCCATGGTCGCGGTGCTGGGCAGAGAAGCGCGAGCAACGCGCGTCTGTCACCGTTCCTCTCTGGCCATCGACCGCCAACGCCCCTCTGGGTCCCCTCGCTCCTTCTGCTCCCCGCTCTCCCGACGCGACCGATAGCCTACTGTTTCATTCCGTTAATCTTGCCGATAGCTTACGACCGCGACCTAGAGGCGAAGATCGGTAGCTCGCGATGGCGACCGAATTCGAGGACGTACTCACCAACCAGCCTGTGGTAATCGACAATGTTCGTCCCTCTCCTCGTGCGCCGGTGTAATTCTCCCTAGTGTATCGTGTATTGAAGCCTGACTGAACGCTGCAGGGCTCCGGGACGATCAAGGCCGGGTTCGCAGGCCAGGACCATCCAAAGTGCTTCTTTCCGTCTTTGTGCGTACACGCCGTTGCATGACGCGTCCCGCCCCGTGTTAACGTCCGCCTGCTGCCAGTGTCGGGCGGCCAAAACATGTGCGCGTCATGGCCGGCGCGCTGGAGGGCGACGTGTTCATCGGGCGCAAGGCGCAAGAGGCCCGCGGACTGCTCAAGATCAAGTACCCGATGGAGCACGGGATCGTGACCGACTGGGACGACATGGAGCGGATATGGAGCTGGGTGTATGCGGAGGAGCTGGGGACGTTGAGCGAAGAGGTACGTCGCGCGTTCTTGTCCGGTGCTTGGACGAGAGACGAAGCGTGAGGGATATAGCATCCGGTTCTGCTCACAGAAGCCCCGCTGAACCCGCGTCATAACCGCGACGTCGCGGCCCAAATCTTCTTCGACACGTTCAACGTTCCCGCTCTGTATATCTCCGTTCAAGCTGTATTGTCATTGTGAGTAGACCTGTGGCTATGTCTCGCCCTCGACCGCTGAAACCATCGCGGACTGGCAGATATTCTTCCGGCCGGACAACGGGGATTGTCCTGGACTCAGGTGATGGCGTAACACACGCGGTTCCCGTTTTCGAGGGATTCTCGATGCCGCACGCTATCAGGAGAGTAGATGTTGCAGGAAGGTAAGCACGATCTCAGATTGCTGGAGTGCTTCGCCATAACCGTACGTATTAGGGACGTCACCGATCACCTGCAGCTACTGCTCAGGAAGTCCGGACACCACCTACACACCACGGCAGAACGTGAGGTTGTGCGCACAATCAAGGAGAAGTGCTGTTACGTCGCGCTCAATCCGGTCAAGGAGGAGAAAGATGCCATGGGACGCAGCGAAGATTTCCGGTTACCCGATGGAAACACCGTCCAGGTATGAGACTTTGTTCACTAGGACTATGCGCGTCTCTCACACAAGATTTGCGTCAACAGCTCGGCCCAGAGCGGTTCCGCGCACCGGAGATCCTATTCAACCCCGAGCTCATTGGACAAGAATACGCCGGTGTGCACCAAGTTGTTGTGGACTCGATCAACCGAGTGGACATGGACCTGAGGAAGAGTCTTTTCTCGAACATCGTCCTCAGCGGTGGCAGCACGCTCTGTCGTGGTACGTATACGTGACGTCTTGGCGCGAAGTCCTGATTGACATCGCGGAACAGGATTCGGAGACCGTTTACTAAACGAGGTTAAGAAAGTAGCGTTGAAGGATATCAAGATCAAGATCTATGCACCTCCTGAACGCAAGTACTCGACATGGATTGGTGGTTCGATTTTGGCTGGTCTGAACACATTCAAGAAGGTGAGTCGGATTTTCCTTGACTCGTAACTTTTGCTTATGCAAGAACAGATGTGGGTATCCGCGGAGGAGTATCAGGAGGACCCAGACATCATTCACAAGAAATTGGGTTTCTGAACGTGCTCTTCACTCTACTTACACTCATCACTGGTTGTTCGTCGGTAGGCCATATCCTTTTGTCGCTGTGATACCCGACTGTAGTGTGCACTCCTAATGCTATCTCGGACATCAATCTCATACAGATTGCACAACATGAATAGTCCGCATGCGCATAGTGTTCATGAGCATTAGACAACAGGGGAAGCGGGCATAAGTGATAGGATACAGCTGCAAAGAACTTTTGCGATGTGCGAGTGTGCATGATGTGCAATGCGATAGAGCCCGAGGATAATACAATGCGCCCGACCCTTACTTGCCCTTCTTCGCGGGCTCGGAGGCCTTGGACTTTTTGGTACCCCGGAGCTATATGCAACAATGGATGAGCTGCCAAGGTCGCAAGACCCGCAAGCAATGAAACAGACCTTCTTCGCACGGTTCTTGCGCTCCTTGCGAAGCTTGCGGTTGGTCTTCGGTGGTGCAACCATGAGGCCAGACTGACATACGTTCAGGCTCATGAGTTACATCGTCCGCAACGAGATATGCAAGCACGGAAGACGCACCCGAATCAACCGGTACTTGGGCTCGAACTTCCGCTGTGACGCCTCATCGTCATAGATCAGGCCGAAGCCCGTGCTCCGTCCACCACCAAAGACAGTCTTGAAGCCAAAAGTGACAACGCGGTCCTTGTCCGTCTTGTAGGTGGCGGCGAGGCGCTCGGAGAGCTCCGCCTTGGAGACGTTCGCGCGGCTCGGGTGGAGGACGTCAAGGACGAACTGGCGGCGGGCCAGCAGGCGGTTGGTGATAAACTTGCGGGTGCGGATTGTGACCGGTGCTGAGTTGTCGGCCTGCACACGCACGCGCAGCGAGTACCGGGAGTGTTCAGAATGCGAGCGGGGAAGGGGAAGAGGTCGTCAGACGATCTGCCTTCACTGGTGGACCGAGCTGCCATAGGTACATCCAGATGCCAAATCGTCCATCCATCCCATTCCGCCGCTCGTACGCCCATTCCACCATGCCAAACGGTCTGCCAGACATCCGGCAGTACGATGGAGAGAGACTCACCATGGTTACTTGCCGGCTTTTGGGTCCTTTACCTTGATGTCGTTCGGCGTTGAGAAATCGCCAGTGCGCCTGCCAGTTGTGCTGACCAAACAGGGCAATACACGCGGGCCCGTCGGGCGAGCGTGAGCGCCATTGCAAATACCCGCAAATACCACCGGTGGCGGACTGGGCGCCTGCACTCCGGTCCGTCTCCAACCAGCTGCTGTGCGAAGCCACTCCAGAGTCGGGTGTAAGGAGGCCGCACTGCGCACCCCCCTCCTCGACTGCGCCAACCTCCATCGTTGTCGTATTTATTCCTCCTCTACCGCCTACCCGCACCCTGCGCTCGCGCCGCCACCGCCCACGATGAGCATGAGCAGCAACAACCGCTCGAATTTCGCCTCCTTCGCGGCCTACGTGAGTCTTCAGCATCTTGTCGCCGCATGGCCTCACTGTCTAGGCCTCCCTCCGCGCAGACCCCACCGCCAGACGATCCCTCGCACGCCTCGCCGCCCCCGCACGCCTCGACCTCGCGCGCGTGGTTCCCCTCGGGTGGGGCCCCACCCTCCGGTGGCCTCGCGCAGCCGACGTCCTACCAGTCCGGCGGGATCCCGACGTTCAACACCTCGCAGGCGGGCGGGCTCGGCGCCGTCGAGGATGCAGACGCGGAGAACTCGACGAGCATGTGGGAGACCCGGCACGGCTGGCGCGTCGACCTCCTCGCCGCCTCGGCGTACCTGCTGGGTCCCATCTCCGGTGCGTGCTCCCTGGCCCCTGCCTTCTCGGGAGAGCATCCCCCTTTCGTCGCCCTTGGCCCACGTCTGACGTGCGTGCGTGTGTGCAGCGTTCATCATCCTTGTGACGGAGACCTACAACGACTTCGTGCGTTTCCATGGTGCGTCATCCTCTCCTTGATATGTGTGCTATCAAAACACTCCCCTCACCTCCCTCACTCTTCGCAGCGTACCAGTCGGCCCTCCTGACGACGCCTCTGGTCATTCTCCGCATCCTCGCATCCCTCCTGCAATTCGCTCCGTTCCTCCGCACCGTTTTCACTTTCCTGATAATCGTACCGTCGCTCTACATGGCGTAAGTGGTCCTTGTATGCACCAGCGAGTCTTAGCCGCTAACTCCTCATCTCGCACAGATGGCAAGCATATATCGATGCATCTCGTAATGGCCTAGTACGCTTTCAGATACCCTTTATCGGTCCGCTTGCAGAACGATGGGTCTACGAAGAGTGACCGTATGTTCGTAAATACGGCTTGCCTGCTGTGCATCGCTTTCATCAATGTACGATTTTTCCGAGAACGTCTGCTCTTGCGAAAACAATGGTTCTGAACGGTGGCTCTTGGTGTGCGTACCCTCGTCCCCAACTATCCATACAATCGCTCGTTGCTTATGGTGCCATATGACCTGCTTTATTGCTACAGAAGAGTGTGTGGACCAGCCGTCTAGTGATGTACAGATACAAACGCGAGCCCGCTCAAGAGCCGTTACACCGACATGCAGTGTTCAGAGAAGCACGCCTTCGCACTTCCAGTCAAATTCGCACCCGGTGTTCGTCGCTTTGCCAATCAGTGCCAGGACGGTAGGCTTCAGCTCGTTGATCAGCTGATCGAGAACGTCCTCCAGCAGGTCCAAGACGTCGATGAGGATGCACTTGATTTGGAAGACCACTGTTGCGGTTCGTTAAGGTCGACGCCCAAGGAGCGCAGCGCAGGGAGCCCAACTCACCAGGTTCCAAAGTCGAGCCCAAGATCGGGATGTTGCCGACGAGCTCGTCGATGTACTTCAAGGTGTCCTTGAGCGAGTTCACCAGGTCCTTGATCGCCGTCTCCAGCTCGTTGTTCTTGTCGTAGAAGCCCAGGCCCTTGTCGGTCTCGATCAGGCTCTGGAGGGACAGCAGCCCGGTCTGGAAGGACGAGATCGAGGCGACCGCGTTGTCGCGGAAGATGGGGTCGTTGCCCTCGGCGGCGGACCGCCCGGCGAGGCCGCCTGCGCGGTGGTCAGCTCACGGTCGTCCCGAGCACAGAGCGGGCCCAAGCACACGCACTGATGATCGTCATCTGCTCGGTCAACGAGCTGAGGATCGCGACCGACCGGCTGTGGACGTCGTGAGAGGCGGCGGACGAGGCGCGGCGGGCGACGGGCATGGCAGCGGTGTTTGCGTTTTGGGGGGCGGACACGACGTCCGTCTGCGGCACAGCCGCGGCGGAGGTGAACAGGCCGGGGTTCTTCGCGGCGTAGTCTGCGAAGCGCATGGGAGGGGCGGCGATGGGTAGGGCAAGGGCGCCGAGAGGAGTCGACGAGGGACCGAGAGTGGAGACCAGGGCGGCAGCCTGAAGACCGAGGACGACGGCGCGGGTGAAGGTGGGCATGTTGAACTTGAACGCGAGCGCGAGGGGGTTAGGTTGTTGAGTAAGAGCCGGGATCAACCAGAGTAGGAGACTTGGGGACGCGACTTGCGCGGAAGGGCGACCAGAGAGTCGTAGAGTAGAAACCAGCGGGACGTGGGCGACCAGGAGCGCGAGCGTAGAGGGAAAGACGGGACGGGGGCCCCTCGCCCTCCTTCGCGTTCTTTATACTTCACATTTTCCTCGGCGGGCTCGACGCCGGACACAACCTTAGTTCTCTCTGGCGTGCATCCGCGATTGGCTGCCCGGCGCTCGCGTGCAAGGTTCGAACCCATCACGTGCCGCGATTTTCGGTACAGCCACGCACCCGAACTGTGCGGGTCAATTTCCTTCTTCCAATGCGGACGACGCCATGTCTCCTAGCAACGGCGTTAATGAATTCGTACAGCACACACGGCAAAAGGCAAACACAAAATGAAAGCGCAGGCGCATACATTGGGACGATCAAGCCCTTCCAAAAGCCCAAACAACAAAAACCCGAAGGGAACTACGGAGACGAGTTCACGCCCAGGGGCAAATGTCCAGCAGAGTGAAAGTACATATATGCGGAGTCGCGTACGTCTTGTCGCGATCGCGACATAGGTAATCTACCAGCCTTCACTAGGGTACACCGTGGTACCGTAGCCGACAAGACGAGTCTGTAAAGGGTCCTCCCCACCGCCCTCCGAATCCGAGCGTGCGAAAGCATGAAGACCAAGATAAATAAACAAGAGGGGCGTAATCGTGTGGGGAGACGTGCGCGCAGACCGCAGCCCCCGCGGGCGGGGCGCGCTCAGCCGGCATGGTGGGAGAAGAACAGCGCGGAGCCATCCGCTGCGTGCGAGCGAGGCGGAAGAATGTGCGAATGAAATAAATGGTGCGCGGCGCTCGGGCGTGATGGCTCGTGTAGAGTCCGGGGCAAGTGTCCAACTGATGATACGTGAGCGAAGGGCAGTGTCTGGGTGCCGAGTCCGCCGACTCTTGGGTCAAAGCAGGGAGCGTAGCAGGGTAATGAATGGACGTTCTTCATGTTCGGAACTGGGAAGCCCAGCCAGGGCCGCAGCACGGAAGACGTGCGCGACGCAAGGCAGACTTGGGGGACGCTGGGAAGCGTTTAGACCTTGACGCAGGTCTTGTTGTCGACCGACTTGAGGAAGCCGCTCGCACAGGTCAAGACTAGATAGGCGCGGAGTCAGCAAGCATTGCCGGCGATCGCAGCGGACGTTCGCTGCGTGATGGACAGATAGATGGGCCAGAAACAGATGCTCACCAACACACTCGCCCGCGCGGCAGCCCACATTCTTGGAGCCGGTGATGGCGGTGCAGTCCTCGCCAGCGCCGACCGACGCGCAGCCGCCGCACGACTCGAGGTCCGAGCTGGTGTCCACGCACTCGAAGTTGTCCGAGAGGCCGGTGGTCGAGGTGAGACACGCCTCCATGCCGGCCGGGCACACGCTCGTGGAGCGGGCCTTGTGCGACCGCTTCCAGCCACCCTTGTGGCCGTTGCCGGAGTTGCCCCAGCCGTAGCCGGAGTTGCCAGTGTTGCCCCAGCCGTAGCCACCGTTACCGGAGCTCGGGGTCTTCGAGGGAGTGGCCGGCTTGGTGGACGTCGTGGTGTGGGGGTTGCAGCAGAAGGAACCGGAGTTCCAGCCCCAGCCGTTGCCACACTGCGGGGGAGGTTGGTCGGGGTGGTGGGGGACACAGCAGCCCTTGCCGTGGTTCCACTCCCAGTTGGACGGGCAGTCAGTGCCAGAGGGGGGCGAGGGCGGGTTCGGGCTACCACCGTGGGGCAGGCAGCAGGACTTGCTGCCCCAGCTACGGGAGCGAGCAGGTGCGCGGTCAGTCGGGATCGACGCAGGGCGGGCGAGAGGGTTACGTACTACCACTGGCCAGAACCGCAGGTGCTCGAAGTGGTGGCGGGGGGCGCGGAGGTGGTGTGGACCGAAGTGGTCTTGACCGAGGTGGTAGGGTGGGCGGTGGTCTTCACAGTAGTCGAAGCGGCGGGCGTGCAGCAGCTCTTGCCCGAGTTCCAACCCCAGCCGGACGAGCAGGAGGGGGTCGAACTGGAGGGGGAGTCTTCGGCACACAGCAGTCCTTGCTCTGGCTCCACTCCCAAGAGGACGGGCAAGACGAGCCCTTCGGCGGGCTCGGGGGTTTGGAAGAACCCCCGTGGGGGAGACAGCAGTCCTTGTCACCCCAGCTGCGTAGCGGTCAGCGCCTCGAGTTTCGGAACCGAAAGGGCGTTCGGAGCACTCACTAGAACTCGTTGCTCTTGCAGGAGGATGAGGAACCGGAGTTGCCCCAGCCAGAGTTGCTGGTGGCGAGGGCGAGCGGGAGCGCGGCAGCGACGACGAGGAGACGGGCAAAGAGCGTCATTTTCAAAGATCGTGGGGCCCCAAGGCAGACGGGGAAGGGAGGACGGTGGGATGGGGAGGAACAAACAGGCTAGGGAAACAAGGCGGGCAGGGGGGAGGGTTTTATACCGCGGCCGATCGGAAGGTTCCTCGAGAATCAGCAACTGTTCTGTTCACACACATTCTAGTAGAGAGGGACTGATATCATCTGCACCTTCCAGGCGGCCATCAATATCCGCCACGGACAACCGTGCTGTTGGCAAGCGTCCACTGCGTGAACCCGTCAGATGGCACCGGCGCCTGCGCGAGGGGCCTGGTCGCCGGCAGCCACTAGCTCGCAGCGCAGGGCTTACCGACCGTGGCTGAAGGAAGGGGCGGGCGCAGGAGGTGTTTCGCGCCGCGTCCAGCGCGTAGGGGCACGCTTGTGTGCGTTGCGGCCCGCGCGCGTACGGCATGTGCCTGGCATGCCGACCAGAGAAGGGTCCAGCGGTCCACGCCACGGCCGAAGCGGAGAAGAAGTCCAGCTGGAAATCCGGATCTGACGCGCGAAATGAGCGCGCTCGGGCGCGTGTCGGACGCCAGGGTTTGTTGCGAGCACGATCTCGTCAGCGGTCAACACAGGGCAGGGTGGCGACTGGTGGCGGCGGCCCACCTGAGGCCTGAGGACTGGTTGCGAGGCGCATCGGGGTATCAAAGGGCGAGAGAGATGTGTCGGAGGAGAGATCGCAGTGGGATCCATGCCACCGCCGACGAGGCTGGGCACGCCACGGTCTCTGCAATTAATGCGCCGTCGGGGCCTGCAATGGTCTGTCGGACGACCAGGGCGGGTCACGACGGGCAACGGCCCAGCTTCGGAGCTCGAAAACGCGTAGAAAAAGCCTGTCAAAGGTGTCTTTTCTGCCGCTTTTGTGCGCGTGTGAAAAAGGCACTAAATGGGCAATTTTTCCGGATGCTTTACGGGGTGCCGAAAACGATCGATAAAGAGACCTTTGGTACCCATTCCAATAACGCGCGTTACTTATCATTCGTACTCACTTGTTTGTTACTCACATACTATACACGTTCTATTGCCTTTACAATGAATTCTATTGTCTTTGTTCTGAGCACAGTATTCTGTCGTGCCAAAACATTCTTCCAAAACGTCACCTTTCAGGATACTCTACGACACACACAAACTTGACATAAAAATTCGCCTTTCCCACCCTTTTTCTCCCCTGGAAAAATACCTGCCGGAAATGACACCTTTGACAGGCTTTTTCTACGCCTTTCCGGGCTCCGAAGCTGAGCCGTTGCCCGTCGTGGGTGCAGAGGTTGCCAAGTCGTCGGGGAGGACAAGCAGCCGCCCCGGGCGACAACAATGCATGTCCAGACGCCCGTCGGGCCTCGTGCACGCTGTCCACACAACAGACAACACCCCGAAACCGATCCAAGTCGTCTTGCTCTCGTCTTGTTCCCTGCGGCTGCCACTGTCGTCGACGTTGGGCTCGCCGACTGGGCCTCCGAACGCGCGCCCACCCTGCCGCGAAAGGTGGGCGCCGTCATCCGCGTACCTCGCCCCCTGCCCCATTCAGCGCGCTACCCACGGCTCTCTCCGGGGTTGACTTATCAGAATTGGAGGGAAAACCATTGCGCCTATATTTACATTTCTTGCCAGTCATCACGGACATCAAAACGGAAGGAAGAAGCGGGAGCTTGACGCGAGGGGAAATCGCGACTGTCTGATGTGCCCGTCAGGATCCTCTTCCCTCCCCGCCCCGACCCTTCCGCGCCTCCGCCGCACCGTACCAGTCTCCGTCAGCGTCAGCGTGCGTCCCCTCGCGGGTGAAGGCCGCGTCCGCGACCCTCTTGGTCCGCGTTAGAGCCTCCCGTGCACGTCCTCCACCAGTCCGCCAGCGCCTCAGGCTTCTAGCGCATGTGCCTTGCCGAGCGCTCGCGACGCGAAGAACCGCACATCCGCGTCCGTATCGTTCTTGAGGGCCTCCAGCACCGGGGCCACCTTTTGCTGCACCAGCTGCGAGCCCTCCGGCGTGTCCCCAAACGCGGTCGCCACGCTCTCCAGTGCTTTGGCAACGTTGAAGCGGATGTTCGGGATCGGGTCGCTCGCGAGCTGCACCAAAGTGTCCAGGACGGTCTCCTGCACGACCTCGAGCGTCAACGAGGGTGCGATCGTCTGTCAAATCCATCAATCAGTCACGGTCCATGACGGGAGGTCCATACCCTGCGCCAAAATCGCGAGGCTATGACGTGTTCCGGCCCCTTCTTACCATGATCGCTTGCACGGTCGTCATCCTGTAGAGGTAGTTGGGATGCTGGCCCATCCCGACCACCTTCGGGACAATTTGCTCCTTCGACCATTCCACCCCAAACACCTCCGTGAGCTTCTTGAGATTGACCGCCGCCGCCTCCCGGATGCTGTAGACGTTATCTCCGAGCCACGACATACACAGATTCCCGAGCGACTCGTCGAAGAACGGCTTGCCGAGCTGCGTCGCGAGCAGCGGGATGTACTCGATGATCGCTTGGCGCACGCGCCATGACTTGTCTTCTGCCAACTCGACAATCGCAGGGAGCAGACTGTCCGACAGAAGTTCGATGCCAATCTCTGCGGACACTCGGCGTTAGCTCGCCAGCCCGAAACAGTGGAGTGTATGGGACAGCCTTTGCGTACCGGAGTTGACTTGTTCCAGCTTCGAGATGATGTTGAGCCGCACCTCTGGGAACTCATCTTTGAGCACATGAAGGAATAGAGGCAGCAGATGCTCGATGGTCGCATCTTTGCCCAGGAGCGGCGCGAGCCCACTGATCTGGTTGGCGAGAGCGGCGCGCACATGCTGGGACAAATCCTGGCACAGGTCGCGCACGCAAGGTACGATGCGAGCGAGCACGACCTCCTTCTCGAGCAGCTTGGAGAACCCTGCGGCATGGTTGAGCGATTCTCCAAGCTGACACCTGCCGCACACAACGTACCTGGGACCTGCCCCGCGGCCGCCGTGCGCACCTCCGCCTCGTTGTCCTTGAGCAGCTGGACGAAGTGCCCGATGAGCTCCTCTCGGACAAGCTCCTGCCCGACCACCTCCGCAAGCTGTTCCAGGAACGCGCCACTCAGCCTCAAACGCTGCTCCGACGCACGTGGTGGGCGCCACGCACCTCGTTGAAGTGGCTCGCAGCCATGTATCGCACGCGCCAGCTCTTGTCCGTCATCGTCTGCCGGATCTGCTTCAGGAGCTGTTCCTTGACCTCCGCCGGGGACAGCTGCTGTGCGATCGCGATCAGGTCCTCGACGGTGAGGAGTCGGACCGAGTCCTGGTCGTCTGCTTGCAGCTTCCGGTACATCGCGAGACCGTCGCTGAGAACCTGCGCCTTCGAGTACTTCTTCGCCAGGGGCTATATGCGGGGATAGGGCAGATCGCGCGCAATCAGCATGGAGTCCCGAGGCGTCATGGAAAAGAGCATGCGTGGAAGGGGCGGGGACAATAGGAATGGAAGGGAGTACGCACAGCGAGCCATTTTGCTGCCGCACGACGGACCATGGGGGTGTCATCTGCGGCGAGAGATGCGAACGCGCGGCGAAGGTCGTCTTGGATGGAAACAGGAACCTTGTCGTAGACGGGGGCATAGAGTGCGCAAGCCGAGGTGCGGGACGTGAACCATTCTCCTCGCGATAGTCGTTGTACGAGGGGAATGTAATATTGTTCGATCTGTTGCTGGCTGAGGATGGCTGCAACCTTGGTGATGGACTCTGCTGCCTATCGTGCATCGGGTGAGGATGTGGTCCATGGGACGGAAGGACAGGCAGAAAACGACGGAAACAAGGGGTGGATAAAACGGGCGCGACGATGCGTTGCACGACGTACCTTGTCCCGAACTAAGGTCTCCTCGACCGCAGACAGGTTCTCCAACGGACCCAACAACACATGCGCATGCTCAGGGCCCCCGATGTACTCCTCGAAAGTCCGCCCCAGTTCCTCCGCAAGAGCGAGGAGAACCTCGTCTTCGTCGTCGACCGAGTCTTGCAAAAAGGGTATCAGTTCATCGCGCGCGCGGTCAGGACCCAACGCGAGTGCAATGGTCGAAATGCGGTGGATGGCATTCAGGCGCAGTTGGACGTCCTCCGACCGGAGCTCATCCATGAGAATAGCAATCGGGGCAATCTGGTCATATAAGCAAGAACGTGATGAGCTTCAGCGGGGACGGGAAGACGGCAGTAGGCGGACATCATCTAGAGATGTATTGGGGTCCATGATATGGCTAGTTGTCTTGCTCTAGTGAGAGAGAGCGGCGTTACTATCTTCGTCGACGGCCGTGAGCGTATGCAGGATAGTGCGCAGAACTGCGGTGCGAGAGAAACGCGGGTCGAGGTAGTGGGGAAGGAGCGAATGCTACCAATCGCGCGCCCATGCCCATGTTTGGTGCCGCGCTGCAGACTGCCTCGTGCGACCTGTGCCGCGGGCGCCTCTTTCATTTTTTGATGTACCACCTTTCTAAACAGGGATGGCTACACCGTCGGGCTTGGCTAGCAACAACACGGCAGGTTCAAATCATGCATTTCGACGAGCTACAGATACAATAGCTACAGCCCAATCGCGAATTTCTACAGCACGAAGCCACAGCAAACGCGACTGAGAGCAAAGCCTTCGCGAAGAAGGTAGGGTTTTCAAAAATTGTGCAGCACGGGCTAAGCACGAAGCATAGCCCAAGTGTTGACTCTTCTGTCCAAGCTGCCACAGGTTCTCTTCTAGAAACCCGTGCGTTGATGAGGCCTAGGGTTGATGGCGGTGACTACAACAACGTTAGCTAGCAGAGTAGGAAGGAGATGCTGGATACTTACTTCTTGATGTGGCGGCGCTTATCCATAGGTGGGAGACGGGAACGAAGAAACGACACCGAAGACGACCGTAGCGCCTTGATCATGGGCGATGCCCGCACGCCTGTACTCCTGAGGTCGTGGGCTCGATCTGCAGTCCGTAGACAGTCTCTGGATCCTTTGACCATACAAGAACGCCTCCGGAAACACCGGGGCCGATCGCCGAATGTGTTCGCGATCTACTGACGACGTCCGCCAGGAAATGAGGGTGCTTGACCCTATCGTGTCGACGAGGTTGACAACCTGTGACTAGCCGAGCCTGTCGCCCGCTATCGCTGCGCGTGGATCCGCTAGCGTCTACGACGTTCTGAGTCGATCGTGCGTGTTGTGACGTGAACGTGGACGTGTACCACCGCTTGTTGCGGGGTCTTCGGCTTTTCCAGCCCGAACCGCTTCGGACCGTGCTGGTGCCAGGCTTCGTGCAACCGCGAGGACGGCGAAAGATGACTCGATGTCGATCCTCGTGCGTCCAGCGTCGAAGCCGACCAGTGTCCGAGTTCGGTTGTCCATCGGGCTTCCTAGGCCATTTTCCCAAGGCGCTCCAAGAGAGGAGCGCAAAGCCTTCGATAGACGCACGAAGCGACCTCGTGGGGCTACGAAGGATTGGCAAAGTGGGCGACAGAGATCGTATTGCGTCGTGCGACCGTACACTGCTTTCGCTCGAGCGACGTGACGTGCCGTTGCACCGGAATAAGCCCGTGGCTGAGAGGAGCAGCATTGTCCTTTGCGAAGCGACGGGTTCCCCATTCGTCCGTATATACGCGGTCTGCAACAAAGCCTCTGCAAAGCTCGGTAGGTCAAAGACATAAACAGGAAGTCGACTCCATTTGCCTATCTCTGCGTGGCCGTACGTCTCGCGGCCCCCATGACAGGGACCGAGGGTGCCGAAAATGGTGCGAGAACCACCTCGTACACCCGGCTCGAAACAACCACGCTCGCGACTTGTGTGTACGCAATCCAGCACGAGTGCGGCCATGTCCATGAGGAGCTGTCTCGAATCGAGGGCGTAGCGTCATCGGGAGGAAGAAACAAGACCACAAGCCTGGCGGAGTAACCTTGCCATACTGGCAAGAATAGCGTAAGGACGATGCCGCGAAAACCGGAGCAAACTTGGAAGAAGGCGGAGAAGTGCGTCTGGAATGGCCGAGGCTCAAGCGGGACGACTCTTGCGCAACAGAAGGTGGTGGAGAAAGAGCATGGGGCTGCAAGGGAGGGGAAGCGGCACGGAGGGGGCAGGGCAGAGGGAAGGGAGCAGAACCAAGTCGAGGCTGCGGCCAGGCTGCCGGAAAGCAGTCGCACTTTTGTAGTAAGGCGGGCGTGCTTCAGGGCAGGCGCGCCTATCGTGAAACCCGAGTCACGCGAGGCGGTGACCAGTGCTGTGTCACACTGCGTCACCGCCTGTCGGCGTCCATGGATTGCCGGCGGACGATCGGACCGGGCACACAGGCCGGGAAAGCCGTTGCAGGGCGACCGCTCCCAGCCCCTCCAGGCTCTCTATCCTCCACCCCGACGACGACGACACCCACCTCAGCATGCCGGCCAACATCAAACGCGATCGAATCATTCTCAGTCACCCCTCCGTATGGCCAATCCTACCTCACCCAATCAGTACTAACGCCCATTGTTTCCCAGGGGTCCTCTGCGGAGATTCTGTTGTACGGAGCAACTGTGATCTCCTGGAAATCGATTGGGCCGGACGACAGCACACCGAGTGAACGTCTCTTTGTTTCTGGCAAGGCCGCTACGGATGGGAGCAAGCCCGTTCGAGGAGGCATCCCCGTAGTCTATCCCTGCTTTGGTGCCCCTACACACCCCGATCACATGAAACTTCCCCAGCATGGATACCTGCGCAACAATGTTTGGCAATTCGACGGCATTCCTATGGACAACGAGGCAGGCGTGACGCTGAGGCTCAGTGGGTCGCCATCCTCATCATGGCTCGACACTCAGCTCACCCTCAGCTGTTAGCAATGGCGCCTAATGCGGCCATGAAGGAGCAGTACTCCTACCCAGTCAGGCTTCAATACGTGGTTACCCTTGCCCCCCACCAGCTCAGCACGGACCTTCATGTGAAGAATGTCGCATCCAGCGACTCCTCCCCTATGGAGTTCCAGGCGCTTTTCCACAATTACTTCCGATGTGTTGCCAACGATGCGCTCGTCTATCCTCTCAAAGGTCTTTCTTACCTCGACAAGACGGAAGCCACTCCTGAGCTCCGCAGCTCTACCAAGCTAGAACTTCGCGACGGCGTCGATGTGAAGAAGTTCACCGATTCTGTATACCTGGACGGACCGAAAAGGTACACGCTCAGGTGGCCAGGCGGAGAGATCGACATCAACACCAACCTCAACGACGTCGTCGTCTGGAATCCGCAGCAAGAGGCGGGCTCCAAGATCGGCGACATGGAAGATGGCGGATGGTTAGTAGAATCATCGCGTTCACATGTCTGTAGCTAATGTGATATTCTAGGGACAAGTATGTTTGTGTGGAGCCAGGTACTGTTCGTGGATTCATCACGCTTCCTCCCGGAGAGAACTACATCTGCCGCCAAACGTTGACCGTCAAAGTGTGACGTTCCGGGTCCGAATGAAGGAGTTTAAATGTTGGGAGGTTTTGACTACAGTCCACCAATGTACTTGTAAGGTTGGAGCGTTGACTGGCAGACAATACTGATGTGCAATTACCGTGAATTTACGCGACCTTTAAGACTAAGTGCCCTCAGTCACAGTTGTCGTAAGGATAGTCCGGGATTGTCCGGCGGCACTGTGAGCCAAACGAGCACGTGCTCTCGACGCGTCCTCGACGCGTTTCGCCATTGCGCGTCTGAGCGTCTGTCGTGATTGGTTCTTGATCACTCCCGCCCACGGCCTGTATATGTCCCCACTCTCTCATCTTGTATATTATCTCTTCGTGCCGATGCAACTTGCCGTCGATGTCTTCCCCGTCAGCGACACTACAAGTCAGGATCAATCATATTGATTACACCGTCATTCCACCGGGGCTCCTCGATAATTCGACCCTCCACCGAGTCCCTGTTATACGTATTTATGGGGATTCTTCTCTGGGCCACAACACATGTTTACATGTGCATCAAGTATACCCTTACTTTCTTGTTGAATACCTCGGAAAAATGAACCCGGACCTTGGTATGCCTCCTCTTTCATCCATGCTGCCGCTGCCGTCGAGCTGCCGTCCCTCATGCATCTTTCATACCAGTACAACGCTATGTCTCGAAGCTCAAGCATTCCCTGAACCATGCAATTGCCATCTCCCTCAAACGTAACCCTGAATCCGTCAAGTCTCAGTTCGTCCGTGCCATTGTCCTAGTCAAGGGCGTGCACTTCTACGGCTTCCACTCCAACTACGCTCCCTTCCTCAAAGTGCACATCGCCGACCCCGCCTTCGTCAGCCGGGCTGTCACCATCATGCAGTCGGGGACGGTCATGTCGACTCGGTTCCGCGTGTACGAGTCCCACCTGTCCTACATCCTCCAGTTCCTCTCCGACTTCGGTCTGTACGGCTGCGGTTGGATCAACTTGGGCGAGGTCTGGCGGCGCGGAAGGGAAGAGGAAGATGAGAAGGAGGAGCACACGACCCCCCGGGTAGACTTCAAAGACTCCCCGTACCACCGCCAGTCTCGGATGCCCCTCGAGGTCGACGTCGCCGCCCACCAGATTCTCAACCGGCACAAGCTCTCCGCGCGGGAGATACACCACAAGCTCACCGTGCCCGCGCCCCCTCTCCCCCCAGAGCCTCTCGTGCTCAGCGTGCGCGAGCTCTGGGAGGATGAGCGGCAGCGCCGCGCCGCGAAGGGGCTTGAGCCGTCTCCCGAGCTGCCGAAGGACCCAAGCGCGAACTCGCGCGAACCCGGCGGGGACTGGGTCGCAGAGGCGCGGTGGTGGGAGGAGATCCGGATGCGCATCGAGAAGGAGCGTGGTAGGGAGGCGCCCCCGCTGAAGATGTCTTGGGAGAGGTGGGTAATGACCACATTCGAGAGCGTCGAGGCGTTGTGGGAAGACGAGTACAAGACATGGAAGCCGCAGAGGAAGCAGGCCAACGGGAACGGGGAGCATGAGGACGACAACTCCGGGACGTCGGACGCGAATCCATACCATGCTTCACAGGGATCGGGAACTGCCAGTGGCTTTCTCGGTGCGTTGGATGGGGCGATTGCTGAAGAGGTGGATGTAGACGAACGTATGCTCGGTAGCCAGCCATGGCTCAATTCATGGAACACGAAGAAACGGAATGGCCGAAGGATGGAAACGATGGCGAGGAAGGAGAAGATGAACAATACCCGGAAGAAGATGAGATGGAAGACGGGCCTCCGCCTGACAAGACACTTAGTCAAAACGATACCGAGAAACGCGAGAGGTGCGGCAGGGTCTCATCGCATGGTTCCGCCCAATTTGACTCTCGAGAGCGCACAGTCCGACAGAGCTCACTCCGTCGCCCACAAATGACAACCCCTTCGCAAATGTGTGGTCCAAAGTATCGCGGTGCGCTCGATCATCTCAAGTTTGTCATCAAAGCTAACAAGCAGCCAGGTCCTCGTCTGTTCAACGGTCACAGTCTCTTACTTCGGTTGATCCAAAGACCCCGACGAAGTAGGTGATGCTGCTCATATCTACAATCGATGCTGATCATATGTCAGGGTATTCGTCATCAAACATTGGCCTTAAGGGAGGCTGACTGTTTCCACCAGCGTCGTAGGCTCACTCCGGCGTCGCCCGCCCCCCTAACACCGTCACCCTCGCGGCCCGCAACGAAACGACCATTTGCACGTGCGATGAGCAGCGATTCAGTGTTACCCGGTCCTCCGGTGGAAGCAGATACATCGCGCGCGGTGCTCCAGCCGCTACAAGCGATTGAGGACAACGTTCTGGTCGAAGTCGATACCGCGATGACAACAGCTGCCCATGGAGACAAGAGACCCGCAAAGAAGCGCAAGCTCAGTCCACCTTTGCCCCCCGTCGCCGCCCCTGCGCGGAGTACAGAATCTAACACTTCTGATCCAGTGTCTGATGTCTCCTTTCAGTCTTTTACTCCCATTCCGACCTCCCAGCTACTCAGCGACAAGAACGTTTTCCAGTTTGCTCGCTCACCACCAACTACTGCTGAGCTCCTCGGCAGTACCGATCGTTACAACATTCCCAGCAAGGTCTACCGTGACCCGTGGTATTCCAAAGAGTCAGACGCTCCTGACAAGCCTAGGGAGTTCGCTGGTCTCGTCTTTCATCTTAAGGGAGGAGAGGGGGTTGCGAACCTAGAGGAATGGCAAGCGACTCTGGGTTCCGAGTCGAAATCTTCGCTTTCGCACACATTGAGTCATCGTGGCGTCAGCGGATGGGAGTTCGCCGGTGCGCCTCCCAGCGTTCGGCAAGTCAGGAAGTGGCTCCAAGAGGACAAAGTCCGCGCTAGTCAACGGACTGCAAAGGACACCTCTCAGGCAAGTGTTTCCAAGTTCGAAAGGTTTACTTGCCATGGGTTTTAAAGAAGCCACCTAGATCTCGGGTCCGACCCAGCTCAATCCATTTGGGCTCAAGAACACATTGGTCGCCCGGTCGGACAAGGTCAAGCGTGAGAAGCAGACAATGACCATCCTCGGGCTTGAAGTCTTTGGTGGGTCGTGTGGATATGTTCTAACCTACATGATCTGATGCAAACTGACGATTCAGCGCCGTCCAGGGACGATCGTGTCCCGGATCCTGCGGAGGACGAGATTGTGGCCGTGTTTTATTCTTTCCAGGACTCGGTGCGAGACTCTGATGGAGCAATTGCTTTGGAGTCTGGTATTATTGCTGTGGAAAGCGAGCAACTCAGCCAGCGCCGATTGAGGGCCATCAAAGCGGACTATGCTGAGAACGAGTTGGAACTACTCAACAAGTTCATCGACATGGCGAACGAATTGGATCCAGATGTTCTCACTGGATGGGAAATTCAAGCTGGTTCGTGGGGGTATTTGAGTGCTCGCGGTCGAATTTATGGTAAGCGGAAGGTCCCCCGGTCGTTACGGACAGCACACTCATTTTTCTAAAGGCTTGGACCTCGAAGAGCAGCTATCTCGCGCTCCGGCAAGACATGTCGGCGGGCGCAATGACCGATGGGGCATGCGCACGACATCGACCTTCAAGGTCATCGGCAGACATGCTCTCAACACTTGGCGAATCATGCGCTCGGAACAGAACCTGAACATCTATACATTCGAGAACGTCGTGTTTCACGTCCTCCGACAACGGTGGGTTCCATCTGAAAGCCACAGGTCTATCTTTAGCCCTCATTTCAACTCCAATTCTCAGAACGCCGTGGTACAGCCCGAGGAAGCTGACGGAATGGCACTGTAGTGCCGTCCCGATGCACGCGGAATATGCCATTCGATATTTCTCTCGACGTGCTGCCATGGTGGTCGAGATGCTCGACGCTGTTGATGTAGTGACAAAGACGGCGTGAGTCTGCAGTTGACTCTGAGAGCAATTGAGCTGAGCCCCTCAGCAGGGAGTTCGCGCGCGTCTTTGGCGTCGATTTTTTTTCGGTTCTGAGCCGAGGATCACAGTTCAAGGTCGAGTCGTTCATGTTTCGGATTGCAAAGCCGGAGAGTTTTGTGCTGCTCTCTCCCAGCAAGCAAGACGTAAGCGTGTTGTTTTTCGTCTACCACCATTGCTTATATGCAGTGCTCGCACAACAGGTCGGAAAGCAGAATGCTGCCGAATGTATACCTCTCATCATGGAACCTCTTTCGGCCTTTTACAGCAGTCCGTTGGTCGTCCTGGATTTCCAATCACTATACCCCTCAGTTATGATTGCTTATAATTATTGCTATTCTACTTGTCTCGGCCGCGTCACGGAATTCAAGGGCACGTACAAGTTTGGCGTCACGGATCTGCGTCAACCGGCTGGCATCCTGGATACCCTGAAAGATCACATCAACGGTAAGCCGCATCCCGCTTGTTTTCGTTTATTGCTAACGAATCACTGGCACAGTTGCCCCTAATGGTATGATGTACGTTAAGGAGACTGTACGGAAGGGGCTGCTTGCCCGCATGTTGATCGAACTGCTGGACACGCGAGTCATGGTCAAACAGGCGATGAAAGGCGCGAACGATGACAAGGTGATGTGCACGTACCTTCGCTCGCCGTCTATCACAGCGTGTTGAACGTTCGCAGGCTCTACGTCGGATCCTCGACGCCCGACAGCTTGGGTTGAAATACATCGCTAACGTCACTTACGGATATACAAGCGCTTCTTATTCGGGGCGCATGCCGGCCGTGGAGATCGCGGACAGTATCGTGCAGAGTGGTCGAGAAACGCTGGAGAAGGTATGAGGCAGTGACCAATGACAAGCCCATTCTTCTCAAGCGCTTACAGGCGATTCGCGTGATCAACGGCACAAGCAAATGGGGCGCGAAGGTCGTATATGGCGACACCGACTCCTTGTTCATCTACCTGAGAGGGAAGACCAAGGATCAAGCCTTCCGGATCGGCCAGGACATGGCCGATACGATTACACGCATGAACCCTGCTCCGATCAAGCTCAAGTTTGAGAAGGTTATCAGTCCCTCGTTCCCGTGACCAAAATTCAGGCTCATGAGGACTGTGTAGGTCTATTTGCCCTGTGTGCTGATGGCAAAGAAGCGCTATGTCGGATTCAAGTTCGAAAACCCCGACGACACGGAACCTGTGTTTGACGCAAAGGGTATCGAGACGGTCCGTCGCGACGGCGTGCCTGCCCAACAGAAGATGACGGAGACCTGTTTGAAGTAGGTGGTATCAATTTTCCCAATACTAAATCTCAGCGTGCATCACCCAGGATTCTTTTCCGTACACAGGACCTGAGCGCAGTCAAGGAGTATTGTTGCCGAACCTGGAACCGCATACTTGACAATAAGGCTTCACCTCAAGACTTCATCTTCGCGAAAGAGGTCCGAATGGGAACATACAGGTTTGAGAACCATGGTCTTGAATGTGGTGCTCGGAAGTTGAACGCTGATTGGCTCTAGCGACAAAGTACCGCCTCCCCCTGGGGTCACGGTTGCCGCGCGGCGGATGCTCGAGGACCCCAATGATGAACCGCAGTACGGTGAACGCATTCCATACGTGATCGCCCGAGGGGAACCAGGATCTAGACTCGTCGACCGTGCAATCGATCCTCACGAGTTATTCCGAGACAAGTGAGTGGCCAGTGACAATCATCTCTGGTAGTTTTCCTTTTCCCAGGCTCATTGGTTGCTCAGCCACAAGCGACTCGATGCGACGTACTACATCTCGCGAGTGCTGATCCCACCGTTGGAACGGATATTCAACCTCGTTGGAGCCGACGTTCGCAGTTGGTACGACGAGATGCCCAAGAGCCTACGCGCCGATCAACCCGACGTCACTCTGTCCCCTAGGAAGAGCAAGTCAAAGGAAGCAATAGCGGCAAATGCTCACAAGATTGATGATCACTTCCTGAGTTCTCGTTGCCTGATCTGTGGGGGCTTCACTCCGGAAGGTGAGTATCGATGCTCATCACTGTTCGCTGATATGCTCCCTCATGCTTCGCTCCATAAGTGCTGTGTGACCTGTGCCGGACGGACTATCCTTTGTCCATGAGCGAGCTTTTGGCACGCATCCACAAAACGGAGCGGCGGCTCATGGACGTCCACCTCGTCTGCAGCTCTTGCAGTGGTATTGCACCTGGCGAACCTGTTGACTGCGAGACACTAGATTGTCCCTGGTTCTACGAGCGACAAAAGACATATGCCAAATCAGATGCTCTTGCGACAATTCACGAACTAGTCGACGACCTGGAGGAGGAGTCCAAAGAAGAACCTGGATGCTATGTTGTTGTTGAAGAAGACGAAGGACCAAGCGAGGAACTGTCGAGCACAGACACCACCTCGGATGACGAGTTTATGTAGCCGTACACTGTTTGTGTTTCCCCATGTAGCATATACGCTCATTGCGGCCAGTCACCTACAACTTCAAGTTCGGTTTTAATTGAACGTCCGCACTGTAGTAGCTTCCGACAACGCCGCCACGTGTAGTTCCGGGCCGGTGACACCCGGCCCCGCGAACTGCGTGAAGAGCGGCCTCTGCACCAGGCTCCGCAGCGTTGAAGTTGTCTCCAGTCCTACCACTCTCCTTCCCCATACACATCTGCAGCTTCACCATGGCGGACTTCATTCAAGCTTTGGACCCCTCAAAGCTGGTTCTCGCCGGGACGGTACGTAGATTCGGATGGTTTACGAGTCCACATTGTTGCTCATGCCGGTGTCCTACAGACACTGTCCTTCGTGACCAGCGCGTTCCACGCTCCCGTGTACAATCTCCCCATTTTCCTCTTTGGCATGCTCGCGCAGGAGAGCCAAGATGCTATCCAGTCCCTCAGAGCGGTATGCCCGTCCATGTTTCGTTGCTGTAACACACGCCTCCTGACATGCAAGCCCCGCCCGCCCGTAGTTCACGATGCTTCTCACGGGGTCGGTTGTGTACGATATCATTTGGATGTCCAGAAACTCTCAAAACTGGTTCGTCAAGCTTGTTACCATCCTTATCCTCATCGTCAAGGTGTGTTCCGTTCTCTGCGCGCGTTTCTCTCCCGCTGCACCCACCAACGCATATGCGTAGCTCCCCACCGCGCTCGCGTTTGCGACTGCGCTCCAGCAGCGAGGCTCTTCCTTCCCCGGCCTTGGCATCCGCGGCAACGACCTTTCGGGTCCGACCGGTGAGTCGTCCTTGTCGCGCCCTTGCATAGGTGCGGCTGCGGCTGCGTGTGACATCATCTCATTTCCTCCTGCGCAGTGTGGTCCATGCCCGGAGGCTTCACCTCCAACTTCGGTGGTCGCGACGGGTACCAGAACGTCGACGAGCCGGCGCCAGGCCCCAAGCCGCTCAGCGTCCCTCCCTCGCAGCCTCAGCCGCCCTCTGCCCCCCCTCAGGCACCACCGCAGGCACCAGGCGCGTACCAGAACGTTTGAGTTTTCTCTCGCACGCAAAGGCAAAAGGGCGGACGTGGATGATGTTCGAACGTACTATTTATACAGATGGGACTGCGTAGTATGTGTGTGCTCGAAGCGACTCTGCTATGAATATTGTATACGAGAAACATGCGACATTCTGCGGAACAGATTGAGAGGTACGGAGAAGCGGCAACACGGTGTGGCCCCAAGCACTGGGCAAAGACTTATTCTACGCGCTGGATACGCACCGGATCGTCGTCCTTGATCCAGATGCAGCTGCTTCTCTTGTCCTCGCCCTCACACGCCATCCATTCGTCTGAGCACTCGTACTGCGTGCCGTCGACCCACCGCCGCCACGCCTCCCAGAGCCCCTTCTCGAGGTTCCTCGTCCAGCGCGCCGTGTCGAAGAGCGGCATGTGGTCCCGATTGAGGAACAGGTTCTTGCGGAGCCGGATGAGCTCCCCCGCCCCGCGCGGGACGACCGCGCCCGAGGGCTCGCGATGCGGCACGTACGACACGCTCTGCGCGAGTGCGACCGCGCGCGCCTCGTACTCCTCGGCGCTGTG
The DNA here is from genome assembly GCF_022376455.1 of Epithele typhae. NCBI lineage: Eukaryota > Fungi > Basidiomycota > Agaricomycetes > Polyporales > Epitheliaceae > Epithele > Epithele typhae. The sequence continues at coordinate 1,128,755 of NW_025954194.1, read as the reverse complement.
CACGGTCATCTCCGCGCCGAAGCCCGTGGCGTGCACTATGCTCGCCGCCACGCGGGAGCACATCTTGTGCCGGTGCTTCGGCCAGGTGAGCATGGGCGTGCCCGTCCAGAGCACGTCCGCGGCGATCGTGTGGGCGTTGCACTGCACGAAGACGTGTCGATCAGTCTCAAGTCGGCTCCGACGATGGTATGGGAAGGGAGTTACCTCGACGGTATCAAGGAAGAGGTCGACGACGCGTGCGCGGTAGATGTGGAAGTCCTTCCTGGCGATGTCCGTGAAGCGTATTCGTGACGCGACGTCTTTGCCTGCCCACAGCGCGGCAGACCGCCGGAGATGCTCCTCTGCTGCTCCGGGGAAGCGGAGCAGCCACAGAATACTCCGCGGCACCTTGCGAAGGATGCGAAGCCACAAATAGAAGATTCCCTGACCGGTGATCGCCAGTCAGACTGCAGGATAACGATAAGAGTAATTGTCTCGTAACAGGACTCACCGGATCTACCTGTGCAAACAGCCAAGGCCACAAACGCGCAAACGGCTAATGGGCGGCAATAGGTCGGAGAGATAAAGGCAAACTCACCTTGTAAAGCTGTCCAGACCGTTGTGTGTAAGCGTGTGGGACCTTGTGTGCGCCGCTGATAAGCACGCACCTGGTTAAAATTAGCGAATACAATCACATCCCTACAAGGACGTAATCAGTGTGCGGTGTAGTGCCCGCCGGGCATATGGGTACTAACTGTGGTATGTCCGGGAACACCTCTCTGCGGGCACAAGCTCGCCGACGCTCTTCGTCGAGCCACAACGTATCGGCGTCAATAGTTGAACGAGTTTCTGGGCTCAAGCCGTCGTCTCCACGGAACGATTGCTTGTGATCGGTCACCATGAAGGTGTGCTGTAGCGTTTATCAGACGAAGTACTTGTGGTGAGAGATGGTAATCATACGGGCATGTACATGAACTTCTCGGAACTGGACGAATGCGGTGTAAGCGCAATACTAGATTTGAGTGGATTGACTCACTAGATCCACAGTTCGCTGTCGTCTTCCGGATCTAAGTCCGCGCCCATGTCGAGCGGTTCGATCGGCAGGGGGCTATCGCCTCGTTCGGACTGCAAGATCCTCCATCGCTCGGCCGCAGACAAATCCTGCGGACAGGATATCGGGTCGCAGACGATGTAGTCGCACCAGGCTGTCCGTTCCATCAGCGCGTTAGTGCAACGAGCATGGTATATTTGCCTACACGCGCCGACGGTTCCCGCGTAGCCAATAAGCTGCATTTGGATTGGCACGGGCCTCACGGCGAAGATGTCGTTCCTCGCGCCTTTAGTGTAGCCGCCCAAGTTGATCACTGGGACCAGGAGGCGTGAGCATATGTCCCACGAAAAGGCCGTATTTACCGGTTGACATACAAATGTGGAGCTCGTGCTCGCCAATGTGTTGGAGGATCTGCTGGAGGTTCCAGCTCGAGACATCGACGCAGTGTTCAACCATGCTCGCAATTCGTGGCCGGTACGCGGTACCGTCCCAAGGACTAGTGGTGTAGATAAATATATTGAAGCGATCCCTGTCATGCAGGCCAAATACATTCTGCATGAGATGAGAAAGCGGATGGTTGCTGTAATACAAATATTAGCCGTTGGCTTCGAGGCAATCACTGAGGACGCTCACTTGACATCATTGGATATGTATCCCAAATTGATCCTCCCGTTGAAAGGTGGTCTTGGGGGGCGGAATACATGCTCTGGCATCCACGGATGGGAGTGACCAGCGTATGAGGCTTTCAACGCAGCACGGTGTGGTATAAGACGAACAGTTCTCGGGGATACTGGACATGTGAACTGACACGCACGTTTCATTAGTAACGACCAAACGCACGAGTAGTATGCTCAAAACGTACAGTATGGAACGGCAAAACAGAGGGTACTTCGGGTGACTGCAGAGCCTTAGGGAGGGGTGGCCGGTTGAACTGAGAGGATATAGCGTTGTTGGGTAGATCCACGAAGTCGCGGACTTCATAAGTTCTACCGAAAGTTCGAAGATACCATCTTCGCTGAAGCTGTGGCGCAATCCAGTCGCAGAATCTGAGAAAAAAGCCGACACTGTTGACGTGATAGACCATTCGGTCGTTCACACTGCCTGCCAGACGTTGAAACCTCGAGCGCCATTGCTCATTTTCATCTGGCCGGAGATGTCGTCCTAGTCCACAAACTAATGCGCGCAGGCACGCCTCGGTCGTGGTGACGAGCGAGTCACCTCTGTAGAAGGGCTGTCGATATCCGTCCTTGATCTGCTCGTCCGTCACCGCAACCATCTGGGTGACCCAGCCTGCTTGAGGGTTTCGTGCAGGAAGGAGGTGACATCCAGCGTCGTCGACACCGATTTCGTCAACCAACGCACCGCGTCCACGCCAATCGCATATCGAGGAGAGGGAATTCGCTAGACCGCAAACGGCTTCTGGGAGATTTGGGTTTGCTTTCGCCGCGCGATAATAATACTCGACTGCATCCCAAGGACGACCCTTACGGTTCTGCGTCAGTCTTCTCGATTGTCTGTGTGGTGGTAGTACAAACCGAGTCCTTGATGACATTTCCAAGATTGGCCAATGCAAGTCGCAATTGGGGTTCTGTTCAACAGCCTTCTTGTACAATCTGATACTCGTGCGATTGGGAATCAAAACATGGCGGAGGGTGAACGGAACACTCACCTGATCGCTTCCTCAACCTGGCCTTGTTCATTTACGAGTGATCCGAGATTGGTCAATAAGTGTGGGTGCTTGGGATCAATATGCAAACCCTCCGTGTAGAACATACGAGCAAGGGCGGTTCCATCTATGACTTCGCCATCCGGACTGGATCGGGTTTGCGAAATGCCAGAAAGCATTATCCCCAGGTTGTTATAAGTCGAGGGCGCGGGATCACAGGTGAGGGCGATGTAGTACAGCAGGATGACAATGGACGCGCTGATACGCAGCCCACCCGCCGAACCAGGGATGGCAGCATTGCTCAATGCGGCGTCTTGGAAACGTTTGGCCAGTGTGAGAAGGACTGTGCTCGTCATATTGTTTGCCTGCTGTCGTATGATATCTGACGGTGGCACCAGTGCTCCACTAGGACCAACCTGACAGATACCGGGAAGTACGCCGCCAGAAAAGAGTGCAGTGCGGAGAGATGACACTTGTTCTGGAAGAAGGAGCGGGACGGGAAGGAGGCCTCCTCCAGCGAGTAACAGCGGGTGTAGGAGCTGTTCGCCTGCCGCCCGAACCTTCTTCATAAGAAAGAGAGAAGGGTCGTCCAAACGCTGACTGATGTCGGTCTTGAATATATTGCTGAAGTCCGCGGAACCAACAGTCCTGATATCGGAGCATAGCGCGTGCCCAGCTGTGCATGTGGCAATGAGGAGATCGCGAAGGCTGTACTGTTCGGAGTCGAGGCATGGTGACGGAGGGCGTAGTACGAGCTCCAATGAACGCGCATACTCATGAAGAGCGCGCTCTATGTTCGTTGGGCCGAGCGTTGAGTAGATGGTGCCGCTCGTGAACACGGCGCGCTGCAAGCGAGGTATTTCGATGGGTTGGAGACGCGAAGTCAGTCTGCCATTGGAGTCGAAAACATGCGTCTGAACGTATTGACAGATAGCTTGGGCTTGACGATAGTAATTGAGACGACGGCCTTGATCAGATGCACAATGAGCCAGCGTGAAGGTCATACCCAAGATGTTGTCCTGCGAGGAGCAAGTTCAAGGAGATATCACCACATTGGGTACGGAACTCACCAGTGCATCCCAGAACGTAGGGCGTACTTGCAGCGCTTTCCACCACCACTCAAACGCCTTCTGGATCTGGCCCTGAGCTTTCATGGCTGTCCCGATGTTATTCATTGCTTCCACATAGTTCGCGTCGATGGACAAGATTTGGTCATTGACGGCTATGCTGGAGTCAAAATCGCCCAAAGCATAGTAGATGCAAGCTAGAAGCAGCATGGCGGGGAGGTGATGCGGATGCAAAGCAAGTAGAGTGGTGAGGACAGGAATAAGACGTGTCCTATAACTCTCCGAGGGTACGAGGATCCCCGGCGATATATTTGCGAGAGGAGCCGAGGTGAGACCAACGGGGACGAAGGACGGGCCTGGTGCGTCGTAGGCGTTATACGCGTACACCATTAAAGCGTCCCGAGCGAGAGTCGTGGCTAATGCATTACTGCCACCCAGGGAGAGATCCTGTTGCAGGGGAGGCGAAAGTGCGCGAGAGGTCGATGTAGAAGGTTCAGGTTGTTGGAAAGCAGAAGGTCCCGGTAGATACGCTAGGACAGGTATGAGTATACGGAGCGCGAGAATCCTTGGGACATGAAAAACTTACTGGGACGATGCTCGTTGGGGTGCGAAGCCGAAGAGCAATGGGATTGGTCGTGTGAGAGACACGAGGAAAAATTAGGATGCCATGCCTGAGGAGGAGGGAGTTGCTGTGCGTCGCCGAAGCGAATGGAAATGGATGTGGGGGAGAAAGAACGACAGAGAGCAGATGGGTCTGGAATCGGACGCGAGTCTGACATCTGCAGAGTCTATGGCCGTGGGAGGGGGGGCGGTTGCATGGGGGCGACGGTTTGAGCGGCCGTGTGCGGGTAAGGACGAAGAAGGGGCGGGGCGCGCGGGGTGGATGGAGCTCGAGCATGTTGGACGCGGTGTAGAGCTCGTCAGTCCAAGCTGGAGACAGTGCCGTCACTGTGAACTCGCACTCGCGTCACTCGCCCGCATGACGTCGCTGATCAGTTTCACGCTCACGTGCCACGCGTCTCGACGCGCTCTCTCGCCTCTCCCGAGACTCGAGTCCCCACGCGACACAACCACGTACGTCCGAAGTCTCGTGTCTTCGTCGATCGCACCCGAATCGGCCCGCGAGCAGGACTAGTCCCTCTCTGCACCGGTGGGCCAATGCCGGGCGTGCAGGCTCGGACTCCGAGTCGCTGCGACGCCGCGGCGTGTTGGCCTGCCCCGGGAAAAGCAGCTCAGATGCATCCTCCGGTCCGTCATCCGCACCCCAGCCTTTAGGCACTGTCGGGAATAGCGTCTCCCACCCCTGCCTTCAGCCCCTACGCTCTGCCCCCACCGCCTTCCCATCCCGCGCACCACCCGATCCCTCAGAGCATGTCCTCCGCCACCCTCCTCGCCGACATCCGCTCGCGTCTCGTCGTCGATGTCGACTCGATGGACCCTGATGTAGCGGCCCGTCATACCAATATCGCGGCCAAGTTCTGCGACATGACCTCCAACCAGGCAATTGTCTACGGCGAGGCCACTCGTCCGGAGCGCGCCGAGCTTTTCAAGAAGGCTTGTGACCACATCCGATCAACCAACGCAGAGCTTGACATCGACACTCAAGTGTCGAACGCGATAGATCTTCTTGTACGCTCTTGCCACACTTGCTAGCTCCAGGCCCTACACTCACCATGTTGCAGACCGTGTTGCTCGCCAAGGAGGTCTACCCTTACCTCACAGGTCGTGTGCACGCCCAGGCCTCCCCGTCGACGGCGTACGATACCGAGGCTACTATCAATCATGCGAGGAAGCTCATCTCCGTTTTCGAGGCCAACGGTATCCCCAAGTGCATATACGCCCGTATTCCCACCGCTGTTCATGGCGTTTCACTCACACCTCTCGCATAGGACACGGGTTTGCATCAAGATCCCCGCCACCCCCGAGTCCGTGGTGGCGTGCAAGTATCTCGAATCCATCGGCATTCGCACCCTCTCCACCTGCCTTTTCTCTGTTCCCAGGCCCTCGCCGCTCATCAGGCTGGGTGTCTCTACATCGCCCCTTACTTCAACGGTGCGTTCTGTGATCCACAGCAAACCCGGCTAAATGACGTCTTGATTTGTTGATTCTCCAGAGCTTCGGGTTCACTTTGTGCCCGGCGTTTGGAAGGAGTACACAGACACCGCCAAAGAGCACCCGGCCTCGCCCGTCATCGCTTCGATCGTCAAACTTTACAAGGAGATCGACACCAAGACCCTCGTCATGCCCGCCAGGTATGTCCTCCGACAGCATCGTCCGGTCAGCGCTGAGCTTCCTCCGCCCACGCAGTATTGTAACGGCAAAAGAGGTGCGCGATTTTTCTCGTTCGGGCTCCCTTCATCCTAAGTGAGCATCGGCTATGGATAGGTCGTCGCCCTCGTCACGCTCGGACCCGACCATCTCACCCTCTCCGGCGCTGTCTTGAACCAGCTTGCGGCTGCCAAGGGCTCGGAAGTTTCCCTCGAAGCTGAAGCCTCCGTGGGCGTAGCAGTCGGTGCGGTGGATTCGCTTCCTTCTCTTTTGGAAGACTGACTTGAGATTTTTGACCACAGAGCCCGAGGTAAAGTCAGCCGACTACCTTGCCAATGGTGGCGCTGCTCTCAAGTCCGCCATTGCTGCCGACGCTGAAACGAGTCGCAAACTGGAGGATGCGCTGAAGATCTTCGGCGAACAGGAGGACAAGACCAAGGACCTCATCCGCGCGGCGCTGATGGCCTAGGCCTTCAGGTCGATGCACAAGACACGAACCCCAAGAACCCCGCAGGAGCGTTAAGAGATATAGGGACGGACGGTCACCAGGATATCGCATAGAATTACCATGTTATGTAACAACATCTATAACAAGCCTTCTTGCTTCAGTACGTTGATGATGAGATAGGCCGATCGTCGATCCCTATCCATTCCAATCCAGTCGCCTTTTTTGAATGGCGGATGGTCTCCATCTGCGACGTAAATATCATCTTCATCGACTCGGCGTGCCTTCTTTTCCTCGGCTTCTTTCTCAAGATCCTCTTCGGTGTCCCATTGCACTTCTGCCCACTGCCATTCTCTGAGAGGTCACTGAGCCACGGCCGCACGTCGAAGACAGAAAAGACGTACCCCAATGTCATTGCGACAATGCGAGGATCTGGTACGTTTGGTAGGATCGAGAGCAGCAGGTTTGTCAACACCGGCTGCATGTCAAACGCCTCCTCCATTACCGGAAGCGGTACGTATTCGACCTGTGTGCGGCCCGTGAGCTTCCAGTCCACTAACTCAAAGAATAAAAGTCATACTCGCCTCAAGTAGCATCCCCTTCACCGCACCGCCGGACAAAATCACATTCCCCGCCCTAACCAGCCAATCGCTCCCGATCGCATACACATGCCCCTCCACGACCAAGTGAGCGCCCCCGCCCATCGTCCCCGGACCCTGTTGCGTGCCCTGGCTACCGACGATGCTCGACTGGCTGCTTGAGCCCTGGCTGCTGCCTCCTCCGCCCCCACCGGACGAGCGGACTGGCGCCCAGCGCGCGCGGAGCTGGGTGAGGAGCTGCTCGAGCGCCATCGGGGGCACGAGCGTCGGGAACGTGTGACGGAAGTGTGTGGGTGGCGGGAAGGACGCGCTGCCGTCCGGGTGTGCGCGCGCGAACTCGGCGGCCTGGGCGAGGTAGTCGGCGCGCATGGGCGCGGCGGGGTCTTCGAGGACGCAGAAGACGTTGTCTGTGGGCGTGCGATGCATGAGGCCGCGTCTTTTTGCGAAGGTTGGGGTGCCTACCGTCCATGGTGAGTGTGCACATGGAGCGCTCTACGGGGACCTGGAAGCCTGGGACGGAGCCGAGAGTCGAACGAAAGGACTTCATGTGTAGTTGCCATTTGCCTCGGTACAGACCCTGAAGCCTGTCAGCATCCCCACCAATATGCAGCTTTTTTTCTCAGCACCTGGTGGTTTTTGGTAATATTCTGAGCTATGAGCTCAAGTCCTGTAGTTGGGGCATTGGTCCATCTCACTAGACTAGTAAGCAGGGCATGAGTGATTGATGCTACGTGAAAAGAAGCAATGGACAAACCCTGAGAAGCCCATGTCGAGGTATTGACTAAGGTGGGTCAACCGGATGTTGTGTGCTCATTCACCCGGATGTGTGGCCCACCACCACGCTGGACTCGCGCAGAACAAGCCACATTAGCGCCCTCCCGAAATCCAACGCGTCGTTAGCGTCGTGACGTCACGCGTGTGAAAACAGATCTGCACACCGGATCTAGAGAAGCGCAGCTTTCTGGATCTGTCTATTTCGTCCACCATCGCTGCCGCTACTAACGGACTTTTGAAGATGTCTGGCTTCGACACGATATGGCCTGCAGACTCGGCAGAGTTCTGCCCTCACCCCGACAGGCACAATATTTTTGTTTGTGGAACGTACAAGCTTGAGCAACCAATGCCTGCCCTTGAGGAAGTGGATGATCACGCAGACCCCTCGGATACGTCTTTCGTGAAGAAATCACAGACGCGACGCGGCAAGTGCCTTCTCTTCCGCGCTGACAGTGATGGCCGCCCGTGCGTAGAACCTACATTTTGGTGGGACTGACTGATAATCGTGGCCCAGCTCAGAAATTTGCTTCAGGAAACAGAGCTTCCTGCGATACTGGACATGAAGTGGTATGTTTTTGGCTTGCCCCAGACGAGGTGATTTCAAGGCCAAATCGAGTCTTCGAGGTGTCATCGAACATCCCATGTCCTTCCTCTGCTCGCGATCGCCGACTCGGAGGGCCATATCACTTTACATCAGCTCGAGAAGGGCACGGTAAGGACAGAGCAGCCTGCGTGCCCATCTTTTGCTGATGGTACATACTCTCATAGGCTCGCCTCACGCAGATACAATCAATCGCATGCGCGGCTTCGGATGTATTGTGTCTATCGCTTGATTGGTCCAATCGCAGAATGCCCGCTGAGTGCGTACATTGCGGTGGCACGGCCGGAGCGCGTCCGCTCACTTGCGAGACCAACAGCGGGATGGGCAAGCTCGTCGTCTCCCTTTCCAACGGATCTCTTTCCCTTCTCTCCCCATCAGCTGCCGAGCTCGTCGTCACGGATTCTTGGCATGCACATGACTACGAACCATGGATTGCCGCATGGAACTACTGGGACACTAACGTCGTGTATTCGGGTGCGTAAGGTATTCCTTGCCCAGCGCAGTTACATTTACCGACGGCATTCAGGCGGAGACGACCTCCAAATGAAGGGGTGGGATATCAGACAGGGTGGTGCTCAGCCAACCTTCACCAACAAAAGGTTTTCCGTATCCCTTCTGCGTTCTGACGGAATTCTAAATCGGTTCGTTCACAGGTTCGACGCTGGCGTGACTACTATCCAAAGCCATCCTTTCGTAGAGCACCTCATGGCTGTTGGAAGCTATGACAACACCGTGCGGCTCTTCGACACGCGTAAACCTCTTGTACCTCTCACACAGGTTGACGTCGGAGGCGGCGCATGGCGAGTGAAATGGCATCCGACTCCCGCCCGAAAGAACGACTTGCTCGTGGCCTGCATGCATGATGGATTCAAAGTGGTCCGCTTCGAGCTCATCGGGGAAGACCCTGTGCAACCCTTATCGTCGGAGATCATCAAACGCTTTAACGAGCACACGTCGCTGGCGTACGGCGTGGACTGGTCATTTGCGGACGCGGTGGACGACGGTACACTAGTGGCAAGCGCTTCGTTCTACGATCAGATGTTACATGTATGGAGAGCGTAAATGAATTATATAAATTAATGTCAGGCGGTACCGTCGACATTTTCCCCTTCGGGTAGTGGAGTGGAGGTCCTCGTCAGATGAGCAGGGGTAGAAGGAGCATTTGTGTCCAGACGTTTCCGACGCCAGAAGCCCGCGTTCGGACCCTTCATAACGAATGCCAAAGTCCATCGTGAAAGACCACGCAGGGTATCTGGTCGGTGCACTACGGTGGTGAGCAGCGAGGCCAAAGAAAGAACAAAGATGGTTCTACAACTCATTGTCAGTGCAAAAACAGTCGTCCCAGCAGAACAAGACGTACCTTTCAGCCAAGCGAACGCTGAACTTGCCACTCTTGACCCAGTCCGCGGCGAGGCATGCCCTGATCGCACGAGGGAGGACGTAGAGTGCCATCTCGCCCCTCCGACTGCCACGCTCGATCCAAATACTCGCTCCACAGACCAGACTCCCCATGAATGCGCATCCGAATGGGCCGTCCCAGAAATCGTGCGAGATGTGAGGAAAGAGACGTGCCAGAAGGAGAGTGCGGGTTAAGCATATGGTGAACCAGGTGGACGACACAAAGGCTGATAGGAATGTTGCACTACGGGCCGCACTGAGTGCGGTAGCAAGGAGGCGGGGTATCTCAAGGAGCTTTCGCGGTCTTGTGATGGCAATAGGCAAGAAGTGAACCTGATTACTCAGTCAGCAGGATGTCATTGGCAGATTAATGAGAGCACCCACAGGGAGATAGATGGCAAGAGCCTCGGCGAAAGCCTGGGCTCCACGAATGGCTGCGTTGGCAGTACAGCTACCTCCGGTAACCCCGCCATGAACGACCTCGCAAGGCAAGCCTGCGACTCCTTGCCTTCCGGGGATAGAAAGTCTCCTCCATACTGGGTTAGCGTAGAGGCCATATGCGGGAACAACGGCTGGGTCACCCCATGCAGCTGGATATCCAAGGTCCCTCGAGAGCGACGTGACCAGGTCCTGCGGAATGGACACCCCCCTCACATAGGAGAACTTCCCGGCGCGAATGGCACGAATGGCAGCAAGTAGTCGCGGGTCGATGCTGGCGAGGGTCATGATCCACTTGTTGTAGGACCGGGGTAGCCTGTCCGGTTCGTAGAAGAAGCACCACATAATCCTGGAGCGATGTTAAGCGGACGAAGCGAATATCGAGACTGACTTGACGCACCTTGCACTGCAGGCCCAGAACACTAGGGCATCCAACCGAGTAGACCATTTCCGATTGACTGACTGCTGATCTTCCTTTTGAGTCAGTGTGAGCCTACTGAGCTGCACCGCCGACGGCTTGAAGAACATCATCTGCACCGCGGAGTCCATCGCTCGGACCAGGAGCAGCAAGGAGAGGTCCAATGTCGGTGAGGGACGTCCTACGCCAGCAGAAGTCGCATGACGTCGCCGTGAATGCAGCAGCGCGACTGCGAGAATGGACGACACGACATTGGAGACGAACGATTTCTGCCAGTCTTGTAATGAGGCGGCCCAGGTGCGGAGCTTATGGAGGGCATCCCAGTACCTATCACCCCCTCCCTCTCGTGTACCAATGCCAACAACCTCGCCTTCTGTCCACCTGTCCCATAGTCGGCGAATGGCAGCGCCACCGGCTACGCCAACGGTGATTGAGGTGGCGAACGCGTTGGGAGAAAGCTCGCGTGCAAGGATATGTAGTGCGCGTCGAAGGCCTTGTGTGCGCGCCTTACGCGAGGTCAGGAATGGGAGGAGCGCGGGTCCGAGCGCAAGGGAGAGTGCGAGAGTGTATGTGCGGAGGGCGATCTGGAGAGGATGGTCGTCTGGGAGGGCATGGAGGAAGTCCGCGAGTTGATGGGACGCGTCGTGTAAGCGTTGGCGGATACGCTCAGTCTTCATGGAGGCTGCGACGCGTGTGGTGAGGAGGAAGAGGACATGGTCGTCTTGAATGCAGGCAGTGGGATCGACCGTGGCAATCGGCGTCGACTGCGCGTGATAGCTTTCCGGGTGCGGTCAATCACATGCGCGACCGCACCCGACCGCACCCTCATCATCAACATTCAAATGCATAGTGCCTGACCACTGCGAAGACACAGGCAAACATATTACGCATGTGCCGTAATTCCTTACGAAGATGTAGAATATGCCACGAATCATCGTAAGTACAGTATATACATAGTGCCAGTGAACTACGAGGCCGGAGACTGATGTGAGCTAATGGCGTCGCTGTCCATGCTCTGGGTATAACTCCAAAAGTCCAAATAGTGCGTGCTGTCTGACATGCTCAATCCTGCTTGAAATTCTGGGAGTAAACCGGCCCGACCTAACAGCAGTAGGAATCTCGCGCGAGAATCGGGGTAGACAAATTGAGTCAACACCTCGGGTCCCTGCAACAAAGCATGAGCTCAACTTCAGTGAGCGGCCAAACACTACACTCACATGCTGGCGGAGGACCTCTTTCAAAGAATCTCTGGGGGCCGGTGCAAGGCTAGCGCCGCTATCTTCAACGAGTTTCTCCGCGCCAGACCGACTGGTTGTGATAGAAATCGTATCCTCGAGCGAGGAAGGACCCGCAGGCATAGACGTTGATTGCGGCATCGTTGAGGGATTTACGTATGGCGCTATAATGGGACTCCAGGATGCCGGACGAGACGGCGGTGTACTTTGGAATACGCCAAGCCAGCTCGCCCAAAGCTCCAACTTCCTCCCGTCTCTGCCGAGACGACGAAGGGCAACGTGGCACCGCTCCCAGTCATAGTCGTCGCCCTTCCAGACTTCACACCCTCCGCTATAATCACTGACGGTGAGCATGACGGATGGCGGCCTGTCGCGCCCTCTTCGTGATGTTCCAGTGTGGGCAATGGATCCAGTGGTCCGTCCGGAGCGTCAGGGTCGTATGAGGGTTCATGTGCAAGTTGGGCCGGGCGCATCATGAGACGAATCCACCGTCGTCGTCGTACGAGGCCGCGGTTGTTGAAAAGTCCTGGGTTGGGGCCCCACTGCTTACTGCGAAATGAACGTGCATATTCGAAGCCGTCGTATTGCACTAGACCGTCGCCTCGCATATCGATCATCCATGCGCGGGACACCCATTTCCACGATCCATCAGGGAGTGGGTAGTCTTCCAACGAGACGGTAGGCTGGTTCTTCCTTGGCGACCTCACGGGGGTGGGAATAGTGAACGGAGGTGGATCAAGAGGCAACAGAGTTAAGGACGAGTAATATGGAGTGGAGAACACTGTGGCACTAAATACGTCTTTTCAGGGGAGATGCATGGAGACGAAGATCCTGGATACGCACCCTCGCTGGTTTTCGTATAGGATTGCCCAACGATAGACGTCCTTGTCTGGAGCGGTTTCTGAAGAGGCAGTAAAACCATCTCCGAGCTTGACAAGATCCAAACCATGAGAGGAAGCCGAATCCGGGCTTGTCACTTCGGGGAACGCTGGAAAGAAGGTCGTAGACTTGCGCCTGAACGCTTTGGGGTGCCGACGAAGAATGTGAGGGAGAGACACATTAGAAAGGAGGCCACGCTTCTGAAAACGCTGTCGAGCTTGCTCTACAGCTTCGGGGTCATCTCGCTGAATGGAAGTGGGTGGGGGCGGGGGTGTTTTAGCGGATGGGCGTGGAGAGGACGGACCAGCCAGTGAGGAAGTGAAGGAGGAATCGGACATGGCTCAAGGGGAGCGAGGGGATGTCTGGTTAGGGTCGCAGTTATATGCCAGGGATGAATGCATGATGTCATCATTCACTTCCTCCCCGCCGCCATCATGTTACGCCTTCGCCCTCTAACTTCCGCTCTTCCGCGCATCCTATCCTCGGGCCCTTCTCCGATACTACCCCCCGCGCGAACACACATCGCCGCTTGGAAGATCCCCCGACATTATAGCTCTGGTCCTGGTCGTCCCTCCAAACTCTGCCCGTCATGTTCAGCCCCGTTAGCGACAGCTCTACCCGTCTGCGCGAAATGCTCCTATATTGCTCCCATACCAGAATCTATGACCTTTCATGAGATGCTCGGGGTACCATATGGACCTAACCCGTTCACAGTCCGTGTTCCGGAGCTTAGGCAAGAGTTTCGGGCAGTACAAGCGGTTGTACACCCAGATCGGTGGGTGTCGAAGCCACAGGTCACTTCCTCCGTTCTTTTTCCCAGCACTTTGACGAGCCTTGCTTTAGGAACAGCAAAAAATAGCTGCGGCAATGTCATCTCGCGTGAACGAAGCCTTACATAGACTATCAAGCCCACTGAGGCGAGCAGAGTATATCCTTGGACGGGAGGGCTTCGCCGGAGACGAGACGGACAAGTTGGAAGATATGAGCCTCCTTATGGAGATCATGGAGGCTCGCGAAGGGCTGGCAAGTGCCGAAGACGAGGAAGTGGTTGCCGAGATCAGAACAACGAACAATGGTACGGGGCAGTTCAACTTCACACCACTTGTCTGACCTCGTGCTTAGCCAAAATAGAAGAAACTATTGAGGAGATTGTGCGGTTAGTTGAAGCTAAGGACTGGCAAGCACTGCGTTCAGCGGCAGTGAAGCTGAAGTACTTGGAGGGTGTAGAGTCTGCAGCTGCCGCTTGGCCAGCTCAAGGGCCCGAGCACTAGCCTGTATTCTGCACCACCATTATTCTACATGCCCCCATCTCGTTACAGCCAGAGTGAATATCCTGTTTTACGCGTGGCCCTCATTCTCAGAAGGCAACCTGCGCAATACTTGATGCTTCTTCCACTGAGGAAACATTAGCATACGCGCCTTGCCGATAATTCCAGCCGACGATGTAGGCGCCAATGTAGGCGCTCAACGCGCAAGAGGGCGTTGGCGTTGTCGCTGCCACTCGTCCTCTTTGCGTTCGTCCTCTTTGTCTCGTCCGGATCGGCTTTTTTCGGGTACGCTCAGTGCTCCCAGTGAAGCTCGATACAGTGAGGGCTCTGCCAGGTATGCTCACGTCCCGGTTCACTGCGCTCAGTTAGCTTACTTTTCCGACTGGCCATAGCAGATCTGTCAGTAGTTCCATCCATCCCCTTATGCGCCTTGCCCTTTCTCTTCGACTGAGGCGCGGGCTCTCTCTCATGCAAGTCTCGCATACTCCATCATCTGCGTCACCCCTGGCTTCAGCTTCATCCTTCTCATCCGCCGCCCCCAAGCCGACGCCTGCTTCTCCAAAACGCGCCTCAAGCTCTCCTTCCCCAGACGAGCGGCCTGCAAAGCATACCAAACTCGACGAGCAGTTCTCCAACATGAATAGTCCGGATCGTTCCCGTTCTTTTCCCACTCGTGGCGCCGGCTCCTCCTGCTTGCTAGAGCGCACAAGAACAATGTGTCGAGAGGCAGAGGGGGTAAGAAGAAGCAGAAGGCTCCTTCCGTGCCTGTACTCCCTGGCCCAATGCACGACGAGGCATACATCACGAGCACGTACAGAAAGAAAACTACCACGAAGAAGACCTTGACGGATAACCCCAAATCTCCGTTGAATAACCTCATCACGGCAATGGGCGGACAGATGGTGTTCACGGGCGAGCAGGGTACCATTGATGGGAGCGATGCGCGAATCTGGCGGTGAGTTGTTCGATTGAAAATCTCCCAAATATGATCTCAAGGTGTATCCCTCAACAAGATGCACAGTCACCGTGAATTATGAAGGCCATGAAATTGTCGGGACTGGTGACCATGCCGCACGCAGAACGGCGGAAAGTCTGGCCGCCCTTTCCGCAGTGTATCAGCTGGATACTCTAGATGCAGTATGTCATGCGTATTCATTGAATCGCCAGTCTCCTAACCTTCTGCCCGAAGTTCGATAAAAAGAAGGCCCGTGAAGATGTTGCACCTGTCGAGACGCAGCTTTCCGACGGGAAACTCGTAACCTACGAGCAGGCTCGCCATTTCATGGACTACTACTGTCGCCGCTTCCGCTTCGGCAAACCGGACGTCGTGTACACTCAGCCTCCTCGAAGCGGATGGCAAGCAGACATGATCGTCGGCGACCGTCGCATCGGCTTCGGCAAAGCGAATTCCAAGAAGGACGCTCTTACAAGATGTTACACGGATGTCGTGCAGTACCTGGAAAAGTGCGATCCGCAAATCTGGAAAGATTTTTTGGAAGATGTGAAGACAGGAAAGGACCTCGGCATGGCATCCAGCGTCCTGTTCCAAACAGATGACGTGCTCGCAGATCGGGTCCAAAATCTCAAAGACGACATTAGACGCAGCACGCTTTACCACAATCGACCAACTGTCCGCAAGTTCGAAACCGACGGTGCTCAACCCGCTCCCCAAACAACCTTCAGGGAACGACCACTCCCTTCTCCTGCCTACTTCTCTGAGAAGTCAAAACGTCTGAAGGAGCGTCGCGAAGCGTACCGTGTCGACCCTCAACTGGAGTCCATCCGTAACACTCGAGCTTCCCTCCCAGTTTTCTCCAAGTCGGAAGAGCTCCTCAAGCACATTCGCGAGCACGACGTCACCATCTGTATGGCTGCCACAGGTTCAGGGAAGACGACACAGATTCCACAGCTTCTCCTCGACGAGATAATCGACCGGGGCGAAGGCGCTACGTGCAATATCCTCTGTACTCAACCTCGAAGGATTGCAGCCATCAGTGTCGCAGAGCGAGTAGCAAAGGAAAGAGGTGAAGTCTGTGGTCGCGGCTCTGTGGGATATCAAGTCCGTTTCGAATCCAAGCTGCCCGATGAACACGGCTCCATCACCTACTGCACGACCGGTATCTTTCTGCGCAAGATGCAGAGCGCTCTCAGGGAAACGGGCTCCCGTCACAGCATGGATTCCATCACCCATGTCATCGTCGACGAGGTTCACGAACGCGATGTTGATATCGATCTCATGCTCGTCGTTCTAAAGCGCCTCCTCAACGAACGAAGAGCCCAGAAGAAGCCCATCAAGATCGTGCTCATGAGCGCCACTATTGACTCGACCCTTTTCCGCACCTACTTCCCCGATGAACAAGGCAACCCCGCTGGCGTGGTCGAAATCCCGGGCCGTGCTTTCCCAGTCCAGAAGCATTTCCTTGATGATTTCGTCCCCCAGTTGACGCAACCTTCTGCAACCTCTTGGGTCTTCAGGGAAGAATCGGTCCGCAAGTACCTTGCTGCAGAAATAGGCGACGTCCCTAACCTTCCTACTGCTCTCAACTCCCGCGCTCCTACGCCGGTCTTACGGGATCATTCTCGTGACGTTGACGACCTCGACCTCCCTTATCCCCTCATCGCCCTCACCATCGCGCACGTAATTCAGCAGACCGACGACGGGCATGTCCTTGTGTTTATGCCCGGTTGGGATGACATTACCGCCGTTAGAAGGATACTCACGGACACCGATCGCTCCAAATCTCTTGGTTTCAACTTCACCGACCCCTCAAAAATCAGTATCCACGTCCTGCACTCCTCCGTCCCGGTTGCAGAGCAACAGGCCGTCTTCGATCCTCCGCCCCCTGGCGTTCGCCGTGTCATACTCTCCACGAACATCGCGGAGACATCTGTCACCATCCCCGACGTTGTGTATGTTGTGGACACTGCTCGCGTCAAGGAACAGCGGTACGATCCCTCGAGACACATATCAAACCTCGTCTCCGCATGGGTGGGGAAGTCAAATCTCAACCAACGTGCTGGTCGTGCCGGTCGTCACCGGCCGGGAGAGTACTACGGTATTCTTGGCAGGCGACATTCCGAGGAGCTCCCCGCCCATCAAACCGTAGAAATGAAGCGCGTCGACCTCGAGAACGTGGTCATGCACGTCAAGGCGCTCAACTTCCCGGACATGACCATCGAGGATGTCCTCGCTGCCGTCATTGAACCCCCGGCTCCGGAGCGCATTGAGGCCGCCATCCAATCCCTGCACATGGTCGGCGCCCTTGATGCCGACAATAACCTCACGTCTCTCGGTCATGTTCTTCTCCAGCTTCCTGCCGACCCACGTCTTGGCCGCCTTGTCCTCTTTGGATCATTCTTCCGATGCTTGGATGCTGCCCTCACTCTCGCAGCTATCATGGGCTCCCGGGAACCGTTCGTCGCTCCCATGCACGTCAAGGCCGAGGCTCAGGCTGTGAAGAATTCGTGGTCTCCAGAGGAGTCCCGGTCCGATCCACTTGCTGCGCTCCGTGCATATCGCGAGTGGTGGGAGTACCAAAGCCAGGGCCTGTACGTGTCCGCGAACCGGTTCTGTCAGGACAACTTCCTCTCGAAGCCTACGCTGCTGAACATCGCGAAGACGAAGGATCAGCTGCTCAAGTCGTTGTACGACTCGGGTGTCATTGATGTGTCCGCCGGTGGCAAGCTCCCCTACGTACCCCCGGGCATGCGCTCCAGGGACACCATCCCATTCCCAGTCAGCTCAACGAGAACGGCAACTCGTGGCCACTCTTGGCCGCCCTCATCGCGATTGCGTGCCAGCCGAAGTTTGCTATCCGTACTGGAGAGAGGGCCTACCGTACGGCCATCGAGAAGGTCAGTGACAGTACTGTGAATAAGAGCGACGTTCGTTAACTAGGGGGGTTCAGGTTGTGATTGTTCACCCATCTAGCGTGAACCATCGTAAACGCGACATGCCCAAGGATAGCGGAGACCATCCTCACATGGAGAGGCAGATCATTGCTTACGCCGAGAAGCGTCAGAACATCTCTACGGCTCAGAAGAACTCCGAAAAGTACATCGTCAACACCACCCGACTTGATCCTCTCACCTACGTTCTGTTCGGCGCCTTCCGTATTGCTGTCACGCAACGGGGACTGGAGTGCGACGAGTGGCTTCCCATCATCGGAGCGGTCGACGTCCTCGACGATCTGGAGCGGGTGAAGGTCATGATGGAGGATTGCATGCTCCGCGTTTTCCAGGGTCTCATCGCCAGCCGTCAACGCAAGGCCCAGCAGAACCGACGTCCGCTAACGTACGATGGCGGGCGGGAGGATGAGTCTGGTGATGAAGAAGAGGAGAATTGAGCAACACGCCTCTCTCCGACACAGAAGTCAAGGAATTGGACCTGATGACCATGGATATCGTCCGCATCCTGAACCACTACACCAAGTACCGCGCCGCTACGCAGTCAGAGACGAACTCTCGGCCCGGCACTCCGATGGCCTCGCCTTCGTTTGGGTCCTCGCGCCTCCCTTACTCCCCTTACAGCGGCTCGCGGTCGGGCCACTCGACGCCCTACAACATCGCCTCGGCGTATTCGTCTCGGCCTAGCACACCCAGTCGGTTGTCGAGGGTATAGTGCAGGTGGAGTTGAGGTTTTCACAGAGCGTTCTGGTTGCGTCGGTAGAAAGTTATACTAGTCTCTTTACAAGCAATATTCGTCAAATAATAGCATCACTTTCTCCCCTTACCAACCCCGCCTGAGTTGTTCCTGGAGGATGAGCGCACGTGACCGCGCCTGCGCCCCGGCCGAAACGCGAGTGATGGAGACTGGCCTGCCTCTCGAGCTCTCCACCTACGCGTGGCTTATGACCTGACCTGTGTACCTCTGGACTCACTTGGGACCTCGACCATCTCAGGACTCGCTGCTTTGCTTCGTTGTTCATACTCACTTGCTGTCCGAGTCCCGATACAAACACATTTCCCCGGTTACCCCCCATAACAAGATACCACCATGGCTACTAATATGCGAGGCCTGACGCAGGTACGTGCTTTCTATGTCTCTCTGAGCGTAAGCAGTCGAGCAGTTCTGGCAGTTCATCGCGGACATCCGCGGTGCACGCGTCAGGGAACTCGAGGAGAAGCGCATTAATAAGGAGATGGCCAATATCCGCAAGCGGTTCAAAGGTATGTACGACTTGCAGTGTCCAGACGGTCTTCTGCTCAGATATTGTAGACGGAAACCTGGACGGCTATCAAAAGAAGAAGTGAGTCTGGCTTGTGCATTGATAGAATCCGCCACTTACCCCATGCGCGCAAGATATGTGGCCAAGGTCATCTTCACGTACATCCTTGGGTACAAAGTGGACGTGGGGCACATGGAAGCCGTGAACCTCATTTCCAGTTCAAAGTACAGCGAGAAGCAAATCGTATGTTTGTTTCTCTCAGGCATATCTTTCTGTCATGTTGAGATTTCATACAGGGATACCTAGCCGTAACGCTGCTTATGCACGAAAACTCAGACTTCCTGCGTCTCGTTGTCAACTCCATTCGGAAGGACCTGAATGACAACAACGAAATCCACAATTGTCTTGCGCTTCATGCCATCGCGAACGTTGGCGGGCAGGAGATGGCGGAAGCTCTCGCAGATGACGTCCACCGGCTACTCATCTCTCCGTACGCGCCTTTGCTTTGCAGTCATCCTTTGTCCTGAGTGTTTTTCAGAACATCACAGCCCTTTGTTCGCAAGAAAGCGGCTCTAACTCTGCTACGGCTATACCGCAAGCACCCTGACGTCATTCCTGCTGCAGAATGGGCACTGCGTATAGTGTCAATCATGGACGACCCTGATCTTGTAGGTTATGGTTGTATTCTATGTTTGTCGTCAGTCTGACGCGTCTTCAGGGCGTCGTGCTCAGTGTCACTAGTCTGATTATGGCGCTCGCATACGACCACCTGGACGCTTTCGCTGTATGTTACCAGAAAGCGGTGGACAGATTGAGCCGCGTGAGTGATTATAACTACTCTCGAGAGCGTCCACCCATCCCGCATGCAATATCAGCTCATTGTAGAGCATGAATACGCGGCGACGTACTCCTACTACAAAGTCCCTATTCCCTGGCTGCAAGTCAAGCTCCTTCGATTACTCCAGTACTATCCTCCGTCAGGTACGTCAGCCAGCTCCCGGATAATAAGAACCTCGCTGATGGTCTGGACAGATGACCCCGCCATTCAAAGCATGCTACAGGAGATCTTGCAAACGATTATGAACAACTGCAACGAGCCCTCACGTAACGTGCAGCACAACAACGCTCAGCACGCCGTTCTATTCGAGGCCATCAGTCTAGCAATCCACATAGACACCACCTCTCCTCTCGTCAACACAGCCGCGGTCTTGCTTGCAAGATTCATCAGCTCCAAGGAAACGAATGTGCGATACCTCGGGCTCGATACCATGGCCCACCTTGCTGCGCGGACGGAGAACTTGGAGGCAATCAAGAGGCACCAAGGCACTATTATTCTTTCTCTGCGCGACAAAGATATTTCCGTTCGTCGACGGGCACTGGACCTGCTCTACAGCATGTGCGACACCGACAACTCGGAGCTGATTGTAGGGGAGCTGCTGCGTTACCTGAAGATCGCGGATTATGGCCTCCGGGAGGAAATGGTTCTGAAAATCGCCATTCTCACCGAGAAATACGCCAACACGTACAAGTGGTATGTGGACACCATCTTGGAACTGCTGAGCGCGGCTGGCGATCATGTGGGCGAGGAGGTCTGGTACCGTGTCGTCCAAATCGTGACAAACACGGAGGATCTTCAGTCGTATGCAGCGAAGGTTGTCTTCGAATACCTGAAGTCACCATCATCACATGAGAGTCTCGTGAAAGTTGGCGGTACGCGCGTTTCTCGACACGGTAAAGAAATCGATTCTCATGATATTGCAGGCTACATCCTTGGCGAATACGGGCACCTTATCGCCAACGAGCCCGGCTACAGTCCCGTCGAGCAGTTTCAGGTCCTACATTCGAAGTCCCAGTTCTGCATGGCACCAACACGGGCCATTCTTCTGTCCACGTACATCAAATGGGTGAACGTCTTCCCCGAGATCAAGCCCCAGCTAGTCAACGTGTTCGAGCGCTATCGTCATGTCCTCGACGTCGAGTTACAGCAACGAGCATGCGAATTTTACGCCCTCGCTCGTCGACCAGACGACGATGAACTGTTGCAGAACGTCTGCGAGGAAATTCCTCCATTCCCACCTCGGGAGAGCGCTCTGTTGAACCGCCTCAACAAGAAACATGGGGACACAGAGGACAAGCGTACATGGACCCTAGGTGGCAAGGACTCGAGTCTCAACAGGTCGGCGTCCAAGATGACGAAGCAACCATCAAAGCTTGACATCAACGGTTCTGCACCACCCGGCGACATTTCCGCAGACATCGCCAATTCGCTGCTTGGTTTGGACATGTCGTCATCACCAACGGCTGCAACAGCTTCTCAAGCGATCCCGGATTCGTCTGCCGCTCTTGCTGCGAAGGGGAAAACACGCCTCACCGCCGGCCCCAACGTCGACCGGTGGTTCGACAAGCTCATGTACACCGCGGAGGGAGTTCTGTACGAAGACGTGCAGGTCCAGATCGGCATCAAGTCGCGCTACCAGGGGCCCCTCGGTCAAGTCGCCGTCTACGTCGGAAACAAGATGTCGGCGCCGCTCACGTCGTTCACCACGACCCTGCACACCGAGGAGTCGGAGGCGCTCTCCGCATCGTTCGTCAAGATCGCGCCCTCCACGGTCGCGCCGCGCACGCAGATCCAGCAGGTCGTCCAGGTCGAGTGCAAGAAGATGTTCCGCACCCCGCCCGTCCTTGTCGTCTCCTTCCTCGCCGGCGCGCACCAGACGATCGCCGTTCGCCTCCCGATCGTAATCACCAAGTTCCTCGAGGGGGTCAAGCTCGGCTCGACGGACTTCTTCGAGCGCTGGAAGCTCATCGGCGGGCCGCCGCGCGAGGCGCAGAGCGTCTTTCCCATCACGCTCGACGCGTCGGGCCACATCGACATCGCGAGGCAGCGCCAGGTCGTGTCGGGGTACGGCTTCCAGGTCTTGGAGGGT
The DNA here is from genome assembly GCF_022376455.1 of Epithele typhae. Taxonomy (NCBI): domain Eukaryota; kingdom Fungi; phylum Basidiomycota; class Agaricomycetes; order Polyporales; family Epitheliaceae; genus Epithele; species Epithele typhae. The sequence continues at coordinate 1,106,574 of NW_025954194.1, read as the reverse complement.
GTGGACCCGAATACTAGCAACGTCGTGGGCGCGGGTATCTTGCACACGGGGTCAGAAGGGAAGGTTGGTGCTTGCTCCGTCTTGAGCCCAATAGGGAAGCAAAGGTGCGGTCAATATCTTGCCGCTGTAGTTTGTGACTGACCTCAATTGGCTCCATACAGCTTTCGCGTATCACGATCAGGAGTACGTCGGAGGACGTTGCTAGCGAGGCGCAGAAGTTGCTGCAGAAGCCGTTGGCGGCAGAGACGACTGGGTTGGCAGCAAAGTAGTCCAGGCGAGGGTTCACGTGATGATCTGTTCTGTGTAGCATGGACTCATATCTACCGGATGTGTACAACGTACAAGACACTGACGACTTAATGCATGGTATGTATAATACACTGGGAAGCGGTCGCAGATAGCAGCAAGCAGCGGTACGCGAAAGCAGCAACGCCGGCGGTTCGTCCAGCCATACATCCATACCCTCCGTCCAAAAAAATCTACAACACGGTGAGGGACACAGCGATGGAAATAATACATGTGGCGCTATCGCCGGGTCAGGATTGCGCGGAAGATGTTCCGTCGCCGCTTGCCCGCGTCATCCGAGCCGTCCAACGAGGGGTCCATCGTCGGCGACAAGAGCGGCGGCACGGTCTTGCGCGCGAGCGGAGAATCCGTCGACGTGGAGCGCGGGTGCGGGTTGGCCGTCGCGACGGGCCGCCTTGTGCGCGAGCGGCCCTCGAAGGACGCGTCCGCCGTCGTCGGCGTCTGCGGACTCAGCGACGGCAGCGGCGGGTGTGCCGTGCGCGGCGAGCGCGGCGAGGCCGGGTTCGGGCCGGAGCCCATCGACTTGCGTCCTCTGCCGCCCTCTTCGGACCGCTCGGGACTGGAGGGCGCAGTCGACGGCCGGCTTCCCTTGCGGCGGATGCGCTTGGCGGGCGAGGACACCTCCGCGCCGTTCCCGTTCCCGTTCGTGTTGCCACGGGAGGAAGAGATCTTGCGCTCGCGGAGGGGGAGGCGCCAGGGCGACGACGGCGACGCGAGGGCGGGGCTCGCGGGCGTGGCGCGGATCGGGACGTTGATGACGGGTTCCGAGTGCTGCCTGCGAGGCTTTGCGGCGAGCTTGCTGACGCGGAAGAGCGCCTGTTCCTCGACTTCGAGACAGCGGGCGGAGAATTCGGCGAAGTGGCGGTCGTCCGTGACGCTGGGGCCGCTCAATGCGTCTTTGGGAGGCTGGGAGTTCTGGGTCCGGGAGTAGCGTACGACGACGGAGGTGATGACGGCGAGATGGCGGGGTATATCGAGCAGATGGGGGAGCAGAGGGATGGCTTCGCGGTGGAGGACGGGGGCCGTCGCTCCTCGCTGGCGGAGGGCGTTCATGATGCGTAAGCGTTCGTGCTTGTCAGACGAAAGAGGGGTTTGAGGGCCTTTGTTGGTAGGTTCTGGGGTAGAAACGACAATAATGTAGTCAATCATAGCCTGCAGGCTGTTCGTGAGGAACTCTTTGACACCGCGCATATAATCTTCCTTTTGTACAGACTGATGTCACGTTAGTCAACTTTCAAAACCCGATGAACGGGGGAACTCACTGGGTTCAGGTTAGCCAGACTCTGGATCACTTTGGCTATAAGCGTCAAACTTCGTTGAACGGAGATGTCAGGCAGGCCTATATGGAGCGTGAGATTCGGGTTAACCGATGATGGTGTTCGCCCTAGTACCAACCTGGAAGAAGCCCGAAAAGATGCGGATGTAGGATGGCAGGAACAATGAAGCGCAGGAAGCAGAACGCCGAAACGCTCTGCCAAGGCAGCTCACGGCTCTGGTCGTCCTTGTTGCGATACTGGCTCTCCACCAGCCTGCGTGTATGCTCAAACAAACGACGCATTTCCCTGCACAGCCGCGGAGAAGCGTCAGCTTCTGCGATAAAAACAGTCAAAATCAAGCGTACGGCGGACAAAGTCTTCTCGCATCATAGATGCGATCCCAGAACTCTTGGCACCACACCACGAGCAGCTCGACGTTTTTCTCGACCGCGCGTCCCGTCTTGCCGATCCGTACGGGGTCAACCTCGATGGCCACCTTCTCGGAGCAGAGGCGCCTGATGGAGGCGCCTATGCTAGCTTCGAGGAAAGGCATGCCGTACCACGACATATACAACTCCACGGTCTTCGTGAACACAGTGTTGCCTCGGCTGCGAGGAAGGAGATAAGAATTGGTCTTTCACGTGCAAAGTTTCTGCCGAGAGACTCACAAGAGCGTGTTATGTGCTATAGATAAGCGCAGATAATGGTAATCAGGCACCGTGCTTCCTGGAAGAGGGACAGACACTCACAAGTCAGTGTGCCGTCAACTTCGCGGTCAGCCTGCTCAATGATGTCGTCCAGCAAAGCACTCTTCGCGATGGCAACGGCCATAATGTTCTGGTTCACATTCTTCGTCTTCATGCGGGACTCTAGGTCGCGCATCCAATCCAGATGATTGCGTGAATGCAACGTCTAGGACCGATCTCAATCTGGGGTGGTTCCGAGCATCACGGACGGCAACATACCTTGAGCATCTTCGAGTAGGCGGCATAAGGGAGGATGATCTCTCTAAAAAGACGATCAATGCAAGACCTAGAACGAACGGCGCGCACTCACTCGTCCACCCGGACCTTGAGCCGCATCTCACCCGCCTGGGTGCTCGAAGTCGGCCCCCCGTTCACGACAGGGTACCAGCCTTCGACGGGTTCCCCGCGCCGGAAGTTGACGAGCACGATGTTCACGCTCCCGACGGTGACCGGCCGGCTGAGGCGCTTCTCGCGCCAAATGACGATCTCCAGGTTCTCGAACGGCGGGAGGTCCGGGAGCAGGAACCGCTCGTACCAGTCCGGAGAGCCGATTCCCTTCTTCACCGTCGTCCGCCCGCAGAGCGTGCCGTTGAAGAACACCTCGCAGTACACGTCCATGTCGACCGCCTCCGAGGACTCGCTCCCGCGCCCGTCTCCGTCCCCGCTCGGACCCCCGCTGGAGCCGCCGCCGAGGCCGCCGGGGCCGCCGTTCGCGGCGTCGTCGGCGAGGAGCGGGCGCGGGACGCCGAGGTTGCGGCCCTGGAGACAGGAGAGGTCGACCTGGCGCCACATGCGGTACAGACCGCCGTCCTCGGGCGAGAGCCAGCGGCCATACACCTCGGGCATGGCGTACGAGCGGAGGAGGGCGAGCCAGGTGTGCGCCGTCTCCTCGTCCTCGAACTGGATGTACAGCGGCTCGCTGGTCGGGGCCGCGCCGCGCATTTGACCGCTGTGTCGTGTTTCGGTTTCATGACGCGCGCGTTGTCAGCGGGTGCGGGCGCGGTTCCAGGGGCGCGAGGGATCGGCGGGGAAAGAGGGGGGAAAGTTCGCGAGTGAGCGGGAGCGAAGCGCGCGGGAGACATGGCGACGCACGCGACGGAGAACACAGCCAGGCAGTTGCGGCGCTCGAAGAGCGAGCGGTGGACGACTCGGATGTCGGTATGGTTGAGCAGGTACATGTAGATAGATCGGTACAATATCGTGTCCTGCATGCATGCTTCAGCACGACGCGCGCACTGGCGAACGGGGGAGGACTCACGTCGACGTAGATGTTCAGCAGACACCCCTCCTCCTCTTCGACGAGCTTGCATCGTGCGGGCCGCCACTGGCCGCTGTTCGTCGAGTTGCGGGCGAGCCCGAGCCAGCTCGCTTTCTCTGCACCGATGGCACGCACGGCGGGTTCAGCCACCGCGACGACGCGTGTATGCGCGAGGGCGAGTGCGCACCTTTCACTCTCTTGGGGGGCGCGTCGCTCCCGCCAGACGCGGCGCGTACGGCGTCGCGTTTGTCTCCGGACCTCTTGTTTGGCGGCTGCACGCGGCGGGGAAACGAAACGAGAATCAGCGTGGGTGTCGGCAGGCGGGTGGGCGGCGAGCGAGAGATAATCAGGGCGTCGGCTCGCCAAGATCTCTGCCCTCCTTCGTCTCCTCGGGGCGGTAGCGCGGGGAGTGGGCAGCGACGTACCTTGCGCAGGGCCGCTGCGGCCTTAGCGGAGACGTAGAGCTCGACAGACACGTAGAATTCGCGGTCCATCGTGCGCTGCGTTCTAGAACGCCGCGGGGGGCGTGGGCGGGCGAGGGGTGCGCGGTGGTGGGCGGGGCCGAGCTGGCGATCAGGGTCGGTTCGAGAGAGACGAGGACGGATGCAGAGGGGGACAAGGACGCGTCGGGTGGGTGGCGGTGGGGGAAGGAAGGCAAGACGCGTCTGGGGACAGGTCGTGAGCCAAGTGCGGCTTGTATATGAGACTGGGGGAGACAGGGAGGGGGCGTCAACTCGGGGCGAGGCGGGGCAGGGTGCAGGAAGGGGGAGGAGCAAGAGGAGGACGCGGGGCTGGCGGCAGCTAGAACATGACAAAGTGCTCGCCGGGCGCGGGGTCGGAAGTGAAGTCGGAGGAGAGTCCGTCGCAGGTGGCGGCGCCGTAGCTCTGCTCGGGCGTCCGCTGGCCGAGATCGAGGCTCTCCGCCCGTGTGCTCAGCCATATCTGGCTAAGTAGTTGATGGTTGCGTCCCTCAACCGTCCCTCTGTCATCCTCGTCCCCCTGATCCGCACTGCGTCCTCAGGTGCACCACTGTACGCCTTGCATCATACTCCCGCCCAACGCCTCGCTCCCCGTCAATTCCAGACTTGAGCGCTGCCGGGAAGCCACTCCGAAACACGGTTCGCACACAAATCGTTGACCGCCCCGACTCATCCATTCGTATCTAGATGTCCGCTGTACACCATTAACATACGCTACCGTAAAGAGGATGAATGTCGGTTGATGAAACGTTCGCAGCGTGCCCCATCGCGATGACGTCGCGCATTTAGGGTATCAACATATCGGCAACGGCGCATCAGAGCACGTCTGCGTTTTTCGTCCGAGCCCATCGAGTCCGTTACTCTGTTTTGTGACTAGGTATATGGTACATCAGCTGCTGATGTTGGGATGGGGAGACCCAAGTTCGATGACTTACCCGTGACCATTCGCGACGCCATTCGCCTTAACGGGCCTCTTGCCAGTCTTGTACGTCTGAATGTAGAACTGGATGAAGAGCCCGAGATAGCTGGTGAGCAGCACGCATCCGAAGATGGCCGCAGTCTCGGTTCCCGCGCAAGAGCCGAATGATGGCCAGGAGGGGAAGTAGTTGGAGACGTAGTACGAGTAGGCTAGCGCGCAGAGCCCCGCATCAGTTCCGAGATCACAGACTTGGCGCGTTATGAGGAACTCACTGGCAAAGTACACAACGAACAAGTCGATGATGAACTGGGTAATCTGGAAAGTCGTCAAGTATTTCTTCCACTGTGGCGCGCGTCAGTATAGTTGTGGAGTGCACAAGCGCAGTGACCGCATACCCAGATCTTGGCACCACCGGCGGTAGCGTAGTAGTAGTAGTCTGCAGCCAACACTCAGCAACGTGTATCGCAAACATGTCTGGACAGAGACGTACACATGATAACGTGGACTATCAGGTTGATTGCGATAGGAACCCATTGCTGCAACGACGCTCGTCAGCGCTCGTGCCCGTTGGATACGTGGACGAACGGAAAGGGATAACGTACAACACTGGTCCTCCCGTTAAGTTGAGTATAGCATAAAAGCGCAGTTGCAGAGTGGTGGAAGACATGGAGGAATGCTGCGAGGAGTATGAGTTGCGGGACAAGACAGTATAAACGCCGTGCGCACCGAGAGGCTTCTTCTTGAGAGCGAGGAACACGGTGTCGATGAGCTCAATGTACTTGAAGTAGTAGTTGACCATGTAGTAGAACTCTAGTTTCTGTACGGCGCGTCGATACGCGTGCCTGCAGAGTATAGCGCACATACACGCACCTCGGACCACATATCGTCATTGCAGAGAACCCAAAAAGTACCATGCTTCAGGTAGCGGGGAACGACCTCTTCCATGATGAGGAGGACGAGGAGAAGACTGCCAGAGCTCAAGAACGCATTGTGTACGCGAAAGAGGAACTGGAGCTTGAGCGGCGACCTGTTCTTCATGAACGCCCGGATGCTGAAGATGGTGACGAGGTAGGCGGCGAGCATCGGGTAGACCTCTTGGGGCGTCGAGAGCGGTGTCTTCCCTGCGACATAGTGGGTGAGGGGGTAGGGGACAGGGAGAGAGCCGAGGCCGGCGCGGTGGAGGAGGAGGTCCGAGAGAGAAGCCATGGGTGGAGGACGGAGAGGTGGTCGACGAAGGAAAGACGCGAGTCGCATCGACTGAGTTTTCCCTGGCGCGGAGGCGCGTGCTTTTGGCGGGCGGCACTTTCCGGGTCCCGCCATGTGCGTGATCCCCAGTGAGGGTCCCTCCCGTCTACATACGTCTACATACGTCCCGGCGCCACTCACATATGTAGACGTATCTAGACATCCAGGACGGTCGGAGGACGTATTTTAAATCTGTCTAGAAACGTCTGTTCAGATCTAGACGTATTAAATGTGTCTGTATCCGTCTGTATATGTTCAAATATGTCTGATTATGTGTGTGGTACTGGATACGGGAAGCTCCCCACGACCATCGGCCCGTTCCACCCGCCCTCGCCCCGCCCGTCGCCGTCGCCTTGCACCCCGCCTTGCGCCCCGTCGTCCACGTCCCCCGCGCCTCTCACGTTGCGCCTCCCGCGCCTCTCGCGCGTCGCGCGTCGTGTCCGCGCCCCCCTGCACCGCGATGCTCGTCGCCAACCCAGCTCACTGCCTGCGCACGCGCGTGCCAGTCGTTCGCCCACACCCGCCCTTACCCACTGCGTATGCAGTCTTCCCCAGCAAGATGCGTCCCGCGTGTTTATACCTGGCTGTTGTCTCAATGGGTGTGAGATTGATCGGCGAGACCAACGAGGCAGCGCACCGAGGATACATCTGCAACGCCCCGTAACGTCCTTGCTCCCGCTACTCACGCCGCTCCAGCTGCAGAGCGATTTGATTGCAGAGTGCGGAATCTCGCCATCTCTACAACAGATACTATGTCAATAGGTCGTGGCGCCGATGAGTCCAGCCCTTACCGTCCGTTGCGGGTGCTTCATTGACTTGTAAAATGCGTCAAATTCTTCGTGGGTCCCGTGATGCGTATTGTACCGCAGGATCGCGCATTGGTCCCTAGGACTAGAATAGAAGGTGAACGCAGGTGCCAAAAAGGAAACGGACTCTACCTGAGCTTGGCCCTGTCTGCAGGTACCGGTGGCCACACGAACTTCGAGGAACCGGAGGCCTTCTTGGTGCTTGCAGAGACGTTCTTCATGGAGGTCCGAGGACCCCGCGCTGCGACACACCTGAGGATGCCCTTGGGGTCGATGATGAAGAGCCCGCAGAGGGCGATGCCCTCGTCATCGATGAGGACACCGTAGTCGTGCGAGATGGACATGTTGCGGTCCGCGGCGATGAGTAGGAGCTTGAGGCCTTGAAGTCCGGGCCGAGACCTACCTGCTTGTGCGGGGACGTCGCCCAGGCAAAGTGCGAGTACTGCGAGTCAGTCGAGACACTGCGGAGCTAGCATGAGCGGCTTCGGAACTGGACTCGGCGGAAGGGGAGGGAGACGGAGTGGGAGGTGAGAAGAACGGACCGAGGAGGACGGTGTTGATGGTACGGGGATGACATCCATATAAAGATCCGTTAGCGACAGCGACACGCACCACATAGACAGAGGGATGCGACGCACCACTGGCCAAGGTGGTCGGAGAGGACGACCTCTTGAAGAAGCCGTCGACGATGGCACTCGCCTTGAACGCGGGCACGGGCTTTGCACAGTGGCGACCTTCGTTGCATGTGGTTCACAGGAGAGGGAACTATGCACTGTGGATGGCAGAAGGGTGTGAGTGATGGCATCCGTCAAGGAATGGTGAGTATATGCGCACCTTAAACCACCCAGCCTGCATTCTGAACAACAAAAAACATACCGGTGATCATTCCAAGACGACCAGGGTGAGGTACTACGCACTCTCTTGCATGCCTCTGGCAAGACGAAATCCACGTCACACATGTCATCAAAGAAGGGCGTACAAAGCTGCGTTCTTAGATTGCGGAGGATGAAATAGACGAACGGGAGAGGGAGAGGTGGGAGGTGGTGGAACGGACGAAAGAGGGCAAGACGCGCGTCGCGCGAGGCGTCAGAAAGTCGCGACGTCATCGGAGGCATTCCGTGGCTCACGTGATGAGATCGAAACTCGTTTTTCAAGAGAAACAGGTGCAGACTCCAGAGGCAGTGACAGAAGTCTTGAACAGAAAAAGTGGGTAGCAAGACAAATAGCGAGGTGCTCTATTTTTGCGTGGACACACGCTGACAGGAGATGCTAGATTTGCTGATTCTAACGTCGTCTCCGGCGCCTGAGGGGAGCTGGTCGTCTGAAGACGTCCCACGACGTATTTCATCATATGTAGACGTTTGCAGACGGGAGCGGTCCTCACTGGGCGTGATCTCTCAGCCAACGGCCTCACCGGGAACCGACGCGTACTGCACGCTACTGCACGTTGGTCGCTTGGTCTCGTCGATCGCTGCACACGGCTTACGCGCAGGGGCTGGCTGGCCAACAGGCATTAGGTTCTCGCGCGCCTCCAGGGAGACAAGGGTACAAGCCGTACTTGACGGGAGCGCGACAGGGGTGTAACGTCTTGTAACGTGTGCATACGCCGTCTTCCATATAGGGTAGTAGATACATGTCCAAATGCAGGTTATAAACAAGAGAAAATGCGAGGAAAGCGACGACGAGGGTGCGAGGACAGGGGGATCAGGTGATGATGAGAGCGTAGCCATCCTTGAGATCAGCCAAGAGGGCCCTCTCTCTGAAACGGCACGTGTGAGCGGATCCCGGATCATGAACGGGACACATGCGTAGCAGGTGCCAAAACGAGAGGCGCACTTTAGGTCGAGCTTCGCGTTCTGCACGGCCGCGAACGCGGCCGCCCTGACGTTGGACGCGTCGAGACCGGAGGGAAGCGCACAGACGAGGCACATGGCGCAGTTCGCAGGTTGGAGCCTGTAGGAAGCATGGACCTGGGAGCCACGCGCGTCAGACACGTTCCGGGCGACAGAACGAGCACTCACCCCCGCCGCGCGGAGGGACTCCACGAGATTGTGCACGAAGAGGAGGGAGCGGGTGCGTAGGTCATGAAGGTCGTGCAAGTCGGCACCTACACAGGCGGGTGTAAGTATACGGGTTGTGGCCTCTATGACGCGTCGTGTGACCGAGGACACGCACAAGTGGAGGAGGAGGGGCAGCCAGTCGGGATCGTGCAGTGTAGCCTGACGGAGTGGGCCGTCTTCTTGATCAATCTACGCGCGGAGTAGATGGTTGAGAGCGAGGTCCAGTAGCGGACAAGGAGTTACTCACTGGGTGAAGGGCGCCATGGCCTCGTCTAGATTGCCCAGCTGGGGCAGGAAGGTTCCGTGAGACGAGGAGTGAGCGCGTGGGTGACTGGAACGCACCTCATTGAAGGTGACGTCCTTCGTTGGACGGTCGGTCTCGAGATGAACGGGGATGTGGAGGGAGGGGGACATGACAGACATCATCGTGAAAGCGGGGAGGGAGAGGGGGGGTGTGCGGCGGGTGTGGGGTCGGCCTGGGCTGGAGGGCGGGGTGGTGTATATGTATGGATGCAGTGTTCGTGACGGAGGACTGGGACCTCGTTGCAGGCTTCGCGGAGAATACCGGAGGGTAGCCGGGGGCGAGGAAACGGGACGGAATGGATCGGTGGTCCAGTCGCATGCACAGAGTCAGCCACAGCCTCGGTAGGCGAGCGCCGCCTGGGGTCAGGGGACCTCCATTTCCTCGACCGACGGCTCGACGGCTTAGCCTCGAGCGAGATGACCACCGCGCTCCGTGCGCAAGAGAGCGCAGAGCCTCCGTCCGCCCAAGCACGGTGATGCTCGCTGCCGGATCGTCAGCCGTCCCGCTCTGCCGTCGATAGCCCGGACGCCCGCGCCGGAGAGCGGCAGCCGGCGCGACCGCTCCCAGACGCTGCCGTCCTCCACTCTATCGCAACCACCGCCCAGTGCCCCTCCAGACTGCGACCAGGCCGTTCGACCGCTGGTCCAGTTCACCTTCCCAAACCACTCGCCCATCATGTTCCGTGGTACGACTGGTCGCCCCTCGGGAGAATGCACGGCGCATAGGCTAAGTTGTACGCCATCTAGCGTTTCACGTCGCATCGTCTCCCAAACCTCGGCCCAGGCCAGGGATCCAAATAATTCCTTCCGTGCTAGCTCGTCGTGGTCTGTTGCGCTGTAACCCAGGGCATGCCGTTCGAAAATCTTACAGGGTGCAAAATCAGTCGCTCAGATCTTCAACAGAACCACCTTACACTCATCATCCACCGCGCGACCGTGGCGGACCGTATCTCATCGCCGAGAATCAGATTTTGGTCGGCTTTCGGAACCGGGACCCTGCTACAAATTCTTCTCTCACAAGGCCCGTCCCAAACCGGACGTCCAAGCACAGGCAGAACTCGCCTTCCCTTCCTACTACGGAAAGTGACTGTCAGGGACGATGCTACTGCGTCCTGTCCCAGCCTCGTGCGTTCCCAGCACAAGGTAAATGGCCTGATGTGGCGGAATCGCCGAGATTATCTGTTTCGGTACCTGGCGACCCCAGTACTGGGACCAGGAATCCTAGCTGCGTGTTGCACACTTGCTATCTCTGTCACCTACGATGAGACCTTACCAGTCGATGACAGAAGAAGTTCCCGGTTTTTACCTCGCCTGAACGCCCTCCTCCCTCCCTGATCAAATGTCTCCTTGGTCATCACTGCTCCTTTCGTGTTAAAGGGCATTAGATTAGGGAGATTGTAGTATGCGTCCTTGCTAAGGTCGCGTGTCGAACGCAAGTATCACGGTTGGCGCAGGAGCAGGATCTCGCGGCCAGGATAATCCCGGCGCATGCCTCACCGGCAACTGAAGCCCTCAGGAGTCGTGTCTCGAAAACCCGGTCCCTTTTTCTAGTCCCCGTCCTCAAATCTGCCATTCGCGCCTCGTTTCGCCGTCGGACCTCATGTATCGCACGGAGCGCCTGACGTCTCGACGGAACTGCGGAAATGCCGATGCCGAAAGACCAGCCTCCTGGAAAATCAACCTCCAGGGCGCAGGGCTGTGCGGCGGCGTTGAGGGATGGTCACGAGGGCAGGCTCACCGCAAGTATGCCGTCGGTGTGCTCGACGCTGTACCGCGACGCTAGTGAGGACATTCTAGTCGGATGATGGTGGGACCCGGGAAGATGGGTCGATACTGCATAAGAGCCTGAAGTTTGAAAAGGGGATGAGCATCTCTCCGGAACTGTATCTCAGTAGTCAGGCTGCTAGGTAACGTTTACTGGTGTTTCCGGGGTTCACTACTCACCAGGTACTACGCCATCAAGGTGTGCTCACGGCACCACAGGTGATCCGCCGGGATGCGGTCTTCGCGCTGGAAAGCAATTTACCTCAGACAGACCGAGTGGACCACCCTTGTCGTCGAGTCTGAGCGTGGATGGAGATGGCAAGCGCCGACGGGCGGGCGGCCAGAACGGCCCTAAGGCCCGCTAGACGCACGTTGCATGGCATGACGTACGTACGCGACCGCGACCGCGCGCGATCACAGCCGTGCACTCCTCTGCGCGTTCGGTCCTCCAACTTGCTTTCCCCCTACATCTCGCTTGCGTTCTCCACCCCTTGTTATTATTGCTGCAGCCGGCGTATTCTAACGGCACTCACGTCCTCATCATGCCTTGGTGGTCGGACCCCGGCAAGGAGGTCCTGAACATCGTACGTTTCGCCTTCGGTTCGCTTGTCTCCGTTTCGCTTAGCCCGCTCCTGCGCTCAGCTGTTCAACCGCGTCCTTGCCCCCTATGTCGAGAACTTGGACATGAACCAATTGAACTTTGGAATAGGACAAGGTCATATCCTTCGTTGCAGTGCATCTCCTCGTCCTCACCCCGCGCGCAGGCCAAATCACTTTGAATAAATTGCATCTGAAGAAGGGCGCGTTAGACAAGTTTAGGCTGCCGGTAGACGTCATTGATGGTGAGTGGATCTAGCTATGTGCCGCTCCACCGTGTCGTGAACGTGTGCAGGCCACCTGGGGAAGCTGTCCCTCTCCCTCCATTGGATGAACCTCGGGAACCAGCCGGTGGAAGTCCTTGTCGAAGATGTCTACCTCCTCGTCGTCCCTTCCGCCCAAAATGCATACGATGCCGAAGAAGAGGAGCGCCGCATGCAGGCCGCTAAATTTGAACGTCTAGAGAACGCCGAGCTGCTCAATGTCCGCACACGAGCGGATGCAAGCCCAGGTTAGCAGCCCGCCCCGAAGAGACGTCCAGAGCGGCGCGCTGAGACGTTCACAGACAACGCGCAGTCGCAGGGCCTCGTTTCCTCGCTCGTGACGAAGATCATCAACAACCTGCAGATTACTGTAAGGAACATCCACATTCGGTATGAGGACAATATGAGCGTGCCCGGGGTGAGCCAATCGTTCTCGCGGCGGCCGAGCGAACTCGTGTGCTTAATGTCGGACTATGCGCCCCGCATAGCATCCGTTTGCGGCCGGCATTACTCTGGCCGGCTTCACTGCAGTCTCGGTCAACGAGCTTTGGCAGCCCGCATTCATCGATAGCAAGGCCGGCGCAGTGCACAAGGTACGACTGCGCGCCTGGGAACCAAGAGGAGATGAACTTACTTTCGCGCAGCTTGCACGTCTGGAATCTCTGGCCGTCTATTTCGATACTGATTGTCAAAGTCTAGCCGGACTTCCGTACGAGGAGTTCGTGAAGAAATTCACAGCGCTGGCGAGTATCATGAGCACGCGCTTTTGATCATCTCTGACACTATTCTACCAGATTTCAAAAGGCAGTCGCCTCTCACCTCACCAATTCATCCTCAAACCCGTATCCGGAGAGGGCAAGGTGAGCAGCACGCCGAATCAGTTTGGCAACCTATTGCTGAATCCTGGGTAGATCATCATCAATCATCAATACGACAAAGAACACCCTCATTTCGATATAGCGCTCTCGTTCGACGAGATCGGCGTGCTGCTCGATGACAACCAATACCGAGACGCCATCTCTCTCGTCGACATGTACCACTTCTACATTCGACAGCACCAGGTAAATATAGCTCGTTTTTGTCACTGGAATCTCACGCACTGAACTCTCTCACAGTACCAGAAATATCGCCCAGCCGCGACAGCGCTGCAGGAGAATCGGCCGAAGGCCCTGCTCCAATTTGCCACCACGGCCATTTTGGATGAGGTTCGCGAACGCAAGCGGAAATGGACGTGGGCATACTTTGCCGAGCGCCGAGACGATCGGCACCGTTACATTGACCTATTCAAGCGGAAGCAGTTGGGTTCTCTCACTCCAGCGGTGAGTCTAGGGAGATCAGTTCAGGTGACAGTTGTCTCATATCACCCTCAGGACGCCGGCATGCTGGAGGCTTTAGAGCGGAAGCTTTCATACGACGATCTTCGATTATACCGGTCCATTGCTCGTTCCCAGCTCCGCAAGGATATGGCGACACGACGAAAGCTGGAAGAAGAGCGGAGGCGTCGGGAGCCGCAGAAGCAGCAGTCATGGTCCACGTGGATATGGGGTTCGTCTGAATCTGGGCCCAGCAACGACGAGGCCGGCTTCTCGGGCGAAATGACGGACGAGCAGCGGCGCGAGCTCTACCAAGCGCTCGACTTCGACGAGAAGGCCGCGCTCGCCGAGTCGCTCGACACCCCGCGTGATGCACTCAAGGTGCGCGTGAAAGCCCAGCTCAACCGCGGCTCGTTCGCGCTCAAGACGGATCCACACGGCACGAACACCGAGATCATCTCCGTCGTGTTCGACATCTTCCAGGCGACGTTCCTGCAGCGCCTAGACAATTTCGAAACGTCGCTATCCCTCGGCGGGTTCGCCGTCCGCGACGGCACGACGAAGAACACAGAGTACCCGCTCATCGTCCACGTACAGGAGAAGCGGAGCCAGAGCGATGTCGTCAAGACGCTCCCCGTTGAGAACGCGCTTCCTGGCATGCCTGACCCGTTCTTTTACCTCAAATTCGAGCGCAACCCGCTCGACGAGCGCGCGGACAGCGCATTGACGGTTCGCATGAGGTACATGGAGATAGTGTATCACAGAGGATACGTCGAGGCGGTCTACAAGTTCTTCAAGCCACCGAGAGCCAGCTCGAGTCTGTCGAAGCGCTTCTAGATGTTGCAACTCAGACTTTGGAGAGCCTCCAAAAAGAGACGAGGATTGGTCTCGAGTACGCGCTGCAAACCCACAAGACCATCGACGTGCAGATGGACCTCAACGCGCCGATCATCATCGTTCCTGAAGGGTGCGTGCACTCAGGAGCTTCACTCTGGCACAAACTAATCATCATCTAGTGTGACGACAACGCAATGCAAGCACCTACTGATTGATGCGGGTCACATTTCCATTGTCAGCGAACTGGCCAGCAAAGAGTCGGTCCGAGAAATTCACGCCAAGCGGAACAAGAAGTACACCCAGGCCGATTACGACCACCTCGCGTCAATGATGTACGATCGCCTTTCCGTCAAGCTCGAAGCCGCTCAGGTGCGTTTTAGTGTCTAAAATCGACGCGTGCGTACTGATGACGAGTTCAGTTCTTGATTGGCGATGACCTCGACTCATGTCTAAAAGCCCTACGGTCCAAAGAGCAAGACAACCTGCACCTACTCGAGCGCACGAATTTCAACCTGCAGGTCCAGAACTCGATCGTCCCCACCGCGTACAGCCTAGCACGCTTCAAGCTTTCCGGGCACCTTCCGGTGTTAGAAGTCAATATGTCGGACACCAAGTACAAGGCTCTGATGCGCCTTATCGACGTTGCCATCCCGCACTTTGACGACGGTGCAGCAGAAGCCCGAGCTTCCTCCGTCGAGCGACCCACGATTGCGCGACGACGCCACATGTCGACTGCCTTCAAGATTCCCTCCGGCTTCTTCGGCTCGGCCTCGGATGAGCTCGCCATCGAAACCGACGATGAAGACGCCCATGCCACGGCAGACTCTGTGACAAAGCTGAGGGCCGATGGGATGACGGAAACCAAGGATGACGCGGACGATGAGTTCTTCGTAGCGGATGTCGGAGCGGCTTCCGTGAGTCGAAGTTCTTCTTATGGTACTGAAGAATGGGTGACCTCATCTCCTTTCGTCAGGATCCCGCGCTCCATCAACATGTGGTCGAAATCGACTTCAAGGTCGACACGCTGCGGGCCTCGCTGTACAAATCCGCGTCTGACGGGACGGAGAAGCCGTTGGGCAATGTGGCTTTCCAAGGTTTCGGCCTCACGTACTCAATGGAGAAGTTCGTCATGAAGGTAGATGTCAACCTCAGGTAAGCGGTCTACAAGGCCCAGCCACTGGCATTCTAAAATTGACGTGTAAACCCTCAGGTCGCTGTCGATGCACGTGAACCAAGTCGGGAAAGAGCCTCTGGAGTTCATGTCCTCTGCTGCTGGACCGACGGAGGACGATCTGCTCATCGTCAAATACGCCCGCGTGCAGCAGACGTCGCCGGAGTATCAGCAAGTCTACGAGGGTATTGATCAGAACGTGAACGTCAAAATCTCCACCTTCTTGTTCCGTGCGGCGCCGGAACCTGTCGTGACCTTGTACGACTTCATCATGACAACTTTCGTCCCAAAAAACAATGGGAACGTGCAGGTCAACTCTGCCCCGGGTACGCCCGAGGGCGGAACTCCGGAGGCCGTTGTGACGTCTGACCCGTCGTCTGGGAAGATAAGGGTGCTGTTGACCCTAGAGGGCATCCAAGGTGCGTTCGGTGATTGACATGACCGCGTGAACAGACACTAACTAGGTATGCAGTATTCCTAATCAACGATGAGGTGCAAATTGCGACACTGTCCCTTTCGACCGCATATGTGGCGATCCTTCTTCGTTCAAATACCATGCGTATCAACGGTCGCTTGGGCAGCCTTGCTCTCAATGATGATTCGCCCATTCAGACCGCCTCTGCCGACTTCAAGCGCATTCTCTCCATCGAGGGCGACAACTTCGCGGACTTCACTTATCAGACGTTTGACCCGAACGATCATGAGACGTACGCAGGCGTCAAGTCCTCCATTTCATTGCAGACCGGGTCGCTCAAGGTGCATTACCTGGAACACACTCTGCATGACGCGTACTTCTTCATGATGAAGCTGGCCAAGCTGAAGGGTCTGTATGACGCAGCCACCACTGTCGCCGTGCAGCGGGCTTCCGAGATCGAACGCATGAAGTTTGACGTGTCCATCAGCACTCCAATCATCGTGTTCCCCTCCGACGCCCAAAAATCCCTTGACGTACTGACACTGCGACTGGGCTCGTTGAAAGCACACAACGCTTACGACGATGACGATAATCGCACCATTGCTGGTCTGCATGGTATTCAGTTGACGTCGCGGGTGGACAATGCCGGCCTGCCTGCGGAACTCAAGCTCGTCGACGACATCAACATCGACGCCCAAGTCACCCAGAAGGCGAACATCGATCGCTCAAATGACCTTGATTGTCCTGACACAGAGGTCATTTTAGTTCAGTCATCCGGATCCTACAGACACTGACATCACTACAGGTCTCTGTCAAAATATCTGACGTCCGGCTCCACCTCACCCAGACACAGTACTGTTTGGTCATCGCTCTTCTCCAGTCCATCCCCAAGGTCTTCGCGGATGTTCCTGATGCGACATCTCTCACCACTCCCACTCTCCCTTCGTCAGTGACCGCGTCCGACATCCAAAGCCGCCACGACAGCACGACGGAGAGCTCGGTTACACCCGTGGACCTCCGTCCAGAGCTAGCGACCCATCCTTCAAGCGGCGCGGCTCGCCCGTACACTACACTAGACCTGGTGGTCACTATCGGCGCGGTTAAACTCCATCTCTACGATGAACACGCCACGACTCCAGAGAACGTCAAGGAGCATGGGATCGCTAGATTCACTCTAGGCGACAATAGTCTTCGCTTCAAGATGCTATCCCACGGCGCCATGGAGGCTCAGATCGTCCTGAAGTCCATGATGATGAACAACACTCGCCCAGGGAATTCGAAGTTCCGGGAGATTATGCCTGCGGCTCAACACGATCGGAACCAGGTCATGCTCCTGTACACGTCCTCTGGCGGACCGACAAGTCAAAGTCTTGCTATCCTGACCGTCGACTCACCGGAGGTCATCTTCGCCATCGACCCTGTGTTCGCCCTTTTGGAGTTCTTTACCAGCGCTTTCTCCTCTTCTCCTGCCCCATCGCCCGACGTCGAACAGGAGACCGCAGTCACTCAAGTTGCACATCCTTCCCAGCCGTCCAACTCGAGCACGTTTGATTTCCGGTTTGATCTGCATGACGTCTCTGTCAGCATTCTCGAGGACGACGCGATGATCAACACCCAGGCGATCCGACTCACCGTCAAGCAATTGCTCGTGTCTCAACAGGTTTGTAGCTTTGGCTGCACTATACTTCCCTTCTGATGGAGTTATTTCAGGGCATCTTCGCTGTGAGCGTGAAGCAGGTCGGGATGTCCTTGACTCGCATGGGAAAGCCCGCGGAGAGCGTGCGGTTCCTCGATGACATGGACCTTACTTTCACCCTAGACAGTCGCTCCGGAGAAGCGCACCAAACGACCAGCATCGAGATCACTGCGTTGCCGATCGTCTTCCGTGCATCGTACCGCGACATCATGCTCATCATGGCCATCGTCAACAAGGCCATCGCGCTCTACGGCAATTCAACTCAGCAGCCAACCGAGGACAAGTCTGAGGCTAAGACGCTCGGCAGACCTCAGTACCAGACCCGTAGAGTGTCGAAGCCTACGATACGCTCTCAACCTGTCGGAAGTGCGCGTGTGATCATGAGCAAGGAGCAGGTGGGTCTCGTTCCAGAATTGATGTTTTGAAGTGATGTTCTTACCTGTTCCCTTTAGTTCAAAGGCTCGTTCGAAGGATTCCGCCTAGTTCTCATCGGCGACCTGCACGAGCAGCCTCTTTTGCATCTAAGAGTCAAGCCCTTCATACTCGGCGCGAAGGATTGGTCTGGAGAGGTCGCTGGCCAGTTGTTTCGTCCGTCGCACTCTCACCTGACACTGTCTCCAGCTTCAAGCTACGTCCACGTTGTCAACCCACATCAGCTACTGGAACTTGACGAACTCCCACTGGGAACCTTGTGAGCGACACGCTCGTCGTACTCTATATTTGGCTTACAGTGTCCCTAGTGATTGACCCTTGGACTTTCACGGCGAACGTATGTACGCTACTGTTAGTTCACATTCAAAGCCACTGACTTGACGGATAGATCTCTAAAGAATCAGCCGTCAGCGGTATGAAGCTGTCAATCAATTCCAACCAACGCCTTGACGTCAATCTCACGATGACCTTTGTCGAGCTTGGCCTGTCGATGATGTCTATGCTCAGTACAGAAGGCGAACACATGCTGGAGAAGGCCCGTGGGATCTACGCGCCTTACAAGATTTGGAACCGGACAGGCTATCCGATCTTTATTTGGTCTGACACTGAAGGAGGCGAGTCACACAAGGAGACCAACACGAAGCAAATTCCAGCGGGCAAGACGATCGACTGGAGATTCAACGACTGGAAGACTATGCGTGAGGTACGACGATAATCTTGTCCTTCAATGGGATGTTGCTAAATTTTACTAGCACGTCTCGTCGAGCGGTCACAACAGCATTGGAGTACAAATTGTCGGCAAGCAGTGGGAGCACCTCCGAAGTGTTCCGGTAGACCGGGAGGGAGAGTACACGTTCTCGCTCAGGCCTCACACTGGCAAGTTTCCTCATCGCCTGGTATGTGAAGTCAAGGTTCAAGGGAATGTCAAGTTGGTGGAGCTCCGGTCGACATACAAAGTTGAGAATCACACTCTATACCCCTTGGAGCTGACGCTTGTGGACGAGACGGGTCAACCTGTGTATGCCGTCGAGAAAATTGGTATGTCCACTTGAACGGCCTTGTTTGACGTATATATTTAATGTGTTTCAGTGCCTGGTCAAGACTACTCTCTTCCAGTCGACGCTGTAAGCCAATGCCGCGTGCGCATCCAGCCTGATCGTACGTTCCCATCCTTTACACCCGTATGTGATGCTCACCATCAGCACTAGAGGGCTTCGGATACAAGTGGTCACCAGCGGTGCGGTGGGAGGACCTCATCGCTAAGCGCTCCTTCACTCTGCGTTGTCCTCACACGGACCAGAACGAGGCTGCCTTCCGATTCCAAGCGTGGGCAGAAGCAGATGCGAACGACATAACCTCTAGGTACCTTAACACATATCTTCCTTCACCTTGTACTCAAGGGCTCTACAGGAAGCTGCCTCGGATCACTCTCAAGCTGAGAGCACCCATCGAGCTCGAGAACCTCCTCCCCTATAACTTGGAATACCGGATCTACGACAAGGATACGGACCAGAATTGGAGGAGCTACCTGCGAAAGGGAGGGGTCATGCCCGTTCATTCTGTCGAATTGGGTCACCTCATCCTGCTCAACGTACAAGTGCAGGATACAGGTGATTGTTGGTCTGTAATCGCGCCTGCGATATTTTTGACGTGGACTGGGTATTTACAGTCTTCAAGCCGAGCGACTTCGCAATCATCAACACCGATGCGAACTCCGACTTCGATGTGGAGAGTAAACTGGTTCTGAGAGACGCCAACGGCCGCAAGTTGGACCTGAGGTTGAACTACATGTACGTGCATGACACTGGTGGTCCGTTATCGTTCTGATTAATCGCACCTAGACACTATCCCAACTCCGGAGGCTCTTTCAAGGTTCAAGTGTACAGCCCTTACATCGTGCTCAACAAGACGGGCCTGCCGTTCTTCGTGAAACCGGCACGTACACGCATCGGGGCTCCTATAGCGATTGCTGGGGACACGCGTCCAGGTGAGTGAAGCATTCGCTGCCTCCTACTTGCCCTGAGATTGCTTTTAGAGGTGCTCTCGACAACGGCGCCGTTCCGTAAGTAGTCATCGTGTTTATCTTTCGCCACCGTTTCTGTTAACCATGCTGCATAGTTCTATCCCACCCCAACGACAATGGCAAAGACTTCGCCTTCAAGATCGGAGATTCGTCTTGGTCCCAGGTATGGTTATGTGTGTGCAGTGCAGCGGGGACGCTGATTCATATCATCAGGGCGTGAGCCTCGATGCCCCAACCGCTGACACCAGGCTTGTCATGCCTCACCAGAGTCAGGGGACGGAAGAGATTCAAGTCGGGCTGTCGTGGACAGAAGGTCTCGGCAAGTATAAGCTGTCGAAGGTCATAACTCTGGCGCCGCGATTCATCATCAAGAACAACTTCTCCAAGTCTCTCGCCTTCAGGGAACATGGATCCGCCCCGCGCGGACGTTCTACCGTCGAACCAGGGGAACGCGTTCCCTTTCAGTTCATGCGGGTGGGCGAGGACAAGCTGCTCACTGTCGCTTTGCCCGGTCTCAACGCTCTATGGTAGGGCGGAAAATCTCATGAGATAGAAGCATTGCTGACCCCCTCGTAAGGTCGCCGCCCATTAACTTGGAGGACATCGGCACCGTACACTTCCGTCTTCCCATCGCCGACAAGCAGATGCGGTTGATGCGGGCCGAGGTCAAGATCAGTGGCTCTACGATCTTCGTATACCTCAGCGAGGCGACCGAAGGCTGGCCATTCACCATCGAAAATAACAGCGACTACCCCTTCACATTCTCCAGACCGTAAGCCGAGTCCAAGCGTGTCGGACGTACCACTGACTTCGCGACTGAATAGGACCAGAGCCGAGTTAATGCACCGCCAAATGCGAAGCCACTGCCCACCTACACAGTGCAGGCGAAGTCTGGCGCCAACTACGTATGGGACCAGCCAGCGGCGCGAGACAAGAGGATCGTACTCGCATATAAGGGCTCTCGTAGAGAGCTGGACATCATGGAGATCGGAGACCTTATTCCCTTCCGCTTTGCTGTG
Organism: Epithele typhae; assembly: GCF_022376455.1. Lineage (NCBI taxonomy): Eukaryota > Fungi > Basidiomycota > Agaricomycetes > Polyporales > Epitheliaceae > Epithele > Epithele typhae. The sequence continues at coordinate 1,085,666 of NW_025954194.1, read as the reverse complement.
AGTCATGCCCACCGTATCGAGATGACAGTCACCTCACCGGCTTGCAGGGAGATGAGGGTTCTCGCATCGTATCCCTGGACGTGAGAGCCGATGGGCCAAGGCAGATCTTGAGCATCAGCAACTACATCGCAGAATTCAGCTTGTACAACCCAAGCGTCGCAATACCGGTCAGATCATGCGACAAGATTCAGTTGCAAGCAGTCAAGAAGCTTTCGAGGCAGTGCAGGAAATTGCCGCGCCCACTATCAGCGTTGTCTTGGATCTTCACGGTCTCGGAGTGTCACTCGTGAACAAGAGAATGGTCGAAGTCGTCTACATGTCCATAAACTCGTTGAAGTTCGACTACTCAAACAATCCTGTCTCCCAATCGGTCAACCTCTCCTGTGGCAACCTTCAGATCGACAACCAGTTGCACGATGCCCTCTTCCCAGTCGTCCTGCAGCCCACTCCAATCACCAAGAGTCGAAGACGGTAGCGGCCCTTCCTACTGTACAAGTTGCAGTCATCTGGTTGAATGACCAAGGTTTGTGGTCTGTCTAGGAGTCGTCGCACGTGCTAAGTACATTCCGCAGATCATGGTGTATTTTTCGTCAAGTATTGTTCGATCCTTCTGCAAGCCCTGACAGTAGAAGCGGATGAAGATTTCCTCTTCTCTGTGTACGACCTCACTAAGCTCACGGGGGCGTCATGGGACGCTGCTCAGGAAGAGTATGTATCCTCTCAATCTCTCCCTCCCCCGGGTACTGCAAGGTATCATTAACGAGTATAAAGTGTTCTGCTCCAGCAGCCAGAGGACATTCCTGAACCGCACGGCACGTCGCAAGGACAAGATCTGTACTTCGAGGTCCTCGAGTTGCAGCCGATCAAACTGTCTATCTCGTTCATGCGCACGGAACGCATTAGTGGAGAAGAGAAGTAAGCAACATACTTTTGGGTCGAAACAACGCTCACCGTCTGCAGGCTGAGCCTTCGCAATCCCATCGCTGTTGTCCTCAACGCGATCACCATGGCTATTGGAAACGTCAATGACGCGCCTTTGGAGATGAACGCCTTGGCCATCAAGGATATGCGGCTAACACTCCCTGATCTCCAGGAGCGCATTACGCACCATTACCGCCAAGAAGTCCTCCGGCAACTGTACCGCATCCTTGGCTCTGCAGACTTTATCGGGAACCCTGTCGGCCTGTTCACGAACGTTAGCTCCGGTGTCGCCGACATATTTTACGAGCCGTTCAATGGTGTCGTCATGCACGGGAACAAGGACATCGGCATCGGTATCGCCAAGGCATGTCATTCATCAGCTCCCATACAGCTCCTGGGGCTAATTGTGCAACAGGGTGCGGCGAGCTTCGTGAAGAAGACTATCTTCGGGGTCTCAGACAGTTTCACCAAGTTCACTGGCGCAGTCGGAAAGGGTGAGACAGCCCCTGTGGTCCATCTTGTTGTGACATTAACATGGTCTTGCAGGCTTGTCGGCAACGACTTTCGACTCCGATTATCAGCTCCGCAGGCGCATGAACCAGAGACGGAACCGTCCTCGACACGCAATGTACGTGACATAAAGTTTTGTCTCGGGATGCGAATGACGTGTATTGTAGCTATGGTGTGGCCGCCGGGGCTGAGGCATTCGCAAGTAGTGTTGTCAGTGGTGTGGAAGGTGTTGTCGTAAGTCCAGTATGGTCATACGGCTATCAATGCTGCTCATGCGATGAATATTCAGCTCAAGCCCATCGAGGGCGCCGAGTCGGAAGGCGCGAAGGGCTTCTTCAAGGGCGTCGGCAAGGGTCTCATCGGGTGCGTGTCAGAGCATTCTGCCGGTGTACATACGAACTGAAATATACAGCAGCGCCGTCACGAAGCCCGTCATCGGGGTGTTCGATCTCGCATCGAACGTCGGCGAAGGTACCCTGTTCTGCCTCGAAGCCGCAGAAGAAGCTCACATAGCCTGTAGGGATCCGCAACACGACTACGGTCTTCGATAATCCGGCACGAGATCGCGTTCGCATGGTAAGTCCTTCCTCTCTAGATCAACTAGCTGCCGCTTACAATCAAGCGTAGCCTCGGCTGATTCCCGCGGACGGCGTACTGGTGGTAAGCCGTGCCCTATGGCACTACGGGTCGCGACACTCACCCATTGTTTAGCCTTTCTCCGAGCGCGAAGCTCTCGGTCAATACTGGATGAAAGACTTGGACCATGGCGCGTTCCGCGGAGAGACATACGTCGCGCACATCAGTGAGCTCTTGAACTATGGAACTGTAATCAAGAGCTCATACAAGGTCCCTCAGACCTTCCCGGAGGCGACAACGTCGTCTTGCTCACCACGACCAAAATCATCTCCTTCTGGTCGAACAAGCTCAAGCTCGAGTGGGAGCTTCCCTTCACGCAAGTCCAGGGCGTCACGATAGAGGACGCGGGCATCAAGTTCGCGCACAAGGCTGGCCGGCAGAACGACCGCTTCGTCCACATCCCCGACAAGCCCTCCCAGACGTGGTTCTTCGGGCAGGTCGCATCGGTCGTGAAGGCGTTCAACGCGCGGCGGAGGATGGACTCATGATTGCAGGACGGAACACAGTAGAAGTTTCACGCAGCACATACGCACGCATCTTGGATTCTGACGGGCAGCGTCCCTCTCTCTCGGACATCGCGGACACGATTACGCTGTATTGCTAGACCGAAGTACTGTAATGCTATATGTACCATGCAAAACGCACCCGCGAGTGAGAACGGGCGAATGTGCAGGGCGTGTGTAGGGTGGGAGGGACAACAGCGGGCGGGTCCCAGAACGAAGTCGACTGGCTATGTAATGCAGGGGCGTCGAAGCAAGGACTGTAATGACAAACAAGACAGACATGGGACAGAACGGGGAACGAACGACACGCGGCCTATGAGACAAGGCAGGACAAAACGGGACGGGTGGAGCCAGACGGGACGAGCGGCATGTAAACCGCGGCCGAGACGAGAGCAAAACTGGGCAGGGTAGCGAACGAAGGCCGGAGCCACAGGTTGGGGGAGGAGGCATACGGGGTCGCGGGGGATCAAAGCGAGATATAGACATAAAGTAAGAGAATAAATACCCGGAAGGCACCAAGGACGCCGGCGAGCTCATCGCTCACGCGCGCCCGCCGACGGTGTCCGCGCTATCGCGCGACTTGAGCCGCTGGCCGTAACGGACGTTCGTTGCGGTGCTTGTGCTGAAGTTGCGCTCGCGGCCCTTAGGGCTCGCCGCGCCGGGTCGTCGCGCGCGCCGAACTCGTCGAGGTGGTGGTGCCCGGCGGCGACCGTGGTGGGCGTGCCCTCCTGCTCGCCGTCGGTGTCGCGGTCGTAGATGGAGCCGTAACTGCCGCGCGGGCTGGCCGAGTACGCGCTCTGGAAGTCCGTCTCCTCGTCGTCCGTCGCGATGCTCGTCGCGCCCGGAGTCAGGCTCGGCGTCGATGGCGTCACGAGCGCGGAGAGGGACGCGTTCGACGGGATATTGCGCACGTTTCCGCGCCGGTCGAGAGTCTCCTTGGAGGTCACCACCGACGGGCGAGCGGGGCGCTCCTTGGGGTCCACCTCGGTTTTGGACTCGCTCTCCGAGACGTAGAGGACGGGGACCTTGGGCGAAGGCACCTTTGGGTGGGGCGTGGTGTGGCCAGTGGTCGACCCGCCCAAGCTGCTTTTCCTGCTGTGGGGCTTGGCGCGGCGAGCGCGGAACCGGCTGGTCGCCTCCGACAGCTCGCTCTCGCTCGGCTGACTGTCCAGCGAGCGGCGGTAGGCCTCGGGGCCCATCGCGTTCTCGAGCTGCAGATGATCCATGTCAGCACACGAAAACTCACTATAGACCAAGAAACGCAACATACCTTGCGCTGGATCTCGCGTACTTTCTGCGCGATCTTGTCGCTCTTCTGGCTGATACCTTCGTCGACGGCCTTCATGTTGTCGCCCTCGTCCCCGGCCGAGAATCGCTTCTTCTTCTTCTCCTCCCGCCGCTTCTTCTCCGCCTCCATCTCCTCCTCATCCTCCTCCATCACTGTTCCCGTCACGCGCTCCGTCTTGACCAGGAGGTCGTCGCCGTTCGCGAAGCTCTCCGCAGCGTCGACTCGGTGCTGAACGACCTGAGCGGACGCGCCGGCATCGGGTGCCGGCTCGCGTCGCTCGGGCGGCGGTACGTGCTCGGCGCCGAGCGCGACGACATCCGGCTCGACGGCCGCGAGCCTCCGTAGTCCGAGTCGTCGACGTCGACGTCGACGGCCATGTGCACGAGCGCGCGCTCGATCTGGGCCTCGACCTCGGCGATCATCTGCGCGCGTTCCTCCTCCATGCGCTCCATGTTCTCGCGCATCTCCTCGAGCTCCGTGAGGGCCGACTTGTGCGCGGTTTCCGTCTCGCGCAGTTCTGCGAAGGGCGGGGAAGACCGGTCAGCGTCCCGTCGGAGGGCGGAGATGACGAAAGGGAAGGGGACGGGGCGCGCGAGAATGAGGAAATGGTTCGCGGCACTCACGGTCCTGCAGCTTCATCTTCTCCGCCGCCGTCAGGGTGATCATGCTCGACAGCCGCTTCGTCTCCCGCTGCTCCTTGTTGATCTTGCCTCGGAGATCGCTCGCCTCCACGCTCAGCTTCTCCGCGTACTGCTCGAACGTGACGAACTTGTCTCGCCAGAGGTCGGACTCGGTCATCAGGAAGTTGAGCCGGCGGGAGAGACGGCCGATCTTCGTCTCGAGGTCGTCCCGCGCGTCGACGAACGCGGACGCGCGCTTGCGGATCGACAGCTGGATGTGCTGCTCCGCGACGGTCAGCCTGGGCGGCGCGCGCACCGCGCCGAATGAGGAGATCCGCTTCAGCAGTGACGGCTTCTTCATCCTGTCCGCCAGCACGCCGTCGAACGCCTGGATGATCCGCGTCGAATGCCACCACTCGGGCGGCTTGACCATGTCCGCGACTGCGGTCGATGCGGCACCACGCTTCGCCTGGATCTTGCATACCGGGCGGAAACGACCTGCGGGGAAGGCCTCTTTGAACTCACTGCAACGACGAAGAAGCGGTTAAGCGTATAGCACAAGCAACGCGCGGCGGTACACCAACCTGGGCACGCAATGATCGGGATGGTAGTGAGGTTCGAACGCAGCAAGTAGCTTCTGCCGGTAACGGTCGCGCTGCTGCTTGGTCGAGATGGCACCCGGAGGGGGCGACGCACAGTTCAGGTAGTTGATGTCCCTGGGAGTGGAACGCGACACAAAAGTCAACTCCCTCGGGTCACAAGGACTGAGACGGAGATAACGGCACTCACAAGTCCACGACGCACACCTCCGGAGGAGGGCGCACCGCGTGGCGCGACTCGGTGGCAAGACCGATAATCCACGGGCCGGGGTCCTCGATGTAGATTTTGGCATCGCGCGAGTGTACCGCGGAGAGCGCGACACCGCTCCAGGCGCGCAGCTCGACCAGGTACTTGACCGTGAGCACGGCGATGCCGAGCATGGCGGGGTGCCGAGAGAAGAAGAGGATACGGCCGGTGGGTGCTAGGGCGATCTGACGGCATGGGTGATAAGTCACGCGAGCGCAGCAAAGGACAGGAGGATTTACCTCGCAGATGGTCAAGATGTTGTCGATGTTGAGGCACTTGAACAACGGCCACATGGTGAAGTTGACATCGACAAGCCCACGCCCGAAGTCGAGACCACCAGGGAAGCGAGCGACGACTTCGAGGCTGGTCTCTGCACCGTTGCTCGCCTGCGACGAGGCGTCGAGGCGAACGAGCTCGCCAGGCCGCGGAGCTGAGTGAGAGAGGATCTTGGAAATCTGGAGTGTATGAGACTGCACATCTTTGGAAAAGCGCGCCCAAGACAGCGTGAGATAGTCGCGCATCAAGTCATAGATGGGATAGCGCGAGACCAGGGCTGCAAAGAGAAAGAACCGCGGTCAGCGCTGCGCCGGCACCATCTTCACGGTCAAGGCGCTCCACTCACTCAACGCGTACGGCAGCCAGAAGACGGCGTCGCCGGGCAAGAAGAGCGTGCTCTCGCCCGGCGTGTGGCCCACGGTGCTGGCAACCTCGTAGTCGCTCTCGCTCACCGCCCCGCCCTCGCCGTCGGTCTCCATGTCGGTTTCGGCATCCGTGCCCGCGCCCGCGCCCCACGGGCCCCGCGCGCTCATCTTCGCTCGCCGACGCGCATGCAGGGTCGGGTCGCCTCCGCCGTCACCGTGCCCGCGCCGACGCGACGCGACGAGACTTTGCGCGCTCTCCTTGCGCGCGCGGTTCGCTTCGAGCGTGCGCCGGATGGCCGCTGTCCGCTCAGCGTCGGCGTGCGACCAGACAGTCAGGCACACGCCGTGATATGTGACCTGCGCGTTGTTCCCCCCGCCAACGCCGGAGCCGAGATCGTTCCCTGACCGCGGGTTTGGAGTGTGCCCGTTCGGAGAGAGGAAACCCGAAGACGGGCCCAGGTAGGCCGAAGAGGGGCGGGCTCTCGTGAACGGGTCGTCCGTGTACGGGTAAGCGTACGACGACACGTCGGTGTTCGTTGTCAAGACCGAGGCGCGCAGCATGTCGGTGGACGGACTAGTAGCGAGAGGCGTTGAGGGCGCGGGTAGGGTGAACGTGAAGTTGTGCACCGTCGACGCGGGCTGCAGCGTGGACGCGATGATTTCGACCTCGCGCGTGAAGGACAGCTGACCGGGGGCACTCATCAGCGGGCCGCTCGGCGGGAGTAGAAGCAAGGTGAGCGTACCTTAAGTGCCTTGGAGAGCATCTTTCCGATATCCTGCTTGCTGAGATAGCCCGACGAACTGAACGTCGTGCCGTTGTCGTCTTTGCGGCCACCCTTCTTGCGCTTCGTGCCTCCTCCGCCGGCGCCGGGGCTGATGGTGCTGCCTAGCACCTCAGGACGCCACCAGCGCCCGACGGCGCCCTCGCTATGGTTGAGACCCATGACAGAGTCAGAGTCCGCCAGGGTCCATGTATGCGGGCTCTTGGGGAGGCCAGAGACGACGTAGAGGGAAGCGAGCGGCATGGAGGGCCCAGAAGAGGAGGGCGGGGGTGCGCTCACCGAGGCCGGGGCAGAACGAGCAGACGCGAGCGAGTTGCGGTTCGAGGCAGGGATGGGTTCCATGCTCTGGCGGTGACGGATACCCAGGACGCGGGCAGCCTTGTCGCGGCTGGAGACAACGGCGGTGTTGTTGTCAGCAGGGACGTTGGCGTCGACGGTCACGTAGTCTAGGTCGTTCTCGGGGACTGAGACGAAGGAGGGAACGGAGGGCTGGCGAGAGACGGAGGACTTGCGGCCGTGGCTAGCACTGGACCGCGGCGCAGAGTGGTTGTTGAGAGAGGAGGTGTGTTGGAGGCCGGGGCCGGATCCGGAGTCGTCCTTGTTGGCTCCGCTTGCGGAGATGGTGATTATCGGGTCAGGCGCTGGGATCGCCCGGCCACCGCGGCGGCTGGTGGACGAGCCGCCGCCTTCGGTACGCGAGCGTGCACTGCCGGTCGAGCGCAGGCTCAGGCTCGACTTTTGCGCGGTGGGCCGGCGGGAAAGGAGCGAAGCGGAGTTGGACGTGGGTTTTGTGGACTCGTCGTCGGTGCCGCGAGAGGTCCTGGAGTGCCTCTCGCTAATGGGCAGCCCGGGACTGGCAGACACGGCGAGGGGCTGGACGGGAGGGTTGGCGCGAGTACGAGGACTGGACATCTTGGAGAACGGGTGGGCCGTGGCGCGAGGTAGACGGGGAGGAGTTGGGTGGGTGGCGGAGACGGGAACGAGGGAAAAGAGAGCGCGAGAAAAGGTGCTCAGCTGGCAAGCCTGGACGACCGCTGGAGGGCTGAAAGGAGGGTGGGGTAAGGACAGACGGACAGCCTAGAATAGAAGTCGTCGGCAGACAGAGCGGGCGAGCGACCCGACAGAGGATCCGGAGGACGGAGGAGGAGGGAGCGGTGAAAGAAGAGGGACACCGTGCGCGGCTTGTAGTGCTCGCACGCGGAGCTGTTTAGACTGGGAGGTCGGTCTCTGCCAGCTAGTCACGAACGTATAAGCGACCGGCAGTTTAGAGGCAGCGTGGAACCATTAAGCGATTTGATCACCCTGCGTCGCATCCCAAGAGAGAGATTCCACGGTTATACGGCCATTTCCGTGGAGCACACACGCTTTCTGCATACCCACGGCGCGCGCGCCCCGCGACGCACCCTGAGAGCAAGCGGGGGCCGCTATGCGCCCGCGCGCGGAGCAGAGGAGGTCGCGGAGAGTGCGCGAGAAGAGAGGCCGAACCAGGTTTCGGCGCGCGCGAGATGTGGAACAGGGCGGGCCAGGGCGCGTAGACGCTTGATGGATACGCGATCACGTGTGCGGCGCCGCGCAGGTTTCGCGTTACGGCAGATCGCGATCGGCTATATTGCCCGCTCCTACCGCGCCGGACGCACTTACATAACCGCGCACCTTCACCACCTCGCCCGCCTTGCACCCACGCGCGCCTCTCCACTAAACTCCCGCCGAGGCGCGCACCCTTTTCGAACCGTCCCGCGGCGCGTTCCCGGCGCCCCGGGACCCAGGATCCTTGCAGCCCGCCCATCACACGCTATCACACGTCGACCTCATATCGACCTTCTGTCTCGAAACATGCGCGCGAGCTGTGAGCACGTCGGTTCGGTCGTAGCCGCCCTTTTCGTTTTTCTCGCGTTCTGATCATCATTGTGCGCGAAAGTGCGCGCTCGCGAACTGCCGGTCTTTCGTGAACATGCCGCCCGGATATGAAGCAAACAGGGGGCGAAGGTAGCCATCGTCCATTACACTATTATATGTGCCGGGGTGTGCGACGACGGTCTACAGTAACCGTAGACCCTGGGGTATCGAGTTGGTGTTCCAAAAACAAGTAACATCGGCGGTCTACTACGGCCGCAGCCGGGATGAGACTGACCGTGCCCGCGCGCAATCGCTGGGCCCGCTCATCTCCCCGACTCTGCATGGAACACCCCCCGCAGCCACGTCCACGCGCCCTGGGCCTGCGATCCTCCACCGCCCTCACCTTCGTGCCTCGCGTCTAGCGCACCTTCACTGTCTCCCCGCTCAAGGTCCGTGCCATAAGGCAGCCCACTCCCCGCCACCGCTGCCGCTGTTCTCCGCTCTGCGTCCCCCTCGCTCACCACCCGCCGCATCTTGAGCGGCGATCGCGAGTTCGGCATTCCCCTCCCTAGCTTCCCCGCGCCCCCCTGTTCGCTCTCTCCTTCCTGCCCGCCTTGCTCCGTCCCGGTTCCACTCGCGCTCCCCATCGTCAGGCTCCCGCTCATCGCGTGCCCGCTCGCCGTGCCCAGTCCGCTCGCCGTGGGACGCCGCCGCCGCTCGCGCGGGACGATCGAGAACCCAGGGCTGATCGGTGACAGCCCGATCGAAAAGCCGCCGATGCCCGAGTGGTTAGGCGAGAGCGGGTTCAAGAACGGCGGCGATGACGGCGGGAGCGTCGCCCCGCCCATCGTCGTCCTCCGCCGTCGCGTGCCAGAGCCCGTGACGCCGCTCTGGTAGTCTGACAGCATGTCATGCTCCGCGCCCGTGCTCGTCGTGAAGGCGGAGAGAGAGCGCGGTGGGGGAGAGGCGAGTAGCGCGGTGTCGGTTTGTAGGCGGCCGTGCCCGCCGGGCGTGCGCCGCTTCGAGTGCGCGGGGCTGACTGGTAGTCGAGGGGAGAGTTGAGGGGCAGGTGTTGGTGTCGGCGGTTCGGTGACGATCTCCAAGGGGGGAGAGCGACCTCGGGAAGTCTCCACGATGGATGCTTCGTCCATAGGCAGGGGCTCATCTTCGTACGGCTCGTCGTCCCGCCCTTCAACGTCGATGTCCTCATCGGCACTCATAAGCTCCGTTGGCGGATCCCCAGATGTCCAGGCGCCGATATCGACACCTCGACCACCCTCGGGAGGGAAACTGATGATCCAAACACCCGCCAATAGGACAGCGATGCCGAGAAGGACCAGCAAGAGACAATAGGTCGGGAGCTCCGAGAATTCATCGAAGTACACGAGTCCGTTCACGATCGACGATAAATTGTAGAAGCAGAATGCGACTGGTCATATGTTAGTATGAAGCCATTCAACAACGCGATTTCACACTCACGGGGGCAAACTAACGTGGGGTCGGCGAGGACTAAGCTCTTGTGCATGTACCAGAGCTGCAGGAGGGCGAAGACAACCAGGGCTATCACCAGCATCCATGCTTGCCACCTCCAGAACTGGTTGTCTCCTCCCAGTGTGAGCAATAGTAGCTCAACACCGCTCTTGGCGAAAAGCAGGCACATGCCTGAGAGGATGCCCGAGATGGAGGCATACGAAGACGCGAGGAATAAGGGTGTGCGTGGGGATCTTGCGGTAAATGATAGCGGGCTGGTGATCATGGAACTGATAGAGGTGGAGGGTGAAGGTGACTTTGAGCGGGGATGAGGCTTGCGGTCAATGAGGGGAGTGCGTTCGGTGGGAGATGAAGGGTCCAGCGCATGGCTCGCGGTCGTGGCGATCGTGAGGACAGAAGGTGCGGTAGCAGGAGCAGCGAGGGGTGATAGAGGAGGGGTAACATCCGCAATCTTGAAGCGACGTGCGTATGAGTACTCCACAATGTGGGTCTAGGACGAAGTCAGCGCATACCCATGCGGCACAACGTAGAGATACTCACCGTGGCCAGGACGACTAACACAACGACTCCAAGGAGCGAAAAGTAGGCTATGAAAGCCGGCCTGCTGAAGAGACGGAGAAGGTCTTCAAGAGAGTGGGTAGGCTCCGGCAAAATGCCGAAGATAGCAATGAGCACGGCGCCGCCGGCGATGAGGAGAGTGCCAAGGACCATCCATGGGGAGAACACATCGCCAAGAAGGAGGCGGGCGAAGAAGGCGTTCCAGAGGAGAGAGACGGCACCGAGGGGTGCAAGGATGACGACGGGGAGGGACGCGATCTGGACGACGGATCCAAATAGGTTGGAGGAGATGAAGACGGCTGTAAAGACGTGAGCAAATGGAGACGATCGACCTGCGAGCAAACACACCAAATCCAAGAAGCCAGAGACTGAATGGGCGTGAGCTGCGGACATGAGGGACGGGAAGGAGCAACGCACGGCCTTCTGGTCTCGGGCTTCTGCTCCTCCTCTGGCAGGGCTTGGTTCAGTACATGACTCTTGCGCTGGATGGTGAGGCCAAGGGACTGGACAAAGGAGGCGAGGAGACCGATGACAATGCCGACAGGGATGGAGACGGTGGGTTCGCCGTCGCCGACGGTCATGAAGGGAAGGTTGTGGGTTGTGAGCGAGCACTGGCAGGCCGACTGAGCGCTGAGCGCTGAGCTCCTACACGCTTGAGCGGTGCGTGAGGCCATATAAGGGAATGCACGTGCGGGACATTGAGCCCTTGGGGCGCCCAGTCAGACAGAGTCCTCGCGCGTCAACGTCGCACACTCATCGCGCCCCGCTACGGTCCCCACCTTGGCATACCAGCTGCGCGAGGTCATGAGCTACGAGCTACTGCTCAAGGAGCCATTTGGGCCTTTCCGCGAGCATCACGCGCTCACTCCCGAGACAAGGGGTACTACAGCAAACCGTCCAGTTGCCCTCGACCAGCTCATCTTGGAGCAGGATGGGTTCATTACAGGGTGCGCCTCATGTGTATGCCACCCTCTCTGTCTTCCTCTCACATGCATTTGGACCTCCACCCGTAGATTATCTGAGTGCGAGCTGGACCAGCAGGTGGAGTTTTCCGACAAGCCTAAGAGCAGAGTCCGTTTTCAGGGTATCTTGACCATCCAGTCCTTGGACTGGCTTACTCGGTCTGCATTTGCTCATATTGAAGAGGAACTCCAGAAGCGAGACCTCTCCGCGCGTCGATCCGCCTCCCGGAGCACCCTCACCCTCGCCTCTGTGTACCGACACCATGAGAGCAAACTGAAGGTGATCATTTATGGTGTCAAAAATCTCCCTGCCAATTATTTCACTGCAAGTAGGCATGCAAAATACCTGCCCAGTCCATATCATTGACAACCCTATCTCAGCTCAACATGTCCCCAATGGTCTAATGATTGTGTCTTCCCAACAGTAAGTCATTTCATGTCTCCAAGTGGTATCTATTACTCACAGCAGAACAGTAAGCGAAGATATGCTGTGACGTCAATGCACCCACAGACCTATGAACTTAGCCGCAAGGTGAGCCCACCCATCTGCCATGTCCCGACTCCTCCCAGGGTACTAACAAGCTGACTTGCAGTATTTTTCCCGCTGGAGCCTCTTCACGACCCTCCAAGACATAGTCGCTTTAGATGCTGGGAACAACACATACAATGCAAACAAAACCCCACTCAAAGACCGCACCCCCGACTGGTTCGCCCGTCTGTACATCAAGCACTTCACCAATGTGGGTGGGCAGCGCCAACACCGCACCATCTTCAGCAACTCCGATTCCGACCTTGAAGACACACCGGAAAGCTTGGTGCCAGGCCGAAAAATGCGCGGGGGGCGTGAGCACGTGCTCCGGCACGTTCCCTACACGGAGGTCCTTTCGTTCTTCACCGAACATGTCGAATGGGTCATCCGTCAGGAAACAAGACGCAAACGGGACCACCTGTTCGACGTCGACGTGTGGACCCGGTGGCTCCCCGTCGTCAAGAAGTACCGCTGGGAGGCTGCTCGAGAGGGCCGCCGATGGGGCGTGTGGGTCGGCGACCCGCTTCCGACGGACGAGCCAATGGAAGAGGACGAGCCCGTGCCACTCGCGCCCGCACGCGCCCGCCCCCGCGCAAAGCGCAAAGCGTCGAAGAAGGCGGACGAGGCCGTCTCCGCGCCGCCCGCCGCGAAACGCAAACGCACCGCCGCGGCGACCTTCACCTTCCGCACCACGCGCGACGGCCTCCCGCAGAGCACGTACGACTCGGACTTCTCCGTCGAGTCCGACGTGCCCCCGTCCTCGCGCGGGTCGACCCCGGAGCCGCCGCACTACACGGACCCGGCGGACCCGGCGCTGCTCGCGCTCCTCCCCTCGTCCTGGTTCCACCCGCCGCAGCCGAACAGGGCGGGCAAGTGGGCGTGCGACGCGCCCGGGTGTCTGTACGTGATCGACCTGTTCCGGCCGACGGAGGAGAACCTGTCCTCGCCCGAGATCCCGCACGCGGCGCGCGAGCGGCTGCGAAGCCAGAAGTGGACCTTGAAGAAAGACCATTCGTGGGTGCTGGACGCGTTTATCGCCATGACGAACGCGCACTACCTCGTGCACGCGGAGGAGTGGGGGATCGTGTTTGTAAAGGAGAATGGAAGGGTGAGTCTATACCTGTTCTGTTACTTTCAGTATGGCTGCATCTCATCAATCTGTTTCTCCAGGTGCGGATGCGATGGAAGAACGAGAGGAGCCATGCAGTTGCGCCTGAGGACCGTCTCCTGCAGCCTCGCAAAGATAATCGTCGTCCGCCTCCCCCCGTGATCAAACGAGAGGAGACGTCTCAACGATATGTTATTCAGTGATACAGTCTACAAGTCTGTCGTAGTTCTTGTTCGTCTGCTCCCACGGATTTTAGAAACGAAAGAAAAGAATACATTATGCTATTGTATGTACTTTTAGAGACGTGTGCGGCTAATGATACAACGGTCGTGTTCCCCATCCTAGATCTTTGCATTCATACAGTCCATTCAATCCCATTGCCACTGCTTGCTCAGTCCATCTCCTCGATGTCGATGTCGTCATCGGCGTCCCAGTCGACGTCCATGCTCTCGCCAGTACCCTCGTGGTTGGGTAGGATTTGGAGCCGGTTGTGCGGGCCATCGAAGTGGACGCGGACGACCTCACCGTCCCGGACACGCTCAGAAAGAATCATGACTGAGAGCGGGTTGAGGAGCTCCTGCTGGATTGCGCGGTTGAGCGGCCGCGCGCCGTACGCGGGCGTGTATCCGACCGACATCAGGTAGTTCTTCGCCGCCTCGTCGAGCTCGAGCCTGATCTTCCGGTCCGCGAGGCGTTCCTGGACCTCCTTCAGCCGGACGTCGACGATCTTCAGGACGTTCTGGCGGGAGAGTGTGCGCTGTGGACGGGCAGTGAGCATCAATCCGTTCAAATTCAAGGAAATGCACACTTACGTAGATGACAATCTCGTCGACACGGTTGATGAACTCGGGCGGGAAGTGGTTGCGGATCGCGCCCATGACGAGCTCGCGCGTCGAGGTCTTGACCGGACCCGAGCCCATCTCATTGAGGAAGACCGCGCCCAGGTTGCTCGTCATGATGATGACCGTGTTGCGGAAGTCGACGATGCGGCCTTGGCCGTCCGTCAGACGACCGTCGTCGAGCACTTGGAGGAAGAGCTGGTAAAACTCTCTTGACGCCTTCTCGATCTCGTCGATGAGCACAATCGAGTACGGCTTCCGGCGAATGTACTCCGTGAGCTGGCCGCCCTGGTCGTGACCGATGTAGCCCGGAGGAGCGCCGATGAGACGAGCGATCGAGTGCTTCTCTGAGTACTCGGACCCATCGATGCGGATCATCGCGTCGGGCGAGTCGAAAAGGAGGGTCGCGAGCTATAATACCATAGTCAGCATCACTAATTATATGCACAAGAAGAAACTCACAGTCTTGCTCATCAGCGTCTTACCGGTACCCGATGGACCAGCGAAGAGGAAGCTGGCGATGGGGCGGTTTGCGTTGCGTAGACCAGAGCGGCTGAGGCGAATCGCGTTCGCGACCGCCTTGACCGCCTCGGGCTGGCCGACGACGTTCTCCGCGAGGATCTTCTCCATGCCCAAGAGCTTCTCCTTCTCCGTGCTCATCAAGCGGGTCACCGGGATGTTGGTCCACCTTGCAACGATCTCCGCTATTTGGTCGGGAGTGACGGTATCCGTACCTGCGCCGCGGCGGGCATCCTCCTCGGACTTCTTCGCCTCGAGGTGGGTGAGCCTGTTCTGGAGGTCGGGGAGGGCGTAGTAACGGAGATCGGAGGCGGTCGCGAGATCGTAGCGGCGCTCGGCCTCGTCAGCTTTGGCCTTCACTTCGTCGATGCGCCGGCGGACGATATTGATCTCGTCGCTGCGCTGCTTCTCGGCTTCGTACGCGGCTTGGAGAGGGGTGAGCATGTCCTCGACGTCGGCGATGGCCTTGCGGGCGACCACGAGACGCTCCTTGGAGGCGTCGTCCTTCTCGCGCTCGAGGGCGTGGATCTCGACCTCGAGTTCGAGCTTGCGACGCTGGAGCTGATCGATCTCTTCGGGAGCAGTCTCCCGGGTTACGCGTACGCTATGAGGATGCCATCAGTATCTGGGGAAATGGGTGACGTGGTGACCGAGATCGCTTACCTAGCACAGGCTTCATCGACCAAGTCGATAGCGGAGTCGGGCAACCTCCTGGACGTGAGGTACCGGTGGGCGAGGGTCGCGGCTGAGATGAGGGAGCCGTCGAGGATGCGGACACCGTGATGAACCTCGTACTTCTCACGAATGCCGCGCAGGATGGAGATGGTCTCCGAAACGGTGGGTTCGTTCACGAGGACCTGGGCGAACCGACGCTCGAGCGCCGGGTCCTTCTCGATGTACTTGCGATATTCGGAGAGGGTAGTGGCGCCGATGCACCGGAGCTTGCCACGGGCGAGCAGAGGTTTGAACAGGTTGGCGGCGTCCATGCCTCCGCCCTCTGAGCCTTGGCCGGCCATGATGAGGTGGAGCTCGTCGATAAAGAGGATGACGCCGGTGCCGTCCTGGGAGGCCTTGTCGACTTCGTCCAGGACGGACTTGATGCGCTCCTCGTACTCGCCTTTGTACTTGGCGCCAGCCATCAGCGCACCCATGTCGAGGGAGTAGAGACGGCAGATAAGGGATGCGGGAACGTCGCGGTTGACAATGCGTTGAGCGAGACCCTCGGCGATAGCGGACTTGCCGACACCGGGCTCGCCAACAAGCACAGGGTTGTTCTTTGTCCTACGAGAGACATGAGCAACTAATTTAGGAACAGTGCAACAATATAAAATTTACCTTCTGCAAAGGATGCGAACAACGCGGCGGATTTCGTTGTCACGGCCGATCACGGGGTCGAGCTTGCCCTCCTCAGCGAGGGCGGTGAGGTCGGTGGCGTACTTGTTCAAGGCATCGAAGCCCTGCTCTGCGTTCTTGCTGTCGACGCGACGGTTTCCACGGATCTGTTCGAGGGCGGTCTTGAGGACTTTCTCGGTCATCCCCGCTTCCTTGAGGACGGGAGCAATCGAGGGGTCCTTGATGAGCCCGGCGAGAACGTGGTCCTGGGCGATATAGGAATCGTGCATCGTCTTGCGGAGTTTGTCGGCTTCACGGAGGACCTTCATAGCCGCCGAACTGAGCGAGATCTCGTCGGGCGGGGGTGATTGAGTGGGAAGCCGGACGATGAGCTTTTGGACACCCCTCCGAACAGTGGTCTGCATGGAGATAGGTCAGCATCATCGCTCACAATATGTTTTGATGAAAGCTACTTACGACATCGCCACCGGCCTTCTCAATGACCGATGCGAAAAGAGAATGTGAACCGGAAGTCGCGTTCGCGTCGCCCTGACCCTCGTTGAGGAAGACGAAGGCCATATGTGCGGGTGGACTGTACGCGGGGGTGAGCAGGTCAGACGCTAGAGATAATCGCATGACGTACATACCCTGTGCATTGGCATAGTCCTTGCAGAGCTGGATTGCGGCGGCAAGCGACTCCTGAGTCTTGTCGGTGAAGTTCATAGAAGATGCCATGATCAAGGAGGAGGAAGAGTAACGGGAGAGTGAGGGGGAGAAGCGATAATCTGGTGAGTGGCAGGCGCGGCACTCGCCGGTAGATATACGCAGGCCATCGAGTCCGCGAGAAGTGCGACGAACGGACTGGACCGTCCACGACCACGCCGGAACGTTCGAGTAAGCGCGCCCGCTTTCCTCCCAGGGAAGGCGCGGTGACGTCGACGGATCCTGCGTACCAGCCCGAACGGTCCCGGCCTGCTTCCCACGGCCCCGTGCCCACCGACCAAGCCGTCGTCGTCGTCGCCTGCCATATGCAGACCCCGCCAACTCTCCGCCTGTGTTGACCGCCATGCTCGCCCGCCGAGCCCTCCAGGGCCTCGCTCGCCCCCTCACTCGTCTCTCGTCCACCTCCACCCCCGCCCCAAAGCCCGAGGCACCGACGTCTCCCGTCACCGCCAACCAGGCGCCGAACTTCCCCTCAACATGGTCCACTAACCAGCGGCCCCGTGCCCAGGCCATGACTGGCCCACGGTTCGAGCAGACCGTCCTTGAGCTCCAGCCGACTCCGCTCAGCGCAATGGAGATGATTGACAAGGAGCCCATCCGTGTGGTCCACGGCCGCAAGGCCGTCTGCGACGGCGGTGCGTTTCTCTCCTTTGACCCCTTGTAATTTCGACGTCTGACCCCTCAGTCCCTCAGGAGGTGGCCCTCTCGGTCACCCCAAGATCTTCATCAACCTGGTGAGTCGCCGTCCTCGAACGTCGGAGTACACCTCCTGTGCTGATATTCCCGTGATGCAGGACAAGCCTGGCCCTCGGGCATGCGGGTACGTTGTTCGGCTGTCATTGTCAATCTGCGACTCGGTTCTGAATGGACGCGGTCACTTTGGGCTTCTGGATACACAGCTACTGGTGCGTCCCTCGTGCATCCAGTCTCTTTCTCGTTCTCATGCGCCATTTCTGTCCCAGTGGTCTCCGGTTCGAGCAGGCACCTCACCATCACTAAACGTGGTCGGTCTTGTATGCGTCTTCTTCGCAGCGGAATACACTGTGATTCCCCGTTCCCGCATACCGCGCCCTTATGTGCCTCAGCCGTTCCTCATCGCCTCCAACCTCGATCGCTCGATGCAACGTCCGTGCTTCTGCCCGAGACGTGCCATGTGAAGTCCGCGTACGGCACTCGCACGAGGCCTGCATCCCGTCTGCCTTTCACCTTCCGTCCGGCGTCCACGCGCCGCGGAGTTAGGCTTCTCCGTTCCAGACCCGGGCCTCGCGTGCGTGCTCGGGTTTCTCGTCTGGGGAGCACTCGCGACATGCATCCGGCACTCCGATTGGGGTCGCCGCGCGGCGCGGGGAAGCCACGCCTCGCGCGATTCATGCACTCAGCCGCAGCCAAGGTTGGCGATCTACGCGCTGGTTCTCTCACGGCGCGAGATATTCTCCTGCGTGCTCGGAGGTGCACGGAGCGCCGCACGTTGTACATAGCCGGCCGCGTCGATAGCTCATGGTTTTCCTTGTGGCGTTGAATAACGCACCCGTTGTAGCCGAGACCACGCTTCCTCCCTCTGCAAATCTTCAGAGTCTAGACAGCCTGAATTAATCAAATTGTGCCGGCCTCCCACTACGACAAGCCGGAAGCCAAGACACAGGGTATCGTTTATCCTCGCCACCACCGGCTCTTGTTCTTCATGCACACGTTCGCCTTGTGCGCGGGTAAGCACCGGCGTCTCAGTCGACTTCGCTCGATCGCCGTTTTCCAACGGCGATAGCACGCTCGTCCCGTCCGCTGGGCCCCGAGCGTCGTGACCACCAAGTAGTTTTTCCGCACACGAAAGTCTAGTTCTCGTCTAGGAAGACCATCAGCTGTCGTGGGACACGATTTCGCTCGCGGCGCAGTCTTAGTGGCGAAGTATGTACACCAACCTCCTGCTGCCCAGGCAACGGACAGTCCTCGCTTTGAGCGAGACGAACCCATAAATGATCGGGTCAATCTGATGCACTGCAAGACGGACGGACTCCGGAGGCTTGGATCTAAGGGTCGAAGAGGTCAAGGCAACTCCCGAAGTTGGAACCGAGCTGTCGAATAGCCATGTAGTACGGCGGTGTCGAATAGCCATGTAGTACGGCGGTGTCGTGTTGCATAAGCAAATGAGATAGATGTGGGAGCGAGAGAGCGGTACAGGGATGATCGGAGAGCATTAGCAAGACATGCGCAAACGTGCCAGAGATCGTGTCGCGCACGGAAAGAACGTGCACTAGGTTGTCTCGAGCTGGTCTGATCAGGCGCCCGCTCCGGAGCGATGGCAGGTTCGACGCATGGCCATCCGCCGACTCCGCTGCGCGACCAGAGCTCGATTGCGACAGGCCACCGCCGTACTACATGTCCGGAGAAGATGCCGAGTTCGAGTTCGCCTGTGACGCGGGTCGCTCGCCGCTCGCCGCCTTCCACAACTCCACTCAGACCGCAGCTAGCGGATGCAAGAGAAGGATGCGATACACCACGTTCGTCGCTCTGCCCTTCTGTGTGGGTGGCCCTCGCCGCCTACGCCACCCGCTCGCGGTCGCAGTCGCGCTGCTGCCTTGCCTGCTTCCTCTTCTCTGCACGCTCGCTGTGACACGGCATGCAGTATATTCCGCGACTCGTCTTGACGCAGACGAGATCGTCGATGCTGTTCTTGCAGAGCCTGCATCTGTAGCAGTGGCGGTGGTAGGCGTCGTCACCGGACACGATGACGTCGTCGGGAATAGGCAGTTTGCAGACCTTGCAGCTGTAGGGGCAATCGGCGCATGTCGGCAAGCCGTCCAGGAGCAGCAGCAGGCTGGAGTCTGCGGTGATTTTATTGCCGCATTTTCTGCATTTGAAGCAGTCGAGGTGGAACCAGGATTGGCTGGGGAAGGGAACCACGGTCAGTCTCTAGGCAACGCAAGGACGCGGGTGTGGCGAACATAAGCGGACGCCGTCGCGGCCAAGCAAACACGTACAGAACCGAAGCTCGCGGCCTTGCAGACGCGTACACAAGCGAAGATCGCCGGAGCTGCCGGTGGTCGCTCACAACGGGCGGGGACGTGGTCCGCCACACGACGAGCAACGACCACCCGAAGACCGAGTGCTGAACGCATAGAAGCTCGAAAGATTTTGACTGGAACACTCGATGTCGCTCGAACCAGTGCCACAGGGCCAAGCCAACAGACGAAGTCTGACACCCCTGCAGTCATGCCTGTCGCGCACATAGATGAAAAGCCCTTGACGCATGAGTTTATAATGCATATATGCTCGTAATGCATAGCCAGGGCCATGGACGATCCGCCAAATATTCGCCACCCGATGACCATCTCAGTGGATATATGCTCATAATGCACAGGCCGACCGACGCTGTGCACCATGAGCTTTACATCTCTGTGACAAGTATACCAGGTGCGGCGCGCGTCCATGCAAGATGAAAGTATCGTCCGTATATGCGCAACGGCACCGCGGATATGTCGCACATCCATCCCCGCGCGATAACGCGAGTGACAGAGAGCTCGGGGAAGGGGGCAGATATACGCGTCAGAAACTCACCCGAACGAGACCGCGATCCCGTGTACGAATGACTTGCAGTCGTGGCAAATCTGGGAGCTCTCGGTCTCCAACGCGGTGTGGTGGTTTGCCATGGCGGTTCAGGGAGGGGGGTGGGAGAACCGCGAGCGTCGGGTCGATCGAGGGGGGAGTGGACGCGTAGTCAGTCCACGGAGTGCACGGGTGGAGGGAAGGCGTCCGTCTAGGATCGCTCCCTGTGCGCTGGCTCGCGGTGCATCGTGCACGCCGCGCGCGGCAGAGTACGCGAGCGTATGTAGGCGAGCCTTCGGAGGGTTCGATTCACATACCATCGACCGCGGAGCTGAGCGCCGACGGGTTGCTAGATTGGGACTCCCACGCTGTGGCGCCCTTGTGGCCATCAGCGTTCATCATTGGAATCCCAAGCTCAGGCTCTGTTGCACGCGGAGCTGTTGAGGTGTTTGTGTCCTTTTCTCGTGCGGGTACCGCCTCGCGTAATGTACAAATACAGGTGATATGTAGTCTAAGTACGATAAATGAGTTGAACTAAACCGCGCCGGGAGTGGCGGCGGGACGGCGGGGAGCGGGAAGCGGGAGGCGGAGAGGCGCGTGGGGGTTGCGGCGCGCGCGGTGGGGGGGAAAGCCGCGCGAAGAGCGTAGAGGAGGGGGAAGGGCGCACAGCGCACACGCCGCCGCCGGCGGAAATATTGGGCGAATTATAATGTACCGCGAAAGCGAAAGGTGAAGCAGCAGTGCACGACGAGCGAGGGGAGGGGCCGGGACTCGAGACGGGGAGGGCAGCGGGGAGACTGGGTAAAGTGAGCGAGTGTGGGGGGACGCGGGTGCAGATCGCCCGAGAACCAACGTCCACTCCGCGCGGCGGGGCAGGCGTCTTAATGACATGACGGTCATGACGGCCCGTGCGCGACGGGGGGAGGGTGCGGCGTGCAGGTGCGAGGTCCAGGTAAAAGGGGGGTTGTTCGTGAAGATGGGTGAATGAGTGACGGGTGAATGCTACTGTTAAGTTCGCAGACAGAAAATGCAGGACCAATGGTCAGGGATGGTGTGCGGATGAGGATGATGTGCTGATTACAGGGACAAGTAAGCAGTCCGACGGGGATGTAGTGCGCGAGGAGCAGAGACGCATGCAGGGATGGAGATGAGAGCAGGATGTGAGGCGATAAATAGAAACCAAGAGCGAGCGTGATATGCAGCGGATCATCCGGACAAAATGGAGGATGAAGCAGGGACCGAAGCAGAGAAAGAGAGCAATCACAATGTACAACGGACGTCATCCGAAATCGCTTGCAATGTCGTCCGGTGATGTGAACGACATTGGCGACAGAGGTGGGTACTCGCCTTCTGCGACGGCCTCGAGCTGTGCGAAAGGGGGTAGTGACCCTGGTCGCGTCTGCAGAGTCGCTAATGGAGGCTGAACCACACAGTCAGAACCCGATTTCTAAAGAAAGGGGGTAACGGTTACTCACCACCTTGAACATGGGATTGATCGCGGACTTCGGTGCCATACCAGGGCTTGAGGGGTAGCTCCCGTTCCCTGCAGACCGCGACTCGTACGGACTCAGAGACCCTGCTGGCTGGAAGCCGTTCGGGTGTCTGGGTTGGGGAGGGATGATCAATGTCGGTCGCTCTACCTCTCGCCCTCCTCGCGTGCCATCCCTGTCCAGTGTCGACCCGCTTCGGTTCTCGTGCGGTGCCCATGGTATTGGCGACGACAATGACAGCATGTGCATGGGCGGTGGAACAGGAGAACCGCCGTCCGAAATCGACGAGGAATCCACCGATGCGCGCAGGTTGAAGTCGTTCGCGAACTGCTGCTCCATCGCGATCGAGTTGGAGGATCGCCCGCTAGGCGCGAAGTCGTCCGAGAGCGTTGTCCCCAGGGAAGACATGGACGTCATCCGACTGATCCCCATCGCACTCGGGCGGTGTCGTAGTCGGTTCGGGCCAGGATCGCTGTCCACCGTCGCGAACGAGATGACCGAGACCGCGCTGGTAAGGTCGTTCGAGGACATGGAATGGTCGTCGTCGAAATCTCTCCTTCGCGCTTTGGGAAGTCGCTCATCGCGCCGCCATTCACGGTGATGGTTGTCTGAATGACCGTAGCCGGAGAAGTTGCCACCCGCGACGTCGACGGAGGACACGCCGTGACTTTGCGTTTGTCGAATGGGCCCGGTCGCTGCAGGATGCGGCACATGAGACTTGCCTCCCAACATCGCCACCGTACTGCTCCACTCGACTTCCTCCGTAGCCGCCACTTGGTCCCGAAGTCGCTTGTGCTTCTCCAAGACGGCACGCGCCTGCTCTTTCTGCATCTTCTCCGCGAGCAAACGTCGCTGCTTTTCCGCGTCGCGCTGGATCCTCGCTGCCTCTTTCTTCCGCTGCTTGGGGTCCAGGATGATGCGGGGGACCTCCTGGGCGGGAGAGAGCTCGGACAAGGAGCGACTGTCCGTGCTGGAAGACTGAGTGCGCTTGAGAGAGGGGGTCGAGCTGTTCGAGTTGATGGGATTCTCTTGCACAGGGGCGAGCGCATGGGAAGGTTTCTCCCCGTGACTGCCAAACATCTGCGCCAAACCCCACTTGCTGCTCTTCTTCCCGAAACTGAACTTGCCCAGCTTCCCTGGCTGATGATGGGGGACTTCTTGAATCTCCGCATCGTCGATGTGTGGTCGCTGAGGATGCTCGCGGGCCATAGGGGACGTTTGCACGTCCATGGCTTGGTAGCCATTGGCAGGGATCTCGACCTGAGGGGAGATCTCCATAGGGTCCCAATGCGAGTCCGACGCCGACGCGTACGAAGGCCATCCCTGGGACTGTTCTGAAGGGGTGCGCGAACGACCTGGTGGCAGCCGAACGTGTAAGCCTTCGTGAGGATATGGCCTACTCGAGTCCGAGTATTCCGTCCGAGAGGAGGGCGAGTCGTAGAAGGCTGTGCGGTGAGACGCCGAGACGTCGGGAATCTGGACGGTCGCTGCGGGCGGCAACGGCTCGAACTCCGGCCTTCCAGATCCCGAATGGTGGGAATGGGAGGGAGGGAGGCTCCGAGGTGAGACCGAGGGGAGAGAGCGCACTGGAGACACCCCGTTGCGCTCAGAGGTGTGCACAGCCAGATGGCCGTTGGAGACCGCAGTCGTCGACATCGGCGGGCCAGGCGGGTTGTTAAGCGGCGAAGTCCTGAGGAGGTAGGGATGTTCGAGACACTGCTTGCTGGTGAGGCGTATGTCAGGATCATACTTGAGCAAGTCAGCAATGCAGTTGACAAGTTCGATAGGAACGTGACGGTCGAAGAGAGAATAGAAGTCTTTGGGTGGGATCTACTCGGAAGATGATTAGGAGAGGTCGCAGTATACGGATGGACACGAACCTCAGGGAACGAGAAGCCCACTGCCCGCGCCATCTTGACACCTCGTGGCCACTGTCCCCCTCCAACGGGCATCCCTCGTGCATCGCGTCCATAGTCCCTGCACGGGTCTCCGAGAAGCTCGCAAATCCTCGCGACTTGGTCAACTTCACCTTGCCCAGGAAAAAGAGGTCGCAGATTGACCAGCTCGGCCATAATGGTCCCGAGCGCCCACATGTCCACCGGGTTTGAGTAGTCCCTGCTTTTGAGGAGGACCTCGGGTGCACGATACCACCTGGTTGAAACGTATTCCGTATACGGGGGCTTGCTGGCGGTCTCCCTGGCCAAACCAAAATCCGCCAGCTTGACGATGACCACGACGTCACTCTCCGAAGGTGCGTTGGGGTGGCGTGGGCATTTACCGGACGGTAGTCGTACAGGCCAGTGGTGGTGACGAGGAGGTTTTCCGGCTTCATGTCGCGGTGAAAGTAGCCAGACTCGTGTATGTGGTGCAAGCCCTCCACAACCTGCCGGAAGATAGAAGAGACGAGACCTCCTGCTAGCGGTTTCCCTTTCCGGGTCTTGATGAGCTGGTACAGGTTGCCCTCCATTGACTCGAACACGAAGTAGAGCTCCTTCGTGTCGGGGAGGAGAAAGAAGTCGTAGAGCGGGATGATGTTGGGGTGGTAGGGGATCGCGCGCAACGACTGGGAAGCGGTCGGGGTTAACGACCGCCGCACGGATGACGAGCAGCAGACGCACCTCGAGCTCTTTGAGCTTCTTGCATTCGTCCCATCCTCCCTCCCACTGCTTCTTCATCCTCTTGACGGCCACCAGCCTCTTCCCGGCGTACTCGGGTCGCGCGCCACGGCCACACTGCATGGCGGACATCGGTGTATTGGGCGGTAGCGTCCCATGCCAATCGCAGAGCCAGACGGTGCCAAAGGAGCCGTCGCCAACAATCTTGAGCGGTGTGTATGATCGTGTGGAGCCTGGGTCGTGTGGGGGCGTCGATCAACTGACTGCCACGGGTGGAGGAAGAGGGGCGCGGGGGACAGAAGAGAGGTAGACTCACTGCTCTGGGCGTCGCCGACGACAAGCTCGTTGTTTTGCACGGTGACGGAGGGGATCGCCTGGACGGTGATGCGCTCCTTCGTACCCGGCGCCTGTGTGCGATGGCTGTTGGCCGGGGGTGGGGCCGGCTGGTGCTGGGGCGGGGGATGGCGGGGCTGCGGGGGGAAGGGGTGGCCATTGTGCATGTGCGCGGGGGGATACGAGTGTTGGAGGTGGACTGGAGGATTATGGCCTTGGTGGACATGGTCTGTGTACATGATATGGAGATGAGTTGCATTGCCCAGGTGTGAGGGATTAGAGGACGGGCAGGAGGTGGTAGAGGCGCATAGAGTCGGCAATAAGGACAGGGCGGGGGCCGGGCGGGGCGGGAGAGGAGGGGCGGGGGGCGGGGGAGGGAAAGGGAACTCGGGAGAGAGAGCGGAGGACTTGAAGGGGAAGAAGGTGGCAGGGAGAGAGCGAGCACCGAGCGCTGGGACGCTCTCTCGCGCGGAAGACGAGAAACAGATTGAGAATCCTGCCCGACAGCCGATCACCACCCTTTATTTTCCACATTATTTTCCCTATCCGCCTTCCAATCGGTCCCGAAATCCGCCCTTCTTCCCTTCCTGGGCCGCCGTCCGTCCTCGGTCCGCCTCGTCCCAGCTCGTCCCCCCATCCCGCCCGACGCCCGTCCCGCACGCGCGCATCCTCCCCGCGCGAGTCCGCCCGCCCCGGTTCGTGCTGGGGCCGCGCGCGTGCGGGGCTGGCAGCTCGGTAATCATCCACCTGCTAATCGGGCGGCAGGCCATGCACGCAGGAAGAAGCCGGGGCGACTGGGCCTTTGGCGAGCGCGACGGTGATGCGCATCGATCCATCGCCGCGGTGGAGACATGATGGATCTCTGTGCGTGCTCGCAGCGGGCTGAACAGTTTGGCCATCGCTCGGACGTCACGCAGGCTGGCGGCGGCCAGCCGGCCACCCTCGGCCACCGCGTTAACGCCTCGGCGCTCGAGCGCCTGAGCGTCCGCGAGTGTGATGGGCTGATTGGGTAGCAGGCTGATGGAGCCAGAAGCGGCGGCGCGTGGTCCATCGCGCATCCTCGCCCTTCCCGCTGCCCATCCCCAAGCCCGTGCCGCCCGCCCGCGGCAGCGAACGCCGTCCGTGGGGAGAACGACCGCGGTCGGTGGCCTGCACCCCCTCGCTCCCGGCGCCGGGCTTGGTGGTCGGCCGCGATCAGCGGAGGCAGGCGTCGATGCTTCCCACCCGGCGGCGAGCTTGAGCTTGATCGCCTGCGTCAGCCACGGTCCATGCATCCGCCACGGTCCCGCTGATGCGACTCGGCGCCTCTCTCGAACGCACCGCACCGCTTGTCGCCCCAATCTCGCCCACTGGCCCCGATCCGGGTGCGATCCCGTTCTCCGACTCTCCCGGCCGCCTTTCCATGGATCGCCCACCGGCTCCCTCTTCCTCGATCGTCTGTGGCTGCGTTTCACTATCCGTGCCATTAAAGCCTGCGGTACAAGTTACAAGAGCCTGCACATCTATCTGTTCGTGCGAGAAAGAATCGTCCGCGCCGCCCGACATACCTCCACGCCACTAGTACGGCACCTCGTCGAACAGCTTCGAGATGCTCTCGCCGTAGTGACTGCGCCTGATCACTTCCGCGAGCACGTTCCCGATGTCGATAACCTCGATCTTCGCGCACTCCGCAACGTTCGACGACTGCGGCAGCGTGTTCGTCACGATCAGCTTCTCCAACGCCGACTCCTCGACGTTCTTCAACGCGTTTCCGCTCAGGATCCCGTGCGTCACCATCGCGTGCACGGACTTCGCCCCGGCCTCCGCCAGGTGCCGCGCCGCCAGGCAGAGCGTGCCGCACGTGTCGGCCATGTCGTCCACCAGGATCGCGGTCTTGTCCTTGACGTGTCCGACGAGCACCATCCGTGACACCTCGTTCGCCTTCTTCCGTTCTTTGTGGAACAGCGCGAAGTCCACCCCTAAACGGTCCGCTATCGACGTCGCGCTGGTGCCCCCGCGCCGGCTCTCAGATAAGCTCTTCCGCGATCACAAGACCGGCGGCCACGCACCGTTTCGCCCCACCGGCGTCCGGCGAGACAATGACGATGTCCGTGAGGTTGAAGTTGGCGCGGATGTACATGATGGCAGAAGGCTCCGCATAGAGCTAACGGGGTGGGCGCGAGTGAAAATCAATACGGAAAGCATGCACGGGTGTCACTTACGCTGCAATGTTGGGGATTATCATGAGTTTTCATGTTAGCTTGTCAAGAATGACAAAACACCCACTTGTCAACGGGCACGTCAAAGAATCCCTGGATCTGCGAGGCGTGGAGATCCATGGTCTGTGTGGTGGCGATCGGCGCGCCGCATTGCTCGTGAGACCAATGTTGGACGGGCGAAGGGACAAAACGTACGATGACGTGGTCGCAGCCTGATTTTTGGAGCATGTTGGCCACGAGCTTTGCGGTAATGGGGGCTCGGCTCTTGTCCTTCTTGTCTTGGCGGGCGTAGGGGAAGAGAGGGAGGATGGCAGTTATCCGCTTCGCGCTCGCAATCTTGCATGCGTGGATCATGATGCAGACTTCCATGAGTGCGGTGTTGACCTCGCCACAGCCGGTGTTGATGATGTACACATCGTCCTCCCGTACGGACTCCGCGACGCGAATAATGCTCTCCCCGATGCCGTTCTTCGTCACTTCCGCCTTTGCCAGAGGCACGCCGAGCCTGCAGTGCGTGGGGATCATAAGACGACGGCACGAACCGGTGTAAGAGTCTATGCGCACCGTCTGGCGATGACCTCAGCAAGCTCGGGGTGGCTAGTGCCTACGAGGAGATGAAGCAAATGGTACAATCGATGTGGAAGTGGACGCACCAGAGAAGAGCTTGATGCCGTTCCCAGTGAACATGATGTAGTGATGGTCTCAGCTGTAGTCCATGAAAAGAATAAAGATACGAGGCGAAGAGAGACAGAGGGACAAGGAGTAAAAGGGGAGGAGTATTTTACTGGAGCTGAAGCGGCTGGCGCGCAGTTTGCCAGAACGCCAAGCATGTGGCAGCCACCTTCCGTACAAGGCAATACCCACGAGGCCGGATCAGTTACGTAACCCCGACAATCACGTGTGTCGCGGAAGAGTGCCAAACAGACGCTCGACGCCTGCCTCCGTGCTCAGAACGCGTCCCAACGCTTGAGACGCAGCAGACCATTCCGTAACACAGCGATAGTGCAAATTGGTGGGCGGAGAGGGCCTGGTTTATAATAAGCATCACAAATGGCTCTGGCTACCACGACGGGGTCACTGAAGACGGCGCACTCACAACGCTCGTGCAGTGCCACACAATCTTCAGTACGGCCCTCAAGGACCCCACTCACCAGCACCCATGTGTTGCATATGTATCACCATCCGTCACGCCGTCAGGGAGAATCCCGGTCAAGACACTCGGCTCGTCAACCTGGTGTGTTGCTGTACACGGGTACAAGCGGAGCTTATCTATAATTGCCCAGATTGCTTCTCAGAGAGTTGTCGCACGGTTCTGTCTTCTTCAATGTGAACCAGGTGATCGCTCTCTCACCCTCCTATCCATCCGTATCGGCGTAGTGTTGCCACGCGCATATGTGACGCATAGGGATAGAATGAAAATAATAATAATAATAATAAAGGCGTAGTGTTGCCACCTTTCGTTGGATTGTAGCGACGTGCTCTGACAGGACACTAGAAGCCATCCGCCGCAGGTGGCCTTGTGCACTACATCTACAGGTCCCCTACGATGCAACCGTCTCCTTCTGTCTAGTCAATTGGAGTCGTGAGTCATTATTAGGCCGCCCACATTGTTTCCATTCGAGCTCCCAGGGTACAAGCCCAGCGCATTCGGATATATACGTGCATCCGGACTGGGCTAGCACAAGTACACAGCGCTCAGCCTCTGACAATCCCTACAAAGGTCGGGCTGAAACTGGGCTCACTCCGCTCCCGCTTTCTTCCTCTCTGCCTTGCAACGCTAGTCTGATCTTCCCTCCGATCCCGAGCACAGTTCTCCTCCGCCGACGCAGCAAAATGACGCGTCTGTGGATCCGCCCGCGCACCTTGTGTGGTTCCCTGGCGCTCGCACTCTTATCCGCTCCTTCCTTTGGCACAGCGCCCCGGAACGGTCCCAGCAGCCCTCCGTCCTCAAACTGCCGTTGTCTCTTCGGCGATCCGTGCTGGCCCGGGCCTGCCGAATTCGCGCGGCTGGAACACCATGTCTCACAGCCCCTCCTCCATCCCGTCCCCCCGGCGTCCCCGTGCTACCCCGTGTCCGCGCCGTCTGGAGACTGCGCGGATGTGCACGCGCAATGGACGAACGCGTCCTGGCGCGCGGAGCGGCCGGGGGCGATGCAAGGTGCGGTCTTCGAGACGTTCGTGTTCCCGAACGGGACGACGAGCGCGTGCTTCATGGACACCGCGCTCGGCGTCCCGTGCACGCAAGGGAGCGTGCCCGTCGTCGGCGTCGACGCGCGCGCGATCGAAGACGTCCAGGCGGCCGTCCGCTTCGCCGCCGCGCACAACCTCCGCGTCGTCGTAAAGACCACTGGGTAAGCGGCCCCGCTCTATCTTGCGCCCACGAGGTTTCTCCGTGCGCCGTCTTCTTTCCAAACCCTCGCTAATTCATGTCGTGCTTCCTCACCCTCGGCGTACCCACAGCCATGACCTCTTGGGACGGAGCACCGCACGCGGTGCATTTATCATATGGACGCACAACATGAAGGACATCACCTTTCACCGATCCTTCACGCCTGCCGGTGCGCCGCCCGAGTCGGAGACACATGACAACGGTGCGTCTATACGCGCGGCCCTCGACGCGCGCGTAGTACGTATTCCACGGTTGAGACTCAAGTACTCAAGTACACATCCCTCTTGGCAGCCATCACGTTGGGCGCCGGTGTTCAATGGGAAGAAGCGTATGAAGCTGTGAACGCCAAAGACCGGGCCATCGTCGGTGGACAGTCTCCCGGCGGCACTGTGGGCGCTGCAGCCGGTTGGGTACTCGGCGGCGGGCACAGCCCTCTGTCGCCGACGTTTGGTCTAGGCAAGTGTTCGTGACTTTTGGCGAGTAGCTGCGGTCTGCTAGTGGCGTCCGTCCTTCTCTCCGCGACGCGAGGCTGACGCTGCTCGGCGACAGGCGTCGACAATGTGCTCGAGTTCGAGATGGTGAGCTCGAACGGCACGGTCTTCACCGCAAATGCGCACCGGAACACGGACCTTTTCTTTGCGCTGCGAGGAGGCGGCGGGGGCACGTACGGCATTGTCACGAAGACCACGTACCAGACGCACCCGAACCTCCCGCTCACCGCTGCAGTCTTCGCCGCGTCGTCGAACTCGTCGAGTCTTACCGCGCCAGTGCAAAGTCTGCTCCTCAACCTCCTCAAAGCGCTTCCTCAGCTGTCTGACGATGGCTGGTCTGGAGTGACCTCGCTTTCCACAGACCCGACCACCGGCACGCTAGGGTCCTCTGGGACTTTCGTCCTCGTTAACGGCACCTCGGCGCAGGCAAACGCCAGCATCAACCCGTTCTTCTCCAAGGCCGAGGCGCTCAGCAATGCCTCCGACGGCGGGCTGACGGTGCAGGCCGCGTTCACGACGCCCCTCCCGTCCTACTTTGCCTTCCTGAACGCGTTCGCCACTCCCGACACCGCAGGTTCAAACGGCGCCGCGGGCTCGTGGCTGCTCCCGCGCGACGTCATCGAGCGGCACCCCGAGCGCGTCGCGCGGACGCTCGCTCCGCTGCAGAGCTTGACCATCCTGTGAGCACACTCAATCGTCTCTACATCCCGCCACACGACCACACTGCCGACGGCTCCGCGGGGCGGGGAACAAGACGTCTGCTGCGAGTAGCCGTGACACTCCGCCCCGCCCCGCCCCACTCGCCGTCTCTCTTTCCCTCCTTCTCCCCTCAGTCCTCATTCGAACCCACGCTAACAACTCCCGCCTCACACGCCGCAGGCTCGTCGCAGGCGGCGCGGTCGCGCGCGTGCCCCCGGCCGCGATGGGCCTCCTCCCCGCCTGGCGCTCCGCGCTCGTGCACGCCCTCTTCGCCACCGGCTGGGCCGAGGGCACGCCCGCCGACGTCATCGCCGGCCGCGTCGACGAGGTGCGGCGGAACATGACCGCCCTCCGCGCGCTCGCCCCGCACTCTGGCGCGTACTTGAACGAGGCGAGCCCCTTCTCTCCCGTCCTGGACTCCTTGTGCACTCGTGCTGACGGGGGTGTCGGCATGGCAGGCGTCGCTCGTGGAGTCCGATCCTTTGCAGGCGTTTTTCGGAGACCACCACACCGAGCTGAGGGCGATCAAGGCCGTCTACGACCCGATAGATCTGTTCGTAGTCCGCGATGGGATTGGTTCGAACGAATGGGACTCTGAGCTGGTTTGCAAACTGCCCAATCTCAAGATGTCCGCTTCTGCTCGTTGATGTAGTGAAATTCCAACTCACCCCCTTAACGCAACCGAAAGGAAAAGGCGCAAGGAAGATGGGGCGCGCGATGTGGCGGCGGCGGCGGCAGCTTCCAAAGGCTTCCTGTCGTTTTGGGACGCTTCTTTATGTGCGCATTGTCTACATATTGTATTTAAAATGCCTTGGGTTATATGGCGATGTAGTCTAGCTGTCTATGATGCTGTAGTCAGTGTAAGAATTGTGGAGGGCTCATGGTTCGAATCCTGGTGTATGTGTTTTCTTTTTTTCAATTGTTGCCACTGGTTGTACATCCGGAAGTGAATTTTCTGTCTGTCCCTCGTTTTATTCATGTGTGCCCCGCGCGAGTACACGGCATGTCCCGGCTGTCCGATGAACGAGTCAGTGTCCCATATTACACTCGCTTTTTTTACATTGTGTGACAGTACTTGCAGGATTCTGTCACTCCCGCAATCGGAGTGTAGCAACGCCATACAGACCCACACACGGGCCGTGGGCCCAGGAACCAGCAGCCATGCCTCCCGCCGCTGACGTGAGTCTTTCTGCGCCTCGCACGCAGATAGCCACCTACTTATGGCTGACCGAAACCCACCGAGTTATTTGCGTATCCCACGCCGCCCCGCAAGTACAACTGTTCCAATATCGATAGGCCGTTCTCGCGCAGGAGCGTCTTGGAGCGGGCCACATGAGCGCTAGCGCCCTCGCGCACCACCGCGCGACGGGCAGCGCGCACCACCGTGAGCGCCGCGCAGTCGTGGCGATGTCTCTGTGTGCACCCCCACTGCGCATTGTGCTCGCGTGCGAGGGATCATGCCAAACCTTCTGTCAGGACTTGAACATTGGACATACCCTCGCACCAGGTGCAGAGGCCATTCCACGGGACTCGTCGTGCGCGAGGAGTTTAGATCCGTGGTGCACGTATATCGCCACGCGCGCGCGGTGCTCGCAGCGGTGCGCTCGGACTCGCGCTGCCCGTCGCGCGGTGGTGCGCGAGGGCGCTAGCGCTGTGGCCCACTCGCGAGAACGGCCTATCGCTCCCGTAAACTCCTCCTCCTCCTCAAATCACGCACCTCTTCGCTCCACTCCTCCGTACTCGGCCCATTTCGGGCGTTAGATTCCATCGAAAGAACACCTGCATTACTAAGACTACCAAATCGAGCCATTTAGGCGCCGGGTTAAGGGGGTGAGTTGGATTCTCTGATGTAGTACTTCGGAGTTGTATATCCTATTTGACCCAATATCAACAAAACGTTAACAGCATCATCACAAACATGTCACCCGAGATCCGTGAGGCAGAGCGTCAGGTCGAAGGACGCTGAACACAACAAGGTGGATTGCGACGATCGACGAACATAGACGGACATTTGAGCACTACGCTACAAAACTACAGATGACGACGCAATGTATCGAGCTGCGATAACGACGGGAAGGCGACAAGGGAGGAGGGGGATGCACGGATCACGCGGATCACGCCTAGTCTGAGGAATCTGGGGAGGGGGGTGAGGGTAGGGGGGAGGGGGAAGGGACAAGAAAAGAGCGATGCAGAGAGAGAAAACGGAGGGCGGCGCAAAGGGAAGAGAGTTGGAGACGGACACACGGGCTCATAGCGTAGCAGGCGACAGGACGAAACTTAAAACACAACGACGATATCGAGGAATCGCTGTGGCTGCACTGTCCGGATGCTGAGCAGGTATGGGACGAGAACGGAGAGACGCAGAGTGAGAGACGCAGAGAGTGAGGGAGTGTGAGACAAAGCGGGAATCGAGTGTGGATATGCGATGTAGGTGACAAAACCAATACTAGGACGAACCGTATCAATACACGAAGGAAGAGCGCACTGCTCGACTACCATCGACATTATCTAGAGCCTGTAAAGATATGACTAGGTCACGCCCGATATACGGGGTTCGGTGTGTTAAGGATAGACAGTAGCTGCGCGTTGTTGGCAGCGCGAACAACATTATTGTGAGCTGTACGCACGCGATGGGTCAGAACTGATGGATAGCTTGAGTGACGAATAGAACTTACCAATGTGAGGCGTGTGGGTAGGAGGGAAATGATAGGGAGGAAGGGCACGAGCTGGGCTCGTAGGAACGCGCGCATACGGCTGGGTGAAAGGCGGGGGGCCAAGAGCGGGGGATGGAGGGAAGGGGCCCGAGGTACTGTTGTTCCACTGTCCATTCAGAGGTAGCATTGAACGAAGCTGATGCTCGTTCATGCTCTGTCGGGAGCCAGAGGAAGGGAACGGTGCGCCGTGAAGGGTGTGGCTTGTACGAGGGCGAGCCATCATCCCCTCTGGGATGTGCGGAGGGTACATCGAGTGAGGGGGAGGACCGTGGTGGGGATGAGAGTGCATGGTGGACGTGAAAAGCACGGATTTGTCCATCACCGGAGGATGGGGAAGATGCGGTACGTGCCCGTGAGCGACTTGCACAGTGGGCACCATGGGGGAAGTTTCCGGGCGGAAGGACATTCGAGAGGCCGTCCGGTCGGACTCTTGTGCAACACTCTCAAGGATAGAGATGTACCGCATTTCCTTCGTAATGTTGCGAGGATGCGAAAGATACGGGGAAACATCCGTGGCCACAGAAGACCCACGTCGCGCATGACCAGCTTGCCGCAGCATAGGCGATACGGTTGGCCCCGTGACGGTGCTGCGTTGCTCCTGCCGAGGGATGGGGTTGAGCGAAGTAGCCTCTTGTGGATGAGGAGACAAGGCTGGGGAAGACTGGGTCTGAGGGATGCCGGTTGGCATAGGGCGCATCGTGGGCATACGGGCGGACCAGTCAGGACTCAAGTCGACAGTAGGCCGTGTAGTTTCTGTCGACGATGTGGCAGGTCGTACAGTTTCTGCTGACAACGAAGCGGGGCGTGTAGTCTCCGACGACAGTGTAGCCTTCGTTCTAGTCGCAACCACCTGGGCCTTGAGAGGAGCTTCAAGCACCAAGGACGCTGCTGACCTTTGCAGGCTGGTCAAGAGGCTAGCGAGATGATTATCCCCGACGTCCAGGCTGGGGGCTGGACGAGCAGGGTCAGCAGTGCTCGAGTCAATAGATGAGTCGAAGGTGGCTTGGTGGACACGAGCGGCGCTGTACTGTGGGGAAGGTGTTTGAGGTTCTGCCGACGAAGCCTGGGAGCTGAGTTCCTGCGAGTTGCCCACAGAAGCCTGGTCATTGACGGTGGCTCCATCCTCCTCTCCTGATGAATGTATCTCCTCTTTGATGGGCTGAGAGGGCTTGCGCAGGATGTAACTCTGCTTGCGATCATGGATGAAATGCTTCAGAGGACTAGATGTGTGGACCATGCTCAGCAAAGTCGCTCTCACGTATGCCGGTAGACTTACGGGACGAAGGGTGTGATCAGATAGAATTTGCCAGGTGCTACCCGGTTGCGCTTCCATGTGGGGAGATCGGTCAACTTGAACCACGAGATTTTCTAATCACGTCTTCAGATCAAATGATTTCGGCATATTCAATCATTAGACTCACGCTGATCTCCTTCCTCGTCTTGGTCTTAAATTCGAAGTCCTCTGGTACCCCGGGGACGATGTAGAGGGATATCGACTGCTCCTTGATCGACAATTGAATCACGTTTTCAGGGTCCAGTTGTCCCTCCAGATTGTATCCTGTCTCTTCCAGCACCTGACAGACGGAAGTCAGTGGCACGTCACTTGTTGGCAAGGCGTCGTACTTCTCGGATAGCGCATCGGTACTTGGGCTCCTGCTCGTTGATCTTCCCTTTCGGGAATCCCCATCCTGCTGACGATTTCCAACCTTTGACGAGAACGCACTGCGGTAGCAGGGTAAGGTATTACGTAATGAGACGAGTTGAGCAGATTTTGCACTGACCTTGTCCCAGGTATTGTTGAGCATGATGGCACCACACACAGGCACTCGTGTCTTGTATTTCATAAAAGAGTCGAAGGTCCGATCGTGGTCTTCCGCCCAGTGTGCGAGGAGGGGACATGCGTGGAAGAGAGCTTCAGAGAACGTCTTGAGCGTGTAGGAGGGGAACTTGGAGGGATTCTGTTCCCGGACGAAATCCTCGTAGTACCAGTGGCTGCATCGAAACCGATCAACGAGTGGCGGGAGCATAAAAGAAGAGACCACAGACGCTTGTTCGACCTGGAAGCAAACCCTCTCGACCGATGCGAGCTCCTCTTCCGGGAGGTTAAGGATGAAACGACTGCAGGTCGTGAGCGGGAAGAGGGCGAGATGAACGGGCGCGGGGCGTACCTGGACAGATCTTCGAGGACCTCCTCTCGGCTGAGATCCGAGTATTGGACGGGCGCAAATTGGTGGGATGATGACGCTGCAGCGTGTGGGAGCTCGGGCGATGAGGATGATGATGAGGCCATGGCGGCGAGCGGGGGGAGGGGGAGGGGGAAAAGAAATGGGAGAGATATATAAGAAGGAACGGGTTGAAGCGGAAGGGTGTGGGCAGGGACTGTCGAGGTTGGTGGTGGCTGGTGGACGAACGCCTACGACCCGAGCCCAGTTGGCTCCCATGCCCGCCACAACAGCAACAAGTACAAAGCGACGAGCTCCCGCCCCATCGCGGTCACCGAGCGCTTGGCCACTATCCTGCCTCTTTCGGTCCTATCTCGACCACGGGGTTCTCGTCTTTTCTCCGTCGACCAGCCGCGGTCCGCCTAATAACATCCTCTCCGCTTCTGCCGTTTTCTTCCGCAAGCAATGACCGTTATCGGCGAGGATCTTTCGGCCGCTGCGCTGGCTCCGGACGGCCGTGACGCGGCCATCGAGCTGAACAATGAAGCCATCCTCCTGGAGCGCCAAGGAGACTTCGCGGGTGCCGAGAGCAAGCACTTGCAGGCAATCCGTATCAAGGAAGCCACCCGAGGTGTGGACAGTATTACCACCGCTGTCTCCTACAATGGTCTCGGTGAGCTCTATGCCACCATAGGCAATCTAGACAATGCGGAGGAGTACCTTATCAAGGCCGTGAGCGTGCGCGAGCGATTTGGGCTCAAGTCGGATCTGGCCGTTACTCGTGATAACCTGGGAAGGGTGTTCGAGATGAGAGGAGACCTGAATGCTGCAGAAGAGATACGTCGCCGAGGCGCTCCTAGCAATGTGGCTTGTGGCAACTTCCAAGTGAGTGCTCGTCAATGGCTCAGACTAGCGACTTGGCCGACTCCTTTAGCGACAGTGTCCCAAAATATCCAATGCGATATCCATCCTGTCAAAGTGTACAACATGCAAGGTGGGCCCTTGCGTGCATGCAGTATAGTATGATTGACTCAGCCTGATAGGCCATCTTCTATTGCTCTCGCCCTTGTCAAGTTGGTTTGATTCGTCCGCCCTTACTTCTTAGCAACGTTGTTAATGTGCGGAGGGCAGGTCGCTGACTGGAAGAGGCACAAGAAATACTGCAAAACTCGGTCTTAGCCTTCCGAAACGAGCGCCTACTCGCCCGTGAGTAGCTTTCATACGCTCCTGGCGTTGAGAAGACATCAGCATCGTACAAAGCCACGGGGAGAATCGCTGAAGATGCTCACTTTGTATCCACAACCTTTACATCCTACCGACAACTTCACTTGTTCATTTCGCGCGTGGGTGGTGTCTGATGAGTCGACTTAGGTAAGGGACATCACCCCTGCGGTGCCTTCAGAATGAATGCAGGTAAACTCACCTCGTCGACCGCATGCCTCACCCGCTCGCGTGAACCTACAGGTCATGCTGAACTACTGAAGTCGTGTGGCTGGCTGCTGTCACGCGACTAATCTAGGAGTGTTATGAGTCTGACCACCCACTAGCCACCCATTGAGGAATCCACGATATAGAGTGAAATTACGCCCGTGTACGTTCATTAAACGACACGGTTGCGACAGAAATCTAGCACTGTCGCTGGCTTGGAGAGGGCGATCGCTCAATCATCCACGGTATATCTCGTGAGCTTCAAATGGTGTCGTGAGGCTCTCTGTGGGACAACTCACCCGCGTTGCAAGAGAATGTCACAGTTTTCTCCTGCACAACTGTACAGATGCATCCTGTAAATATCAACCGTGCAGTGATGAAGAGGTTGTAGGAGCATGCAGGTAACGAAGTAAAGAGTGGTAGAGAGCGTTCCAGCGCATGGACATCAGGCCCAATATGCACGCGATCACATGATGTGACGTCAGGCTTGATCAAGCGCCCGAATGACCAGAGTTGAGTCGGGAAGCTATGGCTGACAGAACTATCGACGGCGTGCATTGCATATGGCTGAATACTTGAATTGTCATTTCATCGCAAGAATGGCGTTCTTCTGAGATGATTGCGGTATTCCCCGGCACTTTCGTAGACTTTGGGACGTAGATGAAACCTTAAAAGCACCGATGCAATGACCCAGAGCGATGAAACAGAGTATTAAAAGCTACAACATCCAGGATCCAGGGATAGTAGTACAAGAAAAATGGGGATCCGCATAATAGTAGAGACCTCATAAGATCTTCGCCTCCATTCAACTTTTGATCAAGCGATACCGAGGAATTCGAGGTACTGCTGCTCGAAGAGAGGGACAGTGTGGCCGACGCCCTGAGCGAGGATGGCCTGGAACTCGGATCCAAACGTGGCGTTTGAGTACCCAGCGGGAAGCGCAGCCTCGGTCGTGTTCGAAATGGGGGCGCTCGGGAGGCCGAACACGGTCGTCCACTGCTTGATCTCCTCCTGGAAGTTCTGGGGTGCCAAGATCGTGTCGCTGCGCAAGACATTGTCGTTAGCCAACGGAAGTAGTGAGACCGCAGTTGAACACTCACGCGGTGCCGTGCCAAACCTGGACCCGCGGGCGCGTGCCGCTGAAACTAGGGAAGGCAGCCATGACGCGCTGCGCCCACTGCTTGCCCGTGAGCACGAGCTTGCCGTCGGCGCACTGGTTGTTCCACGAGTCCTCGGGCTGTCCCGGGAGCGAGAAACAGCCGAACGCGACGCCGGAGTCCACGACGGCGGCTTTGAAGATGTCGGGGTACGCGCCCGCGAGGACGGAAGTCATCATGGCGCCAGAGGACGTACCGACGGCGAAGACCTTCTCTGCGTCGACGCCCCAATTCGCCACGGCGAACCGCGCCGCATTGGCGATCGAAAGTGAGTCCGAGCCTCCATCGTGGGCGAGAGTCGCGTCGGAAGAAACGTCCCAGCAAGTGCCTTCGTGCGGCTGCAGAATGGCTGGTCAGCGCCGAAGATCCCGAGATGCGACTAGCAAGGAGGCTCCTACCGAGGAGGGGAAGATGACGACATAGCCAAACTTCTCAGCGAGCTGAGCGAACTTGGAACCTTGGAAGTATATCTGTGCGGTGCCCGTGCAGACTGCGTGCAATCGCGTGCAGGTCAGCTTCTCGTCCACAAGCTTCCAGAACGAGAAACGGCGACGCACAGTGCGACGCGACGAGGAGCGCCGGGTTTGTCGCGACCTTCGCAGGTTTGTACACGAACATGCCGACGTTGTTCGGGTTCGTGCCGAAGTTGGTGAACTGGGTGAGCGTCGAGGCCGGGATGGCGTCGAGCGAGGTCGCGCTCGCGAGGACCTTCCCGGTCCCCTTCGCGGCGGCTGCGGCGTTCGCGCCGCCGAAGCCTGAGCTCGCGTCTGGGCCAGCCCCTACTTTAGCATTGGTTTTGGACGCTTTACCATTCCCAGACCCGAACCCAGCCGGAGCCGCACCTGCGGTGAGGACGAGAGCGAGGGACAAGAGCGCGGAGAGTTTGAACGAGACCATCCTGGATTCGGAGGCGGGCCAAATGCGTGGATAAGAGTTCGGTTGCGCGCGGTGTGTTTCCTTGTGTCGGCGAAAACAAGGACGGAGACGGAAGTTGGTGCGGATCGAGGAAAGGGATGAGCGCTGCTGCAGTCTCCAAACACAAGGGCGGCCCTTTTGTGCATCGACCTGCTCTTATGACGCGTAAACAAAAACCCACGGCAGGCCATCTGACCGCTTCTGACCCGCGCCGGGTGCACGACGGAGGCCGCGGAAGCAGTGGACGATCGAGCGTGGCGGAAGGCGACAGCAGCCTCGGACCGTGGCACGGTCGCCATCGCGGTGTGCGACGCTGGGGGGGCCAGGTCGTGGCCGGTGGTGTCGAGGCCAGGACACGCTTCGAGAAACGCACGTGGAGTAAGCGTATAGATCGTTGCTTCGGCGACGTTGTCAAGTCGTACATGATGGAGACGACGCAACGCTCTTGCATATCTGAGACCACAACGAAGAGTCGCCGTCGACCTCCTAAATAAACAGGGCTTGACACACGCATCGGCGTTAGTAGAGTTGTAGAGAGGCCGCATGACGCGATTTGCGTACCTCTCGAGTGTCATGCGCGTGGTAGGAGGCAAGTTTAGTCCACCGCTTGCGACGAGGTTGCCTTTCAAGGTCGGAAGAGCGCTTGCGTTACCGTTCTTGGAATGCCTAGTGCCAAGAACATCTCACGTCCGGCGCCCCTGTCCAGGTGGTCTCATCCATTTGCCATCGATAATGCTCTGTAATCGAGCCTAAGTTACGAAGTTCCATTCGCGTGTGAGAGTCGAGTGTTGCGAGCCGTTGATGGGGTAATATTCATCACCACGAACAGAGCGTCATTTGACGTTTAGATAGCTCTGGAATTTATGCACGGACCGAGGCCGTTTTTTACATATGACATCATGCGGACTTTCTGCACAAGACCCCTCAAACTCCATCTAGTCAAGTGGATGTCTTACGCAATGCCGAGGAACTGGAGGTACTGCTGCTCGAAGAGCGGGACGGTGTGGCCGACGCCCTGGGCGAGGATCGCCTGGAAGTTGGGGCCGAACGTCGAGTTGGAGTAGCCGCCCGGGAGGTACGACTCGGAAACGTTCCTCGACGGCGTGGCGGAGTAGCCGAAGACGGACGTCCACTGCTTGATCTCCTCCTGGAAGTTCTGGGGGTAGAGCGTCGTGTCACTGCGAGCGGCCCCAGTCAGCTGCAAGCGCTTCGAAACAGAACATCGCAGCACACGTACGCGGTGCCGTGCCAGACCTGCATCTTGGGGTAGCTCCCGGTGTAGCCAGAGTACGCCGCGCGGACCTTCTGCGCCCACTGCGCGCCGGTGAGGACGAGCTGGCCCTCCGCGCACTGGCTGTTCCAACTGTCTTCCGGCTGGCCGGGCAGGGCGAAGCAGCCGAAGGCGACACCGGAGTCGACGATGCCCGCCTTGAAGACATCGGGGTACGCGCCAGCGAGGACGGAGGTCATCATCGCGCCGGAGGACGTGCCGACGGCGAAGACGCGGTTCGCGTCGACGCCCCAGTTGGAGATGGCAAAGCGGGCAGCGTTGGCAATCGAGAGGGAGTCAGAGCCACCGTTGTGCGTGAGAGTCGCGTCGGAGGAGACATCCCAGCAGGTACCGGAATGGGGCTGGACCAGAGTTAGACGGTAAATGAACGTAGGAGGGATCTGAGCCTACCGAAGAGGGGTAGATCACGACGTAGCCGTAAGTTTCAGCAAGCTGCGCGAACTTGGACCCAGAGAAGTACGCCTGGGCGGTACCCTGGCAGTCTGTACGTGCCGGTCAGCTCTTCCACACAACTTTATGTGCTGGACGGATATCTCACAATGGGAGGCGACGATGAGAGCTGGCTTCGTCGCGACCTTCTTAGGCTTGTACACGAACATCTGGACGTTGTTCGGGTTCGTGCCGAAGTTCGAGAACTGGGTGAGAGTCGACGCGGGAATCGACGCCAGACCGCTGCCAGACGTGGGCGTGCTGCCAGAGCTGGTCGAAGTCGAAGTCGCGACGGTCGAGGATGAAGCAGCGCCGGGCAAACACTGGGAGTAGTAGGCGTTGATCACCGAGCAAGTCGAGCCCGCCACTGCGTCGTGCATTCTATCAGGCCCTTGCCAAAGACGACATGGCTAAAGCCTAACGCACCACATGTAGTAGGGCCGCTCCACCCGATCCCACCACATTGGCCGTACACTGCGGACTGAGCCGCAGCGACCGAGGCGAGGGCGAGGGAAACGAAGAGCTTCAGCGAGAACATGGTCGCCAAGAGGTCGTTGCGCGAACTTGTGGGGTATCGAGGCTTGAAGACGACTGTGATGGTGGAGTCGGATTGTCTGAATCTTATACCCAGGCGAATGAATTGCGCGCGGGGGTCCTCATCTGACCCCCATGACGATACGTAGGCAGGAGACCCGGATATGACGGAAGCCCTCGGAGAAACATCAGTTGCCCCGGAAAGGGCCACTTGGGTGATGAACGTTTGGATGGCGGCCAGTCGTGGTAGACCGCGTTGCGAGTCTTGCGCGTCGACGGGTGTCGAACCATACACGTGGGGAGACCAAGCGGAGATTTGTCGCCACAGTCAGAGTAATGGGGCCGTCGGGTACGTCTTCGAGGCCCCGGTGTCAGGAGTTCCAGAACTTGTAAGGTACGTCTGACCGACAACGGATTTGACAGGACGAAGCGTGGACCATGTGGCCGACGGCTCCGAGGTTTGTAGCCAACTACTAACTTGATGGAGGCATGCCCCGGCCTCGGATGCGCGTATTCGACGCCTCGGAAAGCTTGCTCCGTCGATGCGAGGAGAGCTGTACGGGTCACTCCATCCGCTTGAATGCAGCGCAGAAATAGAGAGGCCTCGCTTTGTTCCGAGCTGTACGCCTGTGTCGCCATAGGTCGCCATATGCGGGCAAATACCGCTTGACGGTACAGAATTTTGCATTCCGTCTGAACACCGCGAGTGTCATCCCACACCAAGCGGAAGAACTTGAGCCTTGACCAATACGGTTTCGGACAAAGGTGTTCCACAAATAACACTGGCGCCGAAGACCCATATGGACCTGCCAGTCGCAATTAGAGAGGGGGGCACATATGACCGAGAGGGCAAAGAGACCGTCACATACTTGAACATGACGCGATCACAGACTTGTACGATACATCATAGGACCAGCGTCGGTCCCGGGGCTCGAAGGAACAGGTCTGGAGGTTGGACCTGGGTTGTGGTAGAATGCAGCGATTGAAGTTTGGATCGGCTGAGACTGGAGAGAAACCATA
Organism: Epithele typhae; assembly: GCF_022376455.1. Classification (NCBI taxonomy): domain Eukaryota; kingdom Fungi; phylum Basidiomycota; class Agaricomycetes; order Polyporales; family Epitheliaceae; genus Epithele; species Epithele typhae. The sequence goes on along the minus strand of NW_025954194.1, from coordinate 1,043,617 downwards.
TTCAGCACGACCACGTGGATGTGACGTCACCTGACTGCCCTGCTCAGCCGTAACCCATGCATCGACGGTCGTTCCACTCGCACTCCCGAGTCAACTCTTACATCTGTCCAGGACAACTGGGCGCACTCTAATCCCGCATTTCGTGGTCTCGGCGGTCCACGCAATGGCTAGTGTGCACTCCTGGGCGGGTATGCACTATGCACGCTTACGGCATCGCAGTACCCACAAATAGGTCGAGCAACTCCGAGTCCTCCAGGCACTCCATCATCTTGCTGTTCTCCTCAAGGCCTCATGTCTAGCCCAAATTCCGAGACCCCCGTCGCCTTCGTCGCTCAGCCGATGCGCTCGGCCCCTGCACTACCTCCCCGACCCAAAGCTACTGGCAATTCTACGCGACAAAGCGAGCCTCTGGCGCCACCAGCCCTTCCTCCTTCTTCTCCGGTCTCTCCTTCAAGCTCTTCGGCATCATTTCTGAACATCACCTCGCCCCTTCCTTCGCCCGTGCCAGACTCGCATGCCACACCTCTCGTAGTGGAATCAGACTCAGACTCAGGCCCGGAAGATCTTACGGGGGTGGGCAGTCCTGCACCCGGTGCATCAACGGATACACTCAGCACGAAACCTGAAGAGGAATTGTCTGAAGTCCAGCTTAGGGGGCTCTATGATGATGAGGAGATAGAGAGATTCCTCCACTTGTTCTCTACGGTGCGTTTCCTTCGACCTATTTACAATGCCGACTTCAACTCTGGCTTGTTTCTGGCAGTATATCCGCGAAGTAAGGGTCGCAGATCCTGCGAGCGCGTCGAAATCGCATCTTGCTAAAGCTGCAAGCACCTCTGCCCTCCCACTCTCCGATACAACGACTGGTCCAGCAGGCGAGGTCCCGGTCAAGTCTCGTCCTCCATCTGAACGGGATGGCACACTATCACAGCGTATAGCTCTGGTTCGTTCTGCCCGTTTGCCTTGTTGTAAAGGCTGAAGTAAATCTCGCGTGGTAGGACTTCTTGCTTCCCCTACTTCCCCCAGCTCGACCGCCGCCACCCGGGTTCTCTCTTGGTAGGCTGAAGCAGAGCGCACAACGCTTATATGTTGCTATCGAACCATACTACTCTATGGGCGCAATCCCCCTGCTGAGATTAGCGACCTGGCAAAACCCGACAAGGAGTTTTGCCTACTGCGCTGTGAGCATTTGCACGTCTCTTCCATTCACCCCTGCGGAAACCTCAACGGCCCCGTTAGTTGTATTGGGTGCTCTGGTACCGGGGGTTGCTCCTATCAGCCTTGATGGCGCGTGTTTTGTACCACATTGTCCGCTGGAAGATGCACCCGTATCCCACCTTGGAGGAGCTCCGCGACCATCGTTCCCGAATCGACCGCTCGCAAACCTTCGGCACCATTCTCGCGACGCGTTTGGTTTCCAGTCCTGCGATGGGCATCAGGGACATGTGGGGGCTCTTCGATGACTATCGCAACATACGAAGGATGAAGAGGAAGGCCAAGAAGGACTCGAAAGAGAAGAATTCCCCGGATCCCGAGGCACCGCCGAGTATCTACGACGGCACTCGGTTGCATGCCGCAGCCCACAGCACGACGGATGTAAACGGAGAACGCTCAGAGCAAGAGATCATGGAGGAGGCCGACCTGGCACGCTTAGGCTTGTTCCTCTTGAACGAGGCGAGTGACTTGCTTGAACGAGTCAAGAAGTATGTATGCGCGAAATTCTTCTACCCATTTTTCCTAACACATGAATCAGTATCTTTTTGTGGCGTGAGCCAAGCGCCTCGGTGTATTACAGCCTGGTGAGTGTGGTCATGCATCACGGTGCTTGCGCAGTCGTCTGACGGTCGCGACAGCTTCTCGTCAGCTGGCTGTTCTTAGGTCTGCTGCCCGCTCAGTATCTAGTGAAGTCGATCGGGTTCGTGGTGGGGGTATGTTTCTGGCATGCTGTGCCGGTTCTCGGCGCGATTCCTCCCAGTGAACGCAGCAGGTACGTCAACGGTGCGGCAGACGCTGGATATTGCTGACGAAGGGTATGAATAGGTTCCCGTCTCCTCTTTGGATAGTGCCCACAGACACGGAGTACGCAATGGAGCTCATCTCTCAGAGGGTGGCGCGCGGGCTTCCAGTCAAGGCGAGGCGTCGGCGCGGGGACCAGGCCAAGTCGGCAGCACCGGACACGGCCGGCATACGGTCGTTTGGCACGGACGGCGAGGGCGAGCACGCGAGCACGTCGTCGGTCGACTGGAACAAATGGGGGGACCGGATCTCGGACACGAAAGAGCGCGCGGGCGAGCTGAAGCAGATCTTGCGCGATGGACAGGTTCGTGTCTGCTGGGCCTCTCCTCGGCTGTGTCTGACATGGACGTGGATGCAGTGGAAGCAGGCCGAGAGCTGGAAGGCGCTCAATCCGCTGCAACCCAGGGTGGCGGCGCCCCAGCTCGGGACCCAGCCGCGCGTGGAGACACAGAGTGAGTGCCGGGAGTCGCCGCACGTCCGATGCGCCGCTGATCGCGGCCCACGCAGCCTTCCCCGCCCAGCTGAAGAAGAGCCCGGGGCTGATCACGATGACGGAGGTCGCGATCTGCTTCACGCCCCTCATGTCGTCCCACGCCACGCTCGCCGTCCAGCTCGCCGACATCACCGCCGTGAAGAAGACGACGCTCACGAACGGCATCGGGCTGCACTACATGGACGAGCGCCCCGACGGCACCCGCGAGGAGAAGGAGGCCACCTTCATGTTTGTCGGCGGGCGCAGCGAGCTCTTTGCCCGGCTCGTCTCTTGGGGCGGTGGAGGAAAGTGGACGAAGATCTAGATCCTTCGCTCTCGGTACGACTGCTTCCTCAAGTGGAGTCTCGCTCGTTCCAGATTTGACCGCTTCCATCCAGGACTCGTTTGTGACTTCGGTTGTTGTACAGTAGACGTGTATTCTATCGCCCGTACAACGATTCCGTCGCGCCGTGTGCCCTCCCCCGCTCTCTCCGTCTCCCCGTCATGTTCTTTTCTTCAGAATTGCTGGAGCGTCGAGACAGTGGCTATGGGTTGCTTTGGTGCGTGGATGCGCCTCATGCCCTCTTTCCTGTTTTTTCATCCCGAGGTCCCAGGCTTGCCGCTACTCTTGGCGCCAAGTCGTCATTCAAGAGTCTCCCCAAACGTTCCGTCTTGAATGCCGATATCTCTCAGCTATGCGGGCTTATCGCAGAGCCCCCAGAGCCCCTCGCACTCCGGCTGTCTAGCAATCTCATGATCGGCGTTGCTCGGTAAACATATCTTCTCCACCCGCGTCGTTCTCTCGCATTCATCTCCCACTTGTCCAGCGTGTACAAAGGTGAGAACATCGATCTCCGCCATCCCACCCCACGACCCATTCTGGTGCTAGTCAAAGAAGACATCTTCTACGCCGATGTGACAACCTGCTTCAACTCGCTCAAGAAGGCCGTGCAAGAAATGACTGTGGTATCTGCCAGCGCTGCGCAACTTCAAATGGGCCAGCCTACCCTACGGTGAGGAATCCTAACGCACGCGAGGACCTGCCTAATACCTGGTGCTGTAGGGCAGAGGCGATCACACTGGCCGCAGATCCCGCCGCAGCGTTCAGCATCACCGTCGATGGCATGTTCTTGGTACGTCCAGCGATGTTCGCTGCGAAATCCATGTAACACTCTTGCGATAGACCTGGGGAAAGCCTACTCAACAAGGTATGTTGTCGACATATTTCCCTGTGTCCGCCTCAATGATCAGATGTAGAACAAGACTCGGACGATGACTTCGACCCGAAGGGCAAAAAGCCAAGATCTACGAGGCCCCAAGGAGACACGAATGCTCCATCGTCCGCCGTCCAAGAACAAGGTAGAGCGTTGCATACCCTCGACGACCGTCACCGCAATGTTCTTTTTGGTGCCATCGGGGCATCGCTCACGGGAAGTATACATGAGCCTCCGGGATTTGCGGCTTCGTCCTCGCAAGCCGGCGGAGGATTCAGTCTAGACGACATTTTTGATCTTCCAGAAGGCGCAACTGGGATCGATATCGGGGACGAGTTGGCGCGAGAACTTGGAGAGGGCTGGGGAGGCGCCGATCTTCAGCCGCCTAGGTGAGGATGGCACGTTTGCAGCACAACTCGTACCGTTAACGTTGATGTTTATTACAGCGCGCAAGGAGCACAAGACTTGAATGCTGCTCTCGCGGTTGACATGGGTGACATGAGTATGCATGATGACTTCATATTCAATCCCCCCGGGGGTGCTGGTCATTCGTCTACAAACCATGATGGCAGAGGTAATTCCAGACACTACGACCTTGCTACTCGATTCACATCTTTGACGCAGAGAGCTCGCCTCCACGTGGAGAGCCGATGTTGCCAGGGAGCCTTCCCAGCCCACATCTGCAGGAACCACTACCCGATGTTACCTCACAACCGGGGGCTGAGGGTCAAACACCTCATTCCCCACAACGCAAGGCGAAGCGGGCGAGGTTGCAGATAGACAGGAGGATCGAATTGACGGACGAGGAACTGAAGGTACGCCAACTCAGTCTTCTTTTGGCACCACGTCTCACTACTCCCTCAAGACTGCTCGCGCGAACTACGTTCAAATGCAGGAACACCTCAACCAGGAAGTTGCTCAGAAGAAGATGGACAGGGACGCCAATAGAATCATCGAAGAAATGATCTGTGGTGCTCCCCGAGGCGGTAAGCCTCTGTAGTCTCACCTGACGACCAAGCACTGACACACCCGCAGTGGAAGCTCCGCTACTGGTCGACTTTTGGTTGGAAAATTTCCGGTTGCACGTGGGTGCACGTTCTGGGAAACTTCACATTGAAATGGAAGGTGTGTATCGCTGCCTCATACTGTCTGATATGTCATGCTGAACTCACGCCCCCAGGCGAACCACCAAGAAAACGACTGCGGATTCATGACCTCGACACCGACGCGCAAACTGTGCGTTCTCCTGTAGCAGAGATGGAACCGCACGCTATGGATGTTGACCAGACCTTCAACTTCGAGCTCCCTCTTAGTGATCATCATCGTACGTTCGTGCTTACAGGACTCGTCACTAAGCTCATTCTATGCTTTTTGCAGATCACATCGGGGACGAGATCTCCAGGATGCGCTCTTCAGAGGTGCGCCTTTTGTGAACCTATATCATATCCTCCTCACCGTTCTATAGGAGCCCGGCCAAGCCCGTCGCGGATCCCGACCTCCATCAGCTCTTGGGAGTCATCTGGGAATCAACTTGGAGCCGGCGCACGACATCATCTCTGGATCCCAGCGTAGCGCACTATTCCCCTGGGATCACGCCGGCCCCAGTTCTTCCGTGGGCGGTGGTGCCGGTGATGCTTGGAAGTCAGCCAGCAAGCGCAACAGCTCCCACGGGAGCAGGCGCGAGAGCTTTGCGATCCCGGCCGACAGCAACATACATTCATCACCGGTTAATTTCGATTTTAGGAGCTCAGTGGCGGGCGGAGATGACTTTCATTTCAACGGTGCGCATCCACATGTGATCCCCGACGTGGCATATGGCTAACCTTTCGTGGCATATGGCTAACCTTTCGTGGCATATGGCTAACCTTTCGTGGCATATGGCTAACCTTTCGTGGCATCAGTACCGGACGCTCTTGATGGGCCCGAGGAGTCCCAGCAGTCCAACATTTTGACCCTAGAGAAGAACTCGTTCAATTACCTGGAGTGAGCTTCCACCGCCAGGAACACATGCGTCTCGTTCTGATGGGATATTCCCCAGATATGTGAAGATGCAGATCAGTGCAATGCCGACTGGAAATCAAAAGCTCTGTTTCGAAGATGTCGTTCCGAGCGCGACGAGCACGCGGCGTGTTGCGGCGGCGGCGTTCTACCACTGTCTTGGTATGTGCGACTCAATCGTCAGGTGCGAACGAGTTCTCATACGAAAGCACTAGTTCTCGCCACCAAGGATATGCTGAGCGTGCGGCAGGACGAGCCGTACGGCGAGATGGAGTTGAGAGTGAAGTGAAAATTCTGGCTTGAGGCTGGATCTATACTGGAGTGGGGAGCGTGTGTGCTGGATCTCTGAGAGGTGCTCGAAAGGCTCGTTCGATCTTGTAGCAGGATGCATGAATTGTGTGGCACAAAGGGGGAATAAATGCGGCCATAGTTACGTAAGCGACAAGAAAGTGGGCTGAGCGACTCGGTTTCCTGACAAGCGAATACTATTTCTCGCGATGATATCCGCGTCGGCCCACCCGCTCTCTGGCCCTCTCGTCGGCTTATATGTTATCGCGTCTGCCCGTCCTCCTCACACCCGCTTTCCGGCCTAGATCTCTCCCCATCCGCCCCCACACCCGTCCCGTTCTTTTTGCTGTCTCTCGAGCAATGTCCTCTCGTGCCGTCGAAGCCTCCCGCGCGATCCTCAAGTCCATTGACCTCTCCGGGGGCTATGACCCAGAGCAGACACGTCTCATGGACGAGCGATGCATCCTCGTCGACGAGGAGGATAACGCGCTCGGCGCGGCGGACAAGAAGACCTGTATGTCGTCCCCCTCCCCACTCCCCAATCCTCCCGTCCCTGCCCGTCCGCCCCGCTCACCCCCGGCGTCCCCTCGCACAGGCCACCTGATGGAGAACATCAACAAGGGCCTCCTGCACCGCGCCTTCTCCGCGTTCGTTTTCCGGCCCTCGGACGGCAAGCTGCTCCTGCAGCAGCGCGCGAGCGAGAAGATCACCTTCCCGGACATGTGGACGAACACGTGCTGCTCGCACCCGCTCGACGACTTCGCGGAGGAGAAGGAGGAGAGGGACCAGCGCGGCGTGCGCGTCGCCGCGAGCCGCAAGCTCGAGCACGAGCTCGGGATCCCCCCATCCCAGACGCCGGTCGACGGCTTCCAGTACCTGACGCGCATACACTACCTCGCACCCTCGGACGGGCTGTGGGGCGAGCACGAAGGTGCGTGGCTTCCCGCGCGTCGGGGGGCGAGAGCGGGGCTGACCGGCGGGCGGGGCGCACGCGCACAGTGGACTACATCCTGTTCATGACCGGGGACGTCGCGGTGACGCCGAACGTGAACGAGATCCGGGACTTCAAGTACGTCAGCAAGGGGGAGCTACAGGCGATGTTCGAGGACCCGGGTGAGTGTTCTTTGCGTCTGGGGCCGCGTCTGGGGGCGCGCGGGCTCACCTCGCCGCGGGCGCGCAGCGAACTCCTTCACGCCGTGGTTCAAGCTCATCGCGCGCGACTTCCTCTTCGGCTGGTGGGACGAGCTGCTCGCGCGCAAGGATGCGAAGGGCGAGGTGAGCGCGAAGAGCCTCGCAGGCCTCGTGGACGGCGGCAAGGTCGTGAAGATGGTTTGAGCGGGGTATACCTGAAGTTCTTGGGTCTCGGTGCATGTACAACTGAGTTGCTCACGGCGATAGACGTTTTGAATTGATTGCAGAACGCGGTGCTCGGGCGGATCTCGCAGAATCCGTTGGCGTTGTTGGTTCGCACACCACCTACAGTCGAAGATAGCGGAGACACAGCCAGCCGACACGAGCAGCATTGTGGGCCACTTGGTGGCCCACACGCCTGTGCTGGAAACTTCAGGTACCCGGCGCTTCTTCGCACAGCCCGAACCATATGTTGTCTGTTCTGGGGGCTGGACAGAGGAAAGGTTCGAGCACGATATGGACCCCACTGTTTGCGGAAGAGTCCAGAGGGTGGTTTGCGCGACGTCGCATTTTCAAACCACCCTTGACGAGTGCAAGCACCTGGTTCGTTAAGCGGTAGTGCATTTCATTGCCACAGCATTGATTCCTCTTCTTTCCTAGGATTCTGTCGCACAGCTTCACCAGCGTCCTCGGGGCGCACATGCGCCCACCACGTTCCATATGAAGGGGGGCGCTCTCTATTTTCAGCTGCAACCGTACAGCCCGTGGCGATAAACGGTGCTTCAAGGGCGCACAGTGACTCATAAAAAGGCCACGGCGGGACCTTGCTCAGATATCATCCCCATGGCCACCCACCAGTACGGAACCCACCAACCCACCAACTCCACCCGCGCACAACGCAACGCTGCCTGCGAGTCGCTAGAATCAGGCCAGCTTGGGCTTGCCGGCAGACTGCTCACCGTGCCAGCTCCGTCGGCCAGCCCGTGTTCTTCCGTGGAATGTTCTCCTGCGGAGAGGTGGGTAGCCCCGTCGCCTTGCGGCATTCGCATATCGACCACCCGTCAGATCCATGGACGATTTTTCCGAGCATGTCTGTGAGAACGACTTGCCTGCTGTTCCGCAGGTGGATGCCACTATGAGCCGTCCTCTTGCGGACGCGGTGTCACTGCGGGATACGCCCGCCACTGCCGAGGAGTGAGTACTTTCATAAATATCCCTCCACGTCTTGTTTCCGACATACCGCTCGCCTATTAGGGACGACCCCCTCCACATCGTCAAAGTTGACGACGACGCCGACTTCTTCACCCCCAAGGGGCCGAACACCTCGATGACTGGTGGTGTAAAGTCGGTATCCAGGCCTAGGCCTCCTCCGCCCCCTCCTCCGCCCGTCAGGCCCATCAAGAGGTGATAGACCGCACACCGGAGAACGAAGTACAGCAACTATGGTGGATGGGGAAATGATATTCGGGGTTCACTGCGGACGCGAATCATGACATGGACATGGACCAATGATACAGCGGTGCTAGTTTTGTTTGGTGTTGTTCGGTCGCGTACTCTGTATACCCCGCTCTCAGTATGAGCATGTTCTGGACTCTAGGGCTGAAGCGCCGGCACCGGGGCGCTAATGGGCGTCCGCGACGAGCGGCGGTGGCTTGGCATCTGTGAACGCTGTCCATGCTCCCTGCTGCCACTCCATTCCGTCATGTTACAATGCCTGCCTTTCGGTTGTTCCCACAAACACAAGATGCAAAGTGCTCTACAGCAACTAACCAACCCTAAATGGTTCAAGGTCTAAAAACGCAAACAAGTACGTAGCAATGCCAATGCGATTCAAGTCCTCTCCGACGTTCAACTGCTATCGCAGAGCGACTCGTCCGCCTATAGGCTGTTCGTGGCGCGGACGGGGTGCTGTCCAAGACCCGCGGTGTGTGTGATGCTCATTGCTGGTGAGTGGCTTCGTACACCGCTCGTTGGCTAGCATTATACGACGATGTCACATGGGCAGTCTTGCCCTTGGCTGTGTAGTTCTGGGGCGTCAAGAACCCATGGGACCTCCTTTCGTACTCGGAAAACGGTTGCAGGAATGTAGATAGGATCAGCTTGGCTGGTCCAATATTCCCCGCCGCTGCGGTTGGACTGTGTGTGGAAGGTTCCGTGCACGACGTTCGACAGGATGTACGTCTTCTTCGCGCGTTCGGCATCCTTCGCGTCGAGCTGAATTTCATCCTTAAGGAGGGCCCCTGTCGGTGAAAGCCATCTGTCAACTCCACACACGCCCCGTGGTAAACACACCTGCTCTCATAGCCGCGTAGGCTGTGTGTGCCGTCATGGCGCACGGAAGAAGTCGTTACAGCACAGGATGCGTTGACAGTTCCGTGCGCTGGAAAAGTGTATGGCCCCACAGTGCGATGCGTCTGTTGACCGCTTCTTCAAATCTCTAGACGACCGCCCAGAGCGCCTCAGAACGTCAGGAGCCGATAACGACACTCACACTCCCCCATCCCCTCTTCTCCGGACATGCCAAATGTCGACATCCGAGGCTCACAACGAAACCGCGCCAAGTATCGGGCAACGTCTTCTGTGTGCTCTCTCCGGTTTGGTAGCTATGCGTGAGTGGAAGGCTGTCACAGCACCTTCTGTGCAAGAACTCGCGCTGAGCGCAGACGACGTGCTCTTTCAAATCGACCTTTTCCTTGGCCTCCGTCACTCGATTGTATTGCATGACTTCTTCTCGTGAGTCCTTTCCGCACAATGCAGTGTGTGCGCGGCTTAACCAATGGGCGCTGTTCAGGGACTATCAATGAAATTCGCAAACTCGAAGATGGCAGTGTCGGACACATCCTGTGCACCCGAAGGCGCGTTTGCTGTCACGTTCCACTACATCTATCGATCTGGCAATGTCTTGCACCGGATGCTCCACCGCGGACGAGGCTCGAGGTACTCGCGTGGCCCCCTTGTCCGCATTGATTCCACGACGGAACTGTAACTTTAGTTTTATTCCCACCACTAGTTCAACGTGCTTCGTCAGCCCCGTATCATAGAAGGGTGGGTATAAGGGTGGATACAAGGCGCGTCTCCTGACGCTGATGCTCCTGCCGTCGCTATCGCTGGTTTGCTCCAAGCCTCCAACCATCGATCTCTGACCAAATCCTATCGCCCGGTGCGCAACACCCCCTCGCGGCGTTCACTGCATTTCTAATCAGACCGCAGATACCGCTACGATGAACTCGAGTGCCGATGACGCCTCGAAGACGGCCCAGTCTTCCACGCATATCGGACAAGACACCACGTACGCTAGTCTTGCTTCTGAGGCGGGCGGCCCATTCTTACATCTCTCAAATTTCAGAAAACCCAAGATCAAAGCCAACGACGTATCGGCTCGGGCAGACCCGTGCGTTGTTCGCTTTTGAGTATGACAGCGGGAGTCGCTCATTCGTTCATCTCGCGTTGGTCAACCGGCGCAGCATCATGTACGTCTCTGACTATGATACCGTTGGTGCAGCCGCAGGCCTCGGGCTGACTGCCGCTTAGCGAAGAGGACGACGACGATGACGACTACGATATCGAAAGCTTCAGACCAAAGGGTGCAAACAACACCTCCACCATTGGTCCCCGCGGGGTCTCCAAACCTGTCAAGCGATAAAGAATGGGCACTCTCAGCCGCGCGCGGAGCAGTGAGCGCGTCTATGAAAGGGCGGGCCGTGTCCAGACTTTGAACTTGCCTGTTACCCCACGCGCTACAAAGCAGTTGCTAATCACTGCGGCAACCAATACCCTGTAGAGACCCGGACGGCCTAGTGGTTGATTGAGAGTTGGACCGATTAGTTGATGGTCCTGAAACTCCCATGCGGACGCCTCCAGGCATTCTGTAGGGACGGTGAGGCCTGTCGGAGTGCAGGGGTCGGGCGTCGTCGCCTCACAAGGTTCTGGCGCTGGAGCAGGCCCTCTCCAGATATTCCCACAAGGGCGCGGCTGCAGCCTTGCGCCCGATGGCGGTCGGAGGCTGGAAGCTTCGCCCCGGCATCCGCCGCCCCTCGTCTCGAGCCTCGCCCCGAACTTCGGTCACACACCGGCACCCAACCACGCCCCGCCCACACGCTCGAACCGTCCACACAAGCCGCACTCACGATTGTGGCCACCGGTATTCCGGCCCAGAGACCACAATCCCAGCCTCGCCGATGGAGAAGCTCGCTTCTGCATCGACCTTCGCTCGAACCTACTCTCTACTGCCGTCTACGCACCACGTTCCCTCAGCCATGCTCCCAATCTAGGATTCTCGGTGCCATGCTGCGTCGGCCCGCGAAATCGAGACTTTGACCGTATCCTCAGCCGGCGCGATTCTTCGGCGCGTGCCCTGATCATGTGCTTCGAGTGCGTTCTCTGAGCTTTCCCACTGCGGTCAGGATACAAAAGCGATGTGAGTAAAGTGGACCCCGCGTCTTCGCTCCTCTTCGCGTCTTATCGCACATTCGATTCGTCCCGGGTGAGCACCATCATCGTCGAGAATTCGAACGCGTGAGTATCCGACAGAGCGCTGCCTTGCTTTACTCATCTAACTTGCTTCCAAGGCTGCATTCTTCCGCCATGGAAGCGCAAATCGGACCTCCTGGCGCGCCGAGCGATGCGTCAGCGAAGAAACCCGGCCTCAAGTTGCGGTAGGTCAAGCCCATCCTGCGGAGGAATGTGATTCATCGCTGACCCACCTCTGCGACAAGGATGCCTTCTCCAGACAAAACAAATCACAGTGTGGAGTAGGTCGCACAGGAAATGATACCGTGCGCAAGACTCAGTGACGCACGCCCCCACAGGGACGATAGTCAATGGTCAGACGAAAGCGACGAGGAGTTTCGGTCGAAGGCCCCAAACGACCGCATGACCGCGACTCCGCGCACTCCGAAGACCCCGAAGAGCCCGAGATCTCCTACGAAGCCAGTCGCGCGAGTGGCAGTCAAGCCTAAGCCGGCTCGGGCAGACGACAAAGCTGCAAAGGCGACAGACGTGGCGACCAAGTCCGTGACCGATTCCAAGCGAGGAGCGAAGTAGAGAGCTGGAGGACCCGCCGCCGACCATGGGCTCGAGCCCCGCGGCCTCGAGTCCAAGTTCGGGCGGGCACGTCTTGAATATAACGTTGGAGCACGCCAAACTTGTATTTACACTTTGACATCGGTCGTTCGGCGCGCCCCGTTCCCAATCGCCGACAAAGTCGAGGAAGCCAACCGCACGCGCGCTCATCCTTTGACAGGGCAAAACAGGGTTCAGATCCTGTACCTCCTTGCCAAAATGAGCCCCAGCAATGTGGCCAGATCTGTGCGGTGCACAGTCGCAGGGTGGACAAGCGCAGGGTGGATCCCCGACTCATAAGCTCGAGCGTTGAGGCTGGACCGGCAGCACTCTCCCTGCTCTGCCCGCGTCCTCGTCCTCAGTGCTCCCACTTGCGAATCAGTTCTCGGCATCCGCCATGTCCGTCGACGACCACACCACACCCCGCGCCGATTTCGCCACGCTGGACTCGGTCACCGTCAAGGCCTCGGCCAATGGGTTGACTTTGACAGAGGTGCATGTGGCGGAGAGTACGACGTACGTCCTTGTCCATCGTGCGGCAGTGACACCGTCCCTTTCCTCAACAATGTGCTCTGCGCTCCCAGAAATAGAGTGCTGATGACCACAACGGTCGTGAGCTGCGTTGAGGCGAATACCAGGTCAGCAGCGCCAGACACACTCTACCGGAACGGTTTACCCACCCCATACTGCAGCGATTCCGATTACGACTCCGATGTCGACGACCTCGTTCCAAAGGGACAAGAAACTCCACCCAGTAAAGGCCCTCAATCCAAAAAATCCGCGCCCAAGAACCCGTCTGCAGAGAAAAAGAAAAAGGAGGCGGCGGCGGCGGCGGCGGCGAAGGGGAAAGCGCCAGAGAAAGAGGAAAAGGCAAAGGTAAAGGGGAATAAGAAGGCAGGCGGAAGTTCGGAGTAGAGGGATGCAGGCTTGGCACTCAAGGATCATCGCGCGAATACTTTGAATTGGAATTGGATCGTCTGGGACTGGGTGCCCATAAATCTCTCCTCCAGGCCGCAAACGAGGCGAAGTGTCACGCCGCTTGAACTTCTTGTGTGCTTGAGTACTTGAGTAGGTGCTGACCGACGTCGGATCACAGCCTTGCTTGTCCTGTCCTTGTCGGTGGCCATGGCATTGGACAAGAACAGTGAAGAATACGCTCCTCGGCTGATAAACTTGCTCAGCAGACACTGTGATGACCTCGAGATGCTACCGAAGACCGGCATATGTGAGATGTTGAGGTTCCTTCGATAGGTCTTCTCATATTGCCAGTGTAGTCTCCGAAGCTCCCGAAGATGACCTAAACATTCGTGAGTTCATGAGTCATGACCACGCAGGCAAAGCCGAAAGTTGAAGGCGAAGAGACGAACCATCGGCTTAGCGAGGGTGGTGAGGTGTGTTGGCAGTGAGACCGCTGTTGGTCATTTGGCGCCTAGTGCTCATCCGGTGATCGGTCCGCAAGCCGCTGGCGCAGCGCCACGCCGCGTACCGCTCTGCCGTACCATGCCCATACCCAACTTTCAACTGCACAGGATTCACTTGTGTTTTGTTGCGCGGGCCGACACGGAGCTTTGGGACTAGTGTCGGCACGAATTCCGCTTCCTCCTGAGCTCAGTGTGAGTCCATATTTTCTCTTCCGTATCAATTCGTCTCTCCATCTAAGTTACTTCGGTCACTGTATGTAGCCAAGGCGATAGTACTGACGCCGTTCGTTGGCTGACACGGATAAAGCCCCTCAACTGGATTCGTCGACGGCGAATCACAGAGATGGACATTCCTTCGACCAAGGCCTCCGACCCTCGAGGACATTCCCTCTGCCCTCAAGCTTGGCTAAAACCCACCTCAAGAGCCGGCCGCACCCTGGTGTATAAGCCATCAATACAACGGATACTCTGCAAGTCACCGGCATTGGACATTGTCCGCGATCAGCGCGAGACTGCCATCACGCATGTTTTCCACATCCTCACGACAGGACGCAACGCGGCAGCTTCGATGCATAAACTAGGCTCCACGACGGTCCACCTCCGTGAACTCAGGAGCGACCGTTTCGGTCGCCCTTGGAGGACCTGGCAGGCCATCTGACGCCCCTTCAAGTTTGCCTTACACGCCCACGACCGCCCGTCGGAGGTGCGCGCCTGCCACGAGGGCGGCCATGGCCCCCGGCGGGCTTACGCGTATCTGGGGCGAACCCTCCCCGAGGTGTTCAGTATAAATCTACACCGCCTCGTCGCTCTCGGGCCCCAACCCGCACACTGCCCTTCCCCGCAAGACCCGCGTCGACTCCGCGCCTCAGATCTCAGAACCCTTGCTCTCCCTGGTACGTGACCGCATCCTGGGACTTCCCCCGCGCGCTGAAAGGACCTCCCCGCCAGAACGGCGCCCACCCGCCTGCTACCATTCCCCAAGGTAAAGCCCTATTCTTGATGCCCGCGCGGGCATCACGCCCTCACGCGTCTGCCGTCCTCCTGCCGCCCCCGTGTGCTCACCCCTCCCCGTCTAGCATGATCGCCCTGTCCTCCTCGCCACTTAACATGGCCCGGAACGAGGTCCCGGTCGCCCCTCCCCCCCTTCCCAGGTCCGCCGGCCTTCGAACCCACTCCCTCCCCAGAGGCCCATCGACCCGCCGACGCAGTCGACGACGTAACTGGCCCCGCCCGAGCCCGCTCGTCGTGCACGAAATCGGCCGTGCAGACGGACGACTGGGGGCGCGGCGGCGACCATCAGAGGGGAGGTTGATCGGAAAGACCGCACTCCGTGTCGTAAAAACGCAGTCGTTGTACGATAACATTGAGGAAAAGACCCGATGCCACGGCACACTCCCATGTTCTCGCGGGTCGGTCTTGTTCACGGGAGACGTGCGAGCGTATCCCTGCGGCCGTAAACGCTCTCGATGGCGCAATCCCGAAGCACCTCGATGCCGAGCGTCGTGGCCGCTGCTGCTGCTCCCGGCGAGCCGGGCGCGCTGGTAGTACGGCGGGCGCACCACTGCGGCGGACGAGAAGCCGCGCAGCATCGAAGTCTGGTCAGGCTGCGTTCTGTGGCGCTCTCTGGTCGCGAGCCTCGTCCGTTCGCGCTCGGCGGCGCGGGTTCTCTCACCACCCCGGACGCTCACGGAGCGTCGAGAAGCCGAGGGCGTGGCGGCGGCATGGCTGTCTGCCACATAAACTTGGCGCGCCCGCTCACCGCGGACACCGTCGTTATCACAGGTCCTCCTTGCGTGTATTCTCCGATATCGGGATCAGGTGCCGTCGAACTCTCTCCAGAGCGGACCAAAGTTGATGCGACCAGGGAAGCAAATGCGGGAGTCAGACAGATTTACTGTCTATGTGCAGCGCAGCGCAAAGCATGCGCGGTCGATACAATCAGCAGAGTCATAGTAATAGTATCAGCGTCTCAAATACATCTTATGGTAACAACGAAGCGTAGCAGACCTTCATGAGTAGTACACCTTGTACACGTACAGTCTATGAAAGAACATCGTCGTAATGTACGTCGCGATCGTAAATCTCGTATATCATGTACTGGAAAGAAAACGTCGCGTCCCATCGCCCGGCGATGGGCAAATGCCCGTCGGCTTGTCTGGCTGTTCAGACCGGGATCGGCATGGGAGGGTCGGGGTGATCCCTGCGACTCTGGCGACTTGAAGGCCGCCTGCCCCACCCCCGTTCATCATCATCATCTCCTTCTGGCTGGGAACGGCGCGCCACGAATTGTTCCGGAACACCCACATCTCTCTGCGGGAGCGAATGTCGAGCAGAGAGCGGGTGCCCATGGGCACGCTGCCGCACATGCGGAAGCCGTTTAGGTGGAGGAATCGAAGCACGAACGCCTTCAGCATGTTCTTCTCTACCGTGACTGCGGGGTTGGACAGGGTGAGCACGCTCACGTCGAACGAGGAGAAGAGGGCAAACGCACCACCATAGCTGCCCCGCTTCACCTCAAATATGTGCGATCCAACGTCGGTCATACGGTCGACGCTCACCCGCCGCGGAAAGTAAGCGCGTAGCTCCGAACCCATCCGCTGGGTGAGTTCAGGATCAGCGTGGAATATAGTAAGTCTGTCGCCAGAGTTCGAGATCATGATGGCGAAGCGTCGATTTCCTCAGGTTCGTGTTTCAAAAAGACGAGTCGGGGGGTTTTCCACTGCACGTCGCGATAGTGCGAGCTCTGGTGACTACGGGTCCCTCACGTACTGGGTTTCCGGCGTCGATTGTTGCCTGATAATGGTAGCCCTGAGGGGATTGGCCGTTTTAGTGGGAGGGGAGCAATGAGCAATGCACAGAAACATACCATGCGAGCGAGAACACTGTACATGGTGACAATAGTTCGTCCGACCCTACAAGCAGAGCGGGTTTGATATAGATCAGAGAAGGAAGTGGCTGCTACGTACATCGCGAGGTCGAGATCGCTCGACGCGTTCCATGGGCTTGCCACAAACTGGACGGACCGCTTCGTCTTGCTTTTGCTGCGATCAATGGAATGGATGCCGTGGGGCCAAGTGATGAGGGCCTCCTGGTTGAGCTCCCCGAACTCGTCTTCGTCCGTCATGTTCTCGATCTCGAGCTGGTCCGAGGACCGGAGGCTGAGGAAGACGTGCACTAAGCGGCCAAAGGCACGGCAGCGGCAGCAGCAGCCCCCCAGGTTCGGCTCACGCTCCGGGTGCGGGAAGAGGAACGCGCGGGTACTCACGAGGCTGCCAGGCGGGGGCGCGCATGCGCGAGCCGCCGGAGCGCGTCCGCTGGCGGTGGACCGCGTCCTGGCTCCGTCCGCGGGAGATCTGCTGGGTGAGGGACGGGGCGGCGTCGCTCATCGAGGGCGGGTACTCGGGCGTGCGCGTGCGCTTGAGCGCGGACTTGAGCGGGCGGCCGGTCGCGATCATCCGGCCGGGGGTGGAGGAGCGCGAGAGGTCGCGGTCGAGGGGGCGGGGGCGGCCTGCGCCCGGGGTGCTGGGCGGCATCGCGGCGGGGTACCTCGGGAACGGCTGGGCGAGGGGGCGGGGCCGCCGTTGGCCTGGGGGTAGGCGTAGCCCTGGTATGCCTGCTGGTAGTATTGGTGCTGGGCGAAGCCTGCGGGTGGCTGGGCGTAGTAGCCGCGCTCGGAAGGGTAGGCCTGCATGCTGGGAGAAAGGCGTGGGAGGCGACCAGAGAGTGAGCGGGCGAGAAGACGGAAGCGGGTCAGAGGAGAGGCGGAAGGCGGGGACAGCCAGAGCGCGGAGGGAGCGGGCAGAGGAGAAGGGAGGGCGGTGGACTGAGCAGGCGTTTTGGAGCCACAACTGGCGCCTGCGAACCGTTGAAACGAGGCGCGAGGCAGGCCGCGGCCGCGCGCAAGGCGCAGCGAGCACAGCCAGCGCGACACGGCGGCCGGGCGTTGGGAGATGTGTGTGCACAGAGCAGCCTCTCGAGCATTCCGCCGCACCCAGAGCGATCGTCTTTCCCTCCTCCCCATCTCAGAACTACCAGTGCTGGATCCAATGTCGGCCCTCTAGGCGGTCTGCCAGCGTCTATTGCATGTGCCCGGCCCGTGTAGACGCTCAGACGCGCTGGGGCACACCGGACGACTGCGAGAAATCCCACTCGTCAGACTCTAGTCATCTTTCTCCTCCCCCTTCACCATGGCCTCCTCCTTCGCCCAGTGGATTCGCTCCCCCGCCGCCATCAAGTACTTTTGCAGTGCGTAGCTATCTCGCTCCTCTTTTTTCTGCGACCCGCTCACGCCGTTTCACAGGCACGCATTTCTGGGGCCCGGTCCGTGCGGTACAGCACACCCGTGTTGCACGGTCTCACCATTCCTTGGCTTTTCCAGGTCGCCAACTGGGGTCTTCCGCTTGCCGCCCTCGCAGATCTGAAGAAGGATGAGGATGTCATCTCGGGGCCCATGACGACTGCCTTGGCGTCATACTCGTGAGCCTTTCCGTTCGCACTTTCGCCGCTTCGCCAATGTTCAATTCCGCTCCCCGCTCCACCCAGCATGGTCTTCATGCGGTTTGGTACGTCCCCGTGTTCTTTTGCGGTTGGATGCTTTTGTTCAATCCGACTCCGCCTCTGCAGCATGGCGCGTACAACCCCGCAATTACTGTTGTTCGCGTGCCACGCGACCAACGCAACCGCGCAGTCAGTCCAGGGCTTGCGGTTCGTCAACTATTGGTACATGGGAGGGAAGGACAAAAAGGATGCGGCGGCCATCGCTGCGCCGCCCGCATCTGCTTCGTAGATTGCTGGCGAGGAGGATCTGAGGCCTGAAGGTTACCGAGGAGGACATGGCCGAGTTGGCTTCTTCAGGACCGCACCAGGACCACCTGCTATTCACTTGCACGTCGTTGCATGCTTTTCCCGTCTATAACTTACCCATATAGTAGAAACAGTGATAAAATCTCTCATGCCTACGATCGCGTACCCAAGAGGCATATACCCACACATCCTCGTCCAACCGTCGTGAGGGCATTTCACCAGAAACCATCGTCCGCATCGCGACCCTTGCCTTTCTTCCCTCCCTTCGTCTGTGCCAACACCTGCCGCTCGTACATCTCTGCAATCTGCTCGGACGTGTCAGCCCGGTCGACTGCGACACGCGCGTGGTGAGCGGACGCACCTGCTCTGGGCCCGTCGCGTCGTCCGCGCCCTTGTCCTCACGCACGCGAATGAACCGCGGAAAACGCAGCGAGATCCCGCGCTCCTCGACGATGCCCTGCGCCGCGGTGTAGATCGGGCTCAAGCTGAGGTCCGCCGCGAGCACCTCCCACACCACCTTGGGCTCGACCCACACGTCCGGCTTCGCCCCGCCCACCTTCACATCCCCTCGCGGCACGGCGGTCTCGAGCGGCGACAGCGCGCCGTGGTGCGCCTGCAGCGCCTCGTCCGAGAACCCCGTGCCGATCTTGCAGATCGTTTGGTATTCCTCCGAGTCGGCGTCGTAGCAGGCGAGGAGGAAGGCGCCGTAGACGTTGGTCCGCTTGCCCTTGCCGTGGTAGGCGCCGACGACGACTAAGTCGAGCGAGTCCCCGGCGCCGGCCAGGTAGTCCTTCTTGAGCTTCAGCCAGTTCACGGTCCGGCGCGAGGGCTCGTAGCGCGAGAGCTCGCCGTCGAGCATCTTGACCATCAGGCCCTCGCAGCCGTCCTTGACGGACTCCTCGAGGAACGTCTGGATCTCGTCCGTCGTGTCCGCGTCCGAGGCCTTGGCGAACTGGAACTCGAGGTCCACGGGCCGGAAGTGCTCCTGAAGCAGCCGGCGACGCTCCGCGAAGTCGAGGTGGAGGAGCGGCTGCGGACGGAAGGCGGGAATTAGGCATTTTGCGCCGGGATCGGGGGAGTGGGCTCACCTCGCCGTTGAGGTATAGCAGATCGAAAGCGAAAAGGCAAACTCGGACTTTAATGTCCTCGACCTTGACGTCCTTGCGCTTCCGTCGACTGAGCTCTTGGAAGGGAAGTAGCTTCGCAGTATCCACGTCGATGGCGACTGCCTCGGCATCGAAGACGAAGGTCTTCGTGCCTTCCTTCACGCACTACGGAAGGAAAAGGTCAGAGAATGGGTCAAGCCAGGGACAGATAGAATGAATGGAGCGACAAGACTCACACGCGGCAATTGCTCCATGAGGTCGGGATACTTCTTGCTCATGTCTTCAGAGTTTCGACTGAACACGGCGATGCTTCCGTCTTCAAGCTTGTGAACCTACGGCGGGCACTCAGCAACACAATGGTATGATGGAACCACCAACCCACCTGTGCGCGTTCTCCGTCGTACTTGTACTCGCAAGTGAACTTCTTGCCCTCGAACTTATCCAAAACCTCGCCGATCGCCTTAGTTGGCTTCGCCAGCATGGGTTTCAATGGCACTCCAGGTGTAAGCTTGCACTCCTCTCGGAGCCCGTCGAGCCAGCATTCAGAAGCGCGGGAATGACAAGGTCGTAGTTGGGCAGTTCGCTGTACACTTGCTTCAGGATGCCCGACGCTTCCCCAGTCGTGCCGTTATCTTCTCCATGTTCAGCTTCTTGCTCGCTAACAGAAGGGCGTCAATATAATCCAACATACAGCACTTGATGCACCCGCCTGCTTCCTGCTCGGCGAGAAGAGCAGCATGTGAAAGCGCGACCAAGACAGTGCGTTCGGCGTTGCCTATCCGAAGCTTTCCTTCCAGACTCCGAATAATATACTTCGCCTCTTGTCCTTGACATGAAGCTAGAAGTTTGGTAATGATAGACACTTTCTTGTTTTGCGACTGAGACCGGGGTCAGTCAATCCTAACGTAAATGTGCACCATTGGCCTTACCGAATGGCCGCTGCTCATCGCAATCTCTTTAAGATTCTTGAACACGACTGGCAGCGTCAGAGGCTTCGGTTTGAACAATGTCTTCTGGCTATTCTTGGAGTTCTGGATAGGACATCAGAGACGAACAATATTCCGTTGCAAACGTGCGAACCATTGCTACAAGTCCGAGGTCGCCTTCCTTCTTCAGGTCGGCTTTGACGACAGCCGTACTGCGGCCAGTGGACTCGGTGATAGCCTTGATGAGAAGGCTCTCTCCGATACCCAACTCAATACCCATGTAGTCGGGGCACAACTGAAGGAGTCTTATGAGGCGAACTGATTATCTGAGACAAGTCACATACTCGGTTGATGCACAGGTAGACGGCTTGTAACAAACTCTGCGTGTCCCCCGTTGCTCGTCGGCGAATCACTAATAGGAAGAAAGAGGTCAACAAAGCTGTCTTCTCAAGGCGCTTTGTGGTTGCCTCAATGAGCCCGAACACCTTGGCCAGAGCGGCGTAAGGCACGCTGATGAGACGGTCAGGACACTTTGGATGCGTCAATGTATGGGAAACGTACGGCTCTCCAGGCTTCCAACCGTTCGGGAGGTCGACATCTTGTGTGCGGGATAGTGCCTCTTGTGCACTGCACACGCCTGTGAGAGGAAGCCACAGGAAAGCTCAGGAACTCACCTCTGTGAGGCCATGCCTTCTTCTTCTTCTTCTTCTAGTTCGTCCAAGTCTACTTCCTCCTCCCCCTCATCAGCATCCTCTTCCACGGCCGAAGACATGGCGACGTCTCCCTCCTCTGGTTCATCCGAAGGAGCTTCCTGGACTTTGCCCTTCGACCTGGACGGCGCACTGACGCCGCTGGTCTTCGGCTTCGGCTTGACACTGGGACCGCCGGTCTTCGTCTTCGCAGACGACTTGGAGGCGGAGGGGACAGCATCATTGCTCGCATCTGTAGCAGCTTTGGTTTCGGATGCGCGGCTGACGAGACGCGACGGTCCCGCTGCTCAGCGGCGGTTCAGCGACCACAACAGCCCATATTGGATCGCGCACACCCACGTTCGGGAGCGTCCTCGTCGTCGGACTCCACGATCCTGCGCTTCTTGGCAGCCGGGTTCTTCACTTTCGGAGCGCGCACCGTTAGAATGAGATGGAACACAGACCGCAGCACGAACTCACCTTCCTTCGCGGGCGATGGTGAGCGAGGGGCTGAGGTGGAATCAGACGGGGACTCTGGGGCGGTGGCACCGGAGACGCACCTGCGGCAGCGCCTTTGTGCTCTCTTCGGCAACCTCTGAGCTCTTCTCTGGGCCACCGCCTTGGTGCTCCGCTTCCTCTTGCCTCCAAACGCGTCCTTGAGGGTGGTTTGGACAGGTGCCTGGGTGTCTGGCTTGCCAAAGAACTTCCCTGTGGCCGCAGTTAGATTACATCAAGCAGTATGCATAGCAAGCATACCTAAAGTTTGCTGGCGCCCCATGGCAATGCAGTGAACGTAGTGTGCGGTGAAAGGTGGGGCGGACGCGACGGAATGCGGAACGCGGCTTTGACGCGTGCTGTGACTGTTACCAGCATGTGTGACTCTACGCGACACGCCAAGGAGATCGGCGGCCTCTCCAGACAAGCCTGCAAAAGACAAGCAGACAGAGGCAGTAACACAATGGCAGGTTGAAGACAGGGACCAGGATTGCATAGGAATGTGCGAGAGCCATGGGCGGTGGCCACTGCGACGTGACAAGCGAAGTGACAGACGCGCCGCGCGCGAGCGCACTTGGTCTACCTCTGCCTTGACCAATGCCTTCACTCACGACCCTGCACCACATGGCGCACTCCGTTTTCCGTCACAGGCTTTCACCAACACAAAGCCCATGCTCATCACATGAGTCGATTGTGCTCGGACAGATGTCCCCGTGCGCCCTCACCTGCAGTGCGGAGTTGCCTGTTCATGCATGGCACCCGCTCTGATCAGTTTTTGAGTTCCGATACAGCCTTCGTGTACTGACCATCTCGCCCGAAGTCAAACGCAATCATGGCTTCCTCCCTTCCGTCCATTTGGTGTCCTCATCTGCGCTGCCCGGAATATAGCAAGTTCCACCCACACGCCCCTTCTGCCCGGCTCCCGGTATCAACATCGTGGCCGTTTCTGGTGGCATTGCGAGATATAGTTATGCCATCCACAACCTCCGGTGAGGGAGCTCGTCCAGTTCCCTCCTGCTCGACCTTCCTTCAGCGACTCTCCCCAGCGCCCGCGAGTTTGCAGCATCCCTACGGACTCGATGGATGTCCTCACGTCGGCGGTCATTGGCTTGGAGGTGCGTTACTCCGGTACATTACTTGACGGACCGGGCATAATGTAATGCGTGGTCCGCCCAGGCCACAAACATCATTCTATATCTCCTTCTCATATGCACCCCAGCACGAAAGCATTCTATGGTTCAAGGCCTCATCATCTGCTGTCTCCTTCGCTCAGTTCTGGACGTTGTCATGCCCCTTGTCTACAAGGTCTCGCCTTCACAGCTGGACAGCAGGCCTATAGAGTCCCCGTCACTGGCCACCCTGTGTGTCGCACAATCTATCCTGTGAGTTGACGGGGGGTGGGTGTAAATAATGATCAGCATTGACTGCTATTTCAGGCTCCGATATGCTACGGTAGTAAAGGCGGCCTTCGCGGTCAGCTTCACTTTGGTGATTCCCTGTTCTTACACGATCAAGGAGCAAACCTGCTTACTCCTATGCAGCCATTACTCTACTTGGCATTGTGCCAGCTTCAACCGACCCGTAGTGCCGATGAATTTCCTCGGCTCACGAAGAATTACGTTGGTGCGCTCTGCGCTGGGCCCTTCAGTGAGTAGGGTTGGGCACTCTCTGTGAGCTGCCTTGACTATTTGCCAACTAAAACACAGTATGGGCTCTCCCGGTGTTGATCACTCCAATCGGGCCTATTGTGAACGGTACACCCACTGATGTCGAGTTCAACATCGTGAGTAAAACTTCTTTGTTTTCGAGCTGGCGTTACGATTTTACCCTGAACAGACATCATGCTACTTCGAAGACCCGGCTTTTGCGATCGTTTCCTTGGTCTTCACCCTCGTGCCGCTCGCGGTAGCCGTCACGCTTACGGTGCTGATCGGTGTCGTCATCTGGCGGAACTCGCAGACTATGCTAGAGCGCTCAGGCTGGCATTTCATCAAGACTTCCCGCTTTATTCGCTTCACCGCCCTCGTCTTGGTGACCATAGTGTCTATGGCGTTGTATACTGTCGTTCTCACGCGGTGGATGTTGAATCATCGCCGATGGAATGGGGAACATCAAATGTGGACGCGGGATAAGTTGTGGCTCTTCGCTGGTCGGACAAGCGTCATATGGGAAGGTAAGTTCTCCATGATCTGATCTACATCATACACAACTCGAAACTTTTGCATAGCGGTCACTCCTCTCATCTTTTTTGTGATTTTCGCGGCACAAGAGGAGATATACGAGACCTGGTTGGTCTGGCTGTCGCGTTTTGGACTGCCGAGTAAATGGTTTCCAAGCCATCACTCAGGAACTGGCCTTCAAGTGGCTGGACAACATGGTATGACATCACATCCACATGGACACTACGGACCGTACTGACCATCCTGATAGTGATCTCACATGCGAACGTGTCCTCGTCGACAGTATTCGCTCGCCCACTAGACAAACAGCACCCAGCCTCGCCTGCGTTGCCGGCACATCCCAAAAAGATCCTCGCACGCGCACGAGCCTCTTCCCACTTCCGGCAAGGATATCAGCACCACGGAAGCCGCTGTGGACAAACTCAGTCTGTACATGTGGACAGCGGACATCCCCTCCCTCCACGATGTAAACCAGACGATGTTTTCACATCACCCGATGGTATGTCTCGGTTTCGATCGACCTTGTTGAATGGCCTGCCAATGGCAACGTCTGGTAGCCAGGCTTCGAATATCAGTCGTTATACGGACCACAGAGACATCAGATTCGAACCAGTGAATACATTCTACAGTACGTGATGCCCATCGGGGTCGTCCAATGTTTCTGCGAATGCGATACCATTGAGTGTATCTGTATTATATTTGAGGCTCTGTTCAACAATGTCACCCTTGGACTATCACTCCGTTTTCGATCATTGGTACAGAATTGGATGGTATTATCACGCGGCATTATAGGACAAATGTGGTACGAAGGACTTGCTAGTGTGTCTGGACAGAATTTCTGGCAGCGGTGACCTCAGAGCTCCGTTCAGGAATAGACGCCCTGGAGGCTGAAGCCGGCAGTCGCCGAACTGTACAGTTTATTGATGGTGGCTGGGCGGCAATATATTTGGCGCCCGTGCCCCGAAGCTTCAGCAACAAGCTAATCTGACTGGTCCATCCCTCCCATCCTCAAGACACCGCCGCACACCATGGCCGAACAGGTATGCATGTCATTTGCACATTGCGACTTTACACCCCTGACGACGTCGCTTTTTAGATTGAGAAGGCTTTCCAGAAGCAGCCTATCTTCCAAAACGCGAAGGCTCGCGGTGCGTCCCTAAGGTGTCTGAGGATGGCTCGGGAGGATGTTCATGGAGAGTGCGTTCGTAGGCGGTAAGAAGGTCTCCACCAAGGAGAAGCGGTGGTACAAGGATGTCGGTCTTGGCTTCAAGACTCCTGCGGAAGCCATCCAGGGTACCTACATCGGTATGTCTTGAAGTGTCTCTTGCATTACCTGTCGGCAAACCTTTGGATCAGACAAGAAGTGCCCCTTCACCGGCGAGGTCTCGATTCGTGGTCGCATCCTTACCGGTCGTGTCGTGTCCACCAAAATGACCCGCACGATCATCATCCGTCGGGACTACCTCCATTACATCCCCAAATACAGTGCGTTGATATGCTCCCGTTTGTTTTATGCGCTCGATCCTCAAGGCCTCGTTTCTAGATCGTTACGAGAAGCGTCACAAAAACCTTGCGGCACACCTATCACCAGCTTTCCGTGTAGAGGTCGGCGACCAGGTCACTGTTGGTCAGTGCATTATATCGCCTGTAGTCAAGTTTTTGCGTGCTTATCCCACGCAGGCCAGTGTCGGCCGTTGTCGAAGACGGTGCGTTTCAACGTCCTCCGTGTGTCGAAGAACAAGGCGGCGGCGAAGACGTTTGGCAAGTTCTGAGGAGGCTGCCGAGCGACTGCATCGACTTCAGGGGGCGTAGTAGGATATGGTATTATTGTTTCCTCATGTGCTATGACTGCATCAAAATGACACTGCATCCATGCGACGACAACCGGTATGAGTGTGCTGCGAGTGTGTGCATTGTGTGCGAGGCGAGCGAGGGACAGGCACTGGGAGAGGAGCGCAGGAGCGAGGCCATGGCGGAGGGAGTGCCAAGCCGCGGGTGGCGGGGGAGCGGAGGACCAAACAGTTGCCAAACAAGGATGAGGGCGTCCCGACGGTTGGGCCGAGTCGAGGAACGCTGGCTCTGGCGTCCACCACCGCCCTACTTGCCGTCCTCCCCCTCACTCTGTCCTGGTGTTAGTGTACCATATCTTCACGTTCTTACGACGCCCCATACCCCGTCCACCATTCCTTTCCCCACCTAACCCCCACTCTCTGTCAAGCTGGCGCCAACACTCCTCTCCGTGTTCACCTCTCGACTCTCGAAGTCCAGGTCTCAGTCACCTCAGCCTTCGTCGCCCTCGAGCGGTCCAGGAAACCTCCCGATGGGACAGCAGCAGTCCAAGAAGTCGAAGAAGGGCAGCAAAGACAAGGATAAGGAGGGCAGTACCGACGCTGGAGCTCCTGATGCCCCGAGCGCCGACTCCAACGATACGTCCGCCGCCAGCCTCTCCCGCGCGACGGGCTCCAAGGACCACGCAGCCAACGGGAATGGCCACGATGTCCTTGCGACGCCATCGACACCTGCCATGACGATCACAAACCCCGAGGGCGGGGCGGTCGTCCCAAACGGGAGTGGTTCAAGACCCCCCGGCTCTCCGAGCAGTTCTCCTAATGACGGCCTCGCCGACAACTCAGGCAAGAGTCCATCGGTCACATCATCTCCCCTGGCTCATGGCAAACCTGCTCCCCTCGATATTCCTATCACCCATACCATACTTTCCACCTCTCCAGGTTATCCCACCCCCGGGTCGACGAACAGCTTCTCTATCAACGAACCGTCGAGCGTCACGAACAAGGCGAACGGGAAGGATGCTGTGAAACAGCTGGACATCGATGACATGATCCAGCGGTTGTTGGATGTCGGGTACACGGGCAAAGTGAGCAAGTCGCTCTGTCTCAAGAACGCAGAGATCGTCGCAATTTGCCAGGCTGCCCGTGAAGTGTTTCTCAGCCAACCGACGCTCATTGAGCTTTCACCACCCGTGAAGATCGTTGGCGACGTACATGGGCAGTATTCCGACCTTATCCGCCTGTTCGAGATGTGCGGATTCCCGCCGGCGGCGAACTACCTGTTCCTAGGCGACTACGTGGATCGAGGGAAGCAAAGTCTTGAGACCATCCTCCTTCTCCTTTGTTACAAGATCAAGTACCCCGAGAACTTTTTCCTCCTCCGAGGTAACCACGAGTGCGCAAATGTCACCAGAGGTACGTCTCCTGTCTACACACCCCGGCGTCTCTCCGTCTTACACGTCCAGTGTACGGCTTCTACGACGAATGCAAGCGCAGGTGTAACCTGAAGACCTGGAAGACATTCATTGACGTCTTCAACTGTCTCCCCATTGCCGCCATCGTCGCGTCGAAGATCTTCTGCGTGCACGGCGGACTTTCGCCCTCTCTGCACTCTATGGAGGAAATCAAACGGATACAGCGACCAACAGACGTCCCCGACTACGGCCTCCTGAACGATCTGCTATGGTCAGACCCTTCGGATACCGCAGTGGACTGGGAAGACAACGAACGCGGAGTCAGCTATTGTTTCGGAAAGGCCGTCATCAACGACTTCCTCTTGCGGTATGACATGGACCTCATCTGCCGAGCACACATGGTTGTGGAGGATGGCTACGAGTTCTGGAACGACCGGACTCTGGTGACCGTATTTAGCGCGCCCAACTATTGCGGAGGTGAGTCATAATTTGTCCGCGACCTCGTGCGCTACTGAAAGCATTCCCTCAGAGTTCGATAACTACGGCGCATGCATGAGGTTTGTGCCTTCCGTCGCTGCATCGTAGGGCCGTCTTCTCACTCCCATGCAGTGTGTCTGAGGAGCTCCTCTGTGCGTTCGAATTGCTCAAGCCTCTAGATGGACCGGCACTACGAAAAGAGATGACCAAGGCCAAGAGGAAGAGGTTTGTCACGTCAACTTCTTGCGTCGACTAGGTTCTCACTGTCGCTGCCCGCAGCATGATGGCCAACACGACCTGATCGTGTTTTGATATATGTGCTTGGAGGGTGTCTATACGAGTATAATCGCCAACGGAGTGTCTACCCACATCCGTCCCGTGCGTGGTCAAAGCCAGCCTCCCCCCTCCGAGCATAGACTTCCGCGCATCGCCCGCTGGGAACGTCGACACAACATATGGAGTAGGGCTGGCCAATCGACCGCGTGCGCGGACGGCAACTTGTCGGTCCGCCCATACTTAACTTAACACGTACCCTCGTCATCGTTGTCTCGCTCTCTCCAGTGCTGTTGGCCACTCTCAGGGATCACCGTTTGTGTACACACGCCGCTCATTGCACTCTCCACCTCGACGTCTGTGTCCACGCACCCTCTGTCTGTCTGTACGTACGTGCCCCATTCCCTTCGTCTATGTCGATTGTCCATGTCGTTTGGATCCCCGGTTACCCCTTCGTCTGTGCTGTAGCCCATCTGCCCGTCCGTTTCCTCACCTCCTCCTCTACCCTCACTTCATCACCTCTCTCACTGATTTCTTCGCCCCAAAACTCTCGCGCTTATTGGTTTTTGCGGGGATCGGATATCCTGGAACTTCCTCCCTCGCCCTGCCCGCGACCCGGCTGGACCCCTAAGGGCGCCATCGTTCGCTAAGCACCGCAAACGACGCTCGCTCAATTCGAGGCCGACAAGCGTCCGAGAGGGACGAACGGCAACATAGTCGTAGAGTTCATGCCGCCCGGGGACGAGCTTCTTGGAAGGGAGAAGCAGAGCCGCGTGCCGGGATGCCAACGAAGCCGCCGAGGCGTTCGTGCTCCAACGCTCGCACTTACTGCAGTACTGGTCCGCGTGAGCGGTGAGGCAAATCTGCTTCTCGCGCGCACGAGGCTCTCCAACAGTTGCGTGTCCCTATCACGGCAACCTCATGCGACGCGAGCCACACGCGAGCCCTGGATTTCCTCGGCGGGCCACGGAACCATCCTTGACACGGCTTTCCCAGACCTCCACCGGTGTCTCCTTCCGGAGTATCACGCGCGCGTCGGTCGCCCTTGACATTTTGCTGTTTAGCGCCCTTCAGCGCAACGCAGTGCGCGGGTTTTGCGCGCCGGGTAGGCTCGCGACGAACACAGACGTGATGTGCGCGAAGTGCGGCCTGATGCGAGACCACGGTTGGAGAGATGCTGCGACACACGGTGCGGAAACGCGCCGGATGAGGGACAGGAGACATCGACAATGCGGAGATGGACGATGGAGACGGAAGATGGAGTGTCTCTTTGGCTCGTGCGATCGATTTGTATGCGAAATGACAGGGCCTCCAGTGGGCAGAAGGGCGGTGGCGCGATAGAGTGCGGTGTGTGAGCCGCAGCGCGGTTGCATGGCAATCGGTGGCGAAACGGACGTTACCTTGCACCCCTACGCTGACAGAAGCCGCTATCTTCCCTTCATCATATCATATGCCAGAATCCCGAACGCGAGGACGATGGATCCACATCCCAGCAAGCTCCAGACCGTGATGGTCTCCACGGCGTTGCCGAAAACGGCGTCGGAGGCGAAGACGAGCACGATGGTGAGCAGATTGCCCACGGATGTCACGATGGGGCCCCAGACACCCAACAGAACCTACAAATGAGGTTTAATGAGGACTGTGCAAGGAGCACTCAAGAGGACCCATGAGCGCACCATGAAGCTAGCGTTGAATATGGAACCCGTGATTGCGATGCACAGTATGGTGAAATACGTCCGAACCCCGTGTGGCAGCTCGAAGGGAACGACACCCCAAGCGTCCAGCAGCGGCACAGGTACCCATAACAGGACGCAGGTGCACAGCCCAATAAGGGATGTGAGCAGGTTGGGGAAGAGGCCGAATGGGAGAGGGCGGATGATGCCGTCATTGAGGGCTCTGCTTTCCTCCATCACGGCCGCCTCATCGTCGTCCATCAGCGCATCCTCTGCAGAAGGAGCGAGGCGAGAGTAGCGGCGCTCAGCCTGGACCTCCGGATCGTTGGGCAGCACGGCGTAGACCTTGTAGAGTACTTGGTATGCACCGTACCCGACGGACGCTGCGAGCGTCATGAGGTCGCCTATGAGAGCAGTCGTACTCGCTTGCTGTGCGGAGACGGCGTCCGTCTTGTCTGCTTCTAGGTGGAACCACCGTAGATGACCGCGAGGGCTCCAGCGGTTGCGATGACCACTCCCAGCAGCCGGTGAGGATCGACTTGAATCTTGAGGAAACTGATCGTGAAGATATATGCGAAGAACGCGTTGGTGTTCCAGAGGGCGGTGACGTCTGTCACACTGAGCAGGTATTCAACGAAGCGTTATAGCGGGCCAAGGGTATTCACTCACGGAGCCATGGTGACTGCCACGAACCACAGCAGGGAGGGTACAGACATTCCTATCGTTAAGAATATGACGAGGCGAGTGATTCTCCATGTGGGGAAGATGGAAGGACCCTGTGTGATGCCTTCCGCCTTGGGAGAGAAGTGTTGCAGCAGAGCGTCGAGAATACTGTCACGGAGCGCTTCGAAGGTGTGCTGGGATGTTGCATAGAGGTATAGTGCATGCAGAGGGAACATCAATAGGAATGAAGAGTGCACGATGTAGCTGGCATCGTGCTTCAGCGATTTGGCACTTGTGTGAATGCACTCAAGCCTCACAATATGAGGTAGGGGTGTCGGAAGCCGAGAGACGTCTGGACATACTGTAACCGGGTCTCAGCATCGATAGAAATCGCAGCAACAAGGGACATACCTGCGTCAGCTGGGTCTCTGCCACGAACGCGACCAAAGCAACTGTGAATAGGGCGACCGCGGGCTTTCCTCCGAGGTGGACGGCCGCATGGTGCTGCGAGGACATCTATCGGGGGCGGGGACGTTGAAGCGACTTGCTAGCGCACTGAAAGCGGCATGGAAATGAAGAGAGACGATCTGCGCAGGGAAAAGGGCTGGCGGTTGGGCTCTTGCCCGCGGCCGTCCTGCTTTCCGTCCTCCATCTCCGACATGGGGTCGCCGCTAGACGCCGACCGCCCGGTGCCTTCCACCAATCACATGCCGTCCGCTCCGGCCGGCTTGGCTGGAAGAGGAAAGGCCCTGGCCGGGGCCCCGGCCGGCCCCGGCGTCCACGGCTCTGGCAGACAGCAGGAGAGGGAAAGACTCCGCATCCTCAGCTCGCCGACCGCCATGTTGCGTGCCCTCCTTGCCTCCTCTCGCCCTCTGCTCGCGCGCGCCCGGGCGGCGTCCGTGCCCCTCCTTCACGCTCACCCGCACCCCCACCACCATGCGTGCGCTACCGCGTCAGCAATCCCGATGCTCTCGCGAGGGATGAAGGTCCGCGCCTCGGTCAAGGTCATGTGCGACGGCTGCAGCATCGTCAGGCGGAAGGGAAGGATATACGTGATCTGCAACAAGAACCCGAAACACAAGCAGGTACGCCGTGCCCGCTCTCGCACTCCACGGGCGTCGTTGACGTGCCCCGCAGAGGCAAGGATGAGGAGCGAGCCTCGGCCACCCCACGCGCCATTCGGTGTCCCACCACCCGCACTACTCTGTATACTCGCATCCCCGTATAATCATCATACACACACTGGGCCGGGCGGCACCTACTGCCTCACCCACATCTGGAACTCGTACTGCACCCCGTTCTCCTCCTGCACTCCCGCCGCGACCTCGAACCCGACCCACTCCTGCAGCTCCTCGTGCGACGCCTGGTGCCACGGCTGCTCCGCGCACTCCGACGTCGTGACGAAGTCGGGCATGAACACGTCGCAGCCCTCGAACGCCGGGGCGAGGATGCGCGTGAGCAGCACCCGGTCGACGAACGATTTGGCGGACAGCGCCAGCGCCAGCGTGTCGCGGTACAGCGACGCGCCCCCGATGACGAATGCGCGGTGGACCTGTGCGTCTTGCGTCTCCGCCGCCGAGAGCCGGCCAAGCGCGTCCTCCAAGCTCGTGTGCAGGTGGACCGAGACGCACGACGTCGCCGGCGACTTTCTGAGGGAGTTTGTCTTGTCTGAGCGCCGAGGTTCTCTGCGTTTTCGCGGTGCCCCCCACTCACAGATCGTACTGCGCGTTGCTGCTGACCACGACGTTGAGCCGCTGGTTGAGCGGCCGGAACTTGGGCGGGATGCTCTCCCATGTGTTCCTCCCCATCACCACCGCATTCAAGTGGCCTTCCGGCGCGGCGGTCGTGACGCGCTTGAAGTACGCCATCTCTTTCGAAAGTCGCCATGGGAGCTGTGAGTTCTGGCCGATGCCATTGTTCCGCGTCGCCGCGACGATGAGCGTGAGGCGGGTCATGGTACGGTGAAGGGAAAGGCAAAGAGCGCGCCTGAGGCTTGAGAGCAACGGCCCAATGAGGCGCCTCCGTTCATAGGTGCATCCCATAACCACCAACCTACCGCGCGTTGCACAAGCTCTTTACCCAGGTTTTCTATGTAGTATGGAAGAACAGTGACGTCGGATGCTGGATGACTGTTGGAAGCGCCCATGGGGTTGGGTAGCGGTTGTGTACAAATGGAATGGTATCGTGTATCCTTGGTATCGCGGCCAGATGTCTAGCACCCTCCTGCGCTCGTTTTATTTCATCAAATAATCCCCGCTGGGTTTCAAACGAGCGTAAATATGCTCTGTGAGTATGCCGAGATGGCAGATGGCCATGAGGCCTTGCGGCGAATACCACATGGAATTTGAGAACGTATAATCACATCGGACATGTCGGAAGTTCCAGGATAGACTATGGTCGCAAATGATAGTATTGGAGCGTGATATGGGCGTAAGCTAGCGTTATACAAGTAGGTGTAGATCTATAAATCGTCAAACAGAGGAAAGTCCGCTCAAAAGTCCCAGATCGTCATGTCAACATCCTCTGGCCTGCACATCTACACTGATCGGGGAGTACGAGTCTTGGTGAGCTCGTAATCCCCCTCCTCGCTCTTCTTCAACAGACGGCCGGGGTGGAAGACGTTGAGCGTGAACATGCCCAGGGTGATCATGACACCGTCGAAGACGACTGTGCAAGGCAGTTAGCAACGAGTCTCCCGAGTCTGCTTGAATACGACTCACTGAAAAGCCACTCAGTGTGAGCGATCTTCCCGTTAAAGCCGCCAGCGAATTCGATAATACGGTAGATGGACCTGTGTTTGCACACTCTTGTCAGCAAGGACGATGGTAACAAAAAGAGCTTGCGCGTACCGGACGTATATGAAGAACGTGCTCAAGGTGATGCCCGCCAACAGGAACTTCACATTACGGTCCATGGGAAAGCCGCGGGTAACCTCCTTGTGGTACGGCCGCTCGTTCGCCCGGCGCCAGACGAACTCAGCCATGAGGGTGCAGAAGACGGTAAGCGAGACTAGGAGCTAGTCAGAACTGTGAGATCCCGAACCGGGGGATTGAACGCACAGATCTGGATCCCCAGACCGACGAGAATGATGTCGCTGCCCGTCTTAACAGCACTCGGGTTGGTGGGGCCAGTCGCAGCAAGGCCTCCACCGCCGCCGGTGATGAGAAGGCACAGGATGTCTACTGAGAGGAAGATGCGAGAGTCTGCAACAGTCCAATTAGTTGTGCAGAGATTTTTCCGGGCCGCGGCAGATGAACATACACCACCGGGGAGTGAGACGGCTGTACTGAGGGCCGACATGGGTGACTATACGGCGTAGGCCAATGAAGAGCGCGGCTACAAATGGAGTGGGCGCAAGGACAAGTACAGTAATTCTGTGGAAATTTGTCAGCATTTGACTCGAAATGAGTAGGCGAGGAGACTGACTGAATGATGTAGGGATGGAACGAAAACGGGTTGGAGGCGGACTGTATCCGCGCCGCCCACCCAACAACCTCTGCGGCACCTGCAATGACCGCTGTTGGGAACAACCACCACGCTTTTGCCCTCGTGGCTTGGAATGTATGAAGCACTGGACAATCTGGAGTTCATACGGCGCCGAAGGAGCGTCAAAGGAAGGACTCACGTGTTGTGATGCCGAAGAGGACGACAAAAGCGAGACCGGATTCCTTGGAAGGGGTGTATCCATAGAGGTTGGTGGTGTTGTCACCAACTGCGAGAGTGATTAGTCGAGCGTGATTGAAAACGGGTCGGAAGGCAGACATACGCATTGTAGAAGAGGTGCGCTGTTGGGGCGGGAAAGATGGAGGACGGAGAACGGGAGGAGGAGAAGACCGGGGGCAGTCTGAGAGATCTGGTCGGTGACATGATGGCTTATAAGTCGTGCAGAGAGGTTGGAACGGCGTGGGGGCTGTGTACTGTAGGTAGAGCCTGACGGCAGAGGTGTCGAAGCTCGGACTCGCCGCCGAGAAGGATCATGGGCCGAGCCAATGCGGAGGTGCAGGCGTCGAGCATAGTGGATTGCGCAGTGCGCTAGCAATGGCTATGCCCTGTTCCTGGGGCGCTCGGAGTGGTTACG
Organism: Epithele typhae; assembly: GCF_022376455.1. Lineage (NCBI taxonomy): Eukaryota > Fungi > Basidiomycota > Agaricomycetes > Polyporales > Epitheliaceae > Epithele > Epithele typhae. The sequence goes on along the minus strand of NW_025954194.1, from coordinate 1,009,451 downwards.
GAAAATGTTGTGAGCACTTGACGGAGATGAGGCGGAGACGCCCCTGCGCGGGCTCGGGGCGTCAGCGCGGTGACCAACTGAATGGGCCAACCTCCGACAGGCGCCCGCGCTCGGGGTCGCCTCCGAGAGCCTGTGGGCGCTTCGTGCATTGTTTGTGGCCACCAATTTGACGAATGCCTCCTCCATCGACATGCGGCACTCAACCGATTTCAAGTCATCGACTGCAGCGGGCGTACAACACACCATCCTCGCACCTGGCGCGAGGCAGTAAACTTGGCGCCTCCATCCCGGCGACAATCTCATTATCTATCGCGACTGATCACAAACTACTAAAGAGAGCGTCCACGAACACCGAGAGGTAAATGAACAAGGTCCACGAAAGTTGAATCTACACCACGGTGTTGACGCGGCGCGAGTTCTTGGTCACCAGCGGCATAGCAGCCTCATGGACCTTCGCAGCCTTTCCCAGCAGCCGCCCGGGGTGGCACGCATTCAGCGTGTACATGGCGAGGACGACCATTGCGGCATCGAAGACGTCTATGCCGCACAGTTTAGTCTGCATATGCTCCGTCTGAAGAGTCAAGACTATGGTACTCACTGAACCACACTTCGGTCCGGATGATCTTGCCGGTGAAGCCGTCCGCGAGCTCGATCGTCCGGTATACCGCACTGTCCCATCGAATCAGCTCAGTCCGTCGGCCTTCTCACATCCACATGTCCTGCGCCCAACTTACCGAATGTACAAGAAGGTCGTCTCGGCCGACAGCCCGACAAGCAACATCTTGAGGGGTTTGATTATGCGAGGCTTGTTGGAGGACGTGCCACCAGAGGCGCCGCTCGACATGCGCACTAGCGAGGGGCGCAGAGGACGCCCTTCGTAGTATCGCCACACGTACTCAATCACGAGCGCACAGAACACGGTGAGGGAGGCTGAAAGGTGGGTATCAGCGCTCGGACGCTGATCCTGTTCTGGGTGCGACTTACCCAGCTGGAAGACGATGCCCGCCAGCATGATGTTTGAACCCTGCGGAGATAACTTAGCTTGAGACCCCAGCCTCGGCACGGACAGGCTCACCAACTGGGAACTAGCGTGATCAGGGCCGGCGGTCGCTGCAATCCCACCTCCAGTGGACTGAACCAAAAGAGCCACGAAGTCCTGCAAGACACACGTATTTTGAGAGCTGCTCCGATATTAGCGCCACTGATTCCTACTCACGATTGTGAAAAAGACCTTGGAGTCTGCATGAGTGCGTCCCTGGTCAGTAAGAACGTCCGAACTACTAGGTCCGACTACTAACAGAGAGCGGAGGGCAGCCGGCTGTACTGGTCGCCCAAACAAACGACGACACGCCCGAAGGTGATGAACAGTGCGCCAACGAGCGGAGTTGCGGCTATAATCGTGCACACGATTCTGCGGCGGGCGTCGTGTCTGAGTCAAGGAAAGGGGATTTAGAGTTGAAAAAACGCACTGAATGAGAAAGCCGTTGCCGTTGAGGGGATCGTAACTTGACCACAGTCTCCCGGCCCAGCCGATGGCCTCTCCGATGCCGGCGAGCATCGCCGTTGGGAGGAGCCACCACATACGGTATCGAATCGACTGCCCCAGATGAAGGACTGCACGCGTGCGCCGTTAGCCAACTATCTAAGACCAAGCAAGGAGCATTTCTCACGAGTAGTGACGAAGAAGAGCACGACGAAGGTGTAGCACACCCATTGCGTGGGCCAGTAGCCATAAGATGGCGAGATGATATGGCCGCCGGAGTCGTGCTGGATAGGATCTGTCGACAGGCATGTGAGTGAACGAGTCATGGGTTAACAGGTTAACAATGGGGGTTGGTGCGTACCTTCGGAGCTCATAGCGGGAGTTGTGAAGAACCACTGCAAACAACAGAGGATGTGGAGGAGAAAGTCCTGATGAGCTGGCTGGGACCGGCGCATCCCATCTGCTTTAATACCGAGGGTCGAGCACCCACGAGTGCCTATCATACGTATGAGCAGCTGCGGGGCCCGGACGCCCATCAGAAAGCGGTGACCGTCAGGAAGCTGCACGCAGGCGAGAAACTGCGGAGGTTCCGGAATCGGAAGACCATCGAGCCGGGAAAGGCGGCACATGCTGGACGTAAGAACTGGTGGGTTTGGGGATGGCGCTCGCAGATGCGGCGTAAACGGGAGTCGTCGACAGCAGACGGTACGGTGCCGTCGATCCATTCTCGGGAGGGTGCATATTTGCAGGCCGTTACGGGTTACTTGTGGTTGAGCGGAGGATTGCCGGCGAACGTGGCATCCAGGACTGCGGGCGTTGAACTGCGCGAGTCCCTCAGATGTCACTCGACCTGCGTCGCAGTCGTCAGAATCGTGTGACTGTCAACGTGCATCGTCAGTCGGACTACCTGCGCAGCCTCGTGGGCTACTCACCTCCGCCTACCACCGTTGAAAAGTGACGTGGATCGCCTATAGAGTCCGCCGGTCTCGGATGTGACGACTGAGCGTCAACTCTCGAGCCAGGCATCTTGCGACAAGCGTTGCAGCCCCCCGTCTTCACCGCTGGGAGCTTCGCCAAGATTTCGCGCATCTGGCGAAATGGAGGGTGGCCCAGGCACTTGGTGGTTGCAGAAGACGAGTTGCCGACAGCACCGCTTCCCGGACAGCGGCCCGTAGGCGCCCTTGCCTTTCGACCTCCACTGCTCCCATCACGGCAGAGAATTCTCCCCCCGATCGGAGAAAAGTAAGGAAAATCCCCACTGAGATGATGACTGAGGCACGCCCGCGAGCAGGCCGAGATCTCAGACCACGCGCCGCGCACTGCCAGAGCGGGGCGACACGTCGTGCGTGAGTCGCGAGTTGGGCTAGCGGCGGTGACGGTCGTTCGTACCAGTAACGTCGGACTGAGGTGCGGAAGGCGGCAAGTAGCATAACTTGGCAACTTCCCCGGTGCTATCAGAGAGCGAATGAATGAGATCTCGGCCTTCTGTATACGTCTTCAGTCGCTCCCTCTTTTGTCATTATAAATAATCATTAATGTGCGGGGGTAGAGATAGGATACCCGGCCACTGCAGGATGCGTCCTTTCGAGTTAAAACGCGTGGATAGAGTCCGAGGTCTCCATCGAGAATCCCATGGCGAGAGAAAGAGCTTTAGTCTCTGTAAGGGCTGTGGCTGTGCATGAGCAAGGACTTGCGATGCATAGAGTCCGACTCCTTGATCCCAGATTCACATGCGTAAGCAGGGTGTTTTTGACCAGCCAGGAGCCATCCGGGATGGAGGATCGCAAGGGTGTAGATGGCCAGAACTACCATGCCCCCATCTAGAACATCTGAACCAATCGTTAGCGGATGAGCGCGTACATGATACTGAAGCGCACTTACTGAAGTAAACCTGGGTCTGGATGATGGGTCCGTCGAAGCCATTCACAAGCTCAACTGTGCGATAGACCGACCTAAGGCGGATGGATCCCAGTCAGCCACCGTGGCAGTCCGGGGTAACATGCGGCATCACTGACCGAATGAATAGAAAGAGTGAATCGAGACAAACGCCGAGGACCATCAGCTGCATATGGGCGTCTATGGCACCGCGGCACAGCGCGAACGATGACTGCGCCGCGGACGGCGACTTCGACTTGCGGACGGGCCTGTCGGCGGCGTAGCGAATGAAATACTCGACCATGAGGGCGACGAAGACGGAGATCGACGCTGCGCATATAAGTGGGAGGACCGGAGCGTGAGAAGCGCAGGTGGTTGTTCGTAGGGCGCAGTCAGCGTACCTAGTTGAAAGACTATGCCACCCAGCATGATGTTGCTTCCCTGTATCGTCGAAATCGGAGTCCGTCATTTTGTCGCAGCACGCGTGTGCACCAGAGACTTACCAGGTTCAGCTGATGCTGGTCTCCATCTGCGGAACCTGCGAGTCCACCGCCAATGCCTTGGGCGTTCAATGAGATAAAGTCCTGCATAAAAACAAATGTTAGACACAAGATACATGCTGAACAGGTTACACCTACACATGCCAGGAAGATTCGCGAATCTGTGGGTGCCTCAATCAGCAGGGTGACCGGCCAGGGGAACAATCAGAACGTACACCACTTGGGCGGAAGTCTGCCGTACTGCGTACCGAGCCGCTCAGAGATTAGCTCGAAGCAGAGGAAGAGGGCTGCGACCAGTGGAGTTGGGGCCATGATCGTAACAGACATTCTGCGCTCAGCGTGAGGCACTGTCAAGCATGCGTTCTGCTCAGGAGCGCTTACTGCATTATGAATGCGTTCTTGTTCAGCGGATTGATGCTGGACCAGAGGCGCGCGGACCAGCCCACAACCTCGCTCAGTCCGCACAGGGCCGCAGTGGGTAGAAGCCACCTCATGCGCCAGTAGAAGCTTTGCGCAGTATGTATCACTGCACGAACAGATACATCAGAAAAAAACTGTAATCATCCGTCGAACGCGCACATACCAGCGGCGAGAGTGAAGAGAATAATGAAGGTAATGCATACGCTCTTCGTAGGAACATAACCGTAGGAGTTGCGGGGGTCATGAGCCAAGTCAACAGGCACTGCGATTCGAGCGATTAGCGATATCCAGTAGAGCCACAAGTCACGCATGTCTACCAGAGTGTTCATGTCACTGGACTGAGGGCTTGAGAGAAAAAATCGAGGGAAAACTGTGAGATGCAGTTCCCCACAGACTCTGGCCTATATATCACGACACTTCATGCATCTCTTGCTCCGATCATCACACCAAGGTGACGCCTCTCCTGGGCGATAAAGTGAGCGGAAGTAGTGGCGATGCACAGCGGCTGTAAACGCACCACGTGGAGGGGGCGCCCGGGTGCTCTTCGATGCAGCTCCTGATGCTTGCTCCGGTCATCATGGAAGAAGCCTCGACATGTAACCTGAAGTTTATTGTACCGGTGCTGCTCTGTCAAGGATACCAATGAGATTTTTCACTTTCCGGCGAGAACGCACCCGGGTCCGTTAATGGCTGAGAGTATGCGCGCTGTGTGCTGCGCTGGGCGATGAGAGCCGATACGTGCACAACCTGACGCTCGCGATAAGAGTATACTTCGGGGCAGAGAAGAGCAACACAATCGACGGATAGCTAGATTTGCAAAGTACAACAATTTGACAGTCAACTTAGGAGAGAAAGCACACACTTGCATTCGTCCGTTCTCCAAATTCCCAACGTCACACGCAGACATTGTCTTCTTCAAGCCGCCCATTTCTTCCACTCGCTCCCTTCAGGCGGCTTGACTTCGACGTTTCCCTTGCCGACCTCAGTCCAGTTCGTGCTGAGCGTCGTGCCGCCACTCTCCTGGTAACTCTTGAGCATCGCGCGACGAGTGTCATCGTCTGCATCTGCGTAAAGTTTCTTGAAGAAATCGTTCACCGCGGCGTCACCACCAGCGTTCGGGTCCTGGTCGGATGTAATAGGCTTGTCTTGCTTGAGGATATCAGTCGTAATCCCCTCCCAGTTCTTCTGCTGCTTCCGGGCGGTGGCAGTGGGGGCTGCCGACGTAGGGAAGGAAGAAAGGGCTACGGTGTGCGCGCGTGGTGTCAGATGCTAGAAGCGTGGGCAGAGAAATTGGGGACGCACGATCAGGAGCTTCGCCCACCAGGCCTCCCCATCGCCCCTGAGCCATCTTCACGAGCCGGATCTCCACCTTCACCTTTCCGACGGTGAAGTCGCATTTTGATGCGTCGATCTGGCCCTTGAGAGGCTCGAGGACGAGGATCTTGTCGCCATTGGTGTACGAGAACTGGCCGCGACATTCTCGGCGGTGAGGATGCGTCGATCGCACGAATGCGGACTGCACTAACCTTCCTGGGCTCAAAGGTGATCTGCACCTGGGCGGGGTCTGCGCCCTTGTCGAAGATAGAGAGGGTAAGCCTTTCGTCCGTCTCGTAAAACTCGTGCCTGCAGGTGTGCCACTCAGATCCTTCCGCCCCTAGGGAGCGGAGAGACGTCTGGACATACCTAGGCGTGGTCATGGCTCGGGTCCTGGAGAGCGATGAGAGTGGGACGGAATGTTGCGCGAGATGCTGGCTGAGTGACGGGGGTGAGCAGCGACGGGTCCTTGGACAAGACGCATGATGGTGGACGCTGCAGTTATTCAGGGCCAGGAATGGCAGGGACGCGAATATTCTAGAAGCACGTGAGCGACGCGACGCGCAGGTCCGGAGATGCAGATCGGGTGTACACCTTCGCCTATGACGTCATCCCTGTCTCATCCCGGACGGTCGAGCGACGACCGTCTCGTCTCGTCTGGGGAGATCTCCACTGCGACTACTTCTCCCCCTCCACCTGCACCTCAGTACTCAGTCCTGACCTCCTCTTCGACCCACCGCCATGGCTGCCCCGCTCCCCAAGGCCGCGCTCTACTACAGCCCCCAATCGATATGGGCCTCAGTTCGTAAGTGTCTGCATTCTCGTCTGCACTGCTCTTCTCACCCCACTCCCGCGTCACAGCCTTGCTTGCTCTGTGAGTGATCGGATCCACTCTTGATCATTGCGACCATGCCCCTGACATCGCTTTCAGTGAGGAGAAGGGATATGGCAGCGATGAGGTCGATCTCAAGGCAGTAGACATTGGTGCAGTGTCGCCTTTTGGGGTCGTTTTCTGGATATGGCTGATAAACTATCAGCCAAGGGCGAAAACTTCGCTCCTTCCTATCTGCGTCTCAACCCTAGTGGCAAGTCTTGTCTTGTGCGCACGGCGTCTTCGCCTCATGTTACCTCCCCGCGCCCGTAGGCACGGTGCCGACCCTCGTGGTTCCTCTCGAAAAGACACTCTCACCGGAAATCGAGAGCCGCTACAAGGCAATCCAGGACACCAAGGTGCCACTTCACTCGAAACTGTGATGTCATGCGTGCTCACACCGGCCTTCAGTCCATCGTGGAATTCCTCGACAAGTCGCGGTCGGCTCAGTCGCGCACCCACACCACCTCCTCCGCGCCGTCACCGTCGCTGACAGCCGCTACCATCGCTTTCGCCACAACCTCCAGCCTCATCATTCAGCTGCTTCACAGTCCGGAGACAGACCCGAATGCCTTGTACTACATGAACGCGCGCTCTGACGAGGAACTCAAGGCTTTGGCGCAGCAGCTTACCCCATTCCTCGCAGGCCGCCATGACGCCCTCGCCACGCTCATCGCGGACAGCAATTCCGACGCAATAATCGTTTCGGAGAAGACCAAGGCGTTCTGGAAGGTGAAGAAGCTGGCGACCGACAAGTTCATTCAGGTCTTCGAGGTGGCCGACAAGCCAGCGTCGGAGTTGTCTGAGGAGGCGAAGAAGTGGCGGGCAGATTATCTCCAGTCTGCACGTGAGGCGTGGAACACGCTCAAGGACGGCCTGACCACTCTCAATACAGAAATCATCGGGCCGTTCGCACTTGGTGAGCTTCGTTCGGCGCGGCTCGAATCGGTCGAGGATACTGACTACGGATACGTAGGCGACCAGCTTTCCATTGCAGACCTTCATCTCGCTGCGTGGCTCGCCCGCATCGCGTTCCTGGCTGGTGCGACCACGTCGGACGACGGCGGCACGGTACTCGCGAAGATCGAAACGCACCTTGGCGACGACTTCACGCTCCCGAAAGACTTCTCTGTCGCAGAAGCGCGGAGAAAGGCGGGTTTGGTGAGTGCCGACGTCGAGACGTCCGAGAAGCAAAGTAAGCTCGCGGCGTTCTGGGACGCGATGAAGGACCGTGCAAGCTGGAAGAAGGTGTATGGCGATGGCTTGCACTAATTCCTGCGGCGGGCTACGGCGGTGTTGGTCGTGCGCTTGCGGGTGCGGTTTGATGTGTATTCCTGAGCGGGACTGGAGAGTTTCAATGTACTAGATCCGTGATCAGTGGAGACGGCGTCCATGGGCCTCGTGAATGATGGTGTGGTGTACGCGGGAAGAAGTTATGCGAGTTGTACTTGTACTCCATGGAACATTGTTACGTTATGTCTTGAACCTCGCTCCGAAAGGAAACGCAAGTGCTGTACGAAACAGCACTGCCCACTCGCCGCGAGGCATGACACAGGACTCGGCCGCGCTTGGGGAACCTTTTGCCCGGGCGAGAGCCTTATCGATACGCCTGGATTGTGCTGACCTCACAATGCGTGTTGAATACGAGCACACGCTGAAGCAGTGGATACGCAACATAGCGCTCACGGGCTCTAAACCCATGTATGACACGCAAGTGGGGCCAAGGAGCGTCGCGCGCAGGGCCGGGACGGCGGCCCGTCGGCGCTATCGATCACAGCGCGCAGACCGCAGGCCGAGACGTGGGGCAGGGAGCGGCCCAGGCAGGAGGCGGCGGACATACGCGAAGACAGGCGAAAGCGGGCCACGTTGGGGTCGACACGGGGAGAGCAACTGGCAGGCGGGGGGACGAGCGTGGTGACGGCCGGATATGTTGATGGGGAGGGGCGAATCGGAACGGGAGGGGGCGTCGTCCGGGGAGGGCGAGCGCTCGGGCAGCGCAGCCGCTGTGCTCAAGCCCAAGCCCGCCAATGCTCTTTCCTCCTCCTTGACCCCGCCCCGTCCCTCGCCCCGTCTTGCGCTGCGCACGTCCGTCTTTTGGCCTCGTGGAGCGCTCTTCCGTTGTCGCCCTCTTGCCAATGTCCTTCATTCGTGACCTTTTTGCCCCTTCCACTTCCTCCAATGTCCCCCTCACGAACATAATCCCCGCATCCGACCAGGACTACTCTGGGATCTCGCCGGAATGTCCACCCACCGTCCCTTTGTTACCGTCCCGCTCCACCCCTCCCGGCCAACCCGCTCCCCCATACGACGAGGATGAAGAGGATCTGAACGTCCTCGCCCCCCGCTCAACTCATAACAGGTCGCGTCTCTACCCCCCCAGCCCCGCCGAAACATCCCTCTCCGCATGCTCGTCCGTGACGAACACCCCAACCCCCTCGCGAGCGCCCTCCCCATTCGCGTCCTACTATTCCGGCACCTCTTCATCCGACTCCGACTCCGATGACGACGAGGCCGACTCCCCTCTTCTCAGCCGAAACGCGCCCTCTTCATGGCGTTCCGGTGAGCAGACGCGTTGGTTTCTCTTTCGGCCCCGTTCCCGGGGACCGGGCAGCGAGCGTGTGCGTGGGCGGAGGAGGTGGAAAGACATACATGGCGGTTGGCGATCCGTCAAGAGACTTGTCCGACGGCTCGTCCGACATCCGTTCTTTCCCAAGACTCCCGTTACCATCGTGCGTACCCTTCCTTCTGCTCCTACCGCTTGCTCCGAGCATTGGGTGCACGGCATGGCCCCGCACCTCACGCGTCTGTAGGCAATTCGAGCCGCGCGGGTCACCAATCGCTATCACACTATGACCCCGCCAGCCGTACTGCGCAGCCGGACCTGCCCTCCGTCTCTTCTGCGTGCTCATCCGACCCATACTAATAGCTTCTGTTGCTCTAGTTGTTAACCCTGCTCGCATTCACTATCTTTGGCGTGTCTCTCACGTTCCTCCTCATCTACATCCTCAACCCCGACAAGGAGCCACTACCGTGGAGAGGATACTGCACGCTGCCACAGTACGATGATGGGCCTCCCTCCATGTCGATGAATCCCAAGGCGTTCCTTCACACACCCATCCCCACCAACATCACCGCGCCGGAGTTCCCGCCCGCGGATTTCGACACTCTAGCGCCAGCGGGCGTGTTCGTCGGAGTTTTCTCGATGGATACTTCTGTGGAGCGGAGGATGCTAGTGCGGTCGACATGGGCGAAGCATGTGAGGAGTCGGGAGGGTGCTGGAGTGGGCGATGGAGGCGTCGGCACGTCGCGCACGATCGTCCGGTTTATTTTGGGTCTTCCCCAACGGGATTGGGACCGGAGAGTGCGACTGGAAGCCGACAGTGCGTTTTTCATGGTCGATGTGTTTTGTTTGGCCAACGGTGATTGACGTGACTCAACAGCGTACAAGGACATGGTCATTCTGCCCATCTCGGAGAATATGAATGGCGGCAAGACGCATGCGTTCTTTTCTTGGGCGGCCAACAACTCTTGGGTACCTCCACAGTACTACGACGGTTTCGGCAAGGTCCCCGAAGGCTTTTCCTACCTCAACGAAACTGATCCTGCCCCTTCGTTGGCGGCTCACGACCCCAAAGCTGCTTTCCAAGATCAACAACGCCATGCTGTCCCTCAACCTTGGGTTCGACCAGATTTCGTGCTCAAGGCAGACGACGATTCATTTGTGATGCTCGCAGAGCTCGAAGCGCGTCTGCGTGTAGACCTCTACAAGGACCCATTGCCGACGCCTTGGGAACGTTCCGAACGGGAGAACACGCGGACAAAGGAGGCTACCCCCGCTACCTCTGCACAGTCGGCATTGTTGGACTACACACAGCTGGCTGCGTACCTTGGTTCTTCGCCCCCTGTCCCGCAGACCCCACCTTCAAAGGACCCATTGGTTTTCTGGGGATATCTCGTCAAGAATCGCTTCATGGCCGGGGAGTTGTATGCCCTTAGCTTCGCTCTCGTAAGATGGGTGGCCCAAGACCCGTTGGTCAAGACTATGACACGGGGAGCTGAAGACAAGCAAACATCGAAGTGGATCCGCGCTCATCCTTTGGCAGATCAGGTCCGTTGGTCCAGCCATCGCTGTTGGATCTACGACCACCCACGAGCAGGCACGGTGTATGTCATCCAAATAATCGGCTTGATTGATCGGCAGCTGATCCGCATGCAGGTACTCACATGGCTTCTTGTTCCCGTCTGAGGTCAAGCGTGTGCAAGATGGCGTCGTTCGTGATCTTGAGCGGCTTGCGCAGCACGAGACCAGAATTGAAACCTCGACGGTGTCGGGCTACGCCGCCGCGCTAGGACATAGCGTCGCTGCCCCTGAGCAGTGGGCGCACTCAACAGTGTCCAAGTTCCACGTTCACTATCAGCCTCCCGTCGCGGATCTTAACCTCGAGCATTCCGTCGAAGCCCTTGTTGAAGGCAGTGATATGTCGTTGATACATGACGGTGCGTCGTTACTGTTCCTTTCGATCCTGTGAGCACCGACCTAATGGCATGATCAGACAGCTCTTTCATGCCGGATACGGCGTGGAAGTACCGCGAGGGGAGGAACAAACGCTACGGTGACCGGCGGGTCGGTGGTACCGTAGTCGTCCATTTCATCAAGAAGAACATGTGGTTCCTCGAGACTGCGGCCGCCCTACTACGTGGAGACGATGTAACGGAACTCGAGCGGTCGCTGGGGCGGCTCGATGCGTCTCAACCGAGTGAGGACGGCATCCCATCGGACTCGGCCGTGGATGTGGTACGCCGGCACCAAATTCCATAGCATTCGTAGGCCTGTGTACCTTCGACCTTCATCTGCACTCTGCTTTGCTCTGTCGCCATTGTGGACCCCTCCTTCACATCCCCATGCCTCCTTGCGTACGCCCTCCACCTTCCATCCGCCTCGCATCGCACCCCTCGTTACTGCACCTGCCCCCGTGCGGCCCACGAAGCCCGCCCCGCCTGCCATCTAATCCAATCCTACTGTTACCCGTAGATACACATCTTACTGCTCGGTTGCGTAAATTATCACCATTGTATATATCCCTGCCGCATGCCGTGGTCCCTCAGATCGAGGGTGATGAGTTTATGTGCGGGCAGCGGAATGTAATACCGATGCTATCGGTGAATGGCCGAAGCGACCCGTTTGCATAGTTCTCCCCCTCGCGACGGAACGCCGTGGCGGCGATGTGTGGTACCGTGAGACTCGGCGACCTGGGTGACTGGAGCCTTCACGATGATCAAGTTCACGGTTCATTTGAACTTGTCGCGGAGAGACTCCCGCAGCTGCGCACTATACACATGAATACATCCGCGGCTCAGCTCACCGTCCACCCGAGTGCTATGCTCTAGTCTGGGCTCCGCTGGAGTCGATGCTATGGGCACGGCCTTGAGGGAGGTTTCGGCGGCAGCTGAGAGCAGGCTGTGCAACAATTGAATGGTGCTCGGCAAGGAGAGCGGTTAACTAGTGCATCGTGTGATGCTCGACGTGCGTAGCCTCCGGGCCAAGAGTTCGCAAATGATGCGGGGCACAACGAGGGCTCGACTAGGTTCTGAATCCCGGACGGACGCGTCGCCGACGTTCATCGTGCACGTCGGTGTCAGCCAGTCCCATGTGGGGGCGCCGAGAATAACCAGAGAGGCCAACTAGCCTGGCAATGACAGCCAGTCCCCAAAGGTCCTCGAAGGACCCGCGTAAACCGACGGATTAGTAGCATGTACCGTGCCAGCAATACAAAAAGCTTCGCAACAACTCGCACTCCGCCTCGCCCTCGCCCGCCGCCCTGTCTCAGCTCGCCCCGAGCCCGACGTCGGTCTCTCAACACATACCCAGCGCGAGCGGCCGGTGCGGCGCAGGGTAGAAGTAAGGCTGCGGCACAAACGGCTGCAGCGCCTCCCCGCTCCTCCTCCGCCGCCACACCGCGTCCCGGATCGCGCCCTCCCAGCGCTGGAACCACTCGCCCTCGCTCTCGCCGACGAGGGCCATCGCCTCGCCCGTGGGCGCCTGTTGCCAGCGCGCGCCGCCGCCGGGCGCGAACGGCGGGGACGCGCCCGGGGGCTGCAGCTGCCAGTCTTGAGCGCGTACGCGCCGCCGCAGACCTCCCAGCGGCCGCCGCCGCGCGCGCTGAAGCGCCTCCAGAGCCAGAGGAAGGGGTAGACGAGGGTGACGCAGAGGAGGAACTTGAGGCAGCGGTTCGAGAGCGTGCGCGCGAGGGTGTTGTCCGCGCGCACGCGGATCTTGTGCAGCGCGAGGTCGAAGGAGACGTGGATGTTGTGGCGGTACACGGAGCGGATCGCGGCCTGGAGGGCTTGGGTGAGGTTGGCGGTGTTCCAGCCGTACACGACCTGGCAGGAGGTCAGCGTCGGCTCGATCGCAGGGCCCAGTCGTCAGACAGGTGCGGCGTACCTTCGTATACGTGAACTCCTTGAGCACCTTGTCGCTTGCGCAGTACTCATCCGCCCACTGCCGCAGGGTCTTCGAGGACTCCAGCACCCGCGCCGCCGCCGGGGGTGCGCCGGACCCGGTCTGCTCGAACCAGGACTCGGGCGCGGGCGCAACCCACGGGGGGAGCCCACACTCCTTCCGCATGGCCTTGCGGTCCTTGGCGGCGCTCTTCTCTTGCTTGGTCGCCTTGCGCCGCCCCAGGTGCATCGGCTGTCCTTCGGGGTCGCCGCCGGCGGGCTCCGCGTTCGTGGGGTCGTACAGGGCGTCGACCTGCATGAACATCTGGCCGCGATACGCGGGCTCGGCGTCGGGCAGGCTCCAGTGCACGGGCCCATGCACAATCTGGGGCGTGAGGTCGATGTAAAAATCGAAGTCTGTCGGGCCGATTAGTGCGCCAGATCGAGAGGGACGGAGGAAAGGACGGACGGACCGGTGACGGTCTCGGTGTAGGTCTCGGTCTCGTGGCGCGTGTGCCCGTTCGAGTCCGTCCTGGTGACCGAGCGCGTGCGGTGCTCGGTGTGTGTCCCGCGGAGGTGTACGCGGTAGTCCGGGCGGGTCGTCGACTGCGAGAGCAGAAAACGGTAGAGCGCCTCCCCTGGGAGAGCGGCAGGTGTGAGCTAGGGTCTGGCGGAAGCGTTGAGAAGCCGCGGCGCTCACCGTCCTCGTTCAGGTGCGGGTCGTGGGTGACGATCTCCTTGCCGGAAATGAAGTATTCCGCCTCGTAGGGCGTGAACTCGGGCGGTGGCTCTTCCCCGCCGGGCGGGATGTACGTGTACTCGAGAGGGTGCTCGACGTATTTCGGAGCGGCAGCAGCATCTGGGGGCGGGCCGAGATGCGCCGCATCGGTTGAAGAGGACGAGGCGGCTTGACTGTCCTCAAAGGTCGGGGGCGCCTCCACGGGTGGCGGCTTGTTGTCCAGCTGGTATTCAGACATGTCTTGTGGGTGCTGCAACGGTGTTGTTGGTGGAAGAGGTGCCGGAAATGGATGAGGCGCGAGAGGAAGGTGACAGCCACATGAGGGCGGTGCGGATTTCAAACACGTGTTGCTAACGTGCTGCACTGGCAGCTGTCGGCATGGCGGGCCGGCTGCTTCCCGCTTATGACCTTCAACCACCTCTACGTTATGCCATATTCTTGACCACTTGCATCACTACTAAGCTTGCTACTCCGGCAGCTGGTGCATAAAGCTCGCCCTCACCTCCCAAATATCTTGCCATGACTTCACGAATACTAGAGCGCCGCCACCTCTCAGAGCGGACAGTCCGGTGCGCCGCACCCGGATCTCCTCCCCGCCTTAATCCGGTGCACCTACGCCCAACGTCAGTCGCCCGCCGTCGCGCCGCCGCCGCACATCCTCTCCGAGCCGACCGGATCGTGCGCACGCAGGGTCTGTCTGCTCTGAATACCCCCAAACCCGGGTGGGAGATCATGGATCATGCGACCCACCGTGCTCGGATTGCAGCTGGGATCGTTGTTGACGCAGATGCTCGGTCTCTAAAGGGCTCGAATGGGATAAGAAAGAACGCGTTGTGTGTAGGCGAGACCTTTGAAAAAGCAAAGTTCGCATGTTCTCAATCGCAAGTGTAAAACTGCAACGCTGCGGAATCCTGGGCCTGAGCTGCGCGCACTATGTGATAACAAATATGGCACCACGCTTGTCGGGCCCATGCGGACGTCGTGTAGCACCTCCGCTGTCCAGAATGTTGAACCCATGCCGCGTTATCTGTCTCACAGAGGGACCCCCACCGCCCCCATCTCGGGCGCTTGAGCATCGCCTGGTGGCTCGTGTGGCGATCGGGAATGCACGATTGACAACCACCAACGTCCAACGTCCCGCTCCCAGGCACGACTCAGATCAGGCACGCAGCGTTAGCACACTTGGTTCGACGTTTTGGAGACATCAGGGGCGAAATTTGGGCGGAACGCGCCGTGGCTGCCGTACGATCCCGTTGAGCATCTCGCGCGCGGCACTCACACGGCAGCGGGCGGGGACATGTAATAACGAATGCAAAACAGTACTTGGCAAATGACTGAGCGGCAGCACGCGGAGAGTCCGAGTCCGTGGGGGGTGCCGGTGAGGGCGTGGCAGCGTGGGGCGTAGGTGACGAGCAAGTGACGAGCGAGTGACGAGAGAGCGGAGGTCCGAGAACGTGCGGCGGGCGAGAGCGAGTGTGGGATGCGCAGTCCGGTCCGAGGCTATAGGCTGTAAGTTAGAGAGCGACGTGCTGTCCTTTCGCGGAGAAGAAGGGCTGTACAGCGCCCGAGGGGGCACGAGGTTGTCCGTGGTCGTGCGGCGTGCGAGAATACAGTAATGCTAACATACACCAAGCGACGGATGGGTGGGTGCGGGGGACGTGCGTACGAGAGACGATTGTGTGCGAGAGACTATGGAAAGCAGGGGTGGACAAGAGTAGAGAATAAGTGAACGCAACGATGGGGGCAAAGCGAGTCATAAGCGTATCTAACAGCCACGAGGAGGGCCCGCAGTTCAACACCTCCTTCGTTCGAAAGTCATCCTATCAGGCGGCACCTCACCCACGCCGCGAGTTTTCCCTCGACATGTCGCCGACCTTGACACCAGGTGGGAGGTTACGAATCTGAGACACCGCCGACGTCAGCGCCGACGTCCGCCACCGTCGAGACAAGACGTACCTCAAGCTTGCCTCTTGTAGGCTCTGGCACGACGTCGCTGTCGACCGAGTACACGCTCACCGTGTCTCCGCTGTCCCCACTCGCCGGCCGCCGCGTCTCACTGCTGCCGCTCACGTTCGCCGCCAGGTCGAGCGTCGGCGTCGCGGCGGGAGTCGCCGGTGCGGTCGTCGCGGCGCTGTAGTATCCGTTCAGCAGCGGCTCTGTGCTTGCGATGCTACCCTTGGCGGCGTGTCCCCATCCCATCGAGCTCGTCGTGCTCGTGTTCCGGCTGTGCGTTTCGGGCCGGCCGGCTGTCGATCCGCCTGGGCCTGGCGGCGGGCTCGACGTTGGTGCTGGGGCGTACCCATCCTTGCGTTGCGCGGGTGGCGGAGGCGAGACTGCGCTGGGGCCGGCGCCGTGGGTGCCATAAGGGTCGAACTCGCCAGTGCCGGGCGTCGGCGGCACGTTGTAGCCCTCCGCAGCTGCCGGCCGAAGTCCGGTGGCCGCGTACAGGTTCAGCAGCCCAGAGGACATGCTGGGGTTCGACCCGCCGAACGTGGCCGACGGCGCGGGCGTGCTGGGCTGACTCATCCCCTTTTCCTCGTCCTCGTCGCCGTCGACCGGATGGCGGTTGTAGCCCGCGGCGGCGAGGGTAGAGGCCACAACGACGTCGTGCTCCATGCGCTGTTGACGCCTTCTTCGACGGATGTAGCAAATCAAGAATAGCACCAGCGAGGCTGCGGTCAGGCCCACAATCACAAATACGCCAGCTACCGCGCCTTTGTTGCTGAAGAATCTGGAAAGTCGTGTCAGCGAATCGTTCCTCTAACGTACCACGTTGAACGCATACTGAGACGTTTGGGAGACACTGTCATTGTTGCTGGCCGGTGTAGGATTTTGAGCGATAATGGTCACCACCGAAGTTCCACCACTACTGTTTGTGACAGTCGATGTCTGTGTGACCAACGCCGGAGTGCTAGTTATCGTGTCACCACTCTTGTCAGTCGTGGTAATGATGACAGTCGACTGCAACGTTGTTCTAAACAATACCGTTAGCTGATTCTGTGGAGAAACTGATCCCTCAACTCACGTAGGCCGTACCGGAGCATCTGTCGAGGTCGTCAACGAGCTGGTCGTCAAGGTGTTTGTGTCGGGCAGAAAGGTGGTGGTCGAGGTCGTCGTGTTCGATGTGGACGTAGGAGGATCCGCAGCGGTGGTGGTACTTGAGGTGGTCGTCCTCGAGACGGTTGTCGAAGTGGAAGTGGAAGTGGAAGTGGAAGTGGAAGTGGAAGTGGAAGTGGAAGTGGAAGTCGTGGAAGTTGAAGTCGTGGTAGTAGTACTAGAAATAGAAGTAGAGGTAGAGGTCGTGGACGTCGTGGTGGACGTGCTAGTAGGCCCAGAGTCCGAAGTGGTGGTGGTGGTGGTGGTGGTACTGGCGCTTGTTGGGTTCGACATGGCAGTGGTGCTGGTGCTGGTGGTACTAATGGAGAATAAGACAGAAGAAGTGTGTGATAGGCCTGAGAATACTCACAGCGTCCCAGTGGATGTGCTCTCTGTTGATGTGGTCGTTGACTCCGCGGGGGGCGACTGTGTGGAATCCGATGTTGTTGCCGTTGACGTCCCTGCAGTGGTAGACGTTGTTTTGTCGGGGGATATGGGAGATGAAGGAGAAGTGGAGGACAAAGGTGTTTGGGGAGTGGGAGTAGCAGTCGTGGAAGCGGTTGAGGACACATTGGTGGACGTCGGAGGTGTAGTGGAGGTGGACAATGGGTCAGTTGGGCCGGAAGCAACGACGGTGGTTGCAGACGGGGTTGTGTCAGACATGGGAGTGGCAGTCAGCGAATGTTGAAAGAAAGGGAGTGAACGCAAGGAGAAAGCAGGCGCAATCTCGCGTCGGGGTCAGGAAAGAGGAAGGAGGCGGAGGCGATAGACTGCGGGGAGTGGCCGAGAGACATGAGTTGGGGGTGCGGACTGCAGGAGATGGAGGGAAGCTTACGGAAGGCGTAGGTTGCGGAGGAGAATCGATAGGCGGAGACGAGAAGGGAAAAGGAAAAGGCGGGGGGAAGACGGAGGAAGGGACTAACCTTCGGGAGACTGTCTCTTGGAACGGCTGAGAACGCTGGCCATGGATGGCTCAGCAGCGGGCGGACATGGTGGGGAAAGGAGAAAAGGTCGGCGGGCGGGATCGGAGGCCGTGAGCGCGGCAGAGTACAGCAGTAGCAGGGCCGATGAGGGCGTGGACAAGCCTCCTGGCGCAGGTGGCGGCGAGCCCTCCACTTTAATCGCCCCGATCAAAATAGCCGACGGCCGCGGCGCGGGCCCCGGCCCGGCGTCCACTCCCCACTCGCCTCCCCGCGGTCTCGCTCCTTGGTCCTGTCCTCGCTCGCTCCCGCCTTCTCTCTCGTGTTCACTCTCGGCGGTCCTTCGTGGTGGAACATCCGCTGGTTACGGGCGTCGAACATAGTCCTGTGGGATGGGACGTGTCCGCGGACAGACGGGGTTCGGTGGCCGAGCGGGAAGGAGAGGAAATTACAGACCGGTGGACGCTGTCCGTCTACGGGGCGCTGGGCTCGAGGGCGCTGTACGGAGGGGGCCAGGGCCAAGACTGTGCAAGTCGGCAAAAGTCGGGTGAGGGAAACAGAAAGCTTGAACATCCTGTCTTTCTCTCCCGAGCTATCTTGTTGCCGCCTCTGGTCAGATCATGGTCGGTCTCCGACGACGAGCGGTGGCCGTCCCCGGTCCGATTGCCATCTGTACCGGCGACGGCGACGGCTGGTCATGAAGTGACATAAACACCCGCTTCCTCCAAGTGGTCTATACCTACCCCACTCTTGGCCTGTCGCGGCCCAGTGAGCGATGGGCGGCAGCGAGCGTTCCTCAATGCGGGGCTTGAACGAATCTGGTGCGCAAGTAAATCGCACACCAAATACACTACAGCTCTGACTGTGGGCTTCATGGTAACAGAGATGAGCACTTCAGCCGGGGCACGACGGCGAGCGCGCATGCGGGCGGGGCTACGCAAGTCTCCGCCCGTCGCTGTTCACGCTCTGGCCCTCGGCCTCAGGTGTTTCGTTGAGGCTTACGCGGTGCCTGGAGCAAACGGTGGTTAAACCATGGGCCCGGACGATATGGATCTATAATTGCAGGCCCTGGCGAGGCACCTATAGCCCATGCGCGCTCCGAGTGGACGTCGACGGCCCTTCGCATCCAGCAAAGATTTGGCTGAGATTTGCTTCGTTTCCCCTGCCTGTCCGGTTATTTTCAGACGAGTCGCGGGTATGCTCCTATCTCCATCCTCGCATCGTCCTGCTGCAGGACGTCCACATCATGCACCCCGAACACGAATGCGAAGGGTCGACCCGTTTGGTGTGCGTAGGGTGGCGTCGACATACAGGCCCCAAGATATTCGATCTCCGGCAGAACCACGCCGGCGTGGGGCGCTCCGGGTGTGCCACATGCTCGTCGAGCCGTTGCACGCGGGGAAGCAGCCTCGTCGCCGTCTTCGATCATTCAAGCAACCGTTTCGCAGCAGTTCGCAGCCCGGAGAAAGCGTGAGCGCCGAGCTTTTTGGCTTGCCAATTAACTGCTAACCCACGCGTGTCCATCACCTTCTCTCTCACTCTCCACGGAGGCCTTCCCTCCGACCCGGTACTGCCTTCGACGTCGCATCGCTAGCCAACAGCACCGATCTCAGCCACCCCCCACACTTGCACGCCTCTCTGCTGGCGACCGCTGGGCTGCCAACAATCTGTATGACCACACGCCATCGGGCCGACGGATGGGCTATTTTTACTGCGGGGCAGCAAGTGATGGCGGATGGCGAATCCCGTGAGGTATGTACCTCATCTCGGTCTGCAGTCTGCCGTTCACCGCCTGCTCCCCGCTCTTGAAGGTCAATGGCACCGAGATCTGCCCTCGAATCTGCCAGAACCAGCTGGTGGGTCCAAGTGAAAAAGCCAGATGCTGGGAAACAGCGATGGACGAGGAAAACCCGGCGCCGGGCCCGGGCCTCTAAATTTACTATCTTGTCTCTGAACAACCACAGATGGCGGTACTCCGACTGATGACGATAACGTCCTGCGTCCGCCTCCGCCATGTGCTCCTCCTCCACCCCGCCCCGCCCCGGTCTCTTCTATAAGATGCCCACGCCCACGCTCCCTCCCCCCAGGGCCCTCCCATCCCCCACTCTCCGCCATGGCCGACCCTGTGACCACCGCGTCCGTCCACACCCCGGTCGACGAGAAGCCCTCGCTCTCCGATGACCTCTCCCTCGACAAGTCCGCTGTCAAGGTCGACGAGGATGCCCGCATGGCCGACGAGGTCGAGGAGTTTGAGGAACGCCTTCAGCGCGACGAGGCCGCCGACGAAGAGTACCTCGTCCAGGAGGCCTACGAGGTCGCCATCAAGGTCTGTTCTCCGACTTCCCCTCCCTCCTTGCCCTTCCTCACTGTTTCACCCCCAGGTCCTCTCCACCCACGACGACCCGGAACTGAGTGCGCTCACTTTCCGCACATTCTTCCTTGGTCTCGGCTTCTCGGCGTTCGGCGCGTACGTTTTCACACCCCCGTCTCCTTTGGCCGCTGCCTGAACTCTCTTCAGTGTCTTGGCCCAGATTTATTACTTCAAGCCCCAGACGCTCAACGTCTCTACCCTCTTCCTCCTCGTTCTCTCTTACTGGTTTGGGACCGCCATGGCAGTCCTCCTGCCCTCTCACGGCATCTTCCGATGGATTAACCCCGGGCCCTTCAACAGTACGTCAGTCCTTGATGCCTCCACACCAGATCTGATCGTACCTCCCCTTAGTCAAAGAGCACGTCGCCATTATCATCATGTCCTCTAGCGCCGCTGTGTCTGCCACCGCCATCCAGGTCATCTCCGTTCAGGACTGTGAGTGTTGGATGCAGTGCCTGGGGCCCGACCTTTGCCTGACCTTGCGCATATAGTGTATTACAACAACACTCTGAACGCTGGTCTCGCCATCTTCACCCTCATTGGTTCCCAGCTACTCGGCTATGGCTACGCCGGGTTGTTGCAGGACATGCTGGTTCGCCCCACCAAATGTTTCTGGCCCTCGACGAGTACGTCGCGTTTTCTATGGATGAACTTGTCCCTGATATTCCGCAGTTTCCACGGCCAACCTGTTCCAGGCCCTCCACTTCGACAACCAAATGACCTCCAAGCGTGTCCGTCTTTTCTGGACCGTTTTCTTCGTCATGTTCGTGTGGGAAATCATTCCGCAGTGTAGGTCACAGTTTGCAGGGCCGTCTGCGTAACGCGCTCATCCGTCCACCACAGGGATCTTCCCGTTGCTCACCGGTCTTTCGATCTTCTGCCTCGCCAACAACACCAACACGGTGTTCCGCAACGTGTTTGGCGGTGCGAGCAACAACGAGGGCATGGCGCTTTTGTCGTGGTGTTTCGACTGGAACCTCATCGGCAGCTCGTGCCTGTTCAGCCCGCTCTGGCTTCAGGTCAACCAAGACATCGGCATCTTGCTCACTTACATCCTCATGGCCAGCGTCTACTACGGGAACCTCTGGCGCGCAAAGGACTTCCCCTTCATGTCCCAGGCCATATTCGCCTCCGACGGCAGCCAGTACAATCAGACTGCCCTCCTTACCAACGGCAAGTTTGATCCCGAGAAATTCGCGACTCTGGGGGTGCGTACTTTAACCGCTCACTTATCGGTACAGCTAACCGAACAACACCGTCTAGCCCGCGTTCTTCTCGGCCACCAACGCTCTCTACTTTATGACCTCCAACTTGTCCCTGGGCGCGACCTTCACCCACGTCTTCTTCTGGCACTGGCAGGACATCAAGCCCTTCTTGAAGACTTTCAACCCTTGGAACAAGGAGGAATACCTCGTCCACGACGCGCACTACGAACGCATGAAAGTTTACAAGGCTATCCCACGCTGGTGGTACTTCGCTCTCCTCGTCGCCGCTTACGCGATCGCGCAAGCGACCAACTACGGAGCCCACTCCGGGCTCCCGTGGTGGGCGCTGACGGTCATCCTCATCATCTCCTTCATCATGTCGCTGCTCTTTGCGACGCTGGCGGCAACGATCGGGTTCTCCGAGTTCAACACTTCCGCACTTGGCTTCTACCAGATGATCACCTCCTACCTCGTCCCTGGGGACCCGATCGCCAACCTCTACGGTGCGTTGTACGGTCAGCACCCGCAGGGCCAGTGCATTTCCATGCTCGGCGACCTCAAGCTCGGCCAGTACACCAAACTGCCCCCGCGCGTCACGTTCTTGATGCAGGTCCTGGGCACCGTTGTTGGGGCCATCCTGAACTGTGCGTGCCTCTTCACACCCTTCCCTTCCTCACCGTCCCACTCTGCTCACACTTGCACCCGTAGACATCATGATGGTCACGATCATCAACGCCAACCGCGCCGCGCTGCTCTCCATCTCCGGCACGCGTCTCTGGTCTGGCCAGAACGCGCAGTCCTTCAACTCCAACGGTATCTCTTGGGGCGGGCTCGGGCCTGAGATGTTTGGCTCCCACGGCGTGTACTTCATGGTGCCCATTTGCCTCGCCATCGGTGTCTTCCTCCCGCTGCCGTTCATCGCGGCGTGGTACATCTGGCCCAAGGCCGGGTTCGAGAACTTCAGCACGCCGATCATCCTCCAGTACTCGTGCTTCCTCTCCGTCGGCATCAACACCTCGGTGAACCCGAGCATGGCGATCGGCATCTTCTCGCAGTGGTGGGTGCGCACGCGCTACCCGCGCTGGTTCACGAAGTACAAGTGCGTATCCGAAAGCCACTCCTTTGATCCGCGGGCCTAAGCTGACCATCCTTCGCTCCCACAGCTACATCGTCGCCGCGGCGCTCGACGGTGGTACCCAGGTCATCTCGTTCATCCTCAACTTCGCCGTCTTCGGTGCGTCGGGTTCCGCGCACAGCTTCCCGCAGTGGTGGGGCAACGACTTCAGCCTCTCCGCCGACCGTTGTGCGCTCCCTGACAACTAGCGGCTGGGAGTGGGGGTCGTATGCGGGTGTCTTTCATCTTGGGGTTTAGGCGTCGTCTTCATCTCTGTCCCAGTACTGTAGTGGTAGCCTGCGGGCCCGCCTCCCATGGTTCCCATCCCCGCGTCTTGTAGTGTAGTAGTAATCTGTACATACGGTCGGATAGTCACGTCTTCGTATGCTTATAATCTCCTTTTCAAACGAACGCCTTGCCGGCCGTAGGTCTGTGTTGGCGGAACTGCCGGGCCTTAGGCTCGGGACCAGGACGGATCAGCCTGAAAGTCGGGTTGGTTACCGATGGACTGGTTCTCGAGCCTAGCTGGGCCTGTGAGTCCTACAGCCCGGCAAACGCCGGGGTTCACACTTCTTTTAGCGCTTCCTGTTCCACCAGGGTAAACGACCACATGTGTCAAGTCGTGTTCGCAGTGGCGTGCAGAAGATGTCTGAGCGCTGCGGGCAGGTATGACCGCGTCGTCAGGACTACACATAGAAAACGAAGTGCCGGCGCATCAGTTCGCCGCTCACTGTGGCAAGGGTCCTGGGTCCAAGTCGGTACGCCTTCAACTAGATAATTGTATACCAGCTCAAGAATAACACTGTCGCATGCGTTTCATCGTAAACCAATGACATCCCATGCACTGATGCACCAGCATTCACGCAGGTTCCCGTGGGGTCATCTCGCAGTGTGGACCCACCCGCACCTATATTTGCGCCAGACAACTTGTAGACTTGCTCCGGACGCCGTTTTCACCGAGAGCTCTCAAAGATGGCGGCTCGCCGGAGGGTTGACCCTGTCGCGACGGAGTACGGCAACACGGTGTCCTTCTGGGTCGAGTGCCCCTCGGAGCTCCTCGACCTCCGAACCAGGACCAGTCGCCTTCTGGCAGTTTCGCGCTAAACGGTCGACACGATCAAGCATGACGATGCGCTGCGCGCGCAGAATTCCCGTAGTCTGGGTGTGAGCGTTCTCGTTCCAGGTTCTTCACCTCCGGCGCGCTCAGCGCCTCCTTCGTGCGCTGCGAACAAGCGCCGGAACTCGGGCCCCGGCGCCACCTCACCTTTGGCATGCCACTCCGCCTTGGGAGTTCGAGGCTCGCCTTCAACTTGCTGAAAGTCCCCCCTTCGCTGCGCCTGTTGCCCGCCCTCGTCCAACGCTCCATCTCCACCGCGCCGCCACCTGTGGTGCCACGTCGCTCGCTCTCAGGCGCCGCAAAATATGGCTCAGACCCCTTCGAGTACACATTTGGACGATGGATATAAGCCTCGTGCATGCTGTCCTTCGGCGTCCGTTTCTGGCCCGTAGTCTAATTGACCAGAGTCAACGATGCGCTTCGCCACGCAGAGCGGAGACTCGTGTTCAATATCGACGAGCTGTGTGGGCTCGCAGCCAAGTCCGTAGGTCGAGATCCGGCTGATGTCGTCGACGTGTCGAGGGTCGGCGAGGGCGGCTGGCATACCTCCACGTTTCCGGCACTACGATGCCCCCATCTCGCGATTCACGACGCTGCCTTCGCGACCGGAGGCGGAGGGAGTCTATATCAGCCTACTGCTACATCAAGAGCACGGAGGAGTCCAACAAGATCCATCACGTTGCATTGACGGACGTCAACTATCTGCTCTGCAAGCGCCTCTTCACCCACGCCGGTAGCCTCTGGGAGGGCGAGACCGTCGACCTGAAGGTCGCTCTCATTGGAGCGGCGCAGGCGTGGAGGGCGCTTACGGGGAAAGACACGCCGTGTCTGGTCGTGTTCGACGCCGACGACGTGCGCGAGACGATGGAGCTGGATAAAGTGCAAACGGACGCGGACGAGGGCTTTGAGAGGGTGCATGACATGCTCCAGGGCGGGTCAGAGTGCTGGGTGACTTCTGGCTACTTACTTTCACGAGCGGGCGTTAGTGCTCAGCAAGCAGCTGAAGGCAGGCGATGTCGGCGGAGGAAGTGTTGGAGTTCACGGATCACTGGGTGTTTGACGATATGGACGGAGAGAAGCATATGCAACGGGTCGAGCTGGATCTCTTAGCCGTATGGTCCGGAATACTCGAGACCTGTAGAAGGTTCCGCAGTCGCCGCGGATGGCGTGGTACGGCGGAGGATGGATCTCCCACCTTATCGCTCCCCTTGCGCCCCGTCCTGCCCCGTCCCGCCCGCCTCTCCCACTCTCCCCTCGGTGAGCCCCTCATATGTGTGCCGCGGAGTCGATCTCGCGCTGACCGCTCGTTCTCCCGCACCCGACGATGGGCGGATCGACCAGCACCCAGCTCGACCCCAGCCCAGCCGCCGCTCCCGACGATACATACGCCCACCCCATCCTCGGCATGACCAAGCGCCCCCGCGTCCCCACCGCAATCGAGTTCGGGAACCCGGCCTCGTTCTGGGTCGAGTACCCGTCCGGGCTCGTCGACCTCACCCGCACCGCGCACCTGCCCGCGTCGAGCGAAGGCGACCGCGAGCCGCCCGAGCCCACGCTCGTGAAGGAGCTGCAGGTGGACGTGCCCGCCGACGGCGAGCGCACCGTGCGCGTCCAGGCGGCGCGCAGCGCGATGGTCGTCATCGACATGCAGAAGTGAGTGCGCGAGGACTCGGTCGGACCATGAGCACGCTCAGCGCGGAGTGCCTGACGCGCGCCCTGGCCAGCTTCTTCCTGCACCCGGACCTGCGCGAGCACCCGACGGGGCTCGCGTGTGTCATCCCGATCGCGAACACCGTCTCCGCCCTGCGCGCAAAGGGCGCCAAGATCCTCTGGGTGTGCGTCCTCCCGTGCCCTCCTCCTTGCCCGCATCGACACCTTCAGCTGACACCGTGGACTCGCAGGAACTGGGGCCTGACCGACCACGAGCTGACGACGATCCCGCCCTCGCTCGTCCGCGGGTTCATGAAGAACGGCCGCGTCGGCTTCGGCGGCGACCTCGGCGGCAGCTTCGGTCGCCTGCTCATGCGCGGGGAGTACAACTCGGACCTGTACGGCCCCCTCCAGATGCTCTACGAGGAGGGCCGCGAGGCGGGGACCGACGTCTGGATCCACAAGAACAGGCGAGCAGTGGGCCCCCGCGCGTCACCCCGAGATCGCGATCGCTCACCGGTTTCTGCGCAGGATGAGCGGGATCTGGGGGCCGCAGTCTGCTCTGGACCTCTACCTCCAGGAGCACGGCATCACTTCGCTCTTCTTCGCTGGGGTGAACGCCGACCAGGTCCGCCCAATCGCTTGCCTCACTTCCCAGGACTCGCTGCTGATACGGTGTTAGTGCGTCCTGGGCACCCTCGTGGACGCCTACTACCGGGGCTACGACTGCATCACCGTCGAAGACTGCATCGCAACGACTTCCCCGGAGGGAGGTCTCGAGAACGTTCTGTACAACGCGGGTGGGGTACGCGCTTCAATTTGCTCTCCTCGTGAAAGTCGAAACTGACTCCACAATCTCAGGGCTACGGCTTCCTCACCGATTCCAAGAGGATCATCGATGCCTGCTCGTAAACATAAGGGTCGCGTACTTCTTGACTGACTTGATATCTTGACTCGGTAGACATTGTAAGAACTTGGGAACGAAAGACCATGTAACATACAGATGGGTTATACATGCACGTGCGTCTGCTGACGTGCCGGTCAAGTGTTCAGTACAGGGGGTCGTCGGCGAGGCGCGTCAGTTCTGTGAGGTGCGACGAGCCCTCTAAGCGTATCGGGGTGGGGTAGTAATACAACACAACGGCGACTCGAGCGCGCGGAAGAGGCGGACCGGGTCTACTCGAAAGCCAACTCATAAGTCATACACTCTCTCATCTTCAGCATCCTCAACTCCGCCACTCGACGCTAGGACGACGCTGACAAAGAAGAGCGAAACCGTCAGCTCTCAGCAGAACAAAAAAAACATCTGAAGGGCCGCAGGGCAGACTCACCTGTTGCCCCCGTATCCTCGAGTAGAACGTGTCCTTCTTCCCCGCCTGGTGCCCGCTCAGGCTCGACCCCGCCGGGCTCGGCGGCTCGTGCCCCGAGTGCGACTGCGGCGGCGTGAGGGACGTGAACGACTCGGGCGGCGTCAGCGGCTCGTACGCCCTCATCGCCGACGGCGGGTGCGAGTCGAACTGCGTCTCGATGCTCGTCATCTGCGGGCGGGCGCCGCTCGTCCGGAGCGGGCTGCGCGGCGGCACGACGGGCGGCGTCGTCGTCGCCTCCGGCTGCCGCTGCGGCCGGGGCGCGGCGATCGGCGGGGGCGGCGGGGAGACCGAGACGGGCACCATCGGCTTCATGCGGTGCGGGGACGTCGGCGACGGTGACGACGGGAGGTCGTGCGCCGGGACGGGCTTGCGCGCGCTGAGCGTGGGCGAGGTCACGCGTGCCGTGCTGCTCGCGGGCGACGGCGGGCCAGGCGCGGGGTCGTCGAGCGCGACGTCGACGAGACTCGCGCTCGCGCTCGACCGCGTCAGCGCTGGCAGCGTCGGAGGGTACAGCGACGGCGACGAACGCGCGGAGGCGGAGGGGGGCTCGGCGCGATGCGCGTGCGCGCCCGCGAACGGGTGGAGCGCGTCAGACGTGAGCGCGAGGCCGATGCTGCCCGTCGTGCTCCTCCCGCTGCTCGACTGGCGCGAGCGGCGATCGTACGAGCGCCTCCGGGAACTCCCTGCGCTTTCTCTGCGGTCGTTCGCGCCGACGCCGGTGAGTCCGAGACCGGATGCACCGCCGCTGGCCTCCTCCATGTCGTCGTCGAAGGGGCTGCGAGTCGGGCGGGGAGCGGGGGCAGGCTTGCGGTCTCCGATGATGAGCGTTTGGTCGGTGAACCCGGAGGCGTAGCGCATCGTCGGGGTCGGGCTGAGTGCGCGCGGGTCCTCGAAAGGGTTGTCGGGCATCGGGAGCGGGCGGGAGATGGAGTTGACGAAGATGGGGTTGCGGCGGCGCTGGCGTTTGCGGAGCATGAGGCAGAGGCCGACCATTACTCCCATGATGACGACGCCAACGACGAGGAAGACTCCAGCGACGGCAGCCGTGTTTCCGAAAAAACTACCGCGAGAAAAATCGTCAGCGTAATCTAGAGATAAAATAAGGACGAGGCCTTACCCGCTCTTAGTGGATGCCGCACTCACGCCCCAAACACCTGTCGGGTTCGCGATGATGTGCGTGACACTGACGTGCGACCCGTCCGGCTTCGTTGAAACGGAGACACTTGTGAACACAGGGGGCACTGAGAGCGAGGTGTGGCTGCTTGCGTCCGTTACAGTCACGAACACGGGCGTCGAGAGCGTTGTCTCCGGCACGTCGGTGATTGTGCTGGTCGTCGTTGGCGCAACGGAGTTTAGGTTCGCCTGTATAATTCCTTTAGAACCTAGTTGCGTCGATGATGAAGAAGCGAGAGAAGAAGCGGGAAAAACGACAGGGAGAGGTATAGAAGGCGCCGCCGTGGTGGCATGCTCTTCAGTGGAAGAGGTGGGGAGACTGCGAGTGGAAGAGGGCAAATGAGTCGCTTTGACCGGAGCAATCGCGGTCGCAACAGTCTTGGCTGGAGTAGTAATGAGCGAGGAAGCGGACGAGAACATTGTGGTGGGGAGTGGATCGGGAATTGGATCCGCAGTGGGTTTGTCTAGAGGAGCGGTCGTGCTGTGCACGTGGATGATAGAACTACTGGCTTTGGTGGAGGAAAGTGGATCCGACACTGAGAAGGTGGAATGTGCAGGAGAAGAAACGGAGGCGCTAGAAATGGGAGGAGGAGAAAGAGCATGCGAAGTCGAACTGACCCCATGAGTGCTTATAGACGAGCCTCCGGCAGCCACGGTCCCTGGATCAGCAGACGTGTGAGAAGCGGAACTGGGGCTGGAGGCGGTGCTTGTAGATATTGGCACAATGGAAGTAGACGGACCAGATGTCGTGGAATTCTTGGACGGTACAGGAGTGGAGACCGAGGTCACGGCAGATGACGTGGACGAGCTCCCTGCTGGAGGTGCAGGGTCGGTCGCGTGGTCGGCGTTGGTATCTGTAGAAGTGGATGGTGCCGACGACGATGACGACGGAGAGGTGGTCGTGTCAGGAGACACTGTGGTCGAGGTGGTTTCCGATGCAGTCGACGACGTTGCATCGGGGGTCGAATTTGAAGTGGTGGTCTGAGTAGACGCGTTCTGGACAGCCATCTTTGTCGATACAGCACTACAGCGGCATTAGTACCTGTACATTGGCGAGATATGAGAATCCAAGCTCACCTTGAACCGGAAGTGTCTGACTTGATAAATGAAGAAGCGTGGAGAGCAGAAGTGGAGACAGACGAAGCCCTGGTGCTGGCTGTAGAGGGCGCGGCCTGGTCAACCGCTGCGCTAGACGATGCTACGGAGAAGGAAGAAACAGAGCCCGAGCCCGAGGCGACAGAGGACGCAGACGAGACGGCGTCGGACGACCTCGCCCCAGAAGCCTGTGAAGAGGTACTTGGCAATGGCACTGGAGCGGACGTCGAAGAGACAGTTGGCCCCCTCGTCGACGACAGAGGCAGCGAGGCGCTCGCACTAGTGCCGTCCACAGATGGCAGTGACAGCAGGCTAGTACCTGCCCATGTACATCAGCGAGGTCGAATGCGTCCCGTAGAGCACGGACGCACGGCACGCACGAGAGGACGAAGCGAACAAGGAGACAGAGCGGATGCCCCGCGCGCGGGCCCGAGGAGGTAGCGAAGGAGGCGGGGGCTGCCTCCCGCGTCGAGACGGGGTATATACCCCCCTTCCGACGTTGCGGCTGCAGTCAAATCCTAGGAGAGGCACGCGGCCCCTTCATATGTCATAGCCGGAAGCCAGGGATACGACACGGCAGGTCCGAAGACACGTCTTCGGAGAGCACTTAGAGTGGGCGCATTAATGAAGTACCGTGTCGCCGAGCGGGTGCGGTGCGTCTACGCCCCCCATAGCGGCGCGCGAACCCCGTCCTGTCACCGGCGGCACGCCTCGCCTTCTGGGATAGAGGGCCAGGCGCGCCGCGAGACGTTGTCGCAGAGATATGCATGGAGCTCGACGGGGGATACGAACTCGCTCGTGGACGTAGTGAACTGAACACCTACTCACCAGCAGACGGCATACCTCCTGGATCGTCGGCGTGTGTTTTGTAGTTCGTCGTCCGTGTCCCACGAAAGAGGCGACTCTATTCCGGAGTGCCAAGAGGGAATGCGCGGCACCGCAGGGCACTTGGGCGTGCGGGAGTGGAAGCGGCGGGCTGCAGGGGCGGCGGCGGGAGGGGGGCGTGCGCAAGTCCGTCGATCTATAAGTACGACGGATGCGAGCGTCGGGTAAGCCATGCGACGCGACCCAACTCAGCGATCCCCCGCGAGCGAGCGTGCGCGCGCCGTGGGACCGGGGAAATCTCGAGTGTAGTGCGGGACGGGTGTGCGCGCAGCACGAGCCCGCGTGCGCGTCCGGGACAAGCCCGGGGGGCCTGCTGCCCGTCGCGAACGGCTTCCCACCAGTCATGCGACTGATAGTCCTACCGTGCTTATCGCCGCGTCCACGCCGTGGATCTCCCTGGGCGAGTTCCCAGTGCGTCTGGGAAGGCGGACTGCGCCCGACGCCCGAAACGGGTGAGGACGAGGCTACTGCCACTGGTCGCGCTCGTAGGACGGCAGAGTGCTCTCGCGACCGTGTGGACCGGGCTGCGAGAAGGCGGTGAGCGTATGCGGAGTACGGACACATGTTCGACCTGCCTGCCCCCGTTACGCAAGAGAAGCGATATCTGAGCTGACGCACGCCCGGACATAGGAAAAGAGCATCATGCGCCGGCTGGGCATGCGAGTGGAGCCAAAGAGAGGACGTCGTCCATGCGGATCATCGTCGCCCCCTCCTCCCCACACAAGTCACACGCCCGCTGCCGAGGCGCGCACAGCTGCCCCGCGTGTGCGACCCGGTTTCGAGCAACGAAGCATGTCAGATGATCAACGGCCACCAAGCACCATACGGAGAGGTCTACTAAACGAATGTGGATGTGGTAAAACTACAGATGATCCGATACATGGAGGCAACAGACCGCAGAACATTAAACGTGACTACTACAAGATATCCCGGCGGGCACTAGCGTGGGCGAGGTTCACAAGAACAGTGAGAGTCTTGGAGCAACGAGGTATAGACGATGGGAAGGGGGTATGCTGCGTCGCAAACGATCATCGGCGTAGTGGGAACGAGTGACGAAGGGAGAGTACTAGTGGCACGGTGTGATTTGCATCAGCGTGTCCAAACCAAGAGAGAACTACCGCCGCTGTCAGCCTCTGTGAACGCGGTGGTGCAGACGACAAGCGAGCACTCACCAAAACCAGATCTATGAACAGGAAAGAGGCCGGGGTGGAGTGCGCTAACAACAGCGCACGCTCGTCCCAGGCACCCTCAGCTTGACCGTCGTACTCTTCCGACGCCCGCTCAGGCTCCCAAAGCTCAGTCGACTCGAGCTGTTCACCCGGCGCAGCGCACGATCTCCATAGCTCACCCCGCTTCCTGCCTTCTCAGGGTCGAGCGTGCCGGCCTCGATGGCGAGCAATATTGACCGTGCGCAGAGGAGGAACGGCGCCTCGACGTTGTCTCCAGAAAGCGACGACGTTTCGAGGAAGTGCACGTCTTCAAGAGCGCAACAGGGAGCGTCATGGCGAGATGCATGAAGACGAGCAAGCGACAAACAGAGTCAGCCTCCCGTCCCGTCCGGACGAACCGGCGTCCCGAGCGCAAGCTCAAGTGACCGAGCGAAAGAGACGCACCATGTTCGGCCGCCCACCGACTCGCCTCTGCCCACTCCACCTCCCGCTCTTCCTCCCTGTCCGACTTATTTCCAACGAGGACCGTGACCAGGTGCGGGCTGCCCAGAGCCCTCGCGTCCTCGAGCCACCGGGCGAGCTTCGCAAACGAAGCGCGGCTAGACGATAAGCGATTGCGCGAAGATGGACAGCGTCTCAGCCCGCCGGCGTGCAAGTGGAGCGGGGATGACAGAGTAGCACGCACCTGGTGATATCGTACACGAGGATCGCCCCCGCCGCCCCGCGGTAATAGCTCCTTGTCACGGACCTGCGGCACGGAGGTGAGCGGGCATTGATCTGTCGACGTCCGCGAGAAGAGACAGGGATCACGCAGGCACTCACCGGAACCTCTCCTGCCCCGCCGTGTCCCAAAGCTATTTCCGCCGTCCCGCTCCGTTCAACATGTGCACACCTCGGATGTATGAAGACTGACCTGCAGCTTGATGCGTTTCTCACCGAGCTTGACGGTCCGACTCGAGAACTCCACTCCAATCGTGTGTTGGGAGTGTTCCTTGACTGGCCATATGGTCAGATAAAGATGGAACATAGAGGCCCGTGCAAGCGCTACCCACAGGAGTTATGCGTAAAATGGTGCAGCAAACAGGTCTTTCCCGACCCCGCCTCTCCTAAAAGCCTCTTCCGGTGAGCGGCGCAGCAGCGTGAAGCATAAGTTCTACCCACCAATTATGATGAACTTCATGAGGAAGTCTGAAGGCAGAGTGAGAGAGACGATCGGCGAAAGGAGCCAGCAACACGCACCGTATGTCTCGAGCAGCTCAGTCGCGTCCGCATCGTAGTCTGTGTACGCCATGGGGGCGGGGATGGAGGGAAGGGTGGATGGTGAGCAAGGGCGCAGGGTCGGCCACGGCCGCAGCGGCACAGGTCGACCACTGTGGCTCCGACTCTCCGAGCGCCCGATGCACGTGGCCCTCCCCGGGTGCCTTCAATTGCGAACCCAGACAGCTGCCTATCTGCAATCTTTGCTTTCCACTGCTCCAGCGGCCCACTGTGTATACGCAACCGCACCCGTCAAGCACGGAAGGAAGGAGCGAGCCAGCGCGCAATGCATACGAGACTCCAATCGTACATATCACCAGATCCTGAAACTGCTTCAAACCATTCCGGTCTGACTGTCCACTCCGCGCCACCACGCCGTTACCACCCCTTCCAGGGCACCCAGACATCCACCACCACGTTCCCGTCGCTCACGTCCGAGTCCACGACGTAATACCACGGGTAGCCCGCCAAGATCAGGCACGCATGCTGCCCGACGATTTGCACCATATCGCCCAACTTCAGCCCACCATCACCCTGGAGCGGTCCAAGGTCAAATGACGACGTTGGCATCTGGCTCAGGATGCCGTGTTCCTGCGAACACCGCGCCAGTCTCCACGGCTTCCCGATTACATCACCATATCCTGGGCGCGGCCCGGTGTCCTTGCTCATAGCGATCGCTCCTGCGTCGCAGATGGCCTCGTCGGTACCGTCCTCGCCGCGGCCGGAGTAATAAGATATCACAGTGGCGAGAACCCGCTGGGAAATGTCTCGGTGAGTTATCAATCCAGTGTTGAGTTGCTGGAGATCCAGAAGCGGATAGTTTCCTGTCATATCAGGTTAGGGCGAGTCTCCAAGTAGCGGCAAACGACATACCTGCGTGCAGTTCCAAGACACCATTCAAAGATGCTTCGAGCTTGGTTCTCAGCTCCTTCGTCGCTGCATGCGCTGTCGGCGTGGCGCCTACGGAGAGCACATAGGGTTCTGCAGATTGGGACAATCCAGGGGTGCTGGCGATGATCTTCATGGCGAGCGCGGCGGCCGAATTGACCGCGTTGATCTCCTCGAGGAGATATTGCGTAGCCTGATCGAACGACGTCGAGGCATACGAGTTTCCGGCATGTGTATAGAAACCGTAGATCGAGATCGAAGGGGACGCGAGGACGGCACGGAGGAGGAGTTCGAATGTGGGCGAGTCAGGGCGAATACCAGCACGACTATGCAGCGTCGCGTGAGCAGTTAAACCTCAGCGGCGGAAGCGGACCGAAGGCGGAGATACACTCACAGGTTCCCGCAGTCGACTTTCATGAAGACCGACCATTTCCTGTGATTCGCCTTGGTGGCTTCCCAGGCCTCGATCACTCGGACCTGGTCTGGATGGTCAACGAGGATGCGCATGGAGGCACCGACGGCGGCGAGCTCGTCGGTGAGCGCAGAAAGATCGGCGATCTTGTTTGGGGCCATGGGGAGGCCGTAGAGGACCTGATGTCATGGCCCGGGCTTGAGGTTAAGGATATCAGGGGAAGGATTCTGATGCGGTACCTACGTCTTTGACGGTCCCGTCGGCCATGAGGCCGGCGCGGAAGACCTCGCAGACCTCCATGACGGTGGAAACGACGATGGAATGGGTCTCATCGGCGTTCGAGTTGAGCTGCAGCCTGGTGCCTTCAGGGGTCTAGAGGGAGGGTTGCTGGTCAACGGAACATTGTGGCACTCGGACCTCGGGGCGCGCGGACGACGGACCTTGTGGGACTTGACATGGGCGCGGAACTTGGCGCCAAGGGACTTTGCGATCTGGTGGACCTTTGTGCAGTTGCGGGCGAAGACAGCGCGGTCGATGACGAGGGCGGGGGTGCGAAGGGCGTTGAGGTTCTTACCCTTGTACTCGTCGACGAGGTCCTGCTTCTCGGGCTTGCCGCTGATGTGGTACGGGGTGCGGGACTGCTTCGGAATGAGGGGGTTGACCTGGTGGTGCTCCTCGGAGCTCATGGCGGGCGGGCGATGTGCAGACGGGGGGTGGGCGGCGTGCAGGAGGGCGGCGACGGGGGAAAGGGACTTATAAGAAGGCGGCCGGTGGCAGGCCTCTGAGGGGTCCTCTGCCGCCCCAAGCATCGACGGAGCACGTCCATCGATTGATCTCCGCCGCGCGCCTCTCCCCGCCCCAAAACCCGCCCGGCCCGCGAGGTTTATCGCCCAATCCAAGGCTAGTCGCCGTCGCGCGCGCCGACTAGCTCGCCGCCAATAGTGTACAGCAGCCTGTTTTGCCTCCTACAACAGCCTACGCGCTCCGCCCCCCGCCTCCCAGCCCTCATCACCATGTCCGAGCCCACCGTCCACCAGCCCATCCCGCCCGAGATCGCGGACAAGCTCCTCCCGAGTATGCCGCCTTCCACAACCAGCACCTCAAGCACTCCGTCCCCGTCCACCTCCTCCCTTGGTCCCCCGACATCCGCAACGCGCCCGCCGTCCTCGGCGGCTCCGACCCGCTCCCCGTCGCCGGCGTGAACGACTACCCCCTCTCCCACTGCTCCGTCCGCGTCTTCACGCCCGAGGGCACCGCGCCCGCCGGCGGCTGGCCCGTCTTCATCTTCTTCCACGGAGGTGCGTGCGCCGTGCCTGCTGCTGCCGCACGCGTGTCCGATAACCGTCGATCGCCCCGCGCGCCCCCACATCGCAGGCGGCTGGACGCTCGGCACGATCGCGACCGAGAACGCGTTCTCGAGCAACATGTGCAAGCGTGAGTACCCCGCGTACGTCACCGGAACCGTCATCGAGCCCTACTGAACGCGGACCCCGCATTGTTCTCCCGAACGGGACAGGCGCCGAATCCGTCGTCGTCTCCGTCGACTACCGCCTCGGCCCCGAGCGCCCGTACCCCGCCGCCGTCGAAGACACCGTCGAGGCCCTGCAGTGGGTGCACACCAAGGGCCCCGAGCTGCTCGGCATCAACCCCGCGCTCATCGCCGTCGGCGGCTCCTCCAGCGGCGCCAACCTCGCCGCGATCGCGACCCATCGCGCCCAGGCGCTCGCCATCCCGCTCGCCTTCCAGCTCCTCGTCGTCCCCGTCACCGACAACACCGCCGCCGTCGGCGACGGGCGCTACCCGTCTTGGACTGAGAACGCCAAGACTGTCTCGCTCGTGCCGGAGAAGATGGTCTGGTTCAAGAACAACTACTCTCCCAATCCCGAGGACTGGACGCACCCGGACAACTCCCCAATCTTCGCGACGGACGAGTCTTTCAAGGGTGCACCGCCGGCGTGGATCGCCGTTTGTGAGCTCGACATCCTGAGGGACGAGGGCATCGCCTACGGAGATAAGTTGAAGAAGGCTGGCGTGCCGGCGGAGGTCAAGGTGTACAAGGGGGCACCGCATCCAATCATGGCAATGGATGGTGAGCTCAGTCATAGTTGCCTTTGAGGACGTAATGCTCAGCATCTTTTCATGCTGTTCAACCTGCCTGTACCTAATTCAGGGTAAGCTGTTCGTCGCTGACAACACACGAACCAGTCTCATACTTCTCCGTGTAGCGCCCTCGAGATTGGCAAGGAACTTGTATCGAACGCGGCTGAGGCGCTCAAGAAAGCTCTCTACCCTTCATGAGTATTATATTAGGACAAGGCATGAAGGGAATGTAAGATTGAATAAGAATATGTTGTTACAAAGGCCAGGACAGCCAGGAAGCCAGACGTGTTAGGTTTGATTCGTTCCTTGATTGAACACGATCCCCCTAGCCAAGGTCGGTAAGAGATGGTTTGCATGTGGCCAACAGGCCAAACAGAGCACGCCTGCACAAGAGCAAATCACCTGCTTCAACATAACCGCCTGAGCCATCTTATAGAGCTCATTGATCAAGGAATGGCGGATCACCTGTCCACTCTGCTCAGCGACACGACAATGGTCAGGCATCATACCAGTGTTGATGGCCCAAATGCAGGCGCATGAGCGAGGTCGATCTAATGCAGAGATGCCATTGAGATTTGGGAAGACATGAGACGATTGAGCCATCAACAATGAACCTGCCTATAACATGCTGAGGCGGGCGTGTTCGTGGGCGGCCGAGCAAGACATCGATATGCGTATCTGGGTAACAAGTATCTCTGAGAAACGACCATATAGCTTCAGTATCAAAATAACATAGTGTCTTCTTTTTTTACCGCGGCACTTGGAAGTCCCGATAGAGCGACCGACGTCGGCTACGCTTGGGGGATCACTGGTGTGCCTGCATAATCGCATCGGAAATGAAAGCAGCAGTGATCTGGCGTCCGCCGAACCAACGGCCATTCAAACCATCGACGGCACCTTTGGCAGCATCCACAGTGTCAAACTTGACATAGATCTCGCCCTGTTGGCGATGAGCATCCATCCACGGCTGAAATTTGAGCGACATACCTCAGTTTCTTTCTCGATCTTGATGGCAAGAACGCGGCCATACTTCGACTCGCACTCTCCCTTGACGTCTTCGGCGAGTTCCTTGTCCCAGTCACGCTCGGTTTCTCTGAAGGAATCTGTAAGCACCCGATCAACCTTCCCGACTCCAAACGTACTCTTCGGGGTCAAACATATTCTTCATTAGTACCGACCGCGACTGCATGGTCTGGGGGATGTTAGGCCGCGAGCTGAAAGGGAATTTGATAAGCAAAAGCAAAAAGGGAGCTTTGAGCAGCACACGCACATCGGCTCTGGTCTGGTCGGAGGAGGGTCAATTCTGGCAAGTTTCTGCATCAGCGCTTGACGTGACGCTGCGTTCAAGTTACCGCCTAAAAGAAACTCATGAGAAACCAACAAGGCCAGAGAATAAATCACTGACCGCCGGCTTCATCCAAAGAGTCTTGTTGAGTGTAACGAGCAGAGCCCTTCTCGTGAACCGTGTTGACCCGAAGCTGTCTTAGAGTGAGCCTTTGTAAAACGTGTTGCACATTGCCGGAAGGACTCACAGTTCTGCCGGCCAAGTCGAAGCCTTCCATCTGCTCAAGAGCCATCTTCGCATCCTCAGAACGCTTATACCTAGATGTGTTGTGAGACGCGTTCAATATGAGACATGAATTGTTGGCTCACTGTACAAACGCATAGCCCTTGCTGCGCCCAGACGAGGGATCGCGATGAAGATCGACAAACTCAAGTTCACCAAATGGCTCGAACACCTGCTTGATATCGGACTCAGTGAGATTGAAGTGGAGAGATCCGACGTAAAGCCTGGGAGTTGTGTTGAGCGACAGACATTTGGGATGCGGAGATGCAAAAGTGCTCACTGCATGCCACCGTGCGGGGCGCTGACACCTGGCGGCAAGTTCAGATTGCCATCACCGGGATGAAGCCTGTTCCTCTCAGCCTCTGTGTGTTGGATCTGAATAGGAAGACCCATGACCACCGTTCCGCTCAGGCTGATAGCCCTGTCAACAAGCTCGACAGTGCGGAATTCGACGTAACCAATACTGTCGGTCTGTGTTAGTAATACGCATATAATGCCCTGACGAACAACTCACCCCTTGGACCGACGGGAGATCCTATCCGTGACAATGCGGGAGTCCATGACCGTGTTTTCCCCCAGCTTGTCCTCAAAGAAGTAGCCCAAGTCGCGGGCTGTGAGTCGTGCAGCAAGTTGAGAGACGAACACAGACCGAGCTTCAGAGTCATCCGGACTGGGCTCGTCGTTCATAGGGTCGTCCGGGGCGACTTCATACGTTGGAGAGGGACGCCTTCGGGAGAAACATAAATAAGGACCTAGGAGAGAAGGACGGCTCACCGACTTTTTGGGAGGGCTGAGAGGACGGCTACGTTCGCTGTCGCGGCGGTCGCCACGAGGAGGCTCGTCGTGGTCGTCCCGAGGATCCTTAGATCGTCTGGGAGGGCGGTCCCCATACCGAATGTCACGAGAGCGGTTCCTGCGGCGGGGACTATCAGTCGCGGAAGGCGGGGCATTGGGGAGGCCAGCGGACGGTGGCGGGGCTTCGTCGACACCGTCGTCGGAACGCTTCCTCTTCGTCCTATCGTCGGCGGAGTGACTGTCGTGGCCGTCCTCGGGCTCGTCGCCCCGCTTTCTGCGCCTGTCGCGGTGGTCACGGTCGTCCCGGTCGCGTTCGCGCTCCCTGTCCCTATCCCGCTCACGGTCTCGATGCCTACGTCGATCTTCGTCTTTATCTCGCTCACTGCGGCGGCGCTCACCGTCACGGTCCCTCCTGCGGTCCCGGTCCCGGTCCCTGTCTCTGTCGCGCTCCCTGTCACGTTCTAGGTCGTGGTTGCGGTGCGAGCGTTCTCTTCTGTCGCGGCTGCGACGCCTGTCGTCGTAGTCATCGCGGTCACGGTGACGCCTCTCCTTCTGATCCCTGTCGCGAGAACGAGAGCGATGAGAGCGCCGAGTACGGAGGGTCTCGCTCGAATGGTCGCGGGAGCTGGTCGACGGTCAGCGGGAAGAGAACTCACGGGGCAAGAGGAAACGTACGATTTAGAGCGTCGGTCTGGGGATCTGTGTCTATCGACTTCCATTTTTTCGATTTTGCCGTTCTCAGAGGACATGATGGTGCGAATGGAGGCGTAGCAGTCCTCGGGAAATTCAAGTGAAACGACGAGGACAAGGACACGCCGCCCAGACCTGGGCCTGCCCTGATTAGTCAGCTCAGAGGGAAGAGATTCTCACGGCTCTCTATTTACGGGGACGGCGTCTATGTTACAGGCGAGGGACTACTGGACTGTCTATACCACCATTTCTATCTCCGCAACGCTCAGCTCACAGGAGCCCCGCAAGCCTTGCCCGTACCCTCTTCTCTGCCTGACCCAGCTCGGATGCCTCCGATTTCTGGTACAGAACGTTGAGAGGGTTTGCATCGCCCTCCTTCTCCAAGTCTTCCTCAATCGCACTGAACTCTTTGCAGAACTTGCCGTTCAAGACCTTTCGAACGACCTCATCAGGACAGCACAAGACGCAGTCGTCAAAAGAGTACTTGCCTGGTTGTACAAGATGTTCTTGAAGTGTTCTCGCATCGCGGAACCGTCCAGATTCAGAGCGCCGTTCAGCTGGCCGTATTGCGAGACCGTGGAGTGGTGCTTGAGCTGTGCGCACGAGCGTTCAATCCAATTTCTTGTAGCAAACTCGAAGAGACGAACCTGTTGGATGAACCCATCCTCGGCCGCACGCTCAAAGATCTCAGCGGGCTCCTTCGACATCCACCTAGACAGCAATATTGAGCGGTGCTCTTGAAGTCGATCAGGAGCCACTCACATCTCGTAGCAGAGAGCCTCGTCCGAGCATCCAGCCTCCTTGAGAACGCTAAACGCTTCTCTGCAGTATCAATCACAGGTCAGTATCTTGCATCGCTATAACAGGCATCAACTTCGCTGACCTGAAGAGCATGATGACGTTCGGCCATAGCGCCTGCTCCGCGAACAGGTCCATGGCGGTCTCCTCGCGCACCGACGAAGCAATGGCCCCAGCCTTAGTGGCGCCAATCGCACGCGAAAGTGCAAGAGCGATCTCCAGCGCCTTGCCAGTGCCATCCTGTTCCGACGAGATGAAGCACGGGAAGCCCTTGCCCTTGACATACAAACTCCGGACCGAAGAACCGATCATCCTGAACAGAGTGCCTGAGTTGGCTTGTGCAGTCAGAAGACCAATACGACCTACCGAGGGGCAACCATAATCACGTCTTGCGTGGGCTTGAAGTTCAGCAGCTTGAAGAACACGTTGTATCCACTGGCAACCACAATGGCGGCCGTGTCCTTCAGGTTCGGAGCCACCTCCGTGTTGAAGACGCGGGGCTGGACCTGGTCAGGGATGAGGAGGAAGACGACTGTATGCATTGTTGAGACCGGATAATGGTACGCAGAACTGATATCTCCGGCCCAAATGGATGCTTACCATCCGCATCCTTGGCAGCTGCGCCAAAGTCGCTGACAACGTTAAAACCCTTCGACTTCGCGTCCTCGGCGTAGGAGTCGGCCCGGTTCGCAACAATGATCTTCTCGTTGGGAATGCCCGAATCGCGCAGATTCTGGGCCTGTGCTGCGCCCTGGTTTCCGAACCTGATGCCAACCTTGTGAGTATATGCAGCACCCAGGCGGAGCAGAACGTCAAACCCACCCAAGGAACATGATAGTCTTGTCCTTGAGGACATCAAGGTTCGCGTCGATGTCGTAGTAGCTATACACAATGTCAGTCAGGATGACCTGCCCGCACGGACTCGAGTCGCTTACATCTTCGCAGACATGATTGCAGAGGCCGTGCGATGTTGAGGGGGAAAGAAGTGCAGCAGTTGCAAGCGTACACCTGGCCTCCTCCCCACGACCTATATACTCCCCCAGCCCCGTTCTGGGCCCGAACGTCCCGTGTTGTCTCCACCAAGACGAGTCCCACCGCCGTCCCTATGACTTGGGATCCAGTCCCTGTGACGTCCGGGACGAGCACCCGGCGGGCCGCGCAGTACCGCCACCCCCATCCCCATCGCAGCGCGATCGGTTCATCCGTCCATCGCCCGCACCCGCGCATGCGGGGTACAAAAGCTGGGCGGGCGCGTGCACCCGCGCGCCGCGTATTCCTGCTCGCGCTCGACCCTTCGCACACATGGCGCTACTCGCGGACAAGGTGGTGTGTATCACCGGGGCCTCGCGGGGTATCGGGCGTGGCTGCGCGCTCGCCTGCGCGAAGCACGGCGCGACCGGGCTCGTCCTGCACTACTTCGGCGACGACGCGACGACGCGCGAGGTGGAGGGACTCAAGGCGGAGATCGAGGGCGCGTTCGCGCAGTGCAGAGTCGTCTATGTCCCCGGGGACATCGCGATGCGGGAGACGTCGCTGAAGGTGTGTTATCGTGCTCCTCCTGCTCGCGTATGGCCGACTGACGACAAAACACGTATTAGGTCGTCGAGGAAGGCGTTAAAGCCTTTAGCCGCATAGGTCCTCCGCATCCAAGCAGGGTGATCTGCTCACCTGACCGATCCCTAAACAGACGTCCTGGTCAGCAACGCAGGCATATGTCCATTCCATGAATTCTTGACCATGCCGCCTGAGATATGGGAGCGCACGCGAGGCGTCAATCTGGATGGGACTTTCTTTATCACACAAGGTCGGCACAAGGTCGCTCTAGAGATATAGTACCGTCCACTTACCCGAAGTAGCTGTCGCGAACCAAATGCAGAAACAGATTCCCCAGGGAGGCTCCATCATCGGCATCTCTTCGATATCAGCCCTAGTGGGTGGAGAGTATCAAGTGTGAGTTAAAGCCCTCGTCGTCTTCCTGCCCCGCTTAAACTCCATCCAGGCACTACACTCCCACCAAAGCCGGGATTTTGTCTCTCATGCAAAGCACCGCGGTCGCCCTCGGAAAGTACAACATCCGCGCGAACGCCATTCTTCCCGGAACGATCGCGACGGACATCAACAAAGAAGACCTCGCAGATATCGCCAAGCGCGAGGGCATGATCAAACGAACGGCACTAGGGCGGCTCGGAGGTAACTTTCCACTACTAACTCACCTGCGTCTCGAACTCATCAAGTGCAGAACCTGATGACATTGCGGGACCCGTGGTCTTCTTGGCCAGCGACCTTTCAAAGTACATGACGGGTTCTCAGGTGTTGGTGGATGGTGGTCTTTTTGTCAATCTCCAGTAACATTTGTAGCATAAACTCGAGTCGATAGGACATTGTTCTGGCGTTTACGCATTTGAATGTAAAACCGGCACCAGATGACAGCTACTAGCACTCGCTCACCAGATCAATGTATCACTTCGTCCACACTGGCGGGAGTGGTGAACCGTTCACGACGGCAGGTTGTGCATCGATGAGGATCGTGACCCAACGAACCCATCCAGGCCCAGGATTCTTCCAAGCATGGATTGTGCCCCTCTGGACGACCACGTCACCCGGATTCTCTACGAGAGTCTCCGAGCCGTCTTCCATCTCCAATATGAGCTTGCCAACGACTGCAACGATATCACTGAGCAAAGTAACGGTTTTCTCAGACAAGATCGATACGAACGAAGAATATTATGATCGAGTGATGACGTTCTGTGCTGCAATTTGAAGGACGGGTCAGTTGACCGTCTTCCACTCCCGCCAGTCTGGCTCACAGCAGGGGCGCGAGCACCGGGAGCGAGATCGGTGTACTGGAGGTTCGTCCCACTTTTCATGAGCATGTCCATTTCTCCGTCTGGCACACGACTGGCGCCGTCGGTTCTAGTGAGTGATCGGTGAGTCCCCTCCTGTTGCATGTAAATCGGTGTCGACGACATACTCATCATTGTTGTCAACTACGGGCACTTGACCCGTCTTCCAGATTGGCCCCACCCTGCCGCCGGGAACCTTCTCTGATATCTGTACAAAGTCAGCACTCATACTATACTGCAGCTAGGGTTGTTTACGGCAATGTCGGCGACAATGGTATCGCTCTTCACCACTGCTACACCATCCTGGCGATGTCCGGTGACAATCCGCCGTACGGGTGGAAGGGGCTCAGGGAGAGAAGACATAGTAGAGGGCGCCAATGAAAGCAAGTCTGCTGCTGGAGGAAGATGGAAGGGCAAGTAATCTCAGCCAGGGCTTGGGTCATATGTATCCAGAGCGGACCGAGGCTTCCGGGCTGGTCACCACGTGGCGTACCCGCACGATTTCAGAAGCAGTTGGGGCACACAGGCAGTCAAGGGATCTCACGGAAGACGAATCCGAGAAGAATATGATCGTACAAGTATCTGCGTACGGAGCAAAAAAAGACATCCAACAACCCATTGCGTTATGGTGCAGTATCTGGGACCCTCGTGTGAGACAAAATACAGCATGACGCGGGGCGGGATACGCACAGTAGTAGTACTCGTCGATAAGCGGGATCCAGTCTTTCACGAACGCGCTGAAGATACCAATGAACGGCATGCTTTCAGTAGTGTTCGCAAAGTTATCCAACTTGGGCCTGAAAGTATACCAACATAAGCGTTCACAAACAACGGCTGATGATGGATGAGAGCGTACCTCGTCCATGAGTCCCAGATAGAACCTCTCAGGAGGTACCAGACGATGTCCCGGTCCCTCCTAGCGTACTCGGAGCGCTCAAGCGCAGCTGACGGGCTCGGCACACGGCGGAGGTTGAGCGCAATTAGCTCCATGGCCAGAACAGTGACGAGAGGCCTAGTATCCTTGCGCCCCTTCGACAGCATGGTAGCTGGGACCAAGATGAGAATCAACGGCGCCGGGGTAGGTCGTGATAACGTACCGTATACAAGAGGGCGGAGGACGTAGATGACCTCCGAGAGCCATTCCTTGGGGTTGGCCAGAGGCTTCACCAGCGAAGTGGGTGCCTTCACGGACGTGGTTGTTAAAGCCTTGGGGAGCAGGTACGCTTCGACGGGAACAGGGGAGTGGGTGGGGGGAGGAGGGGTCAAGAGGGGGTGAGTGGGAAGAGCGATATGGTTGTTCTTGAGGTGCTCAGGAGTCGAGGGCAAGGACGGCGGGGGGGAACTGGCAACCAACGTAGGCGAGGAGGTGTCGGATCGGTCAGGGATGCTATCGGGGTCGAATTCGCGCTCCGGGACGAGTGGGGAAAGCAACGGTCGACGTGTGATCCGAAGCAAAATGAGGCGGAGCAGCGCTCTGGAGGACACGGTTGGAGAGGTCATGGCCGGAAGAGACGCGATACGCACTTGAGCAGCTCGAGCATGACAATTCCTCGCCAACGCGTCTGTCGCGAGACCTTCCTCCGGAGACCCATCTCGACGAGCAGCTCGGTGAACCGAATCAACTCCAACGCACGGCCAATCCATTTGTAACGCGAATCCTTTTCGGACCACGCGCGAGTGAAACGCGTGTGTGGGGAGGAAGGGAGCAGAGGCTTGTACTTGGGATCCGACTGGCCGACCTTGGCGAGAAGGGTATCATGGTACATGCTCATGACGTTCAGGACGGCAGAGACTGCACGTGGCGGGATCAGCAGCTGGGTGAAGAGCACTTGCAGGACATCGGGACTGACGTGCTTCTGAGGCAAGCTCGGCATCCTTGAACCTGCCGGGGAGCAGCCACGTAACGGACCTCAAGGTGGACTCGAGCGAGGATATGGTGGAGACATGGGCGACGAGAAAAGATTCATAGCGGGCCAAGGGGGAGGACATGGAAAGTAAGGACAGAAGGAGAGCGAAACCGAGCGCGGTGGGGTCGGTGGCCGACCCGCAGGAGGATGCGGGGATAGAGACGAAGCGCGGTGCCCACTCCAGCCGCGGCGGGCAGCGTCCTC
Source organism: Epithele typhae (assembly GCF_022376455.1). Taxonomy (NCBI): domain Eukaryota; kingdom Fungi; phylum Basidiomycota; class Agaricomycetes; order Polyporales; family Epitheliaceae; genus Epithele; species Epithele typhae. The sequence continues at coordinate 965,185 of NW_025954194.1, read as the reverse complement.
GCCGGCCCTGGGAATCCGGCCTCTGCGCAACCGGCCCCGCGCCAAACGCGGACGCGCGATGCATATGCATGTGCTATTCCGCCCGCCGTCCCCGCCAGCCGCGAGCACCGTCGCCCTGGTGCGCGCGATGCCCTTCACGCGGCGGCCGACGCGCGACGCGACGGTCACGCCCGCCGCGCACCCCGCAATCGCCCAACAGAACAGCCAAACACGTGGCGGAGGCCACACTTGTTTGGTCAACAAGCCCCAGGAGCGCTCGCTGCCGCGTCCTCGTGCCGCTCCGACCGTGTTCAGCGTCGGACCCGCTGTCCGGGGCGAGTCTTCTTCTCCGCCTCCTGGTAGGCTCTAGCGTGGACCCAGCCCCCACGAGGTGGGTGGCGAAGCACAGAGCAGCGCGCGGCAAAGACGGTGCGGAACGCGTCGCCGAAGGGGAAACTTCAATGGGCTCTGCGCCCCATCTGGGCTTCTCGAGCTTCGTGGCGGACACTGGCGAAAGCGTGTGTGTCCGAGCCACACCTGCCGCGGCCGTCGACAGCCCGCCTGCAGGCTTGGGTAACGAGGCGCGACACGCCGACGTTGTCTGCCTGGGGCATGCGCGCGGGGCGCCAAGCGGCTCGATAGCGCGATCACTGCACCGTCTATATTTTCGCAGGCCCCGAGGAGCGAACCCTCCTTCTCCTTTGTCCCGCCGCCCTCTTCTCAAGCTCGATCGTCCTCACCTGCTCTTTCCTCCCCGCCGACCCTGGCTCCGCCGCCGGGCATCCCCATGGCCTCCCACCGCCCCGCTGCCTCCCAGCGACTCAACTACTACGGTCAGAGTCCGGTACGCGGCCAGCTGGAGAATCCAGATGGGACAACCAGGTCCGGATGGAGATTCATCCAATGCACCGACACTCCCAATGAACTGCGAGTGAGCCTTTCCTCTTCCGCACCGATGACGCAGCCGTGACCTGGCGTGGCTCGCCCAGGTCCTGCTCCCCCCGCGCACCGCCGCGATCTACAGCCATCTCCTCAAGGCTGAATCCTTCGAGCTCGCCAAGGACAAGACCGCCGACTGGGAGCGCATCATGGAGATTCGCCATCTCAAGGACCGCATGATCCGCAAGTGCTCACGCCTCAGTCGCGACGCGCAGCCCAAGGACAAGCCTGTTGCACGGGTCATGTTCCAAACCTTGCACGCACCCCCAGACTTCCGCCTCAAGGAGATGGAGCGCTGGTTCAAGCTCCAGGGCGGAGACGCCGCGTCCGTGACGGTCCCCACCGCAGAGCGAGCACCCCCTCCCCCCGCACCCGCGGTGCAGTACTGCCGCGACTGTCCCGAGTGCATGGCGCACCAGGCGCGCGCGCAAGCATACTCCCGTCAGGCCTCGGTACGTCGCATGCCCTCTCCGGGAAAGCCCTCGCCTGGACGGTCTCCGGAGCGAGGCATGAGGCGATCGGCACCCTCTTCCAGTGCCCACCCTCCTTCTCACCCCAAGCAAACACCGCCTGCCCGGCAAGAAGCCCGCTCGCGAGGCGGACATGTGCGGCACGCGTCCGTCCCCGTCCCCGCGGTCAATGGGCACCCTCCACGTCCAGCCGAAGGACGCAAGTCTGCTGAGTACCTCCGCGTGGACCGCGCTGAGCGTGCACAGGCGCGTTCCCCCGACCCCGTCCCCATTCCCTATCGTACTCGCCCCACGTCTCCGTCTCCGGAGCGCGAGGTTTCGACGCCTTCGACGAGCTCTCCTGACCATCAAGTGCTGGATCTCCCGGCGACTACCCGTTCACCCAACGCGTCTCCATCCCCGGATGACACTCCATCCTACACCCCTCCGAAGGGGTCATCTCCAAACGGCCTTCCGACGATCCACGAAGACCTGGAGCATGAGCCTCATCGTCCTGTCGTTCGGCGTAGAAGCAGCTTGAAAAAACGCGACAGCATGAGCAAGCTGAGCGTTGCAAGCCAGTCTAAGTCTGTGGCATGGGCGATGGACAAGGACTGGGAGGATCAGTTAACGGAGTATTTCAAGGTCACAAACGATGCCGAGGTTCTCGGTGAGTTCTTTCCGCCATTCAATTCTGCGTAATCCGTTCGAATCGCCGGCTCTTCAGCCATCCAACTGGACCAGCTCCGTGTAACGTACCGCAACGAAATGGAAACCATGCAAATGTTGAGGCAGAAGATTGAGCAGTCGCATGACATCATCATCCGAGAAACCGAGCTCCTGCACCAAAATCAGACGGCCATGAGGGAACAGGAGGACCGCATCGTTATGGCTCACAACACGCTGGAGGACAAACACGACGAACTTCAGCAGAAGGGTGGGTGGTCAACTCACATACCCCCCGCCCCTGATGCTCACCTTGCGTCTACAGTGATTGCCGTGTTGGAAGAAGTCAAGCGCGTGGTCCTGCTTTGCGACAAGAAACGCGACATGCACGGACAGACATGACGAACCTCATGACCTTCCACGACGCACTAATCTATGTGCGACATGCATCTATGCTTTCCCCCATCACTTTCATATGCTCAAGATGGACGCTGGAAATCACTATCACCCCCACAGGATGGATATCTATAGACCACACATGTCGGGCCGACGATCGGCAGCAGCGTAGTGCTTTCACCCTATTTTTGGATGTAACATTTGTAGCATCAGGTCCTCACCACGCCTACGCGACGGGACCCACAACGCTATTAGTAGAGGATGATTGCCCCGCTCCACCCCATTTGTGCTTATGGGTCCACTGAGTACCAAGTCGTCTCATACGCCAAAAAGTGCGAAATTTGACCATCGTCAATGAAACCGGACCTATATCCTCAATTGACGCATTGCATATGGGCTGCGTAGTACGCGAGTACTCGGGCGACCGGAGGTGGCTAAATTAGAATACTAAATGTCCCAGGATTAATACTACACAGGCATGACAAACACACAAGTTCCGAGTCCATGCGCGCACTCAGCGCTCAGCACTGCTTCAAGAAGCTGTTCTTGGGTATCACCTGCTTAAAGTCGTCCACCCACGTCGTCAGCAACGCGTTAGTGTACGCCTCCTCGTACCTGCACGAACGAGTAAAGTCAGCGACATGTGCACGCCCCGACCGTGACGGGAAGCTACATACTCCTTGATGTACGCAGCGGTGGGGAAGTCGTCGGGGTCGCAGCCGACGTTCTTCGCGTTCGGGTCCTGGTACACACGTATCCAGTCGATGCGCATCTTGGTCGGGAAGACGAGGTTGTCGAAGTCGACGAAGCCGAAGTTCTTTGACATGCCCAGGTTTGCAATCAGGTACTAGAGTTTGATAGAAACGTTAGCAGAGTAGCGCCCCCGCAGGCACGACACCAAGCTCACCATAGGTTCCTCGGGGACCACACGCTGGCTGATCTCCACCGCCGCGTCGGGTCCGACGGCGGCGGCTTTCACCGTCCACGCGAGTGCGCCATCGTTGATCCAGGATATGTACTGGAGTGCACTTGTGATCAGACCACTGCGGGCGAACCCGGCAAGCCAAAAGACAAACGACTTACAGCGCCATCGACGCCAGGTTTATACTGGAAGCCGTAGGTGGTGTACTGTCCACCGCTCAACTCATAAGCCTGCTGGTCTGCGCACGCTACGTGAGCAAGCTGACGAAGGCACAAGAGAGAGCAGCGTACTAGTGGCACTGACCACAGAGGTGGCTTGCTGGAACGAGCCTCCCTCATAGTGATTGGGTCTGCTTCTGGTTGTGTCGGCAATGACGTAGCTCGAGTTGTCCGCGTGGTATCCCTCATTGAACGGCTGTACAAGTACCGCGTGAGCTCGGACGGGAGGTCGTCGCCTCAAGGTGCGATCACACTCACCCCCCACTGGCCAGACTGGGAGACCGCCCCGACGTCTTCGCCCATGGGCGAGCCTCCGACCTGTCCACGCAAATACACGTCAGGCAGATCCGTTGACTCGAGGACATCACAGTCACACACCTGGGCCTCGAACATGTCGATCTCGGGGGCGGAGCGGCCAACGTACTCGCCATTCTCATGCACGGGACCAGGGTGAGACTCGCCCTTGCAGGTGCAGCGCGAGAGACGTTGGCCAGGAAGGAAGGACAGGATGCCGTCCTGTCCTTCATCTCCGTTGACCGTAGCAGCGACGGGTAGACCGTTCACGGTCTGGTTCGGAACCGTGCCGACATCACACGAGTCATACGAGTACGGCCACTGGGACGAGTGTGAATGGCCTCGCTTTCGGTAAAGAGCGAGAAACGCACCATTCCGTCAAGCGAGGCACCGTAACCAGCACGTCCGAGGTTACCCATGGCCCAGACGGCAGGCCAAAGACCTCTGATGTTGTTCGCACCCGGGAGCATTACAGAAGCCTCTACTAGACCACCGGTAAAGCAGAACTTGTTCCAGGTCGACATCATCCCTCCGGTGTAGCTGAGATCGTGGTTCGGTTTCTTAGAGAGGGTGATCTCGAGAGCACCGTTGCGGGTCGTGATCGCTTCGGGGTCGTACCACTCGAGGTTGTTCGTCTGCCAGTAGTGGAGGTCCACCGCCTCCCAGTACGGGTCGTCGCCGGGGTAGAAGTACCGTCCGTCAGTGTTAAACTCATCGCTAAAGACGAGTTCCCACTGTTGGCCGTTCACGTAATCGTTCTTGGAATACGCATCCTGGGGAGTCTCGAGGTCGATAAGACCCCAGTTTCCGGGGATGGCGGGAACCTGGCCAGTTGCGTTGATGCCCCCAAGGTTAAAGCCACCCAAAAACGAAGGCTTGTTGGTCGTCATGAATGAAATGACAGGGTACCCAGCGCTTTTGGTAGTGACTTTAGAAAAAACCACAGGGGTTCTGATTTGTGCATCACAACTCACAAGAGGGTGACGATACCGGTGACGAGAATGATAATGCATCCAAGGTTTATGAAGCCGCGACCCGTGAAGATGGTTCCGCCCTTGTCACTCCTCTGGTCGCGCCGCGGATCGGGATTATGGAGTTTATCATCGGCCTCGGGCCCATTGAAGATAGACGGGTCCATGGGAAGGGAGTACTAGAAAGAAAAATTCATTCGGGATGGGGAGGATGCACGGGATGGTTAGATGCGTACCTTCTCCGATATGGAACGAGCAGCATCGCTGCCGTTCTGTGGATCCGTTCGGCCATGGACGCGGTTGCGAAGCGGAAGGGACGTACCATAGACGCGACGCTGTTGGAGTTGCGGAGGAAGCGGCCGGGCGGGGCAGCGTACGCAGGCTGGGGACCCACTCGGGAGTGGCTCATCACGAACGGAAAAGCGGTGCAAACGGGTATAAGACAGCCGAGAGTGTTGGTAGAGACAGAAGAAAGCAAAGGAGTGGAGGCGTGGCGGAGGGGTCAGAGGGCCGGGGGTCAGCAAGGATGCATGTACGGAGGCAGCGGTGTTGGTGGGAGGAGAGAGACGTCACGCAAGGGCGTTGGATGTAGGACTCGGGGCGATCCACGCTGTAGCATGGTCCAGGGCACTCCATCAAAGAGGTGGTCCGGGGGACAAAAGCAGGATAGCGCAAGACCTGCCCTGTCCGAGCTTGATCCATCAGAAGAGTGGTTTCAAGCATGTGCCCACGACGACAGCAGCCCCGCCCGTCCTCCGATGCGACCGCACATGGTGACGGCGCGGACCAGACGGCCAGACTGTTGGATGGCCAAATGGCGGTACTGCAGCGACGCCTGTGGGTGTGCAGAGAGGCGGCAATGGACAACGAGCAGGGTAGCCGGGGTGAGCCTATGCCGTGCCTGCGCTCAGCAGCATCAGCAGATGGGGATTGAGAAAACAAAGATGCGCAGACCGACCTGAGAAGGATACCCAAGGCGGGGACAGCAGGCCGCGGGGGACTGCAGTCAGTTGGATTCTGTGTCCTCCGATCGAAGGAGATCTTTTCCTCGGTGATGGGAGCAGCGGGCGGGTGGAAGCCAAGCTTGGCAAGCTTTGCCAAGAACGCTCGCAGTCACCAGGGCCCGCTCTCACGCTCTGCCCTGATGTCGAGATGACCTATATACATAGTATGTACGGTTACAACCAGTTACAACCGCGCACGCGGGGAATGTGTACTGGACAGCGCTGCACAAGAGAGCCTCAACATCAACGTCTACACAGGTAAAAATGCGCGATTTTTCTTTCTTTTTTCTTTTCCGTTTTTTGGCGGTCCTGCTGGATGGGTAACCTGCCGTTTGACTAGTCGGTCGATGATCGAGCCTAAATATCCCCTCGTGCATTAGTCGATACACCTTCCACGCTCTGTGCCCACGTTCGGGTATGCATATACTACTCGCTCCTACGGCTACATGGGGTGCCATCTAACCCCTCCACTAGACCTATTACCATGGTACTTACGGGTATACGTGTATCCGTCGAACGCCTCGTCAGAACCAAAACGCCTATGTAGCCTGCTTTATGACATAACCAGCTGCCGTCGCCTGGCCCTGATCCACCACAAACGAACTACGAACCCGTACGTGACGATAACCACCAACGCGAGGGCAATCACCAGGCCAAACGCTGTGTAGTTGTCCCCGGCTATGTCATTGTGAGGCACTTCGCAATTCATCGACACTGCACCTGCGGGACCATTCGTGAGCACTACTTCAACCTTCCTACCGATGAACGCACCAATGACAGTCTGCACACACAGAACACCCAGGGACACGATCGTGAGCGTTACAATGGCCTTATCGCTGCCCGACTTCGCTTTGCTGACTGAAAGCCGAAGCTGAGACAGATAGGTAGGATGAGACTGGCTGAGCATCCGTTCGTAATGCGCCAGCGATTGTTGGAGTGTCAGGATGTGATCTAAGTCGAGGTAAACAACCAATACCACTTGCAATCACACGACGAAGCTCATACCTTGAACGTCCCCCATGTACACGAAAACGTCAAGATCATCGTCTGTACCTTTCCTGAGGCCCCATTCACCCTTCGCGAGCAACCTCTTCTTGACTTGTGCCACGACTTCGGATTTGACTGCCAGAAACCGTGTCAAAGACGTGACCAGCCGCCGAATGCGTGCCATCCGGTGGACAGTGGTTGTAGACCGAGTCTGCTCCGGCGAGCTCTTGTCGATGGACTTGAAGCGAGGGATAGAGGCGAGTTGCCGGGAAAGGAGCCGCTGGGCACGACGAATCATGAGTGGAATGTCGGTGGGGTGAACAAACCGAGGTTTTGTCTTAGTGGATATTCTGGCACAGTCGACCAAAGAACCCTTATCTGAAAATGCTGTTGGATCTGGCTTCTCGTTGGCATATGCCGTATCTGATGACGTAGAGGAAATGCCCTTCTCCTCTTCCAACGGTAGAAGGACCCCGTCTGCTTTCTGATCACCCTCAGCTTCCCCCGCGGAAAAGACAAGACGTTCGATGTCGAGAACTTCAGCTTCAATGACGTCTAGATAAGGGAAGAAAGAGTCGACAATCGAGTCCATGAGGCCATGGGCGATCCACTCTGCAGGGATTGTCAGTCCAAGAACGCCATTGATATGCAATCATTTCACCTGACGAGGTGCTCGCTGCATCTCCTAGAAGCATGATTCTATGGCGGACTCGGTCCACATGCTCGTCGATATCAGAAAAGTGAAACTGAGACAATGGTGAGGCTCTATAAGACGGTGTCCGACTCTGGCTGGCTCACCGATAGAATGCCCTCGCGGAAGACAACCAAGTACATATTGACTTCTGCCAGAATACTCTCGTCCATGGCAAGAAGATCGTCCTCGCTTAGCAAATTCCGCACTCGGTCTCTGGTCTTCTGGCTTTCAATTGCCCGGAACGAGACGAAGTAGTAGCCGAGCTTGGGGAACAGCTCCAACTTCTCGCGTGGATCTTGCGTGAGAATGTCCTCCAGAGTGAGGGGGTGCAAGTGAAGCATCTAAGCGAACAAGTAGAGTCGGGAAAAATGCTTGGGGAGAAAGCACAGAAGGACCTCACCTTGCCCAGAGCGCATAGATCCTCCCAAGTCGGCGACGATATATCCAGCCACCACGCCTGTGAAGCACGCTGTGGCTCGGGAAGCGTTGGAGTCGACGCCGGTGAGAGCACGGGAGGGGGCGTCACCACTTGAGCCAGTTGCGGTGAGGCCTCCTTCTGCTTCCCCTTCCGACCTGCCCGCGATTCCCTTGGTGGCAAAGTCGACGTTGCATGGGCCGCTACTCCAGAAAGCATATAGTCTTGAAACAGCGGTGACAGTGGGCGCGACGCGGGCAAACTTGCCGACACTGACGAAGGCGTTGGATCCGGTCCCGGCCGCGTGCGCCGCGCCTTCGCCCGCTCTCGCACTACCACGCTCAGCCTCGCCGTCAACTCCTCAAGAGATGCCGTCCGAAGAATGGGGTCTTGAAGAATCGCGGCTCGGGCAGCCTTGCGAGCGGAAGTGGGCTGCGCTTTGGCAGGGCGTGCGTGGGTCAAGGGGAGTGGAGGAGCGTACAAAACGAAGCCGCGCGGGATTGTACGGAGGTCTTCCCGTGCGCGGATGCGCGCTGCGACCTCGCGCTCCGAGCGTGCGTTGTGGACGGTGTTGATACTACGTGCACGTCGTTTTCTGTGGCGAGACTTGGTGACAACGGAGGCGGATGAGGAAGTGGAGGATGAGAGACTAGAACTGGAATTCCATGCGCGAGCCCAACGAGAGATCGCATTCTCAATCCCAGCAGAAATCGCGCCAAGTGGACCACCGAATGAGCTGGAGCTGGAGCTGGAGGAGGAGGAAGAAGAGGTAGAAGCGGAGGGTGCTGGTGAGGACGAGCGGGGAGAAGCCGGGGTTGGTGGCGACCCGCGATAGATATCGTGAGCTTTTCCATCCTCGTCTGAAGCCTCTGCGAGGTCTGCGGGGTTTTCGACTAAACCGTAAACCTCAGCGGGAGGGGGAGGTGAGAAGTATGCCCCCGGGGAGGAGTCGTCCGTCATGACAGCAAGAAAACAGTGGGGGAGGTCAAGCGGACAGGCCTAGAGGAGCGGATCGCCTGCACACCAAGGCCAAGACGCCTGGGGATATGCAGCAGTTGGAGAAGGCTACATGGACGTCGCGCAGATGGGGGTCGCCTCCGACGGTCCAGTGGCGCGACAGTTCTCAACAGCGAACGATCAAGCGCCCATGGCATCATAAGCGCCGCCCTTGGACACTACTGAGTGCTGCTGCAGTTTCTAACATTTCCGTCATGACCACAGAACCGCGCGCAAAGTCGAGTTCACTCAGGAGACGCAACCAAGGTATCGTCCAATTTCGACATCATCGAGCACATACAGATAAGGAAATGGCAGGAAAAACATAGTTCATGAAGGTCGCAGTCGTTTTCCTGGCCGGCTGGTGTTCTGCTCGCTGGGCCGTCGTTTTCGCGAAGGGCCCTCCTGAGACCCCCTGGACTCCGCCGTTTGCCTCTCGAGTAACGGCCGCTTCTTCTTCTCCTTTTGATTGACCTTTTTCTGCTTCTTCTCAATGGCTTTACGAACTGCGCCTCTACCACCCGATGCAGCCAGTGCATCAAACTTGGCGCGCAAGAGCAGCTCCTTCTTGGACGCTTTACGAAGGACAACTATGTGAGGAACAAGGCCACAAAAGCGAATCACCCAAAACTCACCGTCCTTCATGTACCACGGCTTCTTGCCCTCTTTCCGCCTCATCTTCTCCTCCTGAGCGGCGTTGGACAGTGCTTCCATATCGATATGTTGTCTGCGGTCTTTGTTGACGGAACTCTCGGCGCGCTTCACTGCGCGCTCCAATCGCCCGACTTCTGCTTCTCGTTCGCCGCGGAGATCGCGTGGAGAGCTCATAAGTAACTTTCTCGCGCGCTTCAAATCGTCTTTCAACGTCTTCAGCTCATCCCGATGCATCTCAGAGAGAAAGCCATATTGAGAAGAAAACCGCTTTGCGTCGAATTCCCCAGTCATGTTCAGAAACCGTGGATCCCGAGGAACCTAACATGAGAGTAAGCTCATCGCGTTGGATACGCCAGAAAGCAGGTCAAGCGCACCACAGTTTCTTTGGCTGTGAATCTGGAGCGTGATACAGGTCGTTTGGAAGACACTTCCATCGGCCTAAATCTCCATTCAGTAGTCTCTTCTAAGAGACGATGGAAAGCTTACGCATGCTTATTCTTGCGCTTCGGCACCTCCTTCTTTTCACGAACGGTGGATTCCTTCTCCGCCCCCTTCGTAGGACGTGAAGGGAGCGCGGGGAGTTCATCAGGTTCAGAATCATGTGATGATTCTGAGTCTTCATCTGAGTTGTCCGATGTAAGGGCTTTACCCAAGGCCGCTTGAGCCTTTCTTAGGGCACCGAAGGAGAGAGAGTGCAAGTCCTCTTCCTGGAATTCATGGCACATCAGAATCGTTTAGAATGAATGAAGACGAGACACGCACCAGACGAGCATCCTCTTCCTCTTCGTCCATATCGCTTACACTCTCGTAGGCCTCACTCCCGTCGTTGTCTAGATCTTCCTCGTCGATCCACTGCGCGACCCTGGCAGTATCCGGTGCAGCGTCCGCATCCTCCTCTCCAGAGAACGAGGCATCACCCTGAGATTCTTCTCCTTCAGTCACGTCTCCCTCGTTGTGCGAGGCAAGGGGCGACCCAGATTCCGAACTGGTGTCATTCGCCTGAGGGCGGCGGATCTTAGGATTTGGATTTGGATTTGGATTTGAAGAACTTGCGGCAGAAAGGGTGACTGAGGACAGCTGGGGAGGTTTTCTGGAGGCTGGACGGGGGCGTCGAGGCATGCTGCAGTGTACACAGGGCGGGGCTGACAGTGGAGTGAAACTTGTGAAAGAGGCGTACGGGCGCTACGTGTTGTCATATCTGATTAGTAGATTCAGTCCTCGCGCTCCCAACACCAGGTTGTCTGTATGCGATTCTCCCTTACCCTTTGCAGGACTCCTCACTTGCCGAAGGTTCGACTCTCTTGGCCTCGCTCCCATGCTTTCGTCCCCGAGCTTGCCCTTGCTGCGCCCGCGTCTTGGTCATCCAATGGCGACATCGACTACCAATCCCCATCACCCACTCACCGACGGCAGCATCACACCCTTTCGCTAAACTTCAGTCGACCACAATCAATCCAGCCTCCTCATCCGACGTCCCTTCATCACGCCCTTCGCACACCATGCCCAAGGTCGCCGTGCTCCTCGGCAGCCTTCGTCGCCCCGGTATGGGCTTCGGTATCGCCAGCTGGCTCACCCCCCTCGTCCGCCAGAGCTTCCAAACTGCTCGCACTTCCACCCCCGACGCGTCCTCCGTCGACGTCGTCCTCGTCGACCCCACGCAGCCCCCGCTTCCTCTGGGTCCCATCGTCGACGGTTCGCACGTCCCGGCCGACATACGCGACCCCACGAAGCATCCGAACCCGGCCGTACGCGAGTGGGCGATGTTCGTCACCTCTTGCTCCGGCTTCATCATCCTTTGCCCGGAGTATAACAAGTCGTACCCCGGAGAGCTCAAGAACACGTTCGATCATCTCTACTGGGAATGGGCGAGGAAGCCGGTGATGGTTGTGGCTTATGGCGGAGGTGGTGGGGCACGGGTTGAAGAGGCATTGCGAGGTATGCTAGGTGGACCGTTCAAGATGCAAGTGGCGGACAAGGGCGTCGGAATTAAATGGCCAAGGGGTACGGACAAAGTTCCCCCAGAGGGGCCCGCACCAAAATGGTTACAAGCCTATGAACCTGAAGTTCTCGCGGCAGTGGAGGAATTGAACGGGCTCATATTGAAGAACAAGGCTTGAACGTTTGTTAGCACGGTACCATGTCAGTGAGTTCGATCAATACGTATGCGATGCCGTTACAGATGTTCTGCTGTACATATAGCCCAAGATGTAGTCGTGAAAGTCGTAGAAATCATTAGAAGCATCATTCGTACTCCGCCGTTCCCTTCGAGCCTTCCACCATGCCCTTCGCGGAGGACAACGCGCTGACACCGGGACTCCTGCTGTCTAGTAGAACGTACTTCCCGTTCTCCAATCGAACGTCCAGAGACAGCCCATGCGACGATTCTCGGGGTAGCCAATGCGGACTGATGCCAAACCAAACGGCCAGCTTCGAAATGAAGCGACGACGCGGAGTCCTGCACTTGATCACCGGGTCGTCGAATATACCTTCCCAGCGATAGGTTGGGCGAGCGCGGATGGAAGCGTCGTCATATTCCGTGCCATCACCAGTGCCGAGTGTCGACGGGCGAGGAAGTGTTTGTTGGTCAACTTCCTCCATGTCAAGCTCAGAAGTCTCATCCCCTAGGTGGAAGATGATGGCCTAACGTGCGAGTGATCAGATATCCAGAGTTCAGAGCAACGGTTGAAGCACTCACCCTATCCGATCCTTGGTACGCGATGTCGTTCATTCGCAGGTAGATCTTGTTCAAGAAGCCTGCGTGGAAGAAGTCTCCGGACTTCGGTTTTGTGTGCAACAGGCCGCGTTGTGTCAGGAAGTTTTCAAGGGCAGCTCTAGGGAGAGGTGTGTACGCGATGGAGGTTGGGTAGTGGGGATTGAAGTCGGACGCATATAGCTTGACGCCGTTGATAGTGTTCCAGTTTCGACGCCAGAAGTCATCCTGTCCAGAGTCAGTTGTGAACACCAACGAGCAGGAAACAGAGAACTCACCCATAATATGTACCACCATGTCGCTATTTCCGAAGAGGAAGCAGCCATCCAGCGGTCGTACGTGATACTCAAGACATCCACACTGTCACTCATGAGTCGACGGACACGTGCATCGTCTTCTCGATGTATGGCGCTTTTGGCAGCTCCTACTGGCTCCCGAGGGTTGCTGTACACATGGGTAAGGAATGTGTATGATAGCGTCCGCTTCTTGAATTCAGCTTCCTTCCGGAAATGTCTGCGATAGTTGTGAATGACGGCTTCGAGGTACGAAAGACGACTTGGAATAAGGCTTTCGTTTATTGCCAAGAAATGCGCCAGGACCTTGTTCAAGTCGTAGTCATCGGTGAGGCCGATAGCCACTCCGGGAACTGTCACGTCCTTGGCATAGTCGAGTTGAACATCAAAGCCACTCCCGAGATCGACGCCTTCCCACAGGGTGTGGCCACTGTGTTTAATAGAGAACTTGGCAGACCGGTAATGGACATGTGTCTGGGCTGCGTAGCGGCGCCCACAACACCAGTATTTCTCTTGGTTGCCGACGACCTACAAGAGACTGGGTCAAAAACAGGCGTGCGGCCGGTGAGAATATCCATACCTGAATATGATCATACGGCCAGCGGACAATTTGCCCGTCCAGGGAGCGCAGAGCCATACGAAGCTGCCGCTTACGCATGATGTCTTCGCTGGAGTTCACGTGAACATATTTGTCCAGCTGCGTAACCTCGTTCAGAACGATTTGAGGACCATCATCGTACTGCAGAACCTGCACTGGACTGAGACCGACATTTAAAGCGTGATAATATACATAACGCACCAGCGTTGGCGGAAAAGGAATCCAAAAGGCATTGCCGAAGAACCTTGTGCAGCCGCGAGGAGGCGCGCCTTCAGGTTTCCAGTAACAATCCGGTCCAGTGAAATGATTCTGAATGATATCTTCGAGATATTGGAACCGGTCGCGATCTGGTCCTGAAGTGATCTTGACAGCCTTGTTGTACGCTAGAGCACCGACTTCACGAAGGATCTAACATGGCCTCAGCGTCTCTGTTGCACGGATTGAGACTTAGTATGTGTACCTTGAGATTTTCAACATGTCGTTCAGCCGGAGTGCCTTGGAAACTGAGAAGGTATGGTGGATACTCGCTGTCGCGAGCCTGTTTAAATACCATTTTCTGGTCCTTGGGGATGTGACAATGCTCGTCGGTGAGTAGCAGTGTTGTGATGGCCTCTTGCCAAATTCGGCGCTTCGTATGCGACGAGTTCGGAGAGATGTCCATTCTAGAGGAATGTTAGCCACTTGTTTGAATAAAGCGACGGATTTGATACCTAGGAGAAAATATGTCGATGCCTATAGGTGTTTAGCAACATTATTCGTCTACAAAGAGCAGTTTCACTCACTGAAATCGATGCGGCGCGAGAGAGCTAACGAAGCACTGGATGTGAATATCGACCGTATGGTATCTTTCAGTGGACATACTCTTAACCCATTCTCTGATGCGACTCATGTGAATAAAGGTGAAATCTGTAAGGACGTGTCAGTCCAGGCCATAGAAAGACGATGATATTCTCAACACACAAAAACTTAAACCGTAAGTTACGATATACACACTGGCGAAGAGGTGCTATGAGACCAATCATCAGGTGGAAATTTCGGTGAATCATGACATACGCATAGAGCACCGGTCCATCAAGGATGTCTTCTCCGGGTATATCGAAAGCGACAGCGAGTGAGATAACAGACGTGAGGACGTAGTTGAGGCGGGAAAACCATTCGTTAGCGTTGTTGACGGGATCCAAAAAGGGTGCGTAGATGCATTGTAGGATGAAGAACGAAAGCATGGAGATGCAGAGCAGGATTTGACGAGCGACAGCAACCTTGTCACGATCGGAATTTCGAAACCAGCAGTTATCGGGGTCGATGACGGCGGTCAGCAGGAGTGTCGTGACTTTAGCAAGTAAAACCATCGACTCATAGGCAGCCCACCCTCGCCGGAAGCCTGCGAAACCATTGAGTTTAAAAAACGCAGCGACCGATGTGAAACGTACCTCCATACAGAAATACAAGCGGGTTCGAGTCCCGATCAAGCAATCGTTGATACTCCAAATCCATACCGCTTTGACTCCTCGGTGTGCCGAGCTCAGTAAAAGCATCGACCTTCGGTGCAGTGCGACGGATTGTTCGGTATAGGTGAATGGGATACCAAACAGTCAACTTAAAACGCATGTCACTATAATGAGCGACGGCTGTAGAGAGGGCAAGCCGAACATACCCCAGCGAAGCATGTGAGAGCAAGAATCATTACGGCAGGAGCGTAGTTGATTTCATTGCGGAGCATCGTCGTGGTGTAGCAGAAATCCAAAGGGTCGCGGTACTCGTCTGGCGGTCCAAGAGGCGCCACGACAGGCGGGAACGTGGTGGCATTGGTGTAAGGGTTATCCACTGCCCATAGATCGTCCGACCATACGAGGACATGGACTGCCATGGTGCTCAAGGGAAGGTAAATGACGGTGAGGACGAAAGTGACTACGATCACTGCCCAGGAGTTCTTCAGGTAGGTGGTTGGCTGAAGTCCTTCTGGTGTAACGGCAGAACAGCATGCCGCCGTCATACGCATGAAGAAGTAAAGTAGTAGACCCGCGAACACCATGAATATCGCAAGTAAAACCAGGGACTGCACAAGCGAAGAGGCGAAGTTGAATGCAAGGATATTAGGGCTGTTGGAAGTCAGGGCATGTATGAACGAGCCAAGTTTTACTTTACTCACACAGTTTGAAGCATTAATGTTCGAAAATGTTCAGCGGGTCTAGCCCCGTGCGATACTGTTGTCCATTAGATTTGTTGAAATGGAAGAATAAGCAGGCTTACAGAATGTACTGAGGAGGAGGGCAAATATCTGGAGTGTGTCAACCAGCCCTTGGACGCTGTAGAACGAAGCGATGGCACTCGACCCCTACGTTCCTTCAGTTTACTGGCATATCCCAATAAATGTGGTAGGCGGAACTCACCGTGATTCCAAGTAGGGTGTTGGTGAGGGCGGAGAAGATAGTTTGTCGATCCCTCCAGGCTGGGACGGGCTTCGTGTTGTGTTCCAAGTCCGCTATATTTTGCCCTTGCAAGCGATCCATAGGTGGGAACATAGAAGCCTTGCCCTTTCCCTTCCCGCTGCTCTCGTCGATGCTGCCGCCGAAGTCTTGAAATTGCGGTATCTCCAGTGTCGAGAGGTACTGGTCTAATTGAGGCAGGGACACCGGTGCAGCATTTCGCGCCAGAATCTGGGAAAGAGGCACTGGTGTATGGTCTCCGAGAACGCGCATGGGAGGCACCAGGGTGATCGTGGACGAGGTGGCTCGAGGCTGCTTGGGCTGTGTGGAAGAGACAAAAGACGCCGTCTCTTCGGGGTAGAGGGAGTCTCCGCGCAATTTGGATCCATCAAATGAGATTGTCTGAGAAGAACCTGTGGTCTTATGGAGCAGAGTCTCGAGCTCAATGTTGGCCTCGTCGTCGCGTGGTGGTGACTTGGCCCATCCAGACCCATTAGGGCGCGAGCTCCCACGAACGAAGATGCTTTGGTGTCGTCCAGAGACGGCGACGAGCTCATCTGTAACGTCCGCATCTTCCACTTCGTTGAGAGTGAGACCATATTGACTTTGATCGTCTATATGCGGAACCAGGGTGGTCGAGGATCCCTCAGAGATAGAAGGGTCGGGAAGGATGAGGTCATCCTCCTGGTCTGCACCACTGGGTTCTCGTCGACGCAGGAGAGGGTGGGCAACAAAACGAGCGGGAGAGGGTGCAGGGATGTCGAGAGTGTTCTGTGATGGTCTCGGCCTGGGCGTGTAGGGTGAAGAAGAAGCGGGCCGAGGTGCCTCGTCGTTCCGGTCGGGGTGGAGTCGGGAAGGGGACGAGGGGGAAGTAGCCTTGGACTCGTATATGCCGACGAGATCCTTGACGGCCATGGCAGAGAGCGAAGAGCGCAACCAGCAAAGGAGGGGATATAGGCGGCGCGGGCACTCAAGCCCACATCCTCAACAGCGAGAAGGCGGTGGTGAGACGACGACGTCAGACTCGGACGGCGGAAAGCTCCCAGTGGGTGAACTCGATCGGGAATTTCCCCGCGTGACTATCCGACGCGACGCGATGGTGTCATGACCACGTGCCCCAGCTCTGTCGCTCGGACCGCTGGAAATGGCCGCCTTCCGAGCACGTTCCTCGCTTCCTCCCAAGTAAGTACTCCCAGGCAAAGTGGCCGACTGCAGTGGCCGACGCTCGTCCCTCTCCCTCCGTGTTCACTCATGCTTGCCTAGGCCTTATGAATCGATTCCAGGAGCACGCCGCACATGCATACAGACTTGTTCATGACCATCTACTGTACCATTTCACTCAATTCGACGGCCCTTGTGACGTGTGACATCCAAAATACGGATTCGACATTCGACGGACCGCCCTGTGGGCCGTGACATGGTCGAAATTTCGACAAATTGGTGGGTAAAATTCAGATTTGAAGGGCATAGAAAGCGGATTCTTACATGCATGGGCTTTAGCAGAGACTCAGAGGCGATTTCTGTTCTCCGTGAGCCATTTTCGGCCTCGAAGCGGCTGTTCATCGACTGGTTCCTCGCCGGCGCCTGGTGTGACCTCCACCTGCAAATTCGACAGACCGGCCGGGGACACGTGACAAGCGCCCAAATTTCGTGCCCCAGGAGGCCGTGTGACCGTGACAATTCGAATTGAGTGAAATGGTACAGTACTAGATGAGCTCCTGCACAACAGCACCCACTCGGCTTTCCCCCGCCGCCCGGTGCAGCCATCCTTTGACGTACGCTGAATGCGTATTCGACTCCGAGTCTTCCTCGTTCGACTCGGCATGCACTGACTCCTTGATTGCGTTGAACGCCTTGTGGAAAATGGAATGGTCGTGCTCTGGCCAGTGGACCTTTGCTGGCATCTCGGTCTTGAGAGCGGTAGTAGCGGCAACATGACCGTCCCATGCAACCCGAACATTTGCTTCCCACGGCAGGAGCTGGTGAACAAGATCGGGATTCTCCATAAGATGCTGCTTAAGCTGTAACTCAGGTGAGGGCTGCTCCAGCACAGATGGATGGATGACTTCGTGAGTAACATCGTCCGTGACGGTAGGAAGGGGTCGCTCCTTGGTCTTTGCGTACGAGTAGATACCCACGAGCGGGCTAGCAGGACAAGTGTGAGTGCGCTTGAATTGGGTAGGGAAGGCGACGTACGGGTGGAAGGGTAGCGCTCCCCAAGGTGCTGTCGGCGTTGGTAGCGAGGACAAGTACGAGAAGTCAATCGATAGAGCATCCTGGATCTCGGCCTGCGGCAACTTCTCAGTGCAATATCTTCAATGTCGGGCCAATGTCAACGTACCACCATCCAATTCAGAGTCACGTCAGACAAATCATGTTCCTCGTAACCGCCTCCAATCTGTACAAAGGATCAGCCTTATTGTAGACTGACTCATAGCATGACACTGACGTCGCAATGGGAGCCTGCCATACGACGTCCCAATTAGTACTCGTTCATGTTCGGTACCATCCCATAAAATCACCTGAGAACCAGCACTAAAGGGGGCAGAAATCAGTGGCTGACAGTCCGCTTTGTACGACTGTTCGCACCTGTTTGAGGGTTTGTCCTTTACGTCGTCCACCCTCGGTTTGCTCAAATTTGGCGACGCTCTAGAAGTAATTCATGAGTTGACAACAAATGAACGGACGAAGAATACTCACAAAGTCTTCGCGATCTTCATTGATTGCCATTGCGTGGTATGCACGAGCAATGTGCTCTCCCAGCAAACGGTCAGGGAATCCGAAAATAGTTTTTAACTTCTTGCTCCGGAAAACTAGCTCTTCAGGAAGTCCGAGGGAACCAACAGTATCGAAAACACCAACAATCCTGAAAATGGTTGGCAACATGAGGATACGAATGAATGGATGATTCGTACTTGATAGAGAACTTGTGAGGACCGCTTTGTGCTCGCATCTTCCCCGGGGCATTGGGATTCGTCCAAGGTTCAAGCTTCTCATCTAGGATCTGGATCTCTATATGACAAGTTTGATTTAGCAGCACATTTATCACAGCATGGTGGCAGACTAACGATCGAGGTCCGTTTCTTTACCTCGCTTCTGATAAGCAAGGAAGATGGACGCAAAGTGGTCCATCTGAGTGCGGTCCAAAACACCGATGGCCCCCTGTGGGTGGTTCAGTTCCTGCAAAAGATTGAATGCGGGATAGTCGCGTACAATGAACATGGCAACCATCCTAGCAGTATATGCGCCCTGTGACATGTCGGATGTCAGAGCGTGAGATCACAGTCAGAAGTAAATGAGCACATACTCTGGAGAATCCGAACAAGAAGATCTACAAGAGACGTGAGCACGAAGAAAGGTGAAAGCACTCGTCTGCGTGCATACCTCATCTCCCGGATGATAGTTACTGTGTGGAGAGCACGTTATAGGTGGCCATTGGAAAAGGAGAGAATTGAACGTACTGAGCTATGAAACCATATGCGTCCTCGACTTTCTCGGCTAGTTAAACGATGTAAACAGGGGGTCAGAACCCATCTGGATATCACGCACCAAGATTTGCGCCGGTGATTCCTGTGTGTTCAGTAGTATCAGCCTCTGGTTGCCGATGGGCGGACGTCGGACGGACCATCGACAATCTTGTCATACAGGTTGTCTGTGCCAATCCCGGATTGATAGAACACGATCTGATGTACCGGAGGTTCGCTGACAGCTCCGGTGAATTCCAAGTCTGGCTTTAGTGTTTCAACAAAAACTCACACTCGGTCGTCGACGTAGTTGAGCGCGCGCGCGAGGCGCTGTGAGTCTACGTGAGCTAGTGTCCCTGTCCCAACCACTAAGCACATACGAGTACATTAGTGTACTTCCAGTTCTGCCGAACGTCCAACGCGTCCTGCCAGGTGCTGTCGCAGCATGTCAGGTCCTACCGAGAAAGCGGGACAAGAGGCGCACGTACCCATCGCAGCACACGATGAGCCTCTTAGAGACGCGACTGAAGGTCCGCAGATCGGCGCCACCAGTCTGGAGGCCGTCGGCGTAGGTGCCCGCCATGACGGATACAGCTAAACGGGGGTGGAAGTAGTATAGGCCGGCAGGCGAGACGGGTGAGCCACTGGCGTCGGTCCAGGGAACTTTCTGGCTAGGGCCAACTTATGTATGTGGGCCCATGGCCATCTCGAGCTGCTGATGCACCGCATCCGGAGAGAGCTGGAGTGCCAATGATAGATCGCGATAAGAAGCCGCCGCCGCTAGAATAGACCCGGGGAAAGCGACGCCGACAGTCCTCGGCGCCGTCTTGGGCGGCGAATATACAGCCCCAGGCGAACGTGCGAAGCGGCCTGCTCACGTTTCTCTCCTCCACGTGGACACACTGGTCGATCCGGGCAAGACCGGGGCTTAACAGACTGTGCCATTCATCGGACCGACCGCTGAGCTTGGCTCTTCTAACTCAAGATGCATGAGGTACGACTCCTGTACAGCGCTGAGAATCCATCCAATAGTCCGCATTACACATACATATTGTATAGCGTCATTTGCCGAGACGCATCTCTGCAGATGCGAACTCGTCCAGAGCTCTGCGGAACTCGACTTCCTCTATGTGCGACACGCGAGCTTCTGCAGAGCGCAACGGA
Organism: Epithele typhae; assembly: GCF_022376455.1. NCBI lineage: Eukaryota > Fungi > Basidiomycota > Agaricomycetes > Polyporales > Epitheliaceae > Epithele > Epithele typhae. The sequence goes on along the minus strand of NW_025954194.1, from coordinate 944,946 downwards.
ATTCTCGGCACAGCGGTTTGATACGGCTCCCAACTGTTCGCAGCGTCACGATCAGACCCGCATCAATACGTCGAATGGAGGACTCACTAAATTTCCGTCAGCCTCATCTGCCAAGGGGGCAGTCCGTGCAGCTCCACGGGGCAACACAGCTGCTCAACAGGTGGCCTTTGGTGGACAATCGTGAGCTCAGGAGAAGGGAATCCATAATCCCCTGTGCCAAAGGATTTGTTCAGCTACCAAATGGACATGACAACGGCCAAGCGCACCTTCTAACACGGCGGTGAGCTGTGCTATTGAAGATTTTGGGATAACAAGAGTGTTCCCGTTGGCCTTGAGGTCTATCAATTCCTCGAGAAGAGCAGTGGCCGCCGCCGCCATTGCTGCTTTACTCGACTTGGACCAGAGGATATGTAGAATTAATGGTGGCTCCCCCTTTTCGGTGGCTCCTGCTGTACGGTTGGCCGAAAACAAACGTCACGAAAGTGAAAAACTCACGGGAAACACGTCGACGTCTAACGGCAAGTTTGGTGATATTAGACCTCCGCTTGGGGGTAGAATTATGTGGGACTTGTATCGTGGTGACACCTAGCTTGGGTATAGGTAAGGAGCGAGGAGAGAGGGGTCTTGATTCGGCCCCGTCGGATGGTGGAGGGGTGGGAGGGTATTGGATATCACATTCCGTAGGTGAATCGCTCGTGCTCTGGTCCTGCGCTGAAGGTGACAGTCTCTCTCGAATGTCTAGAGAAGCATTTGCAAGAATCCCTACGCGTCCCCGTTTGATACAGAACATACATAAAACAATCGTACCACGTACCATTCTGATCGTACACCGTCAACCTGGGAATCCCTACTACTTGACACCATTCTGCGACCTTCTCAACCGAGTCGAGCATGTACTTTTCATTGGTTTCCTCATCGTCGAGAGGATTTGGGACCAGGGCGAGAGCAAGATGCCTGGGTACGTTTGAGCGTTGAGCAGTCAACAGCTTAGGGCTTTTGCGTGTTTTTGAAGCCAAGGACTTCAATACCAGGACCAGGTGGTACAAGCAGTGAAGTACAGCGAGCGCGAGCTTCGCCAGCCAAGCCATGACGTGATCCGCGTTTTCCACGAAAAGGACGTGTCGGCCAGCAAGAACCGCGCAACGCCGTTGGCAGTAGCGGCGCGGAGGAGGTTTGGAGGGGATAGAAGTGGATGGACGGCGAGAGCCCCGCTGCTGCGACCACCTCTGAAGTCATGTGATACACAGCTTCCCGACGTTGCCGACGTGTCCAGTCGTGTCTCGTCTGGCGGAGGTGATCGAAGCGACAGCTGCGGAGCAGGAAAAGCGGGCTTGTTTCCCCGGAGGACACAGGGACGTGATTGCCCAAAACACCCGCAGGACAAGTCCAGTATAGTGTGCATGGTCGTACAGCTGCTGGTAAGTACAGCGGATGATGGTAGTTTACATGATGATATCCCATGCCTGCCCAGGGGCGCCGACGCGATAACGGCTCTTTACAGCACACCGCCATCGGCCACCTCCAGCGTACGCTTGACCTTCAACAGTATGCTGGTCTTCCAGTTATCCAACTTCGTGACTTGGTCGAACTCGAACACCGCGCCGGTGAAGGAATCTACGTCTCCGCCTTCGACGGCGTCCGCAAGAACATTGGCGAACTTCGCTTCCCTCGTCGAAGGGAAAGTAGTGTCCAGAGACCCGTACTTCGTCAAGTTACGCTTGGCAGTAACGACGTCCTAACGACGTATGCGATTAGACACGGTCAAATCCCGAGGTACATGTAGGCTTACCTCCATGGCGAGAGCGCAGAGGCTAGAACGCAGCCAGTACTCCTTCACGCTGTACTTCGTAAGGGCCGAGGACAAGGAACCGTTCGCGACCTGTTCATAGAGGGCAATCGCTTGTGGGTACTGCTCTAATTCGGCATGCAAATCAGCGGCGTCCTTGTAGCAGGCATTCGCCGTTCTGCGACACATGAGCGAGCGGTATACACCGACTGATACCAGAACTCACGCAGTAGCATCTTCTTGCGAGTACCATTCGGCGGCGCGCTCAAAGCTCTCGCAAGCCTTTCGGAGATCGTTCAGCTCCTGGAGATAAATCTGGCCGATCTCCTTCTCTCGGTCGGCGGCTTGCCTGAAGCGGCCAGCCTTGCAGAGGAATGTGATAGTTTGAGAAAGGGCCTGAGTTGCAACTACAATTCGAGAGCATGAGACATAGAGCGGAATGCGCATACATGACATGCTTACGACCAGGGTCGACACGTTTGTACGCCTTAGCAGCGTTCCACCAGGCGTTAGCAGCCTCGTTGCCCTCGTTACTCTTCTCCCTACACTCGGCTTCCCGCGCATGAGCATCACCGGCCTCCTTGAACTGCTTGTCGATCTTGAACGCATTCGCCGCCTGTTGGTATAGATCTCCGGCCTCCTCGTACTTGGTCGAAGCGGAGGAGAACCACCCGGTGGAAGAGTTGGCCTTCTTATCCGCCTTCTCGAGGAGGGTCTGGCCTTGAGATTTGGCGGGCATAGTGAGGGTCGTCGGGTACGGAGCAACGATGCGACAGCAACTGACAGCAGTCGATGTGGTGGTGAGTGAGAATGGAGGCTGCGGTGAATTAATGGCAGTACTTGGTAGTATGCGGCACCGCGTCGCACGTGCCCTCGGCGCGGTAGCGATCGAGATTCGCCTGGAGTAACGCCTACCACACCCCATATATCCCCAACTCTGGCGGTGCGACCAGTCGTCGCCCACTTCATCCCACCCATCATGGCCACCCTTCCTGTCGACGCTATAAAGCCGCTCGCAGACAAGCATCCCAAGCCGCCCAACGTGCTCTTCCAGTACGGCACCGCCGGGTTCAGGACCTTGTATGCTTGCGGCTCCAACGGTCTAAATGCTCGCGCTAAATCAATTCTCTCCAGGGGAGATGCTTTGGACCCTGTGATGTTCCGAGTCGGAGTACTTGCTGCCCTCAGGAGCAAGCGGTTAGATGGCAAGACGATCGGAGTGATGGTCACTGCGTCCCACAATCCCGAACCGGTGCGAGATTTCGTGCTGTGATCTGCGCCCGTCTCATTAAGACCATCCTAGGACAACGGTGTGAAGCTTGTTGATCCTCGTGGAGAGATGCTTGAGGTGTTATGGGAAAACCATGCTACCACGCTCGCCAATGCTGCTTCAACAGAAGACTTCATTGCTGCTGTCCAGACGCTGGTCACCAACTCTAGGATCGACTTGTCTAAGCCTGCGCGTGTCGTTTATGCCAGAGATACCCGGCCTTCCGGGCCCGCACTTGTGGCTTCTCTTGAAGACGGTCTCAAGGCTATGGGCGCTGAAACTCGAAACGCGGGCGTAACCACCACGCCCGTCCTCCACTATCTGGTCAAGGCGATCAACACCAAGGGCACGAAGGACTCTTATGGCGATGACTCAGAAGAGGGATATTTGGAGAAGTTGAGTTCGGCTTTCAAGAAGCTTGTAGTATGTGTTGCGTTCCTATCCTCAGGGTGGAGCTCACAGTCGTCACAGGCCGGCAAATCGACAGCTTCTCCTCTTATTGTCGATTGTGCCAACGGCGTCGGCGCTATTGTCGGAAAAAAGCTTGCCGAGGCACTTGGCAGTAGCCTTCCGTTGAATCTCCAGAACACCGCCATCGATACTGTTGGAGCTCTCAATAACGCATGCGGTGCCGACTTCGTCAAGACTTCTCAGAAACTCCCTCCTTCTTTAGCGTCAGTCCTCAAACGGGGCGAAAGGGGTTGCAGTCTGGATGGTGACGCCGATCGACTCATTTACTACTACATGGACGAACGTGAACAGTTCCACATGCTGGATGGAGACAAGATTGCAGCCCTTGTGGCCGCGTTTATTGTCGATCTCACGAAATCCGCAGGACTCGAAGAGGTCGTCCAAGTAGGCATCGTTCAAACGGCGTATGCCAATGGTGGCTCGACAAAGTACCTATCTGAAGTATGCTTTTCCTCCGTCTAATGAGGAACGATACATAACTGATTCATCACCAGCGTCTCCCAGTGAAATGTGTTTCTACAGGCGTGAAGCATCTTCACCATGCCGCAGAACGGTACGATGTTGGCGTTTACTTCGAGGCCAATGGGCACGGCACCGTTATCTTCTCTCCGGAGACTCTGGAGAAGCTCGCCACCCATCAGCCCTCCACTCCCGCTCAGTCCACTGCGCTCAACCACCTCATCAACTTGACCAAGGTTATCAACCAAACGGTTGGTGATGCGCTTTCGGATATGCTTCTGGTCGAGATCGTCTTGGCGCACAAGTCGTACAGTGGCGTCGAGTGGGATGCGCTCTACATGGATCTTCCCAACCGCCTTGTCAAGGTCGTTGTCGCCGATCGCCACATTTTCAAGACTGAAGATGCGGAGCGCCGTCTCGTCAGCCCCCCGGGTCTCCAGGCTCGAATTGACGAGTTGGTTCGACGCTACGCCGGCGGGCGGTCGTTTGTCCGTCCGAGCGGCACGGAGGATGTCGTTCGCGTCTACGCCGAAGCCACCATCCGGAGCCAAGCCGACGGTAGGTGTCTAGCGTCCATAGGTCCGATTTAGAGTGCTGATCCGGACACACCGGTGATTCAGAGCTCGCGTTCCGAGTTGCAGGATTGGTTTACGACGAGACCGGCGGTGATCCTGCGAGACGTCCAGCAGAGTTCTTGTGAGCGGGCTTGTGAGACGGCCGCAGGTCGCGGACGGTTGTGAAAGAAGTACCCACCTGTATTGTATTTCTGAAATGTCAAGGAGGTCACTGGACTGGCGATCTGTTGGTGCGCGAGACGCGAAATGCACGATTGGCTATTTGTCAAGTTTGACACACCGGAACAGCCTCGGGGTTTGCCGGGCTATGCCTAGAGCCCACCTTTACGCTGCCCGCCCCCATAAATGAGCCATGATGTCGCCATGCTGCACCTCCTGCCAGTCACTCTCCGCATCCAGTCTAGGCGCACTTTTATCGCTTTACATTCTTCGAGCAACCCTTGAAAGCCTTCTGTGACTCGATTATGTGCCGTTTCGTGATCTATAAGGGCACTGAGCCCGTCCAGCTTTCTCATCTGCTCACTCGTCCATGCCACTCTATCATCAACCAATCATTTGACTCGAGATTACGTCTGGATCACCGGAGACCCATCAACGGAGACGGATTCGGTGTTGGTGAGCCATGTTTTGCATCTTGTATAGCCCAGAGAGGTGCCTACTGGTCAATAGGGTGGTACGACCCGGTGTACGATGAAGAGCTTGGTAGCCAGCCATGCATTTTCACTTCCGTGACCCCGGTGCGTCTCATCATCTTGTTATGCACTGGATAGCCTATGTATAAGGTGCTCTAGGCCTGGAACAACGTCAACCTTCTCCGCTTGGCTGAGAAGACGAAATCTCCACTGGTCTTGTGAGCACTGACTTTTAGTTCTATGATGCCAGCGGCGTTAACTTCGGGCCATACACAGTGCGCATGTACGTGCCACAACGGCGGGAACGCTGAGTCTGGACAACTGCCATCCATGGTCTTTTGGGAAGCTCATGGTAAGTGATACTGTATTCTTCTTGCGTGATGTGTTGACTGGACGCGGTGTGTTGACTGGCTACAGTTTATGCATAACGGTGGTATCGCTGAATTCCACAGGATCAAACGAAAGCTACAGAACAGTCTATCCGACGAGCTTTTCAACATGGTGACGGGTAACACTGGTAAGAGTGTTCTCGGACCGTTGAAGGTTCCTATTAATCTGTTTAGACTCCCAGTGGTCATTCGCACTACTATTGTCAAAGGTAAGTCGCTCCACTTTGCGTGGTGTATTGTTCGACCTTTTCCCGTCAGCTGCCCGATCCAAATGCCAAAGGTTTCACGCCCTCTATCCTTCAACGCGCCATGTTAGAGACGATTGCACACATCAACGCGTTGCTTGAGGAGGCGAATATCACCGAGGTACGCTGCATTCGCCACCTGCAGCGAGATACCATCAGCCTTATCCAAACCCTCGCACTCAGCCGAGCCTCATGAATTTCTGTGTGACCGATGGAGAAACTGTTGTCGCTACGCGCTATATCTCGTCTCGGACAGATGAAGCGGCTTCCTTGGTGGGTACTCCTGGTCCAACAGCGTCATCCCAGTCTAAATTCCTGTTTTCAGTGGTTCTCATCGGGCAGCACGTTTAGTGAATACGCAGAAGGAGGTCACTATAAAATGTCGAAGACGGACAAACGGGAGAATATCATTCTCGTAAGCCTGGTGTACTTGTCCCCGCATGCTGCTCCTGAACTTTCGTCAGATCGCTAGCGAACCGCTCACGTTCGAGAAAGGTTGGTCGACTAATTTCCTCCATATTGGCCGCAGCTGAACTGACGGAATACTGTCTGTAGCTGACTGGATGGAAATCCGAACGAATCACATGGTTGTGATCACTCCCAAGATGAATCTGCTCCAAATTCCCATTATCGACAAGTTTTACACGCCTCCCTCGGATCCGAAGTCGCCCACAAGAGATTCTGAGTTCGCGGCTACCAAGGGATTTTTGATTCCGAGACGGGAAAGCCACCCTCGCTCTCCCGCCTCATCCCTTCAGAATGGCTCACATTAGTATCGGTGCCTGTAGGCGGGAGGAATAGAGGGCAATACGTTATAACATGTGTGCTAGATACGTCCAGTTTGGATTGTTATACAGTCATTTTCTCATCGGAGGTGCAGTTCGACGTTGAGTGTGCGCAAGAGCGTCGAAGTGGGTGTGCGGGTGTATAGTTACTGTTTAACGCGTTGCACGTGTTTACAGCGAGGCAGCTACTGGCACTCTCCAGTGTCGGCGCTGGTCGTATTCACCACCAGCTCTCCTGTATCGCCCATCGGCGATACCGGACAGCTATGGCTCCTTGGTTCCTCTGGCACGCCCTTTCGAGCACTGCCAGGTAAGCGTAGACTGCATTCTGCTTCGCTGTTCACCCAAGCTGAAGTACGGTCCGCAAAGGCTTTCAACTGTCACTCAAATCCTCATCTTCCTCCCCCTCACGCTCTCCACACTGTCCAAATCGGCATTCCTACTCCTCTCGCTGCTGCTTTTTGTTCACGCTCTCATCCATGGAACGCTTGCACTTCTTTGGGGGTCGCCCGCTCTGAGCATCTTGCAAGTCCCGATGCACCCCTTTCTCCTTCTCGTCTGTTTCAACGCGTTCTCTGAGAGTGTCCACCCGTGGATAACAACTACAGCATCCTGGTGGGGCACAATTCTGCAATGGTCAAGCCCAGGTTTCATTGTCATGGAAGGCGTGTCAAGTCTGCTTGTGGCACAACGTCTGGGACAAGTTGGGAAGGAGCTCGTCGATGAAGGAGAGGTCTACCAATTCGGTCTACTAGTCGGCGCGGCAGCTGCATATGTTGCTTCGGCTTGGTGGATAGTTGTGGTGAGTTTTCAACTTCGGGGTCTGGTCGCGTGCGCCTGATTTACATAATGCGACAGTCTTATCCTGCCACGGCCGATTCCCCGCTCTCTTCAACCCTCCTCGGCGTCGCAATGACAACCCTATGCTTTCTCATCTTCATAGGATTTGCCCTTCGACGAACGAACGTGATCGAAACCAGTTGCATGGCTCTCATTGTCGCTTACAATGTGTGGTTGTGTGGTGTAGATGATGCGCTGGTGCTCGATCCTACGCTCTCTTAGTACGCCTTATGTCTGTTTATATATGCGGATCTGACCTGCCTTTCTTCTGCAGCTCGCCACTAATATCAAACATCCTTCCTCATCTCCAAACTCTGATGAACTTCCTGTCGAATACAGTCCCCAAACCGGTACTCTTCGCACTCGTGTACCGGCTTGTCGTTCTGCACTTCGCCTCGCGCATTCTCCCCAACATTGGCGCAGACACCTGGGAAGATGAAAGTGGTGTTGACGATGGCTGGGAGGGTCGACCGGTACGTCCTTTTTCACGACCTCCCATGCAAGTACATGCTGAGGGTAGACCTCTCCCTAGACGTCGAGGTTAACGAGGCTGTTGCTCACCTATAGACAGGCAATCTTTGTGACGGTGTACTCTCATCTTCTCAGTGAGTAGGCTGTTAAGACTGCTGCCATTTCCTGAACTCCTTGTAGTGCTCGATCATTCATCGCAAGTCTGGTGGAGATGGATGAATATCTTTTTCACCCTCGCCCTCTGGTCAGTGGAGCTTCTAGTGAGCAACGAAGATGATGGGACGAAGACATGGAAGGTGGATTGAACTCGGGTATTTCTTGCACGCGACGTTCTGCACAAGGTTGTCATACAATACGTGATTGATAGCTACTGCTAACTGTGAACCCACTTCAGACCCAAGCCTATTCGCTCCTCCCGCCCCAATCAATGACCCGAATTTGCCTTCCACTCGGCCTCCTCATCCGGTTGTCCCTCGTAGAATTCCCGCTTCCAGATCTGCGCCCTCCGCTTCACATCCTCCAAGATTTGCTCGCAAGCCATAAATGCTTCTTTGCGGTGTGGAGAGGAGACCGCGATGACTATGGATGGCTCGCCTACGGGGACGGTGCCCAGACGGTGGTAGAGGGCGGTGCGGATGACCGCGTGCATCTGCCCGTCTACGGACGGTGTCTGATGCTCCGAGCGTGTGTATGCCTGGTGGGCGTTGTGGACTATGTCAGCCATTGTCTTGATGGCAAGCCTGCTGTACGCTTGATACTCTAGTTGAGTAACTACGCTGCCTGGCTGGACATGAATACAGCGATCAAGATTCGAGCGATGTCGCCATGCCTTTGAATGAGTTGCGTGTGGTTCCGATAAAAACTGCAGTTGCTCCTGCGCCGTCATCCGCAACGGACTGGATGATGTCTTGTGTATCCAGGGCAGAGTAGGTCAACACACAGGTCCCGTCTGGTGTGTCTGACCGTGCTTCGATGGATGCCGAAGGCGTGGCTTGTGACGTAGACATACAGGCTTCCGATGGTTGGCTGAGACTCGGTAGGCACAGGCTAATGGGGTCGGCTCTTGAGGCCTGAGGAGGAGCTGGCGGAAGAGGCGTCGTGCGTGCTGAGGCCGGCGTGCTCGAGGCTGATCGAGTGCGGCCCGGGCTCGCCGACGGTGGCCTCATAGACCGGGCGCGGAGCCCAGAGGGATAGTCTCCCCTAGGCAGACCTTCCACATACAAAGGTCTGCTAGCGTTCGCGCCCGAAAACCCGTAGCTCTGCGGAGTTTGAAAATCCATCGTCCTGATGCGGAAGGCCCTTCTAAAACAGGCAGGCGTTACTGGATTTGGGAGGGTGCACATGATGTGCCTTGTCAGGTGTCTGTTCGAGTGCGCGCGCGCGCGCGAGAGAGCTGAGATCGGACGGCGCGCGTCCTGCAGGCCCTCCACTCGCTCCTCCACCACCGCGTCCGACGCGTTTCCTCTCCTCGCGATGTCTTCATGGCATGTGCGCTGGGATTCCACACCCAATGGCTCGTCATTCCGGCCCTACTCGCCTCCCAATGCCAGTCCGGTTCCACCCTCTTCTCCAACTACTCCGCTACACACAGTCTCCTCCCATATCGCTCTCGCCCCGGCTACTTCTCGGTACATTCAAGGCTCGGAGCCAGGGAGTGTGGTGCCTCAGTACGGCGTCGGATTTGTGCAACAGCAGTCACCGAGAACCCCAGGTACGTCTGTATTAGCTCTAGGCGGACTGGCCAGATTCCGACCAATCCGTTTCTCAGTTCGCAAACGCGCGCGCACGCGCAGCATCGCATCGCAATCCGGGCGAGAGCTAGGATCAAACAAGAAAACACGCAAGGAGAATTTACCCCCCACTCAATCGGCTACACACCCTACGGCTGTCCCAGCGTCTTCGATCTTGCCCGACTCTCGCTCTCATTTCCTGCCCACGTATCCACCTCCACCTCTCCCCCCTTCCACGACTTCCCCCCCGGATTTCAAGGCTCTGAAGGAGGGTTCGCATCAGGCGAAGATAAGTCATGTTCTTCACAGTATCTATGAGGATGCGGACTGGACTTTGGGCGAGTTCTTGTATCATACATTTCTGTCTGGGGACAATGTACATCGTGAGCAGAGCCATGCCCAGAGAGTGTCGAGATTTCTGAAGGGGCAGGATCGTGTCTACACCCCTGGTTCTATATTGGATCTATGGATGCGGCACCCTGATGGTGCACTGCGGCGTCCTGATGGTACACTGGACAAAGAGAGGACTGAATGGGCACGAGTGAAAGATACCCTTCCGGAGGATCGCAAAACGGCTGCCTCAGTTCGCGTCGCCCTCACACGTTTCTCTGCAGAGCTTGTCCGAAAGCACCTCATAGGAGAGGCTGAGCGGGCCGTCCAACCTGAAAATGGCTTGCACGCTACACGGAAGGTCCGAAGGAACGGTCCCACCGGCCAGAAGACTGCCGTTGAATGGGCCGATATCGGCGCAACCACACTCTCCTTGGCCTCCGACATCATCCAATATCATCAACTCTTGCTCTGGGATCTTCTGAGCTCCGTTGCGACGCGCGAGAAGGACTCCGAGAACCAAGATGGGCACGAGGTGGGCACGCCGCACCGAGCCGCACGCAAACAGCGCCCCGTTGAACAGGTGAGCAAACTTTATCTACGTCTCTCTCCCTCAGCATTTCTCAACAAGTTCGTGCAGGTTGTCACCAACGTCATCATCAACCTCGACTTCTCGCGATCGAGCCACGCCAACTTGGTGCCTATCTCCCGCACCCTCCACCTCTTCGCACTCAGCACTCCCTACGACGCATACCCCTACCTGTCCCGCATCGGCATGACCACGGCGTACTCTACCGGCTTACACGTCCTGAACACGTTGGCGGACACTGAATCCCATGCCGTGCGCGAGCTGGGAGCGCAAGTAGGCACCCCCATCTGCATCATAATGGACAACGTACAACACTATCTCAAGCAGCGTGACGCTTGCGTCGGGCGCGCGAACGGCATCGTCATCGGCATTGCCGCCACGTTCGTGGAGAACCCGCACATCTCGTTGTCTGCGCTTGACTTCGACGACAAGCAGACTCGCTTGGCGACCAACCTCCGCGCGTCTCTCACTGTCACGCAGCTCTTGAAGTTCATCGACCAGCCCCACCAGGAGACCGTTGGTGTCCTTTCCCTGTTGCGCACCCTCGTGGAATACATCCCGGAGCTGAACAAGTACAGCACCAACGTGACAACATGCTATCGCACCCAGGCCGCGAAGATTCCCCTCAACCCGGCCGGATACCGTGTCCATCCACTCGGCTCCAGTGCGAAGAACGAGAACATCACGACAGAGTTGAAAGATGCTTTGCTCGACTTCCTCGGTCAGGTGGGCCAAGATTACGCACACTCCAACCGCCGGCTCACCCTGTGCATTGGTGACGGGCTCACATACGAACGTATCTTGCAAGTGAAGGATTACCTGCGCTTCCATGACGACCCTTTTCCAGAGCCTTGCGGTGGTTGAGCCTGTTCTCGCCCCGTGGCACACCGCTTGGGCAGACCTCAGCCGCATCTTCAGCACTCACTGGGGTAGTCTCGTGACCAAGGATCCATCCAAGCTCGGGTTCAGCGCCGCGAAGCTCCATCGACGCGCACCTTCAAACCTCAAGAAACCTGATTTCAACCAGGGCTTTGAGATCCTGGAGACGACTCACGACGCACACATTCTGGACTGCTTCCGGTGAGTCATGTCCGACCCGAAAACCAGGATGATCAGGCCAGCAAGGCTGAGTCCTGACACCCGCATTTAGGGTTTACTACTGTACGGACAATATCTTCAAGTATTTCGCCGACCTGAAAGCATCCCAAGCTTCGAAGACTTGAAGCGCGATGCTGAGCAGGTGTATCATATGTTCTGCACACACCTGGCTGGAGAACGAGCCGTCGAGCCTCGTGCTGATGATGTCAGTCTCGTGGCGACACTATCCAGCTCAGCCCACTCCCCCACAACGATACCCCAATCATTGTCCACAGACTCCCATTCTTCGTCTGCTGCCACCACATCTGTTCCCATACGTGGAGAAGCCCTCGATGACGCTCCCATAGCGTCCGCGCTCATCGACTCGTCCGGCACGCAGCTATTAGCGCCCACCGTGGCGCTGCGCGCTTCAGATCAGCCCGCGGATCCATCGTCTTTCGAGCCGCCTACCTCTATTGAAACAAGCCCCCGTCATCGGCACAGTCTTCCCAAGTGGGAAAGCACTCAAAATGCGGTCCCGAAGGCTGTTTCTGTGTCCCTTTGGGTACCTCCTGGCTGCGGTGCCATCCGACAAGCCCCGCTACGACACTGCCACCTAGCACTGCGACTGGTGCTGTTGCCGATGTTCCTCAGATGACGCCAGAGTCTCCAGTGGCTGCTCAGAAGACGACCAGGGCTAGAAAGAAGGCCAAGAAGGCGTTGGTCCCCTTCCTTGGGGATCGTGTCCTCGCCGACTCCATCAACTTCCTACGCGAGGGCATAGTGCTGCGCGAGATGATATATGCCATCGCTGAAGGCGACGTGGGTCGCATATATGAGGCGATGAAGGTCTGTATCACTATCATGAATAGTTGTGAGACACACTAACCTTCAACTCGAACCAGGTTATGTTGTTCACATTCGCCGGATCTCCTGGTAGCCGATACCCCAACTATCTCCTCACCTTCATCACTGCTCTCGAGCTCGAGTCAAGCATCGATCTACGTCACAGTATCCTCGCAAGCCTCGTCGTCAACTTGAAGGGCCAGCCTGGCAAGTTCACTGCTGCCGACCTTGTTGAAGAGTACTTCAACCGCCTCCTTCAGGCAATTGCGGAGCGCAAAGGCGCTGAGTACAACACCAAGTTCATGCGTCACACTGTGTCACGAAACCTCTATCATCTCTCGCGTCTATGCAACGATATGAACGAGAGTGTCGGGCTTGCCATGCGCTCTGGTCGACACACCGCCCCACGCCGCCTTGCCGACATCCGCATTCTCACGGACGAGTTTCGGCGTCAGCAGCTTCACCTCCGGCGCCCTGGTCGCACATTCACACCTGACGACGAGAACCAGAACGTTAAGCCTAGCAACTTTCGAAGTGGTGTCATCAAACTGCGTACGAAGAAGCTGAAACAGTGGATCCACAGCTCGAACTCATCCCGAGGAGCCACCACCACCTCGACTGCACCCGTGAGCTCGGCAGTTTGCGATGATGAGTCCGACGACTCAGATGAGGATCTCCCAGCCACTGCAGAAGAGCTCATTCAGTCGCTCGACAATGGGATTCCTACGTGGGAGCTTCAAGACGGCAAGCTTGTTCATGACGAGATTAACATCGACGACGAGGCTGTGCGCATGCTGGAAGGCACCGACGACCCGACTTTGGTGGATGATGGTTTAGTTAATGTGGCAAGTAACGGGGAGGCGAGTTGTGCAGATGACATGTAAGCTACTGACGGGTACGGTAGAAAACCAGCTTGTTGCCCGGTTCTGTGATGCGCACATGCCAGCTCTGGTTAGGTTGCGACTCTCCCGACACGTTGCTTGAACCCTCGGTGGCCGTGATTGTAGCAGCCTCAGCGGCAGCCTTGGAAGCTTTGTTCTGCTCCCGAGTCTGTCGGGATTTCTCTGCTTTCTCCGCTGCCTTCTTTGCTGCAACTTGACGGAACTCCTCTTGCAGTTGTTGGACGTTAACTAGAAGCTTCTCATAGCGATTATTTGTTGGTAGCTCGTGAATTCCGGGTGCGATCTGGCGGAGAGAGTTCTCATCACAGATGTCCCAGATGTTGTCAAGGATGTTGTCAAGTGCGTCATCTGGGAAGAGCTCTTCCTCGGGAAAGAAATCTTCAAGATATTCATCTGCAGCCAATCTGAATGCTCTCCGAACAGCACGAAGCTTGGCACGACCGCTCTCCTTCATGTCTTGTGTGATGTATGGCCGTTCTGGTGTGCCCTTCTGAGTGCATGCCGCTATTGTAGCCAGGGATGTCGCTCATATTTCTGACACTGTAGCCCAGGGATACCACTCGGGTGGGCTCATATGAGCGGGCGCTCTGTAGCCCAGATTCCCACTCATATGACGGCACAGCCACACTTATAAGCCCACTCTATGCCACATTTTTGTAGCACCTTCACTACTGTTGCTGCTTTGTAGCTACTGCGTTGATATGAGTTTGTAGTTTGCCTTGCCACTCATATGAGCATTTGGCCTGCGTTGCCGCTCATATGAGCCTGTCGCCGGTGTTGTCGCTCATATGAGCCCGTCGCCAGTGTTGCCACTCATATGAGCCCGTCGCTGATGTTGTCACTCATATGGGCCCGTCGCTGATGTTGTCACTCATATGAGCCCGTCGCCGGTGGGCCATTCATATGAGCCCGTCGCCTACGTTGCCGCTCATATGAGTCTGTCGCCTGCGTTCCCTCTCATATGGGGACGGTGCTCATGCTGTATATCATCTCGATGGCTGCTCCGTTTATATAAATGTATGTACCAAGTGTTGCCGCTCATATGAGCATGTGGCCTCCGTTGCCGCTTATCTGAGTCCATCGCCGGTGTCGTCGCTCATATGAGCCCATCAAAGGCGGGGCCATTGGCATGAGCCTGTTGCCGGCATGCTCATTCATATCAGGAGGCCGCTCTTGGTGTGGAATGTCTAGATACATATAAAAGCATGTTCCCTGTGCAACCGCTCGTATATACATGCCCCTCCGCTGCCACTCGTGTTAGCAAAAATCGCCATTCTTAAAGTTTAACACCGGTCGTGCATGGGGGATTCAAGGACCAAAGAGATTTCCGGCATGATGTTTTGGGTATTGAATGATCCGTGCAGGCCACATTCCTTGGGCCATCTGTCACTAGGGCGATGGGGCAAAGACCCCGGGGAACACGTCGGCGTGCTTCTTCAGACCGCACGTGGGACGGGCGTGGCAGAAATGTATATAGGCTTTGGTCCGCCGTCTGCCCATTTCCTTATCGCATCTTTCCAACCCTCTCTGCTCCCCTTTTCGTTGCCAACAAATATGTCCGAAACTTCCGACTACATCCCATATGCTCCGATGCTCCCCGTAGCTGTCCCAAACGACGTTCCTCTTGGAGCCAATATTCTCTTCGCAAAGCAGGTACGTCACCCACAGAGCAGGGATGAAGCACCTCCTTGCTGTATTTTCTTATTGAAACCACAGTGCGACCACTGCCTCTCTCGGAGCGTAGATTGCAAATACTCACGCTCGATGGAAAGCACCAGGACCCCCACTCGCTGTGATGGCTGCTGGATCAACGGACGTACATGCACGTACAACCTGCTCAGTGCCTATGGCGGCTTGACCAGTATGTGCACACGTTCAATGGGCTCCGTCTTCCATCATAACCTGGGATTGATAGTCGAAGACGACATGCCCTTATCCGCGCTTGCATACATGGACAAGAACGGCTTCCGCATCAATCCAAGGCTGCAAGGCCGTGATCTTATCTTAGCAGAAGGCGCCGTTCGATACTTTCTGGAGAAAAGCTCTGCACGGAGCTACTCAGTGTTGACGTGGCCCTGTGAGGTTTACAAGCCTATCTTTGGGAATGACGAAGAGTGGCCCGTGCTCGAACAGTACAAGTTTCCCAAAAGAACCGCTATGAACGCCTTGTCGGTGGCAATGCTCGGCTATAATCTCGAACACAGGTGCCGTCCGCCAATCATGCCCTGGGTTGTGGAAACATGCGGCACCGGCGTGTGCCTTCCCATTGCACCCTTCCGTCATTTAGATTATCTACGCCCTCGGGTCAGCCCTCTCTGGCAACATGAGGGGCCCATTGAAATCTCATGGCTCCAGCATGACAATACCCGCTTCCAACAAGCTGGGTCACCGGGTTGGCATCCATCATCTCGTTCGCCAACTCCACCGCCGGCATACCCTCAATTTGAGAGGACGCAAGTCGAGGCTCGTGGAGAGACTGACGAAGAAAACGTTGGCAACATTTGGTCGAGAGGCTCTGCCTCCCCGTCCGCCTCCTCCTCCCAGCTCAACCTCTCCACCGCCACGGGCATCAACGTTGCAATTGACGGGAATTTCGTTCTAGGCCCTCGTCGGCTATCTTCTCGTCCGCTCTCAGAACATGTCTTCCACTATACCCCCCAGAGCAGCGCCCATATGGACGAAAACGTGCCAGCAACTGACGATGAAGGCGCCGCCCCACCAGAGGCAAATAACCATCAGTTATACATCGACATCGGCGGTGTGGAGCGGCAGCTCAACCAGGCGGAGATTCGCCAGATCTCCGTCCACCGCAGCAGGTACTTGCATGCAAGAACGGAGCTGCTGCAGGGCTCCCAGAACCCATGCTGGCAGCTGTTCGAGATGGGCAGGTGTGCCATGGATGAGGAATTGGTGACTAATCTCCCCTTTGGACTAGTGGACCTAGCAGACGGTTCCGCAAATGTAGATATTCAAAACGTAGACGGCCTACGGGACGGGATGGATGTCGAAGGCATGATGCTGGTGGGTTGGCGTTGCTGGGACCTTGCTGCACGAGCAGAAACACCGCCCAGAGGAGGCTTCAGTGAACTGTCCCCCGAATACGGTTACATATGACGTATTGCAGCAGCCAGTTCCGCTTTCCACGTATCATTCATGTAAATGTGTCCACTTGCCATGAACACTGTTCTAAACTTTCATAAAGCGATGGATTTGCAGCCATGCTATTCTTTATATGCACCCGATCGCGTTCTGTTTTATTACAGAGAAACCTGTGTATACGTTGGCGGCTTCAAAATATAACTGCCTTACTGGCTGGGGCTCTGTTTGCCCGCCTGCAGGTGGCCACTCAACTCCGAGCGCCCGTCTGCAGGTGGCCACTCAACTCCGAGCGCCCGCCTGCAGCTGGCCACCCAACGTTCCCAGTGAGGACCGCTCCCCTCTAGAGACGTTTACATATGATGCAGAACGTCGTGGGACGTCTCCAGATGATACGCTCCTCTCCGGCGCCGGAAACTACGTTAGAATCTGTTGGGCAGTATCTCCTGTCGGCGCGTGTCCACGCCAACACAGAATAACTCGCTTTGTGTCTCATTACACAATGTTTCTTTCTGTCACTGGCTCTGCAGCTGTACATATCTCTGGAGCTTTGCTCTCATAACGTGAACTACAGAATGGTCCGAGCCTCCAATGACGTCGCGACTTTCTGGCGCCTCGCGCAACGCGCGGCTTGCCACCACCTCCACCTCTCCCACTCCCACTCGTCTATTTCATCCACCGCAATCTAAGAGTACAGCTGTCTACGCCCTTCTATTTGACGTGTGCAACGCGGACTCCGTCTTGGAGACATGCAATAGAGTGCGTGGCACCCCACCCTGGTCGTCTTAGAATGAGCACTGGTATGTTTTCTGTCATTAAAAATGCAAGCTGGGTGGCCGACGGTGCGCATATACCCACTATTCGTTGACGGATGCTACCTCTCACTCCTTTCTGTTCTTTGCGATCATCCACGGTGCATAGTTTCCTCTCCTTCAAATCGCACGCAACAACAGCGGTCGCCACTGTGAAGAAGCCCGTGCCCACGCTCAAGGCGAACGGGGCAGAGGTCGTCCTCTCCACTACCTTGACCACTGGTAGGTCACGTCCCTCTGTCTGTACGGCGTATATCCCTGTCGCTAACGGATTATTTATATGTATGTGTGGATGCCATTCAACGACGCACTCCCCATGCCATCAACACCGTCCTCCTCAGTTCGTTCTTCTCACCTCCCGCACCGCCCCCTCCCCTTCCACCAAGTCCGGCCACTCATGCTAGCCACGCGACGTCCACGGCGGCCTCGACCGACCCGCAGCACTCGTGCTTTGCCTGGGTGACTTCCCCACGCAAGGAGCGCGGCCTCGGCCTGGACCATAAGCTCCCATTCATTGCGGACCACAGCATGTCCATCCCGTGCGCGGTGCGCGGCGCTACTACGGCTTTCTCATCGAGGACGAGGGCATCGCCGTCCAGCGGCGTCTGCATGCTCTTCATTGTCGACCCCAAGGGCATTCTCAGGTGCGTCCGCAGCACGGCGGCATAGGAGAGGGGATCGTAGCTCATCCTGACTCCTGATCTTGTATTCTGGCCACTCACGATCAACGACCTCCCCTCTGCAACAAAATTGCTCTTAGTGAGAGCAAGGACATTACGGGGCGTCACAGATGTATCCTCTGTGCGTTGCCTCGTTGTTTTCGCCGATCAATCTCACCCATCGGGAAAACAGCCGGGTATAAAGGCGCGGGACACATACCGCTTCGGAAGACTGCATACGCAGTGGCTAAGCGCGGGTGTGGGCAAATGACTGACACGCCCGATGGCGAAGAGCACGCGGGTGCGCAGGTAGTGAGCTCGTGGGCCATGAGCCGCGAGCGTCGCGGTGCAGGGGGGCGCAAGGCGCGAGGCGCGAGAGGGGCGCGGACGACGGGGCCCAAGGCGCGATGCAAGGCGATGGCGACAGACGGAGCGAGGGCGGGTGGAACGGGCCAATCGTCGTGTGGAGCTTCCCATATCTAGTACCAAACGTATAATCAGATATATTTGAACAGATACAGACGGATGGAGACACATTTAATACGTCCACATCTGAGACGACGTTCCTAGACGGATTTACGATACATCCTCCGACCGTCCAGGACGTCTAGATACGTCTACATATGTGAGTGGCGCGGGGACGTATCTCGACGTATCTAGACGGGAGGGACCCTCACTGGGATTCAACTCCGAGCGCCCGCCTGCAGGTGGCCACTCAACTCCGAGCGCCCGTCTGCAGGTGGCCACTCAACTCCGAGCGCCCGTCTGCAGGTGGCCACTCAACTCCGAGCGCCGGCCTACGGTCCCTCCACACATGCAGGGTGCCGGAGCCACATGTTCTTCTTGTATCCTATCTGTGTGTAGATATTTATTCGTCTCAGGCGGAGTCTACGGATGGACGTGGGTACGGGGATGAGCATACAGTAAGCAACGGAGACGTGTGGTATTGGCTCAAAACCCATGTATGTAAGTTAGCTAAGCCTGTGCCTTTTCGCGGTGGATGGTTCATCTTCGTGAATGGCTAGCTGCCGAAAGGCCGCCATCCCAGCCATCACGGAGGAAGGTTTGTTCGGGGCCGTCGTGATTCGCCGAAAAGCTGCCATGCCCGCCATGGGCGCGGTTTGGGCCGAACCAGATGCCGTCTGCGAGACACGGCGCAACGCCGCCATTCCACCATGGACGAAGGGACTTCGTGACGCCGCAGGATTGCTGGGGAACTGCCGTAATGCCGCCATTGCCTTTGCAACCGGGCGATGTGGATCAGAAGCAGCCGTAGACGGCCGGAAAACCGCCGTCCCATTGGTCGCTGCGGGAGGATCTTCGATATGAAGTTCGAGCTTAGGCTGCACCTTGCCATGGCCGTCTTTCGAATCGGACTTCGCTTTGCTGTCCGATGATGCCGGTATGTCCTCCTGCTCCGGAGGAGGCTTCACATCTTCTTGGACAGACGTTTTCACCTTCGTCGCGTCGGGCCGCTGCGAATAACGCCTTGTCAGAATGTTCAAATGGGATGAGGCGCATCCTTCGATATTAAACGCTTACAGGAACACTTCCGGGCGTGGCCGGGGCACGTTTCGGATTAAAAAAGCCGGCTTTGCCGAATGAATGTTGAGTCTTTGTCCGTGCCAGACCGCCTCGCTGAAACATGGGGATGGCATGAGTGGCGGTAACAGATGCACAAAACGAAGACTAACCATATGCCAACATTTTACGCAGCCATCCATAACCTCCATTCGGATTGACAATGCCCGCTCCGGTGTCCACATATCATGGTCGACGTACAACATACGTTGCATAGTGTTGAATGTAATCGGCCCACAGGATACGCCGTCGAATTGCCGTGGTGTTGCGATCGATGTCTTGTCATGGACCCAAGGCTGTATGCCTTCCGGTTGCGAGAGATACCTGTCGATTGCTGCCACAAGAGTATGCACCCCACGGAATACGCGCGGGTCCGGGTCGTCGGGGCTGCGGAGAGAATCTACGATGACGAACGTTCTTGCGTCAAGGTCGACGCGGACGGTTACCCAGTGGCGGATCTGTGGAATATGCCAGGGAATGATGATTTGGCCGTTTGCAGAGTTTCCAAGCTTGCGCAATGTTGTTCGTAGGACACGTTGTGAGGCGTCCTCCTGGGTGACGAATGGCACGAAGCCGGTATGGGCGACGACTACCGCCCGGCTTTCACGTTCGAGAGAAGCATTCCAGACATCGGCGCAGTCGTTCAGGGAGTCGTCATTGATCAGGGTGTCTCCTAGAATGCGCTGGCACCGGGCTAACAGATCGGAGTTCATGGCGGCGACCTCGCCCCAGTTCACCCGAGCGTATCGTCGAAGCTCCCGTCTTTGCGACTGCGGTGCGTTGCTTTCGCAAAACCTGATGCCTTTGATCCAGACGTCACGAGCATTCCACACCTCAGACATGGCCCTCCAAGCCGTCGCTGCCCATGCGGGAAACCGGACGTCTGGGGCGGCGGGGTGGATAAGCGAGGGAAGGCATTGGTCGACGAGCAACAGCTTGGATTCAACGGGTATGGTGTAGTGGCGATGGTCGAGCTCCCATATGAAAGCTGGGTAGGTGCTCGGATCAGTGGGGGGAAGATGCGAGGTCTGCACTGCACCGGTGCTGCTGGGAAGAGCAGGCGGAGGTGGATGGGTCGGATTGTACTCGAGCAGCTCGGCTACCCGGATGTCCTCGGGTGCGAGCAGCATCTCTTTGACCGCAGATGGGATCGCCGCTGCGTTGCACTTTGACCACGTCGTCGACTGGAGATCTTCCGGGACCCAACGAAACGGGTCCAAACGAGCGGAGAGCGTGTCTATAATGAACAGTTCAGCGGACAATGTATATCGCAATGAATGTAAGGTACCTATGAATTGGTGCGACATCTGTTTGAAGAGAGGAAGAGCTGGGTTGCCACCTCACAGCGGTGAGCCTCGGGCGCTGTGGAGGATGGCTGTATACCCGGGCGTGACACCGACGCGTCGCTTGTTCGGGCGCTACACGCGGGCATGTGAACGGACATGCAGGCGAATTCGCACCGCGTGCCACATCCATACCGGCCGCCCTCTGCTTCCCTCTCCTCCTTGAATGCCTGTTTCGCCTTGCATCCCTCAGATCCACCCTACCATTCGCAATGTCTGAACACGTCTCTACATCCTCTTCTACACCCTTGCCCAAAGATGTGGAGGCCGAGCTTCGCCGGCACGCGACCGCGATCCAACACGCCCTGCACCACCCCCCGCCCAAGGACACCACTCCGAAGGATATACTCCAGCGTTGGGAGCAGGGCTTCAAGCGCGCAGTCTATGCCATCAGTGAGCTCTATCCAAAGCATCATGCGCAGATCCCCGCCCTTCCAAAGCTCGTATTGGGAGCGCTTTATGAATACGACTATGCGGAATATGCTGCGGAGAACGGTATAAATTACGTTCCCTCACCTTGGAATGTGAAGCCATGCGGGAGGGAGGATCCCCGTGAGGGAGGGTTTCCTTTCAGCTATCCAATCGTTGGTGATGACGACTGGAAGGTCGGATTCGTTCCGATGAAGCAACTACAAGATAGCTGGGTATTTGAGTGTGAGTCACGTTTATCCGCCCAGCCTATCTTTACCCTAAAAGCGTCATTAGGGAGGTCGACAAAACGGACCGAAGGTACGTCGTGCACCGGGATCCATAGCATTTGATAACAAATTTGATCAGATAACGGGGGCGTTGGCTCCTCGTTGACCGGTTCTCTGGACGACGGTGACGATGTGCCGCCCCCACCCGTTCACAAAAAGTCGAAGATGGATCCGCAGGCGAAAGGCAAAGCCGCGGCAGAATCACCCGAAGGAGACGGCAAGTCCGTAGCCATATCCTATCGCGCCTCTTTCTGATGCTGTCATTGCAGCCGGTGCCCCAAAAAAGGAGGATATGAAGCGGGGACGCGCCGCTGTGCGTCATGATCAGGCGAAGGAGCCTGGGCGCTCCCAACGTTTGGATTATGTTTCGCCCCCGCCCCACAGTAAGCCATTGACGAAACAGCAAGTTCTTTGCTAACAGGTGATTCGCCGACAGACGTGAAGGGAAAACGGCGTGCTGCCAAATCCAAGCAGAGGCAATCACCTTCTGTCGAAAGCGAAGGTTCGTGAGCGTTTCTCCGAATGGGTAAGCAGCTGACAGACGTTGCGTAGATCCCTCGGAGCCTCCAAGCCCACCGCCGAATCCGCGCGGTCCTAACAAGCGATTCGTGCGCAAGCCCTCGCAGTCGCTGGGCACGGCATCTCGTGCGACGTCGCAGTCCAAATCCAGGGCAACATCTCGAGCGACCTCTCAGGCGTCGTCTCGCGCGTCGTCTCGCGCTACGTCTCGCGCTACGTCTCGCGCTACGTCTCGCGCCTCCTCTCGCACTCCCTCTCGTGCTTCCTCCCGTGCGCAGCAGTCTGGCCGTGCTGGGAAAAAGAGGGCGCCGCGCAACAGGAAGAAGCCGACGGCTCCGTTCGTGCACCACGAGAGATACTTTCCCCCGCCAGTCCCTGTCAGCCAATTCAAGACGTACTACCCACTGGCGACGCTCCCCCTTGTAAGTTTTATTTGCACCATGCTCCTTCCAGCTCCTTGCGTATCGACCACATTGCTTTGCAGAACATGCGGTGTAGCCCCTGCAAAGAGCATGGTACGCCTTGCCAATTTTGGCCTTTGAGCGGTATAGCGTGTATTTGCTGCCAGGATCGGCGCGTCGCATGTGACGTCGTTCCAGACATTGCGGCCGGCAGCGCAAAGTCTGTGCTCGCAAAACACCGTTTGCTTCGCGTCGGGATGATGGCGGCGAATCCGAACGTCTTCCCCGAAACGATGCTGTATTCGAAGATGTGGCGCCGCGCACGCAAAGACGACGTCCCGACGTGGACAAGGTATTTGTGCGAGATTTGGAGGACTGCTGGGTCCCACAGACACACGGAGGCCCAAACGCGTACCAAACCAGACACCTTAGCATTCCGGGACAACGGCTTAGTCCCGTACCCTGTGGGGCCTGTCGCGCTAGATGATGAGGACGCTACTCCCGTGAGTGAGCTCTCGTGTTGCGCTTCTTCGGCACTGACGCCATCGCAGGATGATCCCGAGTGGGAACCGAACGATAACAAGAAGCCGAGGGGTCGCCTATTCGCGGATGCCAATGATGGGCAGGGCCTTTGTGAGTTCGGATGAGGACGGCCGTCGACTACGAGTTAACAATGGCCGTTTCAGTTGAAACAGAGGAGGACTGGCTGGCAGCGGTGGTAAAAGGCATGATCCACGCTGTGCAAAACGCAGACGTTGGCGACTGACATCATGTTTTTGCAGCGTCGGTGCTTACGGGCGACGATACGCATGGCGACCACGCCGTGGAGAAGGAGCCTCCACGAAAGCGGGCGAGAATTCGTAGCCCGGCTGCAGAGACGGATGACGACGACGCAGGAAAGGGCCCGTTGCCAGGTCCTTCCGTCGCTGGCTTCAACATTCCGCCTCAGGTCCCAGGTATGTCCAAAGAATGCTGTTCCGACATGGTGTTTATCTTATGCAGGACGCGACTTCTTCCGCATTCCAGAATCGACGCTACCGACCATCGACGGGCATAAGCGGTGGCAAGGCAGGGCAGCGTCGCGGCCCGCAACGATGGCTGACATCAACGACCTTCGCACAGAGCTGGCCGCGACTAGCGCGTCACTGGAGGAAATGCGTCAGCAGAACCAGCGGCTTCGAGAAGACGTCGATGCACTACGCGTGCGTGTTCTCCAACTGGAGCAAGTCAACCAGGCTTTCTTGGCAGCGTCGCCTTTCGTGTTCGATGCGGACATTGGTGTCCATGATCTGCCCGCGTCGACCCCGCATTACATGGCAAACTTCGACGCCACTGAGTCTCCTCCGCCGACGTCCACCTCCACGTTCCTCCCTCCACCGACGCGCGCCGTCACGCCTTCTCCCCCGCCCACGTTTATCGCTACGCCGCCCCCGCCCACTACACCCACGATCACGCTTGGCGAGATGGAAAACGCTACGACGTCGTCCGCGGTCTCTGCGGGCCCAACGTCGTCCCGTCCGCGCTCTATGGAGGCCTTGACATCTGCGCCGATTGTCGAAGATATCGGCTTGGCCGGCTCGCCGTCGCCCGCATTTCCCCTTCCCAGGTTGCAAGCACATCTCCCCCAGCTTCCATCGTACGCGTCATCATCATCGGATGAGGAAATGGCGGATGCAAAGTCCAGCCCAATCGAAGAACCACCACGGCCCGTCTCGCAGCAAGAGACCGAGCGTGTCTCAGACACTCGTTCCCCGGGGTTCGTTGGAGAGCACGAAGGCACGGCGTCTACTGCGCCGGAGGAAGGCTCCGCATTGGGGCTCGCTGGGCTCAAGGTCGAACCGGCGTCGCCTACAACGTCGTCCACACCACTTCCCGAAAGTGGAGACATGTTGGAATCGCCCTGCGATCAACCTGCCGGGCCTCGCCTGCCACCATGGCGGATCTTTGATGAGCAAGGCGCGCCAGCGGCGTATCTGCTGGCACTCTCGCCTGACCATGCAGCCTTGGAGGCACTCGATGAACGGAACATGGACATCCCAATGGACGACGCATGAGGCCATTCTGTAGTGTATGAACCTTGTAATACGTCGATGACATGTGGAATAAGCATCTTTCATTGTACAGCCGCAGTACCATGGGCAACCACGACGCCTGTGCATTACCTAAATGTACATATGCCACGGGTGCCAGAGTGGCGAGCATGTCCACGTCGAGGAGGCGTCAATGCTTCGGCGGAGGATGCTGCTGTGGAGGTCGGGCTGCTTTGGTCAGGGCTTAAATGAGACAGCAACGGCGGGGCAATGGACGGGCACGGAAACACGGACGGCTGGTAAGACTCACGGGCTCTGGGAAGGCGCGGATGCCACCTGCAGGCGAACCCTCGGAGTTCAGTGTCCACCTGCAGGCGGGCGCTCGGAGTTGAGTGGCCACCTGCAGACGTGCGCTCGGAGTTGAACAGCCACCTGCAGGCGGGCGCTCGGAGTTGAGTGGCCACCTGCAGGCGGGCGCTCGGAGTTGAGTGGCCACCTGCAGACGGGCGCTCGGAGTTGAACAGCCACCTGCAGACGGGCGCTCGGAGTTGAGTGGCCACCTGCATGGTGCAACGTTGCCACAACGTGCGGCGTCAATATCAGCCATATAAACAATGACGCGTCTGGACAAATCTTCCATTGCCCCGCACGCCTTCTGAAATGGGGGATGTCTTTCTAAGACAAGCTCATCGGCTCCTGCCCATCTTTGTACGCGCCCGCCTGGACCACTGGAGCAAGTCTCTCACTCGCCCCTACATTCCCGAAATGTGCAATGAAGGCGACGATATAGATCTGCATGATGGCTGCCGTCAGGCTGCTGATGTGATCACCAACGCCATCCGGAATGCCAGTACGTGTCCACACATTTTAAGTCTTTCTGTTGCCCATATCGTAGCAGTTCGGGCACCGGTCAAATTGGAGGCGTTTGCAAAGACTGTACCCCGATCCCATGGTTGCCCAACTTGGGAAGAGATTTCAGCCCGCCAACGCGACTTCCCTGTGCCAATGGTCACTGACTCTGGCATTCCCGCGGCGCAGCAGAACCCAGCGGTGGTTGAAGACGAAGACGAACGTGTCTTGGCATGGGTCCTCCCCGGGCTTCTCACGAAGAGCCTCCAGGTACGTGTGTTTTATTTCGCGTAGGCAGTAAATTCTAACGGCGTGCAGGCGGAGCTTAATGCTGCCAATCAGAAAATAACGCACCTTTTTCAACCGCCCAGCGATGACAAATTGAATTGGCGTGTTCACACAACACATTTTCGGCAGTGCAAGAACAATGGTGCTGGAATTTGCGACATTGGGCCATGCAAGATACCACCATTTACGAAGCACGATGTACGCCCCCTGTGTTTGAAGAGCTGGTCATATGTTGACTGTCGCATAGCTGTCGAATGTACGCGCCAGCGCAAACTGGCAAAGGCCTGAGATATCCCAATGGGCGCACGATATCGGGCGCGCGGGGGCGCTGCTAGACGCAGTTCTGAGGTTGGTACATCCCGAACAGTGGAGCGTGCTCCGAGCACATCTGCACCACCATCTCAGAACGCAAGAATCTTGGCCAGTCACTGGGATTGCATTGCAAATCATCCACGATCGCATAACCCCATACCACGTTGATATCAACAGCTTCACAGCGATGTTCGATTTGCTGGTAACGTTGGGATCGTATGGTAATGATGGATATCTCAGCCTTCGTGGCCTTGGCTGTTCTTTCCGTTACTGCCCCGGCACAGTCGTCCTTCTCCTTGCAAATCTCATAGAGCATGGAGTTCCACAGGTGGCTGGATGCCGCACTGTTATGTCGTGGTACAATAGAAGAGAAATGATAAAACTCTGGGCAGAGGGCGGGCTGCCTGCTTTTGATGTAGCCATGGTGCCCAGATTAGATGATGTGCTGAATATACTAGCTATGTAGATGAATAGCTACATTCAATCCTTTTGCCCTCATGTAGAAGGGGAATACCACCCATAGTCTTAGCTCTTGGCTTCCCCACGATGACGTTTCAACGAACCAGTACCTCCTTCCATATCCACATTGCGTTTTCTCCTGTGTTGTTGTTGTTTTGAATGGCTAGCCGGCTTGGAAACTGGCGCCGTCGAAACCTCGTCAAACCCATTGTCGCCACCATCTCTCACTGTCTTCATCTTTGCGACAGGCACTGGGAGCCGGTTGCTCCTTCGGGTAGGAGCAGGGATGGGTGCAGGGGAATGTTCTGTGTGAATTTGGCCCTGTGTAGGAGGAATAGGAGGTGTGCTCTGTGGGTGGAGGGCAGGATCTGCAGATCCAGATGCAATGGGAGTTTCGAAGCTTTCGGCGATGGCTGTCCTTTCCGCTATGGGTCGAGGCTTAGGGTGATGGCTGCTGATCACAGGACGGTAGGCATTCACCAAAGCCTCCAAAACAGACATTCTGGTGACAAAGGAAGCATCATCTGGCAGGAGGTTGATTTGTCCAACTGAACAAAACTGGAAATGATCAAGTGTGAAGCTGGGCAGGAGCGTTTCCTCTTCATCTGGGAGGAACTCGTTCAACAGCTGCAGGTCCCTCATCAATAGGCCAATCGCAAGACAGAACCGCTGAACCTGGATGGGCGTTCGTGTTTCCTGAACGGATTCCTTCCTTAGCCAGTCAAGGAGGGGAGCGTATGCACTTGGATCACGGTAGAGGATCCCGCCAATGTAGCCGTTGTCGTTCTTCCATGTTGCCCACGGCACTGTTTCAATCGGCAGCACATCCACCGGCATGTCGAGCTGTTTGGGAAAGCTTGTCAATCTCCAATTTCAGCAACGCCATTCCATAGAAAACCTACCGCCTGGTTTACTCTAAGCAACATGTTTTGGTACGGCGTTGCATATTCGCTCTGCAATGACTTCAGATAGAGGGACCTTGCATTCGGAATACTGTGGTCCAGAGCATGGGAAGGCGGTACGCGACGTGGGTGCACGTCGCCACCACACACTGCAGGGGAAGGAGGAAGGTCTGGCAGGTCGCGTTGTGCAATGGAGATATGGCTGATGTTTGCAACGGCGGCCTCCACTGCATTGTTGTCATTTTCATCTTCTTCATCATCGCCCACTGTGGCTTGCTCTAGAATTTGCTCTCTGTTCTCCAATACGCCAAGGCCGGGTGCAAAGGGAGGGCCTTCGTCTTCTTCGCTGGACGATACATTATGGATGTTGATGTATTCTGTGTCGTCTTCAGACCCGTTCGCCGCATTTGTGTCGAAGTGTTTCCAAGCTCTTCCAGTGCTCCTTTCCTTTCGTTTTCCCCTTGCCTTTGCCTTTGCTTTTCTGACGTCTGCTGCGGCAGTTGTGGTCTGTCGGGGCTCAGCGGCAGTGGTTGGCTGCTGCAACGTACGATATGTGGATGGTCCCAGTGTTTCAGATCCCCTCGACCCAGACCATACCCGTCGAAGGTGAAAGCGACCGTCGGGGGGATGAAACGGCTTCCAGGATCCAAGCCCGTGGACTCCTCATCAATAGAATCCAAAGCCTTCAAAGAGTTCTTCTCTCTTTGAATTATGAGCTCCGCCCATTCGATCAAGTCTGAGTCCTTGATTTGCTGGATGGTTTTGAGGACCAGGCCAAGCGTCGGGGGATACCAGCCTGGGCCGAAGACTTCTTCCAGCTGCCCAGCCAGAATTCGCCAGGGCGGGTGGTGAACCGAACGCGTTCCATTGCCCATAGCGAGGTCTGTCGGGGATGAGACTCAGTTACGTGATGCAGTAAGCATTAAACTCACCGATGTGGTAGTTAAACCAATCTGCCATCACTGCCTTGATGTTCAGACCCGCCCGCCACTGTTCATTCGTTGGAATGAACAGAACCGGCAGGTTGGCACGCCATACGAATGGAACCTCTCTTGTCTGAGGGGGCTTTGAAGCCTTTGCCTTGATCTGCTTGCTCTGATTAGTCCAGGTTCCATTTGAAATGATTTGGGTGCACCCACTCCAGCGGTCCTAGCATACGATTCCGGCGTCCCACCCTCCAATACAGAATGGAATATGGAAGACAACACCTCGAATGGTCCTTCGTCCCACTTCGGGTGTTTGTCAGGCTCCGGCCAACGAGGGCCGTTCTCCCCTCTGACGTGGGCTTTGTTGAGGTACGTTGTTACGGAAGATCTGTGATGTTTCTCAGCTTCCATGAAAACAAGTTCTGTCGGTGGAAGACGTACACCATATGGCGGAGCTGCCCATTGTTATCTCTCCTGAGGCCATAGATGAAACATGGCATATTTCCGTTCATCATGAGGTATTCGATGACTTCCTCCATTGTTCGAGCAGCATTTTTTTCCGCCCATCTAGTGTTCCTGTTGTCGACCCAATGTCTCAAATATACTGTTGTTACTTACAGGCACTTCTCCTCATTGGTCCCTCCCCCATTCCGAAGCCTCTGCTCGAGCTCTCTCCAGGGTTGCTTCTCATCGTCTGAGAGGTCTTCCCACATCTTGCTGGCTATAGCGGATGTCGCACCAACAGAGTTGTCACTCTGCTCTCTCCCCATTGACTGAATTGTCTCCTTGACCTCTGGATCCTCCCTCCATAGCCAATATGCAGTTTTGTGGCGGCCTTTCGTGAAGTTTGGGCTTTGGGTTTGAGTTCGAACCGCATTGTTGTTACCGAACCAAGTGTGTACCCTCTGATGGAAGATAGAATGGGTGAAACCATGGACGGAGCCCTAGCATTTAGCGCACCTGAGTGACGAATGCCCCCAGGACCTTAATATTTGCACTTTGCCCGCGTCCCTCAATCAGCACTGCTGCAATGTCTTGTTCAATTTTTCGTCGAACTACGGCATTGCCTGCTCCCCATTCCGCGCATTTGGATGTCAGCGTCATTTTCTCCCCCTTTGTCCATACCCATGGGCTGAAGTTGTCCTCGGAGTCACAAAGTGCCATCGGAATAATGAAGCACAGCGAGAAGGAAGATGAGAAGATTCGGGCCAATGGGGCTTCGCAGGCTGGATCTGTGAGCTGGATGAAATGCCACGTGCCCCTCCATCATAAATTTTGCAAAGGACGCGCATTTCAGCGGCTACAACCAGATGGTGCCTGAGCAAAACTTTGTGCCTCAGCTGCTGTCAAAACCTTTGTTTGCAAACCCCACGGCCTGCCCTCATAGCTTTCATCCATTTCAGTCACCATCGTCATCAATGACCATCGAAAGAGCGGATTACAACAGGCGTTTCCGTCCAGCCCCTAAACTTGAAACAACCACCAATGGGCGTCGTGGCCACCGCCAGCGGACAGGGAGATTTCCTCAACCTGCTCCTCCAGAACAGACCCCATCAGCACCCAACGTGGGCAAGCGTCAGAAGACAGGGAAGGAGCATAATCCTGACCAGTTAGACGGAATGGATGGGGAATTTGTTCTTGGGCCAATGGAGGAGCTTCCCACAAAGCCCAAAAACACACGCAAGGCATGCAGTTTGCCCGACTACATACACTGTGGATTCTCACATATGAATTCAGACGCAAAAGGAATTCTATGAAGATTTCAAGCTGAGAAAAGAGGTCTACATGGGTATTCTTTTTAACGCCCATGCGGGACCTACCAGCAGCTGTTCCTGTGGCAGGCCTGCTCTGTGGAGATGCACTGAATGCCTTGGGCGCCCGGCATCCTGTGGCCCCTGTTGCAGGAAAACCCACATTGGCCTTGTATCACACAGGATTGAAAGATGGAAGCAAAATCACTGGGCGAACGCCTCCCTGTACGACCTCCGAATGCAGATCCATTGTGGGCATGGCGGTGCCCCCTGCCCGTCCCTTTGCGAAATGCCGGGAACCACCGCTCTTCCGATTGGGGATTCTTCCTTCACTACTGAAAACGGCACCTTTCAAGACACGCATGCCTCTAGCCAAGCAGGTCAGGATGAAGACGAAGAAAGGGAAGAGGCTGAACCCCCTGTGCATGCATTTGAGGACCACCCAGAATGGGAGGATGAAGACGCCGTGGAAGAAGATGACGACCTTGAAGCCCAATCTTTAAAGCCCCCTCCTCCCCCAGATGCCCCTTCCGACATCAACATTCCGACATATTATGGAGAACGCACTCTCTCAGTCATCCACACAAATGGACTCCATCGCCTTTCATTTACATTCTGTCGATGCCCAGCAGCAGATGCTGAAGATGAGCAGCTTTTGGGCCTGGGCTTCTATCCTGCGTCTTCAAGAAGGGTGAGGACAGTCTATACAACGGAGGTCCTGAAGGATTTCTCTCTGGCAAACCGACAATGCAAAACATCCGCTATGAGCTACCATACATATCTATGTTGAAAAACAGATGGGGCATTCTACGGGGATCTTGCAGTAAAGAAGCCATTCTTCAACCCATTTCGCTTTTCTAACTACTCCCTTTGCCAGCTTGGGTACAAGGGTCTACTACGAACGTCCAGGCAACACCGTGTTCTCTTTCACCACATGCGGGCAGGGTTTGGTCACACAAAGTCGGAGCCTGGGCCTGGTGAACTTGCCGTCAGATGTCCGGCATGCTTAAGGGAGGGTGAAAACACACCACCAGGATGGGCAGAAAACCCCAACCGGTACGTTGTCCGGTTTTGTTGCATATCACACACACTTCAGAAGGTCTTGCAATCTTCCCTCGTGCATCAATGGCTGCTATGCACGCCGAGTGCGAGTGAGTGATGGCTGTGGGCCCTGCAAACATCTGTGCATAGGCGGCCGTTCAACTCCGAGCGCCCACCTGTAGGTGGCCGTTCAACTCCGAGCGCCCGTCTGCAGGTGGCCACTCAACTCCGAGCGCCCGCCTGCAGGTGGCCACTCAACTCCGAGCGCCCGTCTGCAGGTGGCTGTTCAACTCCGAGCGCCCGCCTGCAGGTGGCTGTTCAACTCCGAGCGCCCGTCTGCAGGTGGCCACTCAACTCCGAGCGCCCGTCTGCAGGTGGCCACTCAACTCCGAGCGCCCGCCTGCAGGTGGCTGTTCAACTCCGAGCGCCCGCCTGCAGGTGGACACTCAACTCCGAGCGCCCGTTTGCAGGCGGCCTCTCAACTAGGGGAGCCCATGCACAAAGGGCATATGCACCCTGCGTGCCCCGTTTTTTGCCTATGGCCTACGAGACCACGCACCCTGTGTTCAAGCCCTTTACAGGGGACTTTTATGCCACACAAACTGATTTAATCTTTCAGCTGCCAATACCCGGCTTCCCTTGTTTTTGATGGGAACTTCTGTGCGCAACATATGAAAATGGCCTCTGAATCAGGCGATGTTTCTTTGATGGATGGGAAGATGCACATGGTGGGCCGTGCGCAATATAAAGCACACCTTGCAGATGCACTTGCACGGAATGAGGCGGTGCGTTGAGCTTGTTTTTTTCAATTCTTTTTGAGGGCTGAAATCAAAGCATCATTTAGAAGCCTCGTTCTACCTGCAACTCGCATCGCGCAGCAATGGAGTCCCATAACACGAAAGACCACTTGGACGTCACAGGCATAGGGGCAGCCGCGTGTTCACGACATGGGGTCTTTGTGCCGCATTCTGCGGTCGACTTCCAACGTGGAGAAGCGTACGCCTCCACCTGTATAATATGTCATGCCCCTTACATTCTCCACAGGCAACGGAATATGGATTATTCAGTCAATTGGGCGCTGAAGGCATACACGGTCTACTCCTCCTTCCTGCTCATATATGACATCATTTGCCAATACCACATCAACATGGCCACACGATTTTCGAACTCCCCGTTTCTTGAAATTCCCCCAGAGGCTACGTTTCTCTGGGCAATTGGCCAGTTCCACGTCCATGGGCATCAACACGACTGCTTCGCCCGTTACTCTTTGAACTTTGTCCGTTGGGCAGGCATTCTAGTGCGTAGCAGGGGTAACCCCCGGGTCTCCCGATGCTTACCCTGACCCCTACCCTCAGGGGGTCACAACCCTCATACAAGGGTCAGGGTTTTGTAGAGGGTCACAAGGGTACTCGAGGGTCAAGGGTTTGACAAGGGTAGCAAGTACAGCACACACGACATTGTCCTACTCTACTGTATCAGTACCAGCACGTGGCCGCAACACAATGAGCTCCCAACCACCCTCCAGATCGTCCGATGCATCATCTCGAAGGGCAACCGAGACGTCGGTGTCTCGAACGAGTCCGAGCTCGCTCCACTCATCAAGGCACAGAAGCGCCCGGATAGACGTGGCAGACAAACCGTTGCGGACGTGTGGAAGGAGCAGCCGCCCTTTGCTGAAAACGCGTTCAATGTCGACTGAAGTGGCTGTGGAGCATCCTTACTGTAAGCGAGCTGCGAGAGGTTGAGATACCATGATATACACATACCAGGAATTGTAAGGTAAGAGAGCGCCATGCGTGAGAGATGGGGATATTCACGGCGGCGATTCCACCACCAACTGAGTGGATCGTCAGTGTACTCTGTAGACGCCGCAAGATAGCGATCAATCTCGCTCGCCCCTGCAGCCGGACGCTTCTGTTGGAATGCAGGGAGCTGAGCGAATGGATTCTGTTGTGCACCGCATTGGCCGCGCATGCCACATATAAACTGTAAGACAGGAGTCAAGTACTGGTGATAAAGAACACTCACAGTGTCTTTCTTACGGCGTGGCTCAGTCGTTGGCTTCGGGGCCCGATCGTCGTGCTCAATATCCCTCTGCGCATAGCTGCGGAGGTACTCATCCCGAGTCATCTTCTCGGCCGTATCAATCCAGTCCTGTTCCCACTTCGCAGTCTTGAAGTACTCGAGC
Organism: Epithele typhae; assembly: GCF_022376455.1. Lineage (NCBI taxonomy): Eukaryota > Fungi > Basidiomycota > Agaricomycetes > Polyporales > Epitheliaceae > Epithele > Epithele typhae. The sequence continues at coordinate 911,694 of NW_025954194.1, read as the reverse complement.
TTCATCTGAGGATGAAGGACTGGAGGAAGATCATCACAGCGAGCGCATATAAGTATGTAATACAGGCCAGGACATATATACGCACCCATCGCGATCCGGTAGACCTCCGTATGATCAGTGCGATCATAGTACCGATTAAGTGTCTTCTTGCCAAGAGTAACCGCAGCGCGAACAGCGGCAGTCATTCTTCCAGTATCCAGTGCGTGCTCCGTGAGTTTCTCGTCGAGGTGATCCATGGCCGGAATGACGATGGGCAGATTGACATGCCCCTTTCTAGAGAAGAACGTGGTAGCATTCTCGAAGAGCTGTGAAATCGAGAGAAGTTAGAACGTGACTGTGTGGGACGTAGGCACAAGAAGACGAGAAGAAGAGATTACACTTGTGTGTCCGCATCCGTGTCGCAGCGTCCACACGACGCGCGTCACGGTCCCCGTGTCTGCGTCCGCGTCGCAGCGTCCACACGACGCGCGTCCCTGTGTCCGCGTCCACACGACGCGCGTCCCCGTGTCCGCGTCCACACGACGCGCGTCCCCGTGTCCGCGTCCACACGACGCACGTCCCCGTGTCCGCGTCCACACGACGCACGTCCCCGTGTCCGCGTCCACACGACGTGTGGCCCCACACCAGCATGATCGAAACGGATCTGCTCACGGTGGTGTGTAGCACGTACTCAAGCATGCGCATCAGTGCCAGAGCGTCGGGCACCGCAGAGCGTCGGGCACCGAAGAGCGGAGTCGGGCACCGCAGAGCATGCGCGCAGCGCAAGGGACACAGGTCGAGCGAGCCGGCGTGCGGAGAGCGCTGGCAGTTGGAGTGTGAGATACACACACCGCGCGCTGGCAGCTGGAGTGCGTCAAGAACGGGGTGCATGTGCGTGTGGGGCACACATCAGCACTCTTGAATACAAGAGTGTTGTTGAGTGCACGCCACAGAGGCGAGGGCAGTAGGACGCGGGATCTCATTATCGAGACAGCACCACAACAGCGGGAGCCCAGAACAGGTGGAATATGCGCATGAAAAACAGTACAAACAACTTACCTGTAGTCCCGACGCGTCCCAGGGCCATGCAGAGTATGGATGGCGTCGTTTCCATCCGCGATAAGATGATCACGGATGATCAGGCCGACCGTATGAGATTTTAGGCAGTCGAGTGGCGTTGTTTAACCACAGCCAGAAGAAACGTTGTTGGGTTGCAAGGGACGTCGAGAGCGAGCACAAGAGGAAGCAGTTAGTCATGGATGCCAAGCTGGAGAATGGGGGGACGAGACAGAGCACGGGAGGAGGTGGGAGACCATGAGCGTTGCGGCTGGTTTGAGTTCAAACCAGCTGTGTTGCGGGTGCAGATGCGTGAGAGTAAGATTGCGTAACTGCCACGTACCTTCAGAACGTCTCGCAGCTGCTCGACTATCTCCCACTCCTCGTCGTCCAAGTTGTGCTTCTTCAAGCCAAGATCAAGGTCCGTAGTTATCCGGTGAATGGCGGCCTTGTACTCAACCGCAAAGTCTAGCATGTAGAACGTCGAATTCCAACGAGTTCGAACATCCCGCGGTATCATGCGCTCCTTCAAACGGAGTTCGCGAAGTGTCCGCTTCCACGCAGGGAGGTTTATTGTGGGGGAATTGATGATTGCGAAGGACAGGGTGCGAATCTGTGGTGGCAGATATCAGGTGTGTTGTTGTATTGTATCTGAGTGCGCCGCACCTTCGTTAAGACGTTCTTGATTGGGGCGATACCAGCCTCAAAGTCCTCGCGCTCATCGTCTGTCATGTCTTCATTGATGTCGAAGAGACCGTCTGAGTCGTCCGCTTCAGGTGTGTCATCCGCTTGGTCACCCTCGTCGTCCTCGGTGTCCGAACCCATACCACTCCAGTCAATTTCCGCGAGCAGCCGTGCTAGTGTTTCCTCAGCAGTCTCCGCTGTGTCCTTGTCGCCCTCCTTTACCTGGAAAGGACGGAGTACTGATTGCGCACATAGGTTCACGACATGGTCGAAGCATCGGGCACGATTACACTGACCGCCAAAGTTGTCAAGCCTCTTGTACAACTCGTCGACCATGGTGTCATTAGCGGCCGCGCTGTCGCCTGTCACCGCGAGGATCTACAAATGTTTGGTAAGCAAACACAAGCACGTATCTATGGAGATGCACTACTAACCTTATCTTGGATACCGAAGTCCTTCAACATGGCGTCAAACACAGCTGCCATGACGAAACCGGAGTGCGACTCCGCAACCTCGATGACATCCAGTATCATGCTCAACGGAGCCCCGCGGTGGTGCAAGTGGACGGCAAACGCGATGAACGGCCTATGGTTAGGCGATGTCCACGCGTCAAAGGTGAAGTTTAGTTCGCCTTCATATTCCTATCATGTGTATTCATCCCGCGTCAGTACGGTACCCTGCCATGAATGCGGAACTGCTATCACATACCTGAAGCATCCGGCCGATGCGCTGCCGGCACTTCGCGAACACATGACGGATGTCGCGTGAGACAGTGGAAGGAGACGGGATCTTGTACTCCGGGCGGCCCGTCTTCATCAAGCACTGGAACGCTCGGTCGCTGACGATACGGAACGGCCGCTTGTTCTCTGCACACCAGCGCACAATCTCGATTCTATGCCACACTTCAACGCTTGAGCATGAACTGATTCATGTGAGTGCGTACCTGGTTTCCATTGATGTATGCTGTACGATTGAATACGTGACCTTGCCTTTTCCAGCCCGCTTGAACGCTGTAGTCAGTTTCCCGGTGCGACCGAACGCCTCCAGACCGGGCCGAGCCTTGTCCGCAGATCCCGCCCCCGTTCCAGCCTTCCACGCCGCATCTTTCCAACACGACTTCGCATGCCGATGGAGGTTCTTTGTGGATGTCTTGTCGTTGGTTTGGGTGTTACGTTTGATCTTCTGTGTACATCCAGGGTTCGCGCAAGAGAACTCGTGCACGATTTGGCCTTTCTCATTGGTGAGGATCTTGATGTCTGGTTTGTAGAATGCGTACACCGGGGCTGACCACTTCTTCTTCAACCGCGCTAAAGTGCGATAAGGCGTTGTTGATTCTGATGCGATGTCGGATCCGACTCACCAAGAGCTGCCTCAGGGGTCTCGTCCTTGGGCTCGTTGTCATCATCCTCTGTAGCAGGTACGTCTTCGTCATTTGATGCCTCTTGGTCTGCTTCCGACGTGCCAGAGTTGAATGACCCACGCTTCTTCAGCTTCCCGGCGGCTTTCTTACCGGTAGCCTTGACGGCAGAGGCTACTCCTTTGACCGCAGAAGCTGCAGCACGTGCTGCCTTCTTGATAGTTGAAGGTCGCCGAGTCTCCGTCCCACTCGCATTATCGGCATCGCTCCCAGAGGCGTGGATGGAGACAATGCCAGGGGACGAACCTTGGGAGCGGGTCTCTTCGTTGCCGCTACCGTCTGAGTTGGAACCTGTGATACGCTTCTTCTTCCGAACCTTCTCCGATAGTGCTGATGCCTGGCGCTTTAGAGCTTGGGCACCCTTTCTAAGGGAAGATCCTCCAGCCATGAGTGGTGGAGTGTGGTGAGGTGTAGCTCAGAATCTGTGTGTATGAGGGAACAGGGGAGGGAGAATCTGCGGGATGGCCCTCGCTCGGACAGCCCCCTGAATTTTGGTGAATGTCTTATGTAATACAAAGGCTCCTATTCACGATGACGGCTCTCCGTTCTTCAGTGCACATGCCTGCTGAGCCTGCAAGGCCAGGCTGCTACGTACAGCAGCTCTGGGACCACCGAGGGTATCAAGGGTATTGGGGGGTCAACTGGTACCTACCCCGACCCCTACCCTTGCGCACCCTTACCCCCTACCCCCAAGGGTAGTGGCTACCCCTGCTATGCACTAAGGCATTCAGGATGGGGAGACGATGGAGCCACTGTGGAAACCACTGAATGCCATTGGCGACAGCACCCGCGGCATGAGCACATCACACCGACAAGAGGTTCAAGACGACCACATGTGCGATTCCAACTGGATGAAACTGACTCGCATAGGTGAGATGGGTCTATTTTTCTCAGCTCACCGGCTAATTCTTGGAACAAGCACGCACGCAGTGTCGGAAATGGATCACGGCCCACGGTGAATTTGCAGCTGCGAAGAAGGCATTTCAAGACATCAATGGCGTCGCCACCCAGGAAGAGATTGCCTTGTGGACTGCAGCAGTCAATGATGCTCATAATGCTGCAAGCGAGGATGTTTCGAAAAAAGACATATTCAGCTTCGCCAAAAACCCTTGTATGTTTCTTTCAAGCACTATCTCGCTGCAAAGGCTCATTCTATATTTAGTGCCTGGGATCATTGCTACACAAACGGCTATGGTTGAAGAAGAGAACAATGCTGGGGCGGCGAACGTTACAGAATGGCTTGTCCTTGGCATTGCTATAGATCGCCGCAGGTGCGCCTTTGCCTTCTGATCCCTTCTTCCTTGAAGGGGCGCTCCTTGTTGCAGGCTTGCCTAATGCATGTCTTCAGAGTTATTGTGGCACGAATGGCCCGGCAGCTTAGCAAGGCTTCCACAGACCGCGCCCGCCTCGATCTTGCCCAGGAACGCCAGAAGCTGCTCTCCCTTATTAAGCGCTTCAATCAATCCGGGGCCACCTTCCTTCCTGCCGGCTCTTACCCAGTTCTCGATTCCCTTTCCACACCTCCGACACTTGGTGAGGAATGGGACGCACACGAAGGAATCGATGCCCATGGTGCTATTCAAGTGGACCCTTCTGTTGCACCAGAGCACGTGGGCTCCCCAGAGTCGCGCCCCATCGTTAACCCTGCAACCCTCGGTACAGAATACCTCTTGCGTAATAACCTGTGGCCCCTTGCGGTTCAGGAACGGGAGCTTCGGCAGGCAGATATGCACGACAGCATCAACGCCATCAGGGATGGCATTGCTAACAAATCGTACCAATTTGCCACAGGTGTACGGAATGCTTCTTCTACCCGTGCCTCCCTGCGTTCCTTTGACGACATCAGAATCTGCGACCAAATGATTGCACGGCATGTACGGATCTACATGCAGTCCCGGCAAGCCTTCGTAGCCCTGCATAATGTTCAAGACCTGGATGAACGGGCGCTCCTGCAGAAGCATCTGGCCATGTACCTGCCGATTGTTCCGGCAGACCTTAACATCAATTCGTCCATCGTTGAAGCTTCCTTGCGAGGGCAACGCCACAAACATCCCTCATGGCTGTGGACCTTTGCTGGAGAAGGGGCAGATGCAGAGAAAAACTATCACGCTGCCAGTAAGCATCTGTTTGCAATACCGCGATAGCCCCCGCTGAGTTTTAAATTCACAGCTCGTCGTTCCATGTGGTATAGAGGGCATGAAAGGAAGGGTAGATGGCAGGAGGAGATTAGCTGGCTCGCCCTTGAGATGGATGCAGTTTTGCTGTCATTCCGTGCCTCTGAGACGGCATGGAATGACAGGGGAGCAAACAACAGTTTCTCCCCTGGGCAGCAAAGCTATGCCTATAGGCAGGCTGCGATGTGGGGCCGTTTTGCACATGATGCCCAGGGCTTGTTTTCGGCTGTGGTGAAGCGCTGCCCAGTCTCAGCCTAATTTCTTCTTATGTACGCTTGGTGCTTATGAATGACATGGTTCAATGCAGTGTATATCATTCCTAAAACCCGGCAGCCCCATGCTCCGTCGATGGGCCATCTGGTCTTGTCTGTGATTGCCAAACAGGGCTCAGCCTCCTCCCTTGATGCCGCTGTGTTTGCTGACACCATTCTGTGCCTAGAGTCTAGTTCAAGCATTGCCAATGTTGTTTAGAGGAGCTGCTGCCCCCCCCCCCCCTTCTAACCACCATGGAGCTACACCCTCCTGCTAAATGTTTATTTGAGCAGGGTGTATGTCAGTATGACGTCGCAATTTGCAAAAGAAAGTATGAATGGCAACACAGGCCATGGGCCCCAATTGGTGGCAACGCTGGTTACGTGCTTGTATGAATGGAAACGCAGGGCACATCCTTATATATAAATGCAGTAGTCTTCTAGATACGCAGAATGAGCGCTGTCCAGAAATGAGAGAGAATGCATGTGATGGACGCATGTGTGCAAAACGCCGGTGACGGGCTCATATGAGTCGCAACGCAGACTATATGCTCATACGAGTGGCAACACTTGGCACATTCTTTTATATTAATGCAGCAGCCCTCCAGATATTACACAGCATAGGCGCCGTCCCCATATGAGAGAGAACACAGGTGACGTACTCATATGAGCGATAACACCAGCGACGGGCTCATATGAGCGGCAACACCGGCGACAGGCTCATATGAGCGGCAACGCAGGCCAAATGCTCATATGAGCGGCAACACTTGGTACATGCTTTTATATAAATGGAGCAGCCATCGAGATGATATACAGCATGAGCGCCGTCCCCATATGAGAGGGAATGCAGTGACAGACTCATATGAGCGATAACACCAGCGAAGGGCTCATATGAGCGATAACACTGGCGATGGGCTCATATGAGCGACAACACCGGCGACAGGCTCATATGAGCGGCAACGCAGGCCAAATGCTCATATGAGTGGCAAGGCAGACTACAAACTCATATCAACGCAGTAGCTACAAAGCAGCAACAGTAGTGAAGGTGCTACAAAAATGTGGCATAGAGTGGGCTTATAAGTGTGGCTGTGCCGTCATATGAGTGGGAATCTGGGCTACAGAGCGCCCGCTCATATGAGCCCACCCGAGTGGTATCCCTGGGTTACAGTGTCAGAAATATGAGTGGCATCCTTAGGCTACAGGGACGGCACCCAGTGCCCTTCTGACCCGTGCGACCTTGAGTTGTGAAAGAGACACATCTCAGTATACTGTTCGGTATTGAGTCAATATGTTGTAGGGCTCACCTGGTACCTTAGGAGGCACAGTATCTGTTTGATAGTACGAAGAACATCCACTGCAGTTGCATGGAACCACACGTTCTGCCGGTGGACTCTCACAGCACGTGCGACAAGTGCAGGCGGTGTCCTCGCTGGGGTTGTCGAATGCCTCATCGATGGCAGTGACCTTGCATGCGGCAAGCACAAGCTTGGCTACACCGAGATCCACTGTACTAGCCTGTGACGGAGCATCCGAGGGTTGCTTTGGTGTTGAAGTACCACCACTCTTCCGTTGAGCGTCTTTAGCAGCCTGCCAGTCATGGAGTGTCTTGTCGCATAATGGGTCATCGGGAAGAGCAGCTTGACAAAGCTCAAGAGTGTTTTGTGGGAGGTAGACGATGAGCCTTGACCCCTTCTCTCGGCCATCCCGAACTCGTCCAGCCTTCTGCAAGAGGCTCTCTAGATCGTCAGGTAAAGCCCCCTCGAAGATGATGACGTCATCAACCTCGCGAACATCTATGCCGATGGATAGAGCATCAGTCGCAAGTACAACCAAGTGGCCCTGACTTGAACGGAGCCGAGCGAGTGTCGCAGTGTTATAGGACTCCCAGTTGAGACTGTGGTAGGACCGGACCCGTTCGCTTTGAGTTGCAGAGCTAGCCTGACCTGATGAGAGCTTCGAGGTGAGGTACGACTGGATTTGATGTGTGAATTTGATTGTGCGGCAGAATATAAGAATATTGCGAGGTGCGGCAAGCACCCAGTCGAGTTCCGGGAAACTGGTGGAGCTAGCTGAGGACTTCATCATCCGGAGGTCGAACTGGAGGTCATGACGCGCATTTGATCGTCGCAGAACATGGAAGTATCCCTCGTGAAGTCCGAGAGAGTTGCAGACAGAACGGAATGGAGAGGCCTCACGACGGTCCGTGACAGAGGCTCCGCGCAGAGTGGCAGTCAGCGCGATGAGCACTGGTGAGTGGTTGAACCGTGCGCGCAATGGTCCGATGTGCTGGAAGTCTTGCCGGAACGTTTTCCCCCACGTATTGAGCAGGTGTGCTTCATCGACCCCGATAGCGACTACCCGGCTTTGGTAGGACGGAACCTTGAGCAAATTCTCGAAGCCCTTTGATGTGAGCTGCTCAGGCGCAATGATGAGAGCATCGTAGTCTGATGCGGCAGACCAAAGGTTGCTGTTCTTGCTGCGCAAGCCTTCATCGAGGGTGTTCTTGTTGATTACTAACGGCCGGAGACCAACAGCGGAGAACTTGGCTGCCTTCAGAGCCAACGTGTTTGAATGGGTGCAATGTGTCTAAAACAGAATACACGTACCATATCCCCTTGCAATGCCATTGTCGGACACACTACAACCATTGCTGCCCGACGTCGGAAGTGCTCAGGGGGAGGCTGGGGACAGAGGGATGGTCGCCGCATCACAGCTTGCATAACGAGGAGATACATGGTGAGGAACCCGGTCTTCCCTGACCCTGTTGGGGTGATCGCGAGAAGGTCGGTCTTGTCGAGGGCGTGGGTGATCCCATCGAGTTGGTAGTCGTGAGGATCAAAGGGAACTCGAGCGCAGATTATCCGTCGGCACAATGCACGGCCTTCTGAGGTGCTGAATTTGAAGGAAGAGAGCGCATGTGGACGAGGGACGGTGAGAGTAGATGTCATTATGTACGCATGCTAAGGTAGCGGGGGGAAAGAGTGGATGGGAGTACGGAACTGAGGGCGCGACGACGACGAGAATGGACGAGCCGGCCAGCGCTTCTATCGCGCGTCGCGTCCTCGCGCGCGCGCGCGCGCGCGCCGCGCGTTCGAACGCGGTCGTGTATAGATCACGTGGATGCGGAGATTAAAATTTATGCTGACTAAGGGGACCTACGGTCCCAGGCCTCAAACGCATGCAGACTACCAGAGGGAGGGCATGTCTTTCCTCCAGCGACGAGCTGCTCCGCTTCTTCGCCCTCCTACCGCGCTGCTTCGATGCAGGCGGCCTATCTCTTCTCTCTCCACCGCTCTCAAGGAGCATGCTCCCATTGATGTCCACCCTGAAGTCCAGGAGGCCCTCGCTCACGGTCGCCCGATAGTCGCGCTCGAGACTACTATTGTCACCCATGGGATGCCATATCCCTCCAACCGTGAGACAGCAATGTCAGTGGAGAAGAATGTGCGAACATCCGGCGCGGTTCCAGCCACCATTGGGATCATCGAGGGGCGGGTCAAGATTGGGCTGGGACCTCAAGAGCTGGAGCGTCTCGCCGACGTCTCAGCTAATCCCTCTGTCGTGAAGCTGTCTCGTAGGGATCTAGCCGCGGCGATAGCGGCGAAAAAGGATGGGGTGAGTGTTTCAAACAGGATACATGTCTCCCCAAGTCCTCGAAATGAGCATCATTGTAGGGAACGACATGCAGCACTACTTTAATCCTTGCGGCACTTGCTGGTATCAAGGTATGCGTCTATGCCGCTTGTGAGACTCCACAGACGATTGACTTCATCAGGTTTTCTCTACCGGAGGGCAAGTCGTGACGTATTTACACCCGTTGCGGTGCTGATCATCGCGTTAGACTCGGAGGAGTCCATCGTGGTGGAGAGACGAGTGGGTATTTTCTTCCATGGCGCATCGTTCCGTCACTGAACGCCTTTCACAAAGCTATGGACATCTCTGCTGATCTTCATGAACTCACGCGCTGCCCTGTTGGGCTCGTTTCTGCTGGTGTCAAGTCCATCCTGGACATAGGAAAGTCAGTAATATCATTTATCCCCACCGCTTCGACTCAGGGCTAACTGCTTCCCCGCAGGACATTAGAATACTTGGTAGGACCTCATCCTCGCCTATTCCTTCCCTTCCCAAGTACTAAACACTCTGTCAGGAAACGCTCGGTGTGCCTGTTGTATCATATGGTCCTTCTGACGACTTCCCCGCGTTCTACAGCAGGCGCAGTGGGTTCAAGGTATGCGAACAAATATGTTACTCAGGGTTTCGCTCATTATATATCAGAGCCCGTGGCGAGTTGACAGTCCTGAATCCGCCGCTCAGATTCTTTGTGAGCACTAGTTTGAATGTATAGCGTGACTAACGGTATACTCATTCTACTCCAGACACGCAGAACCAGCTGGGCATGTCAAATGGTGCCCTTTTTGCTGTGCCTATACCTGAACAGTATGAGGAGGTTGGCGAAGAGTTGCAACGAGCCGTTGAACAAGCTGTTCGTGAATCTGAAGGCAACGGCATCAGTCGTCGGGGAAAGGAAGCAACTCCATGGCTTCTGAAGCGAGTAGGAGAGCTTACCGCGGGGAAATCGTTGGAGAGCAGTCAGTTTCCTTCTCGTGCCATCCGCGTTCCATCTCACCGGTCACTTGAACAGATATTGCTTTGATCAAGAACACCGCTCTGATAGGCAAGCGTTATATGACTTGTTTTTGTGCAAACATTGACATGAAACATCAGGGGGCCAGATTGCCGCGTCGTATTCTCGATTAATGGGCGGTCCTGCGGTTGCCTCACAGCCTCATCTATCTCAAACTTCACCTACGCCTTCGAGCCAGCCACAGCCTGAACAGGGCGAATCTATGGTTGGCTCAGATTTCAATGTATCTCCGTCGTACATGCTAATCAGACACGTTCCCAAGGCATCGCCAAAACTGGTTATCGTTGGTTCTGCAGCGGTCGATATCACGGCTCGAGCGGATCCCGTGGGTGGAGCGGCCAACACGAACAAGATGCATACCACCACTCCCGGCGTAGTCTCCCTGACTTCGGGAGGGGTTGGACGCAACGTTGCCGAGGCCTCCCATCGCATATTATGCTCTTACCCGGATGGCTATTCTACAGAGACCCTCCTCATTTCACCCATAGGCGAGGATGGCTTTGCCGAACTGTTGGTTTCCGACTCAAAACGACTTAGAATGAGGACGGATGGTCTCATTCAGGTGCCCAAAGGCCGCACTGCCGTCTGCAATATGGTCCTCGATAGTGCTGGGAGCCTAACAAGCGGTGTAGCCGACATGGATATCGTTCGGACCTTCGAAGCTTCTAAGGTATTATCTTCGTCCATTTGCATCGGGAAGTACTCACCCGAAATATATTCCTTCCCAGATCATTGGCATCTTAGACCAGCACCAGCCTAGCATCATAGCTGTTGATGCCAATACGTCTGACAAGACTTTAAAGTCTCTGGTTGATTACGCAAACAAACGCAATATCTCCAGTAAGTCTCAGTTGAGCTCAAGCACATGCGTAGACTGAGACATTTCTAGCGTTCTTGTCCGTATCATTTTTAAAGCCTCGCGATTTCCTTGGCTGATCAGCATAATGCAGCGAGCCTACCTCAGCACCGAAGTCCACAGTTATTTTCCCGGCGATCGCTGCCGCGCTGAACTCCGCCGATGTTACTCGCGCACCAGTCACTTTCGCCACGCCAAACGTCCTCGAGCTGGCTCACATGTACCAAGAAGCTTGTGCCTCGTCCCTCGAACTTACCTCACACCGCTACTGGTGGCAGGTCATCGACCACATGGGGCTCGGCAGCCAGTTCCGCAACGAACTCGAACAACTTGCCCGATACAGCGCATTCGCGGAAGGTGACACAGTCGCCAACGGCACGCTCGCTTTCCTTGTCGACAACGGCGTCGCGCAAATGGCTATTAACCTCCTTCCATTCTTCCAACATCTCATCATAAAGTGCGGGGAGCGCGGCCTCATCACTGCGTTCCGCATCACTGGGGAACAGGCGCAGACGTCAGCCTGGGCAAAGGAGGCAAGCAATATCGCCGTCGCACGTCAAATCGTTTCCGCCAACGGTGTGGGGACCAGCATCGTGGTATTTAAGCACTTCCCGCCCATCCGGGTGTCCGACGACAAGATCGTGAACGTCACTGGAGCCGGGGATTCGCTTGTCGGTTCGATGCTTGCCAGCCTCTCGCAAAACCCGGATGCCTTCCAGAGCCCCGAGGCTCTGGACAAGCTGGTGTCTCAAGCTCAGCTGGCAGCCGTCTACACTTTGCAGAGCGAATACGCCGTATCTCCGAGGCTCTCTAGTTTACGGAGTAATGGGTCGTTGGATTAAGTAGCAACTATGGTATACATATCTCTAGGCGGACAACGGTCCAACTCTGACTTCTTCTCGCGCGCGCCGGGTCTGCTCCTGTTGATGACCCTGCAACAACTTGGCCTGCCGCCGCAACTTGTCCTCATATCGCCTCTGTTTATGTGCCGTTAGAAATCAATTTGAGTTCAGAGACACAAAACAGACCAGGGCGCCATGTTTGAGGCGAGTAATGATGTTGGCGGCCTGTCCCTTCGTGAGAGTCTTGAAGTCTGGTCTGTGGGCTGCTTCGACCACTTTGCGGCCCTTCCACTTCTTGCGGACGAGTTGCAACTGGTTTGGCGTCGCCGGCTGGGAGCGCCATTTTGCCGTTCGTAAAAGCCCCGCTTCACGACCTGAGTCGATGAGCTTTTTGGCGAAGGTATCGCTGCCTCGCACGGCTTCAATGAAGTCGGTGGCGTCCAAAAGTTTCTGTTGACGGCCATACGGTGATATCTTCAGCTTGAACGACACGAAGTTTTTCAGAGTCGGAGGCGTATAATGGGCCTGCCATTTTGGTGCTATCAAGAGCATAAGTGGTGCTATGCGTTGTCGATGTACTCCACTCACGCTGCCGATCGTCTTCAGACTCAACCTTCACAATTTTGATGAACCCTTTTTCGAGGCATTCAAGGATATAGATGCCTGCGCCGCAGCATACCCATGCGAAAGGAGTGATAGCATTGATGTGAGGGTCTCCCGAACTGTTGTCTTCCCTCGCGAAGGGATCCTCGTGATCCACGTATACAACTGATTTGGGCGGCAGCACGGTTCCGGAGACACTATGCAGCGATGGACCGAGTTCTTCAGACCTGGAAGAGTCACAATGCTCGGCTGATCGTCGTTCTAGGCTCTCGATCGTCTCATCTGTGGTCAGACGGGAGAAGTCAGCACCAGCGGGGGGGTCACTTCAGGAGCGGCCAACCATTGAGGTCATCGATATGGTTAGGATCAAGGCCAAAGAGCGTTGGTGTGGAGATTACCCCAGAAACGCGATTTTGAGAATCGACAAAGTCTATAATGCGACAATCTTCTTTGCCTGTGAAAGGTGATAACCTCATTCCTCGACCGATCTGGTAAGACGTCAGTTCGAGGAGGATGGAGGCAAGAACATGCTCACCATCTGAGCGAACAGATTTCGAGACCGAGTGGGCCGCGCGACCATGACGCAGTCAATGTTGGGCACGTCTGTTCCTTCAGTGAGCACATCTACGATCGCGTAAATTATCGGCACACTTCTCGTGAGGAAGTCGCAAGTCCAACTCACTGCAGTTGATCATTACAGGAAATTCTCCGTTTCTGAATGCCTGGACGAGCTGTCGCCTCTCCAGCGGAGGGGTCCCAGCATGGACGTAACGAGCATCTACGCCTGCCGATCTGAACGTGGAAGCCAGTCTGAGGATATGCTCAACATTAACACAAAACACTAGCGTCGACTTGCGATCCGCTAGAAAGAGGTTCCATCTCAATCCGAGGGCGGCACCGACAAGAATATATGACCTACAAGCCTTGTCCAGCCATGTTCGAACGATCAGCTCATTGACGGTATCGGTGTTGACAACATGAGCGAGACTTGTCGCCTGAAAGTCTCCAGATCGAGAGCTGATAGATACATTGCTGAGGTCCATCTTCGCATGAACTGTGGTGAAGCGGACCCCACAGAGCCTGAGGAATGGTGTCGGTTACGCGATTGAGCTAGTATTGACGGCCTACTCACCACTGTTCCTTTATCATGTCCAGGAATCCTCGGTGGTACACTATCTCTTCAAAAACAGAACCCAATGCAAGTCCATCATGTCTGCTGAAGGTTGCGGAGAATCCGAAGATGGGTATGCGATGCTTCACCGAGGACGTGGAGTGCTCGGACTCGTCTGGATTCTCAACGTCGGAGTGGAAATGAGACAGGATACGACGGTACCTGACAGACGTGGAGTTGGATGTTCCCCTTTAAAATCCCCAAGAGCAAACATCATAGTACAGTGACTTACGAGGGCGCCGCCGCATGGTGGGCTTCATCCACAATAACCGCCTTGATAAACTCCGGGTGGAACTTCTCCAATCGCTGCCCTCGTAGTAGAGTTTGGACAGTCGCGACGGTGCTAAAGACGAAGGAGAGAATGTGGACAAATCCACGAGCAGCCTGATGAAAGAGACATACACGTCGGCCAGGCCAGAGGCATGCTGCTTTCCCTGCTCTATCTCCACTGACCACTCGGGAAACAGGCGTGAGGCCTGATCTGCGGTCTGCTGAGCGAGTTCGACGCTATTGACAATGACCAAAGACCGAGCGGCGCGGGAGGCGTTATGCAATGGGGGTAGCTTTCCAAGCAAGGAGATGAAGACTGTCGTTTTGCCAGAGCCAGTGGGGAGGGATACGCCTATGCGTGAAGAACCTGTCTTCAGCGCGGCCAAGCAAGCATTAAGACAAGTTTCCTGGTATGGTCGAAGAGTGACAGCATGAGCAGAAGAGGAGTAGCACCTCGTGATGCGCGAGGCAGAGAGCAAGCAGCACCATGGTTGTGGCATAGAACCAGCCGCTGATTCCCATAGCCGAAGCTGCCACCGGGCAACCAGTCACGCGTGCTATTGAGTACGGGCGACTGCGCTCAACCCTCCATCGGTACGCGCCACACATACGAGAAACATTTAATCTATGCCAAGAGGAATAAGGACAAGATCTATTGCGTGCGGGGTAAACGATAGTACTATGAGGCTGATAAAGTGTAGAATGTCCGGGACATATACGCTTAGCCAGAGCCACCCGAGTAAACCTTGCCGAAGACAACCTCCTGGAGCTTGTCGTAGAGCGACAGCACACCAGCACCGGCAACACCACGCAGAATGTTGGCACCAGCACCCTTGAAGAGGGATTTCATGCCCTCCTTGGCGACGATCTGGGAGCCAGCATCGAACATGGACTTGTAGTGAACGCCAGCACCAGACGTCATCATCATGCGACGACTATTCATTGGAGTCAGCCACCATCTCCAGGACACAGACGCTAAACTCACCGAATCGTGTCGAGGGGGTACGACGCAAGACCGGCACCAATGGTGACACCCCAGCCGAGGGCGAAGGAGGCCAAGAATGAACCCTGGAGCGCACCGACGAGAACGACCGGCTCTGCGAGAGAGGTCAAAAGATGGTCGAAGTAGCAGCACAACAAAATTCTTACTGAGGGAGTCATAGACACCGAAGTAGAGACCACGGTAGACGATGATGCCGACGACTGAGGGAACGAAGCCACGGTAGAGGCCGGCAATACCGTCGGACGCGAGAGTCTTCTTGTAGACATCAACGAGACCGTTGAACTGACGAGCTCCTCCACCCTTGGAGGACTTGGCGTCGTTCGCGAGACGCGTACGGGCGTAGTCGAGGGAGTAGACGAACAAGAGAGACGCCGCACCGGCAGCACCACCAGAGGCGACGTTGCCAGCGAACCACTTCCAGTAACCGTCATTCTTCTTGAAGCCGAACAGCGACTTGAAGTAGTCCTCTGCGCGTGACGTGTCAGTGGCATACGACTACTGAATGCATAGAAGACGCACTGAAGGCGAAGTTCAAGGCCTGCGTAGGGAAGTACCGGATGACGTTGGCAGTGTTGCCTCTCCAGAGCGCGAGCACACCCTCATCTTTCATGGTGCGAGTGAAGCAGTCACCGATGCCCTTGTAGGGCTCCGCGAGACGACCCTGCTTGATCTGGGGAAGGCAGGAAGTTAGGGATCTGTATAGATGGTACGGACCAAGTCACGAACCATCTCATCCTGGTTTTGAATGAGGAGCTTGATACGCTCAATGGGGGCAGCGGAGGTCTTGGCGACAGCCTACAACAGACGCGAAATGGTCAGAGACGCGTCGGGAGACGAACAGAACGCGTCACATACCGCAGAGACACCACCCATCATGAAGTCGACTGATTATAGGTGCCAGGTCAGCAAAGTGCGGTCCGCGAACAGCACGAACGACGCGCTGCGCGACGGCAGAGCAAGACGGGACGCACTGAAGAAGTCCTGGGGAGTCTTGCCTTTCTTAACGTCGGCCATTTTGACGGAGGGGAAGCCGGGGGGAGGAGGAGGAGGGAGTGGAGGGGGAGAAGAACTTGCGGAGGAGCAGGGCTCGCGTGCGAACGTCTAAGTACGTCCTCGGATAGCGCCGGAATTTGCTTCTCCGAGTACGGCCGACTTCCCAGGCCGCCAAAATTTCGCTGGCCCAATCAGCAGCCTGGTGGCGAAGCGCGGTCCGGCGCCGGTGAGATCAGCCCCGCTGAACCAGGGCCTGCCACGACTCCACCGTCCGCAGCGTCGGGCCCGGTCCGCTCCCACTCGATCTCGCTCATATTCTCACCGCGGCTTGGACAAAAGCAGACATTGGAATAGCCGCAACTGCAAAGCGGGGGACGACAAATAAGGGCTCTATGCTAAGTACTGTACCATGATAAATACACATCAACCCAAGAGGCGCACGACCATCAGCCACCCGGCCAGCCAGCAAATCACGTCACCGCCAATTGCGTGGTGAAGATGCCCCCGCACCGCTTCCACGTCGTGATGGGTAGGAAGAAAGCGGCGGCAACGTATTGTTGCGATAGTCCTCGTGGGTCGGACGCGCGGGGAGCGAAGATGGAGGGGGCGGGAGGGCCCCGGAAGAGCTGCTATACGACTGTGATCCAGACCCGCGATAGGAGGTAGTCTGCTGAGACGAGGAATAACGCGGCTGCGATGAAGACGGGACGGGGGGAGGGAGCCGTCTATATGCGTCGTCTCCCATTCGCGGTGTGGAGCCGGGGACCTGCGCGTTTAGTGAAGCGTGGTCAGGCCGTGATTTCTTCCAGATCTGCTCTGTTGGCGATGGGAGATCGTCAGCCTCCTTCCTCTTTTTGGACGGAGGCGGGGGTGGAGGGGGAAGCGGACGTCGAGGTGGGGGAGGAGGCTGCTCCTCCTCATCCGAATCAAGGGTGAGGTCGATGATGTCCACGGCCTGAGCGCGTGCCGGCTGAGAGCTGGGTACGTTCGACTGCCTTCCTTGAGGCACCGCAACGTCCGTGGAGGGTGACAGCTCACGCTTCACCCGTCCTTCATCCTCGTCTTCATCGTCAGAATCCAGGATCACGATCTCCGCATTGCTGGGCCGAGGCTTGTCAAACCCGTTAGCGCCATTCATCGCGACTGGCTTGCTCGGGGACGGGGGAGGCTTGACAGGGCTCGCTGGCTTGACTGGCTTCTCCACTGAGTGAATTGCTTTCCACCGCGCAGATCCGAATTTGTTGTCTTCTGTATGCCACTCTCCATCAGGCTCGACGATAACATCGTCGACGTCCTCTGGTGTGGCTTTGAGAATGCTGTCGAAATACCTGTCGGCGAGTAATTGTCAACGCCTGAAAGTAATTCGATGGCGTCGTTACGAACCCATCGATGAGGAGTTCTTCAACGTTCAACACTTTCTCACAGACGGGACACAGCCAAGTCGTCGTCTGTTCCATCATCGAAAACCAAGACAAGGCATCGAAGCACTGTGGGTGCACGCAAGCAGAGGATCGACATGGCGTTGTGATGCGTCCATAACTCAGCTGCCGCGTGTTAGTGATGCTCGCACCATGACTTCCAGAGTTGCTACTCACTGGACACTTCAAAGACATCTTCTGATGCCCAGCAACGATGTCGTCGTCGTCACCATTGGCTTTATTCACTGATTACGGGAATGAGCCACGCTAGAAGAGCAATGACCATGAAGACGTACTGTCGGCGAGCACCTCGGCGGCTTGCTTGTATTTGCCTTTGCGCAATCGATCGATAAGCTGTTCCGTCGAAGTGACTTCCACCAGCCCAACTACCAGATAGTACTTCTGCTCGACGCAGTCAGGTAGTCGGTCCGGAATGCAGGCGCAAATGGTGGCGTACCTTGGGGGGCGTGGGCTGCTGGCTGTTCACGTATATTATCTCGATCCTGTTGGACGCGTTGGCGGTCTGGCGCACATGCTTCCCAATGTCCGGCGGAGGCGCTGTGCCCGGTTTCTTCTTCAGTCCCTTGAGGCTCACGTTCAGTTGGTTCCCATTAACGCGAACCTCGCACGTCGGGGGAAACTCAATGGGACATGGCGCAGCGGAGCGAAATGCGCCGGGGAGGTTGGCAGTAGGAGGCGTATGATACGCCGAAGAAGTGCAGTAGAGCCGCAGCTGGTATTTGGGGCTTGACGGACCGTGAGCAAGCATCGATCGCAACAAACAAGACTGGTAAACATACTTTGTAGAGGTAACCTTGGATAAGACTTCGTTTGTCATCACAAACGTCACGTTTTGAGAACGTCGATCCATGGAGCTTGCGGACTCTGGAGATATTGAGGACGACCCTGATGAATATATTGAAACCAAAACGTACCCGGACATTCGGCTACACCAGACACTAGCCGCTCGACTTTGAAGAAAGGCGAGTATTTGAACCGGATAGACGGCATTGGCGGCAATGGCGGTGGGGCAGATGTGGAAGATGAAGACGCTACAGGTGCTGCAGGCGGGACACGGCGGGTCCAGGGATCATAACGTGATGAACCTGCCTGAGAGGCTCCGCTCTGGTAGGGAACAGAGGGGGAAGGGGTCGCGGCGGGGAATGTGTGCGTGAACGACGATGAGCCGTTGGTGTGGGAGGTGTAGTAGCTGAAGGATATGATGTGTTAGCAGCCGTCCTAAAATGTGGCTCGGGAACATAATGGGGGTCGGGCGTAGGTGGCTCGCACGACCGCGATACAAAGAACTCTGTGGCGACGAGAGGCGTGAGTACTCACCCAGTCTGGCGGACCCGTGTCATAATGGCCTCTCCTTTGGTCCAACGATCCACGTTATCGTTCTGCCTCCAGTCGTTGAGCTCGCGGGTAATCTTGTCGATGAGGTCCTGTTTTTTGCCGGTCTTGGTGAAGTTCGTCTGGCACTCCTCGTTGAAACCGGTGAGTATTTGTTTGAGCTGCTCGACCTTGTTGGACCTCAAGTTGTGTCGGAGCGTCTGATGGGATGGTCGCGGGGTCAGCCTCCGCCCGCCTCCGGCCCCGACCACTGACAAAAAGGAACCGTGAAAACAGTCAGCACTCACCTCAAATTCTGCCCACACATCCTGACCGGCCATGTATAATGGGGATGCACAAGATGCAGAGAGCGGCAGTCAGGAGAGCGACACGCGCGAGGGCGACGGACAGAGAACAGGCTCAGCGAGCAAGCGCGTGGGAAAGCAGGTATGAGGCTTGCGTCACGTGGCATGACGTTCCGCGTAACGCGCATCCTCATAGGAACTCTTCAAGCTCTCAGACAGTCTCGTCCTGGCATCCCTCCTACGCATCGCGCTCTCCCCCAGTCCCTCTTCCCCCTGCGAGCATGTCCGCCACAGACGATTACGACAAGCTTACGCCTGAGCAGCGCGAGGCACGCGATAAAGCCGATCGCGCACGCGAAGCGGCCGAGCAGGCTGGTGCGGCATTCTGATCGGCGTCCTACAGACTTCGTACCGACCACGCTTTGCCGGACAGCGCTACCCTACCGCTGGACACAACAACTTGGAGATGTCGACGTCACTATCCCTGTTCCTAAGGGCACTCGGGGGCGCGACTTGACTGTCGTGATCCAGAAGAAGAAGCTGAGCGTAGGCCTGAAGGGAAAGGACCCCATCATGGCGGGCGAGCTCTGCAAAGAGATCAAGGTGGACGATAGCACTTGGACACTTGGTGCGTAGATCTTTAGATTACCGTCGCATTTTAGTACTTATATGTCTGTGCAATGCCTACAGAGGATCAGGAGAGTGTTCTCGTTCATCTCGAGAAGTTTAACCAACAGCAGTGGTGGGAGAACGTTTTGACCCATCACCCGAAGCTGGACACGACCAAGATTCAACCTGAGAGCAGCAAGCTGAGCGATCTGGATGGAGAGACGAGGCAAGTCGATGGGGTACAATGGGAGCTCTGTGACTTATCACCAACCCGTTTAGAGCAATGGTGGAGAAGATGATGGTGAGCCTCCGTTCTATGACTTGCATTTGGACCAATGCTCATTCAGTGTCCAGTTTGATAATCAGCAAAAGGTAAGACTTCTGCCGTTCCTTCTGGGTACTGTCTTACCGTGACATAGCAAATGGGAAAGCCTACCTCGGATGAATTGAAGAAGACGGAGGTCAGCTCTTATCGGATCACCCAGTATCATTTCGCTCACGGATCTTTAACTAGGCGTTGAAAAAGTTCCAAGCTGCTCATCCAGAGCTTGACTTCTCTCAAGCCAAGATCTCGTAGACGATCTGTGATCAAAGTCGTTCATTCCAAGTCTTGTGAAGCCTTGAACAGTGTAATATCATGTCTGCACGTTGAATTGAGTGTCCCGTTCTCAAAACCAATCATGATTCCAAAGTGCGCGTGAAGCCTTCGCAAGCGAAGGTGGCTATGAGTTACAGGGTATGTACGCAAATCAATGTCCAGGACAACACTAGCACAGTCCAGAGTGGAACAATACGTCCTTCGTGGATCCCAATGTGAGAAAGGATTATCAGCGGGGCTAAAAGCTGCCACATACCTTACTGCTCGGCGTCAGGGTTGACAAAAGGGAGAACCTCCCCGTTCGGACCAGACATCGCAGGCTGGTCAACAGGCACGCTGCGCTTGGTCTTGCCGGCGTCAGGGTTGACGAAGGGGACAACCTCGCCGTTAGGTCCAGACATGGCGGGCTGGTCGAGAGGGACGCTACGCTTGGTCTTTCCAGCGTCCGGGTTGACGAAGGGGACAACCTCGCCATTGGGACCCGACATCGCAGGCTGGTCAACAGGCACGCTGCGCTTGGTCTTGCCGGCGTCAGGGTTGACGAAGGGGACAACCTCGCCATTGGGACCCGACATCGCAGGCTGGTCGAGAGGGACGCTACGCTTGGTCTTTCCGGCGTCGGGGTTGACAAAAGGGAGGACCTCCCCGTTGGGGCCAGACATCGCGGGCTGGTCGAGGGGGACAGAGCGCTTGGTCTTGCCAGCGTCCGGGTTGACGAAGGGGACGACTTCACCGTTAGGGCCGGACATGGCGGGCTGGTCGAGAGGGACGCTACGCTTGGTCTTTCCAGCGTCCGGGTTGACGAAGGGGACAACCTCGCCATTGGGACCCGACATCGCGGGCTGGTCGAGAGGGACGCTACGCTTGGCCTTTCCAGCGTCCGGGTTGACAAACGGAACGACTTCGCCGTTGGGGCCAGACATGGCGGGTTGGTCGAGGGGGACAGAGCGCTTGGTCTTGCCGGCATCGGGATTGACGAAAGGAACGACCTCGCCGTTGGGGCCCGACATGGCTGGCTGGTCGAGCGGCACAGTACGCCTGTAGGCGGGGATGGTCTCAAGAGGTTCGCGCTGAGCGATGGCACGCTAAAGGGGGCGCTTAGCGAGATGAGTAGAAAGGGAGGATGAACACCTACGCGGAGGGGCATGGGCATGGGGGCCGCGACGGACTGACCGACGAAGACGGCGATGAGAGCGATGCTGAAGAGCTTGGGGAACATGGCGACCTAAAGGAAATAAAGAACGTAGAGCGGATGTGTGTGTCGTCGAGGATCGGGTCAACCGATGAAAAGCGTCCTGCGGCCTTGCGCGAAAAGGAATCTAGGCGGGGTCAGCGTCGGGGGGCAGCGGAACGGCGAGGGAGCGTACCAGAGAGGACGAGAAGGGGGAATGGGGACGGGGGCGGAGGGCAGGCGTATAAGACGCGAGGGAGGCGCGGCATTGGCGCTGTGTCCGCTGTGTGGGAGCACAGGCAAGGCAGGCATTGGCTGCCAGAGCCCAGATCAGGATCATCCCCGCCGTCTCCTGGCAACTCTTGGCGGGCACGTATTTCGGGCGGGCGTCTGTCACGCGTCCCTGTCACGCACCAATTTCCGCTCACTCGCTCGGCCCGTCTTTCTCCTCGTCGCCATGTCCGACCCCCGATTTGCCCGTCTGAAGACTGACCCCCGCTTCCGTCGCGTCAAGAAGGACAAGCACAGGGTCGTCGTCGACGACCGCTTCAAAGCCATCCTCAACCCCGACCGCAAGGGCAAACGCAGCATCAGCAAAGGTACGCCGCCCTTTGCACTGGTCCTCCTCTCCTCACCCACAACATGATCAGCGCCTGTCGACAAGTATGGCCGTGCTCTTCCACCGACCCACGAACAGGACAATCTCCGCAGGTTCTACCGTCTCGAGGACGACGACGAGGCGAGGCTCGATCTTCCCTCTGCTCCAGACTATGCTCGCGGAGATATTCTGCTCGAGTCTTCGGACGAGGAAGGCGAGCCCGCCCAGCGCGCCGAATCCGATGATGACAGCGACTCCGGCGGAGTGGTCACTCTAGGGCGCGACATCACACAACCTATTCCGGTTCCTGGTGATTCCGCGGAAGTTGATCTCGACGAAGATACGCTCGCCGACTTGGACGCACAGGCCGCCGAGTACGCCAAAGCCAATCCGGAGGATGCTCAAGGCTCAGGTGGCATTCAGCACACTCGTAGGATCGCGGCTGTTAATCTCGACTGGGACCATGTGCGTGCTATCCACCTCTACAAAATTTGCTCCTCCCTGGTTTCGCCTACTGGCGCGGCTGCCACCTCGGGGTCGAAAGGCTCATCCAAGCGCGGCTCCACTTCTGCTGTCCGCGGGAGAGTCCTGAGCGTACGTGTCTACACAAGCGAGTTCGGGAAGCAGCGGATGGCGAGAGAGGAGAAAGAGGGTCCGCCACCCGAGGTTTTCAAGAAAAAGCGCGACCTGAAGCCGGAGGAGGTCAACGAACGCACTGTCTACGAGTTCGGAGACGAAGAGGATTATGACGAGGATGCATTGCGAAACTATCAGCTGGAGCGTCTGCGGTATGTTGCTCCCTGTCGGCATGAGACGAACCCTCATGTAGGACGTTGTAGATACTTCTACGCTATCATCGAATGTGATTCCGTTGAAGCTGCATCGCACATCTTTGATGAGTTGGAGGGCACAGAGCTCGAGCGCTCCGCCAATGTGTTCGACCTAAGCTTCGTACCGGACGGTATGACTTTTAAAGATAGCCCTCGGTGAGTTTGTTTCAACTTAGCTTGACCGCGACTGCCTGACACGTTGCATAGGGACGAGGCTACGGAGGATGTCAACGCGCCTTATAAGCCATTGGAGTTCACGACTGATGTAAGTATCGCCTGGCCACCTAGTACCTGGAGTGACACGTACTCGCACAGGCTCTGCGCCATTCCAAGGTGAAGCTCACCTGGGACGAGGACGAACCAGAGCGCGCCCAAGTCACTCGTCGCACCTTCACCAAGAAGGAGATCGAGGAGAACGACTTCCGCGCATATATCGCCTCCTCGTCGGACTCCGATTCGGACAACACTCCCGCCGCTGTCAAGGGCAAGGCTAAGAACAACAAGACCAAGGACGCCGGGCGCGATCGACTGCGCGCCTTGCTGCTCGGGGAAGGCGACGAAACGCTCCCCGAGGGCTGGGCTAAGGGCGAAGATGACACAGGCGCGGACGACATCGACATGGAGATCACATTTACGCCCGGGCTCAGCACTAGCAAGGACGGGGACGAGACCACACTTGAGAAGTACCAACGAGAGATGCGAGAAAAGAAGAAAAAGCGGAAGGAGGAGATGCGTGGGCGCGCGGGGTCATCCAAGACCGAGCCAAAGACCTTGAAAAAGGCTGAGGGTTTGGAGGACGATTTCTTCGGTGCAGACAGTGAGGATGGGAGTGTGGAAGCCGGGGTGTCGCAAGAGGAGAAGGGCAAGAGCACCGACAGAAAGGGCAAGCGGCCCGGCGGAGAGGACAAGAACGGAGACCAACGAGCTCGCGTCGAGAGTACTGCGGAAGAACTTGCCTTGCTTGCCGCATCCGACAACCCCAATCGCGAGATCAAGCACTTCGACATGAAGGCTGTTCTCCGCGCCGAGAAGAAGGGCAAGAAAAAGGGCAAGAAGGGCAAGCGCGGGATTGACGAGGGGGAGAACGAGGTGCAGGAGGATTTCTCCATCGACGTCAAGGATGAACGTTTTAAAGCGGTCCTTGAGGACCACACTTTCGCTATTGATCCCAGCAATCCTCGGTGAGCATCCGCATCTTACATTCTGTATGCTCCTTCTCTTAACTGCCATGCAGATTCAAGAAGACGAAGAGTATGGCCGTACTTCTCGAAGAACGCTCACGCAGGCAGCAAAACAAGTCTAAAAACGGTCGACAGTCGACCCAGACCGCGCATGCCGACGGGGGGACCTCCAGATCGAGCCTACAAAGCTTGGTGGAAAGCGTCAAGCGCAAGAGCGTGACACTGGACGCACCCGGAGTGGGGAAACGCAGGAAGTTGGCGTGATCATTGTTACGCATAGCTACAATTGTATAATACTGCACACCGCGCGTCCGTGTGCACACCTCTCGGACAGCGTGAAATAACGTCACTGGTTCAATCGCCATACATACAGCGTGCCTTTCTCTCCAATCGCTACCAGTCCCAGTCCATTGAACCCCATTACACACACGCTGATGTCGGGGGACTCGGCAGCACTGCCATCCGTGATCGGCGCGACGACCTCCCATCCTTCCACGCTGCCATCAATCATCGCCAACGGCGCCGGCGCCGGATACATAGTTGCCTGGCGTCCCTTCGACTTCGCATGCTGACTTCCGGGCTCTGCCTGCTGTGAACTTCCTGTTTTGTCCAGCGGGTGGGCATGAAGTTCCGCTGCCGTGTCGTCCAAAGTGACCATCTGCATGGGTAGAACGATATCGTCCAAAGGAAAGCTTGGCGGGTTTCTGGCTTTGAGCATGTTAATATTGAAAATCTTGACTGATTTTCCAAATGGGATGGAGAGCATAGGGTCATGCGTGAACGTTTTGAAGATATCCACATGTCTCGTTCTTTCAGGCAAATGGTACGCCCCCAATATCTTGAAGGATTCTACAGGACGCGTGAGCGCACAGTACAGAAACGGATCACGCATACCAACCACTGTTTCGCCAATCCTGTGGTATGGCGCGTGTGAGCGGATGCGGTCACAGAGGGGTATAGATGGTCTTACGTACACTCGCTGCTCCTCGCATGACCATCTGGTGTATCACTCCCGGCGGGAAGAAGCGGCAAAGGCTGAGCCAATGCCAAAGAACCACTGGAATTTCGTGGAATGAGTACTGCGGACGCGAATAAGAAGGCAATCCCGAATGACCTGTTCCCTCTTCCGATTCCAGATAAGTCTTCCCTTGAGCGTCCTCGCGTCGCATCAATGAAGGCGCACTACATGAAATGAGGATATCATCCATGACCCTGAACCAGATTTTAAGGGAACAAAGCGTGAGCATATCAATAGGGGGCGTACCACTCTACTGAGAAGACACAAGCTTTATGCAGAAGATCTGTACTGAATAAGGGTTTATCTTCTCTTGCAAGCGTCGGTGGGGTCGTAGGTTGGAAGGCGGAAGGAGGTATGAACCATATTTTTATGGCTCGATCAACCTATACGACACAAAGTGTCACAACTGAAAGTCGGCGGGTTCGGGATTTATCCGTGCTCACACCGCCAGTAGCAATCAAAGGCAGGGATGGATGAAATGCCTGTTATAACAGCATGAGCGATGCGCCACAATTAACAGGAATCACGTACAGAGCATGAAACGGCAGCCCTGTGGCCCCCAGAGCGACCACCAACCATGACTGCAACACATCGACCTAATCCCACGCCTTCAGGTTCGTGCATATCCAGCCCGTGTGCCGGACCTGCGAGACTGGGATTCGTGCTTGGAGGCCAGTGGCTATTATTCGGGCCGTTGACAGGGGTAAGAGAAACATCATAAATTCGTGTTGTGAAGTCTTTTGAGGTGGTACAAAAAATGTTCGGTTGGGTCGGATGTACAGCTATAGACGTGATGGGCTTCTTGGGGTAAGCGAGGCCGTTGTGACATATAATACCACTCACACCACCATGGCCTCGTAGTTGCCCAACGATGGCTAGCGAAGTCACATCAAGGAGCATGATGACGCTCCCAACTGCGAAAATAATTAATGGCTGTATCGGCGCTGAAGAGTTAAGGGCCCAGGCAACGTGGAGGACTTGGGCATCTGACTGGAAGATGTATATGTGAATCAAAAAACACAGCGTCAGAGAACACAGTGCTCCATCATTTACTCACCTCATCCAGTTGCAGGTGGTATGGCTCTTCAGTGGCGAGCTTGGGATACACATATATACTGCCCGTCCCACCTACAATGACGGACCCCATCCACGTTCCTGCCACCTTTTTCCATCCTTCAAGGAGATTCGGGTCAGATGTTGGACCTTCCCAGAGTTCGTCAATAGACTGCGTCGTCCACGGGAACGGCGCGAGGCAATGGAATGCCCGCTTATCTGTGGACTACCGCAGATCTCAGTAGTCGCGAGGGTACCTCAAGGTCGGACGACGGACTGAGAGCAAGGTAAATGGGCGGAAGGGGTGATCTTGCCTGGGGTCTCTAAACCACGGGAGGTTGGGAGCATCCATGGGGCGCGACGCGGAAGGCGGGAGAGAAGAGGGGCAGAGGTTGTATTAGGGAAAGAATACTGGGGAGAGAAGGTGTAGTATTGGGGAGAGAGGGAGAATGGCGGATGGGAAAGCCGGCGTGGGCGATTGGCGGAAGGTGGCGCTTCGCCTGAACTGGCGCCCGAGGGCACAACCGCGTCCGACGTCTCTCATCCCGTACACGACTTCGCCCGGCCGCGTTCTGCCATGGCCGACGCTCCTGACTCTTCGTCATCTGGCACTCCGCCGAAACTCCTCTCCTTCGAACCCAAACCTGCCGTTTCCTACGGTTTCGCTGCCGGCGTCCAAGGTGCTGGCGTCGGTGCTCTGGTCAGCGCCGTCCAGAATGCCCTCGGGAAGCATTCCAGCGGTGCCGCGGGCTTCCTGACACGGACAGGAGGGACTATCGCGTTTTTCGGTATGTCCTGCATTGTTCTCATCGCGTTTACGAGCGATTGAACTCTATGTTCTCAAGCTGCAATGGGTGCAACATACGCCACGACGGAGTCGTTCGTCGCCAACGCACGTGAGGTGGATGACCCTCTGAACGGTGCTGCCGGAGCATGTGCTGCAGGATTCCTGGCTGGCCTTCGAGGTGCGTTGTTCCATCTTTTCCCTTCGCGCAGTTGCTCATGCAATTGCCAATAGCGCGTTCACTACCTGTCGCCCTCGCGTCTTGCGCTGTCCTCGGTACGGCGATAGGGACTGTTGACTATGTTGGCCAAAACGCCTCTTCAGAGCAAGCGTTATCGAAAGAGGAGAGACGAAAGCGGTTCTTCAAGCAGCCACCCCCATCGCCGATCCCCTCCGAGTAGAAACTAGCCACCTAATGTAGAGTCGCAATGCACATCCGTCGCTTGCTCTGTCCATTTTCACTCTGGGATGTAGTCGTGTGAGGCTACCACATAAACACATGCAACGTCTCTTCGTATGTACATTGGACACATAACATAACCAGAGGACAGCCTCCAGCGATCCGTGACCAAGTGGATGCAATGGTCAGACTCCTGCCCTCTCGGCTAATTGTGTGGTGGACGTTAACCCTCATGCACCAGACGTGGTAGGATGTAGCCGCTCAACAGCAGCATTGATCTCTTGCGCATTGGTCTCCCACAGCTTCTGCCAACCGGCAGCGTCCAGCTGAGGGTGCTGCGACTGGTTTGAGCCATACAATAGCACTGAGAAGATGCATTCAATACTCACCTCCTGCGCAATAAGGTTCCAGACCATGTCATCAGGGATGTTGTCCGCTCTGCCATCCGCGAAAAATTTGGCCATGACATCGAAAAGGTTCTTTCCCGCGGCTGCCTTGTCTGCAGTTGCCTTCCTGCTTGCTATTCCTGCGTGCTTCCTCCACTCCGCAATCTTCTCCCTCCACAGCGATTGTCCCAGGTGGGTGCCCCAAGAAGCCGTTGTATGATGGGGCATCTACTTCCATTTTCATTAGTATATAAAGGCGCTGACGGAGTGCAACCTCACCTTCTGCTGCAACTTTTCAGCCATCTCGGATACCGGCATATCGTGGTCGCGCGAAAGCAAAATGGGAACGTATCGTTCGACGTATTCGTGATCTTCTTTGGTGTACAGATTTTTTCCGGTCGAGTGCTGAATAATGCGAGTTGGGGGTGGTGGAGATCCCTGTCCTGCTTTCGTGGAAGCTGTCGGGGTGACTGTGCGCTGCTTGACTGGTGTCTCTTTGCGGCCATTCTTGATTGCTGGTGTCTTGGCGATGGCCTTAGTACCGGATTTCTTCACTCCAGCTGGATTGCCTGCGATAGGTTTGGTGCTCGGCTTGCTCACGGCAGGCTTGGTGTTTGGCTTGCTTGTGGCTGTCTTCTTCTTTGGCTTCTTTAGCGGCACGTCGTCGTTCTTCGGTGTATTTGCCTCTTCGTTCTCGCTCTCATCCGATTCCTGGGGTGTGGGAGATGGAGGGGGCGACCCGGCCTTGGCTTTGGAGCTTGGTCGCCTGCTAGATGCGGAGAGACCGCCCGACCTCTTGAACACACTGGGTTCATCATGGGTGTAATTCTCCCAGGGCTGCTTGGAATTTCGTTGGTCACTCTCAAGCACCCAGTCATGATGAAGAGCGGGCTTTTGGAGCCGTTTTGCCTGCTGCAGCCATACAGCGAATTGTGGAGTGGAGACGGGGCCAAGGATGGCGTAGTCCGCTTGTTCCATATCTGGGACCAGCTTTCCCCCGTGCCGCTGTGAAAGAGCAACGTTGAGTAAAGCACTTAGCAAGTAAACACTCAATTGACCTTAATCGCACTCGCAACCTTGTCCCGGCCTCTCAGAGATACGTGCACCCAAAAAAGGTACGGAGAGCCGTTTTTGTGGGCGAAGATCGGGCGACGAGAGGAGTTATGAGGTGACTGCGAGGAGGACGGTACTTTGTCTGTGTCATCTAAGTTTCCCAAGCGAGAGTGCTTCAGCTGACTTTGATCGTTTGGGTCTCTCTTCTCAGACAACTTGCTCGAGCCCGCAACTGGAGACCTTTGCTTTTGAACGGGCAATTCATCTTCGTCCGTGAAAGAGCCTGACAGGAAGGTTAAAATTTTACTGTCTAGGCATATCAAAGTGCATCACCAACCTCGTCTCCTGGATGCCTTCGAATGGGAACCACCACCACGCCGATTCGTAGGCGGAGGGACGACTGAAGGGTGCGGTCCAGAGTGCGGTTGAAAATGAGGGCTTTGCATTTGTTGGGGCCACATTATATTTGGTGGGAAGTGGCCAACTTGCAGCTGTTGAGGAAATGCCTGCGGAACTTGCTGGACAGTGGGGACACCCGTCATGGCCATCATCATCTGTACGCGCTGAATGTATGGATCGAAGTTCATTGAAGCACTGGAGCCCGCCGGGACAGCACCAGGAGTTTGCATGTGCTGGAAGGAGGTTACGGGTGGCATGTGCGGGAGAGTGTGGGGCGGCACAGGGACAAGAAACGGGTTGTGAGCGGGCGGAGGATTCTGCGTCGACGGCGGGGGACTGCGGGGATGACACAAAAGATAGGTATAATGCGCTGCTTCATATATTCTAGACTCACCGTGAAAACGATGCAGTCGCCTCCTGGCCAATGGCTGCGGAAAATCCTCCCCAGTCCTCGTTCGCTAGTAATGCTCGCCCCTTCTTCGCACAGCTTGATATCCAGTCGTAATCGAGTATCTGCTTAGACGGATCAGTGGCCCAGCTTTGAATGAGCTCTTGCCCGCCTATGGACTCGGGGTCAACAAGGATCACGCTGGCTTGTGCAACGTCGGTACAGGTCTCGGCGCCGCCATGCTATGATTGAGAATTTAGGCAATTTGTTTGGTTCCTTGTAAGACGTACTCGCCTTGAGTTTTCGCAGGAGTGAGGGACGCCCTTCAATTTCATCGGCTTGGAGAAAGACTTTCAAAGGTCGATGGTTAGAGTCTTTGAAAACCTTCGAAGAGGACGAATTGGAATTGACGTGAGAGGGACTTTTCATGTTGCAGCTGGCATCCGACAGTACTTTCACGAAGCACGCGAATTGCTGGGTGGATGATGGAGGTTACAGAGAGAGGTGCTATCCCGCATGCAGTGGCGGGGGTGGAACTCGACACGACCGAAGCGCCGAGTCAAGCAAATCATTTAAGAGAAGGGCTTACAGACAGACCCCACGCCGTTTGCATCACATATCCGCACACCCGACCAGGCCCATCACTTGAACAAGCCATGATGTGATGTTTAAATACAGCACAGAGTAGTTGTGTGCTCGCGATAAGCGCTCATGGAAAGTATTCACTCCTCTCGCCCGCATGTAATCAACACCACGCGGCAAGATCAGCACACAATGTAATGCACGCTGGACCATAGCATACTTGAAACATATCACCTGTCGGAACGAGGAAGCGCAAAAGTATTGACTAGTGGATATTGACAAACGTCCGTGGCGTCCACCATACTAGACGTCCTGATGCCAACTTTCTTCATAACTTCCGAACGCACCAAGCTTGGACTCGCCGGGGCCGCCCTCGGCGAGGGCTTGGGCATACGCCTGCGGAAGCTGAGCGTGAAACAAATTAAGGCCGTGAGATCCATTCTAGTTGTGCTAAGTAGTTCTAGCCGAGCGCTGAAGCGCTGACGCTTGCGTTTTCGTAGCAGCTGTTTGGAATGCCGAACGTCAACGAAAATTGCGAGTCGGATCAGAATCAGACGCAACGCAATATCTGAAGGCTTCGCTTCACGCGCGTGCTTGGCGCGTACGGCACGAACTTAGCTTGGGGTTCGGGTCGGCCGTGCTTTGTATGCACGTGTACCATCCTATCTTATCCATCTACGTTGGACTCATGTACTCTGTTTTGACTCTGCCGGCCTCAGACAGCTGATATAATTGGCTGAGTACTGTGACCATTCTCTAGTACGTGTGGTATTTCTTTCCTTCGATATCTGTTCCCTCTAATTGTACCACCATCGAACTCTCCCCCTCGTTGTGAGTGGCTGCCACCAAACAGTGGCAAGCTCTGGTGAAGACTCGAAAATACGACAGAGTCAACGCACAGCTCTTTACATTAGCCTCAGCAGGCCTCATATCGGCGAGAGCACTGTCAACGAAAGAGGACTCAGGAGGTCGATAGACCTACAGTGCGAATGTTGCGCTCGGCACCAAGTTTTGGCAAGTCATATTACGTCGGTGTGTTCAGAGGATCTCAGATCTCAGATGTCATAAACAAGCCTCGGGCAGGTACACGTAGTTTCCCCCATATAAGATACACGGGGATGTCAAATCACACCCGACACAACTACACGATTTTTGCCATGATGGTGGGCTGTTAGGAAGCCCCCGAATTATACATGAGCGCCGTGGACGCTGACATTTTGCATGTTGTCATAACATAGCATATGGAAGATTTACAAAACATGACAGTGCTCGATGCAACGATACTGACGACGCAGCGATAACGTTCACCGGTAGCTGTGCAGAGCAATGAGGAATGGATAACGACACGCAAAAAGTGTGACAAAAGACGCACGACTTCTGCCTCCGGGCACGGGCACCATGACCACCAAACTTCTTTGGCTCTGCTCTCCTGGGGTCCGCTATCAAAAGAGTCCTGTCGTACGCAACGAGCTTCTTCTTCAGCTCGAGAGCGCTGGCAGCATCAAAGTACTTGGCGTAGTATGCGACAACCGCCTTGGCGATCGCCTGACGGATAGCGTAGACTTGCGAAGTGTGTCCACCGCCCTTCACGCGCAGACGGATGTCGATCGCGGAAAACGCCTCCTCCCCAGCGACAAGGATGGCCTCGTAGACCTTGAAGCGGAGGAACTCAGGCTTAAGGAGGGAGACGGGAGAGCCGTTAATGTGGATGAGGCCACGACCCTCCTTCGCGTGAGCAACAGCGGTAGCGGTCTGAAAGCAGCATGATGAGGTTGATGCACAGGGAACGTGTTGAGTAAGACGCACCTTCTTTTTGCCGAAAGTCTGAACGGCCTGCGTCGTAGGAGCCATTTTGGTGAAAGTGAGGGGGGGTCTTGCGAGTTGTTGATGAAGCTAGGTGTCAGGCAGATGAGTTGAGAATGCTTGAAGGCATATCGTGCGCGAGACTGTCATCCACAAGATCCTAGTCCCATCCAACGCCAAAACGCTCCTTTCCCCATCCCGCGACGCTTCAATCCACATCCCAGGACTCACGAAGCCCTCTGGAAGCGGTAGAGCAACACAAAATCACCACTCACCCCTACGATGCTTGACGTATGTTGGACGACTTGCTCGATGACCCTCTAGGCATGCGCGCTGGGGCGTTCCAGAGTCACGCGTAACGCTCTTTCCACTTGAAGAGCCGTCACGTTGATGGCGTCACTCCCGGCTCACGGTCGCGCTTAGACGCCTGCCTTTCCACTTCAGCGACAGTCATGCTGGCTGCTTGTAGGCGTGCGCTGGGACAGGTATGGTGCTTTTCATCTGAGTATACTTGGTCTCATGTGTTTCAAGCCCTCTCACTATGCTTTCCGGGGCTTATCTACACTCGAGGCTTCCGCCAGCCACCCTTTGGTCAGGGATATCGCTCGTCACGCCGGTTCAGGCCCTCTCCCCGCTTCGGCCTCTGCACATGGGCTTGGTGCCAATCAGATTGTGACTCTCCAGAAAAGTGAGTGTATCCAAGGCCACTTTGTCATGCTTCCTCTCAATATAATTTCTAGGCTCCCGCGACCCTCTCTACCTTGAGATGTCGTCCCTCATCCCTCCAGAAGACGGTATGGACCCTTCGACTGAGCTCGTGGAACTCGATCCGACTGTATTCAACCATCCAATCCGGCGGGACATTCTTCATTTGTGCGTCATACACTATCTCGACGGCCAGCGGCAGGGTAGTGCAAGCACCAAAACGCGTGGAGAGGTTCGCGGTTCCGGAGCCAAGATCCGACCTCAAAAGGGTACTGGACGAGCACGTTTGGGCGACGCCCAGAGCCCCATGTTGCGCGGCGGAGGTGTCGCTTTTGGACCCAAGCCGCGCGACTTCTCGACGAAGCTCAACCGCAAGGTGCTCCAAATGGGCATGCGAATCGCCCTTAGTGCCCGGGTCAAGGAGCACTCGTTAGGTGTTGTCAAAAGCTTAGACTGGCAAGGCTCCAAGACCAGGGATCTGGCGACGCGTATCGAGGAGCTTGGATGGGGCAGGACGGTGCTGGTCACAGGCAGGGAGGAGATTCCTCGAATGCTCAAGCTCTCCGCGGGTAACTTGAGTGATTTTGTTACCGTCACGGCAAAGGAGCTCGACGTATACCATACGCTGAAGGCCTCACGTCTCATGCTTGACCTGGAGGCAGTGGAGTGGTTCGAACAGAATTTGGGCCATGCACGGTTCGCACCTCCGAGGGAGTACCACTTATAGTTGCACACGTCCATTTGTATACGATAAACCCTATAATTCTTCACGCCTCTGTTCTCTGCAGATTGTGGGTAGTAAACGTCGCTTACTACGAACCGAGCTGGCGTTTGAAGGTCGGGGGGCCCGGACGGATGGGTGACTTCACGTCCATGTGACTAGACACGCGCTTGGAGTCGGACGCGTCGGGCTGATCACTTAGCTGAAGCCCTCATCTTGTCTCGCACCATCATCTCTGTACTTCTCTTCAGCACCTTGCCTCTCTTATAACCGATGAGCTCCCCGGCCCGTCCCTCCCAGGAGCAAGAGGAAGAAGGCCACATTCCCGGCCCTCTCCTCATTGAAAAGCTCGCGGAGAGCGGTCTTACTGCTCAAGATATCAAGAAGTTGACAGATGCAGGCCTGCATACGGTGGAGGCGGTAGCATATACCCCTAAGAAGACACTGATGGCAATACGGGGCATTTCAGAACAAAAAGCGGACAAGATTCTCGCAGAAGGTACGTAGTAATTTCACTTTGTAGCGGCGCGTCCAACCCACCTCCACGGGACGCAGCCCTCAAGATCATCCCCATCGGCTTTCAGAGCGCAACGGAAGTTCATGCTCGTCGATCTGAGCTCGTTCACATCACTACTGGCTCCAAGAACTTGGACGCTCTGCTCGGTGGAGGCATCGAGACGGGCGCAATCACGGAGTTCTTTGGAGAGTTCCGCACCGGAAAGTCGCAGATATGCCACACGCTCGCAGTGGCGTGTCAGCTTCCCATAGACATGGGTGGCGGGGAGGGGAAGTGCCTCTACATCGACACGGAGGGTACTTTCCGGCCGGAACGTCTGCTGGCCGCCGCAGAGAGATGGGGTTTGAACGGCGAAGAAGTCTTGGACAACGTCGCGTACGCGCGAGCGTACAATGCTGATCACCAAAATCAGCTGCTCACACAAGCAAGCGCGTTCATGTCTGAGTCGAGGTGAGCCTGCTTTGCTACATGCGCCACTCCATAGCACTCACTCCCCGATGTACTCGAGGTTCTGCCTCCTCATCGTGGATTCTGCGACCGCGTTGTACCGCACAGACTTTAGCGGTCGTGGGGAACTCTCAGCAAGACAAGCCCACCTCGGAAAGTTCCTGCGCACGCTACAAAGACTGGCAGATGAAGTAAGAACGCTTGGGACCATTGACTGGAACAGCGCACTGATATCTCTTGCAGTTTGGAATCGCTGTAGTTATCAGCAACCAGGTCATGTCAAACCCAGACGGAGCAGCAGGACCATATGCGGCCAATGAGAAGAAACCAGTAGGTGGTAACATCATTGCCCATGCTTCAACAACTCGGTACGCCGACTTTATCTTCACTAGCCTGACCACTCATGCGAACATTTTGCAGGGTGCAGCTCAAGAAGGCCAGGGGAGCTAATCGCCAGGCGAAGATCGTTGATTCCCCTTGTCTTCCCGAGTCTGAGACGACATTTGCTATATTGCAAAGCGGTATCGGTGACCCAGAGGAAGAATAATGCGGCCTTTTTATTATTGTTGCATGCTGTCCTAGTACTTTTGGTCTCGCTCTGTAATTTCACCCTCGTTCTGCTAAAGGACGTCTCCTTCGGATGCTTACTCTGTATGCTTCTACGGCTCGAGCTAGTAATACATGGTTTACAGGATACAAGTCTACGGCTACGGTTCCAACCCAGTTGAAGGGACGAGGATCAGTTGAGTGATTCTCGTATAGAATGCAGGAGAAGCTGCGGTGTGCTCGATTATTCTAACAGGGAGACCGTCCGATGGCGGTTTTTGATGGGTGGTGGGGTCGTGAATGAGGACGTAATACGTATAGGACGACAAACTATGCCAGGAGACGAGTGAGGATGTTGGCGGAGGTCTTGCTGATGGACTCCTTGAGAGCGTTCACATCTGACTGGCTGACGCCTGCGATGTCGGCCATGAGGTAGGCAATGTCCCCCTTGGAGTCCGAGTACTGCTTCTCAACGTTGTGGGTCGACAGAACCTCGTTCACCTGACGAAGCACGCCTGGGATGTTGTTGTGCACGTAGCATACGCGTACATGGTTCGGCTCCTCTTGGGTGATCGCCCGGAGGTCCACCTCAGGGAAGTTGACAGCACCAACGGTGGAACCGTAGTTCAGGTAGCGGATGAGTGCCGCCGACACCTCGTCGCCGATCATGCGCTGTGCCTCCTCGGTGGAACCTCCGATATGCGGGGTGAGGATGACGTTCGGAATGGAACGCAGGGTGCTTGACCACGCGTTGAGTTGGTCGTCGAAGGGTGCACCATTGGAGCCGGGTTCTGCGGGGTACACGTCAAGGGCTGCGCCCGCGAGGTGGCCACTCTTGAGGGCGTTGACGAGAGCGGGGATGTCGACGCACTTGCCGCGCGCATTGTTGATGAGGTAGGAGCCTTTCTTCATCACCGCGAGCTGCTCGGTGGAAATGATGTTCATCGTCTCCGGGAGCTCAGGGACATGCAGTGTGACGAAGTCCGCCTCGGCAAGAAGAGTGTCGAGGGAGTCAACCTGGCGCGCGGATCCAAGAGGCATGAGGTTGATGACGTCGTAGTAGACGACTCGCATGGCGAACGCTTCCGCGAGGACAGACAGCTGCGAGCCTATGTGGCCGTACCCGACAATGCCGAGGGTCTTGCCGCGGACCTCCCAGCAGCCCTTGGATTGCTTGTTCCACACGCCGTCGCGCATCTCGAACGCGCGCTGGAAGTACTGGCGCGCGAGGGCGACGACCTCGGACATGACCAGCTCCGCGACAGATCGGGAGTTTGAGAACGGGGAGTTAAAGACTGGAATGCCCGATTTCGCAGCGCTGAGAAGGTCGACCTGGTTGGTTCCGATGCAGAAGCACCCAATGACGAGGAGCTAGGGCGGAATGAGGACGCGCGCAGCGATGACGTGATGTACACTTACTTTCGACGCGGCCTTGAGGACGCGTGCGGCGATCTTGGTCTTGCTACGGATGCCAATGGCGTGGTACGAGCCGATCTTCTCGACGAGCTCGTCCTCGGTCATGGCCTTGGCAGAGTGGTCTACATGGAAGCCCAGCGCGCGGAATGCTTTGACGGCGTCTTGGCTGATGTTCTCGAGCAGGAGCAGACGGAGCTCCTCGTTGTCGGTAGGGTGAAGGGCCTTCGGCCGGCGGATGGGGAAGCTGACGGAGTCTTTGTGGAAAAGCATGCGCTCGTGGATGCTGCTCGAGTTGATGGGGGAGGTGGAGGCGGCCACGACATTGTGGGGCATGGGGACGCTGATGGGGATGGCAGACGACATGGCGGTGGTCGTGGGCGAGGTGCAGGGCAAAGGAGGGGAGCAGCGTGGCCTGGTGGGGTGGGCGAGGACTCGATTTATGGGGAGCTTATTCGGAATTGGGTGGTGCGCCGAAAGACTCAGGATGGCGCCATGAACGCGATGATTAGATTAGATCACTGGCCCCGCTTGACTCGACGCCTTTCTTCCGTTCATCCCACATGCCCCCCACCACCTGCCTCGCCTGCCATGGGCCTCTACCTCCTTGACTACGGCGCGGGAAACGTCCAGAGTCTCGCCAACACCCTAAAGAAGCTCGGCTACGACTTCCGCTGGATCGCCCATCCCTCCGACTTCCACAAGGCCACCGTCAGTTTTGCGTCACCCGCAGCCAACGCCTTGCTAATGCGCCCCTCTAGAGCCTCATTTTCCCTGGCGTCGGCGCGTTCGGTAGCGCCATCGATGGCCTTCTGTCACGCGGTCTGTACGAGCCGCTGCGTGATTACATTGCGTCGGGGAAACCGTACTTCGGCATCTGCATAGGCATGCAAGTCCTTTTCCGTTCCTCCGCAGAGTCCCCCCGCGCAGAGGGCCTGGGCATCATACCCGGTGGCATCGGTCTTTTCTCCAACGCCGACAAGTCTGTCCCCCACATGGGCTGGAACGCGGCCGAGTTCCTCGATCCGGACGAGAAAGCACACGAAGGCCTCGATCCGCGCTCCGTCTACTACTTCGTCCACTCCTTCCGCGCCGAGTACGACTGGGCGCACGCCGAGGTCGCGGAGTGGGGCCACACTACCACGCAGTACGGCTCAGAAGTCTTCATCGCCACCGTCCGCAAGGGCAACGTCTTCGCCTGCCAGTTCCACCCCGAAAAGTCTGGCGCAGCCGGCCTCAAGGTCCTCGACGCCTGGCTCCGCCAGTCCGAAGCCGACCGCGCCGCGAGCCCGCCCACGCCTCGCGTCGCGCGGCCCCCTCGGGCAAAGGACGGGTTCACGAAGCGGATCGTCGCCTGCATGGACGTGCGCTCCAACGACGCCGGCGACCTCGTCGTCACCAAGGGCGACCAGTACGACGTCCGCGAGCGCGCCGCGCACGCCGCTGGCGCGGTGCGCAACCTCGGCAGGCCCGTCGCGCTCGCCGCGCGCTACTTTGCCGAGGGCGCGGACGAGCTCTGCCTCATGAACATCACCTCCTTCCGCCACTCGCCGCTCCGCGACCAGCCGATGCTCGCCGTCGTCGCCGCCGCCGCCGAGGAGGTCTTCGTCCCGCTCACCATCGGCGGCGGCATCAAGGACACCGTCGACCCCGATGGCACGCCTCGCCCCGCGCTCGAGGTTGCCGGCGCGTACTTCCGCGCCGGGGCGGACAAGGTCAGCATCGCCACGGAGGCCGTCTTCGCCGTCGAGCGCATGCGCGAGCGGCCGAGCCTTGACGGGATCGGCGAAGGCGACGGCACGAGCGGGATAGAAACCGTTGCGCACGCGTACGGCCGCCAGGCGGTTGTCGTCTCAGTTGACCCGCGCCGGGCGTACGTTGACCTCGACTATGACGGGCCGTACAAGGACGAGGTGGTTATCGGCAAGCCCGACGGACCGGAGAACGAGCGGGGGAAAGCTTGGTGGTATCAATGCACGGTGCATGGCGGTCGAGAGGCACGGCCGTTGTCGGTGCTGCAGCTGGTGAAGGGTGTAGAGAGGCTTGGGGCCGGAGAGATCCTCCTCAACAGTATCGACAAGGACGGGACGGGTGCGGGATACGACATTGCTCTCATTGACCTTGTTCGGCGTAGCGTCCGCATTCCAGTTGTGGCAAGCAGCGGGGCAGGAAAGGCGGATCATTTCGTTGAGGTCTTCCAAAAGACCAACGTAGAAGCTGCGCTGGCCGCAGGCATTTTCCACCGCCGTGAAGTAGGCATAGACGAAGTGAAATCATCTCTGGCATCTGCCGATATCAATGTACGATTGGTTTAGAGGTAGACCTGGCAATAGTATATGTGATTTTTCCTACACTACAACAACCTGTTTCTGCATGCGGAAAGGTATGTGTACACGATGGATATTCGGCGGTGACATTCGTGACACAAGGAACTCGAAGCCGAAAAAGAAAGCAAGGATGCCCACATCAAGAAGGCCGGTATCATTTCACGGGGAAGGTAGGGTCATTATGTTGAAAACGGAAGAGAGGGTTGTAGCGAGAGTGGCATATACCATAAGTACAACGAGACATGAGGGGGATGTTTCGTGTCCAAGACACGCTCGAGTCCTTCTACATGTGCACGACCACGTAATACTAGTCTACATGGTGAGTCAATCAAAAAGGCTCTGGGGGATACAGTTGCAATGAAGAGGCAACGCACGATGCGAGGATTAAGGAAACGAGCGTACAATTGGGGTACAAGCAGCAAGTGGTTCACTCGTTCACTTAGAGCGGCCCTTGACCACCGTTCCAACCTTCTTCAACAGACTGGTCTTGCGGCCGAGGCCAGCACCACCTCCACCCTCCGCACCATCGAAGTAGCCGTCAACTGATTCCCCTGACGGGGTACCTTTCGGAGGGGTTGGAAGAGACTTGTCCTTTTGTGCAGGCATGCGATCGACGTAGACAAACGCCTCTTCCGAAGGGGATTGGGCGTGTCCGGCACGGCCATAACGTCCTAATCAATGCGAATGAGGGGTCTGCGCGCAGGGTTAGAAGATGGACCGCAACACTCACCAGAGGGACCAGGAGACATATCACCACGACCGTCTTCACCGCCCACAGGTACATTGGGGGAATCCCGCATCTTGCGGATACGCTGCATGATTGATTTGTTCCTCCGAGGTGTGTTGCCATTCAGCTCGTAACCGGCGCTGGTGGGCGGAGATGACTGCTCATTGTCCAACTCGCCATCGGGGACAAAGATGGGCTGGGGAGGGGGGATGTTGCGCTTCGTCGGGCGTCGTTGGGGGGTGGGATGATTCTCTTCCAAATACTCCCGGTAAACGTCACGGGCGTCTCTGCCGTCCTTGGTGCGTTTGGTGGAGCTGTTGTAACCGTGGCTTCGGTGGTACTCGCCGCTGCCGCGAGCAGCGGCCCCCCCGCCAGCCGAAAAGTCCTCAAAGGGCTCCGGTTCGTGGATACCCCATGCTTCCGCAATCGCGTCATGCTTCTTCTTGGGGGCCTCGTAAGGAATGAAGAGGTCGGGCGACTTGGGGAACTGCTGGGCGGTTGCTAAGGCTGCTTTGTCTGCTTCCTGGCCAGCTTGCCAGGCAAGCATGGGGGCCTTGGTGCGATGACGGTTGCGGGAGGGTGCGCAGGCATCGAATGGGCCGTCGTGGTGGAACACTGACGTGGGCCAGGGGGTCAACGGGGGGCGGGATGTGGGGGAAGGGAGGTACGCACTGGGACCAACGCCGGAGAAGTCGAGCCTATCGATGACATCAGCATGGGCCGAGCCCTTCTTCTTGCTGGAACGACTGGATTTGCCCTTGTCCATAGTGTTGGCGGCGCGAACGACGGAGTCCTGAGAGTGCGAGCGCCTAGATACGGGCGGGGGAGCGGGGCGGACGGTGGCGGGGCTGCTGGTCGGGCGAGGTGGTGAGGGGGAGAGGAGAGGAGCGAAGGGAGGAGGAAGCGTTGATATCAGCGATCAGACGCAGCGGCCACGGGTGGCCAGGCGGGGACTCACGGAGGGAGCTCGGTTTGGCTCCGGTGGACCCTATGGCGGGGGTTCTGATCAGAGGAGCCCCGGACTGTGACAGTGTCGCGGACGGCATCCATGATGTTCTGCCGGTTGCCGGATGAGGTGTGCGGTCGCTGGGCGGGTGTCGCGTACTGAGCGGGGGCGGGGGCGGGGGCAGGTTTAGGTACGCCGTGTTTCGGGGGAGGCGGCGGGGGGCGGGAAGATGGGTGCTGAGCGTGCCTGGTCAGAGTGGGGACGCCGTATGCCGAGTACGAGAGATGGGCAGGATCGTTGAACGGGTCAGAGGAGGCCGATCTGTGCCGAGGTCGCTGCTTGGAAACGTGCATGATTCTGGCGTTATGGACTGAGCGTTGGGTGGCACGGAGCCTCAGGCACTCGCCGAACGGAGTTTGGAGAGGTCGCGGGAGGCGGTCAGGCGGACTGGATTCGGCAGGTTGGATCTCCCACGCCAAGAGGGTCGGCAGAGATGCTGAAACGGCAGACGCAACAGCTGGGTCGAGGGCGAAGGGGCGCAAGACGGATGCTGGCGCGGGCGGGCAGCAGGACGGAGTGGTGGGAGAGAACACGGTCGAGTGGCGGCTCAAATAGCTGCGCGGGGGCGAGGGGGCAGCCATGCCATGACACACCCCCGGCCTCTGACGCACTCCAGGGCCCCCTCTGCCCGCCTCACCGGCCCGTCCGCGACTGCAGTGCCCACCGCCTGCCATTTGTGCCGATGATATCATCCCCTGGTTCGCTGCTTATTCGAGCCGCTCCCAAGCGTATCTCTCTCGCGCCTTCTATCACCACATAGCAGCCCACACATGTGATCGCCCCTTGCATGCACACCCTCGAACTACAGGAGCCTGGCGCTGAGCTGTCTTCTGCGCACCGGTTGTACTTTGCCCTCTGCCCCTTTACCGTCATGTTGGGATTGGGCCACACCAGTGCCGCTGCATGCGCTTTACGTCCCTGGCCGGATATATTTCCTGCCGCCCTTCACGCACGCAAGGCCAGGCTAGCTCATGAGTGACCATCAGCGCTTCAGCAGCTGTGGCCGGCATGGTGCACCGTTCCGCGTTTCTGTGCTACGACCCCCGTTCTATACATGCTATAATGTCTGCTACCATTCGATCAATGCCCCACGTCCTTCTGTTGTTCAGTCGCTCCATGGCCATATTATGATGCGTCCCGAACCCTGTCTGCTCACCGCCTCGCGTTTGCAGACAGACAGCCTGTAAGACGGCAGTCACTGGCGCCAAATCTCGGCCGGAGCTGTTCCGGCATCGGCCTCGGACCGGAGTAGTCTCTCACGCATTGGAACTCCGCTGTATCAGAGGGCGGCTTACCACTGTGGGCAGATCACCGTACGCCTCGTCAAGACCCCCTCCTCAAGGTGAGTACGTCCCTATGCCGCCCCAAGACACCGTGAAACTCGCTTGAATGAGTTTTTTGTCTCTACGGAATGGTTGTTTGCCCAAAAATCGTGCGGGAATTGGCTGGATGGATGGGCTTGCGGATGGATGAAGCTCTTGTGCCTTCTCTATGGCAGCCACAGTTCGTTCCTCTTTGGCTGGATCCTGACCTTCGCGTTTACGCCTCAGACTAAGAAATGGGTTTCCGGTACAACAACGGTGCGTAGCTGATTGAGAATGTCATGCGATGCCAGCTTCCTCACGAACGACCTATGATCAGTCCTTCACGCCAACCACTTCCGCAAGGACTGGCAGAGCCGCGTCCGCACCTGGTTTGACCAGCCTGGCCGCAAACTTCGCCGCCGCCAGGCCCGCAAGGTCAAGGCTGCCAAGCTCGGTGTTCGTCCTCTTACCCTCCTCCGACCGGCCGTCCGCGCCCAGACCGTCCGCTACAACCGCAAGCTTCGCGAGGGCCGTGGCTTCACCCTGGCCGAGCTCAAGGAGGCTGGTATTGGCAAGAAGGAGGCGCGTGGTGTCGGCATTGTTGTCGACCACCGGAGGCGAAACCTCAGCGAGGAGGGCAAGGCTCTCAACGTTGAGCGTCTGAAGGCGTACAAGGGGCGCCTCATTGTCTTCCCCCGCAACGCGAAGAAGCCCAAGAAGGGCGACTCCACCGTACGTATCCAATGCCCATGTCACCTCGCGATGGTACCGATCATATCTGCAGGGCGACGACCTCACTGTCGCCACTACCCGCGCGTCCGTTCCTCTCCCCGCATCCTTCATCCACGAAGTGCCCCGCAAGATCACCGAGGAGGAGCGCGAGTTCCAGGCTTACCGCACCCTCCGCGACGAGCGGGCTGTTGCCCGTCACGAGGGCAAGCGCAAGCTCCGGGAAGCGAAGGTTCGTGTGATTCACGGTCATAAGACTTTTCGGGCGTGCATTAATACATATGATTTGCAGAAGGCCGAGGAGGAGGCGAACAAGAAGAAGTAAAACATCTCCGTTCGGCTTCCTTCCTTCCTGTACCACCTTTGCACCACGCTACCTCTTGCACCGCACATGTACTCAAAAGCTGGGATGTCCAGAGTCTTATAGCATCATATGCCACATGCACGAATATGACGACCTTATTTGTGCTGGACCGTCTCATTTCGTGTTGCGTAAATACGGCCGCGGCATTCTGTTGTAGGAAGCTGGCGACGCTAGTTCTATACACATCCATTCGACCTAATTGCGTGACATGAAGACAGGAAGTGGACGATCTAGTGACCATGGCTTCCGTGACCTCGGAATCCGCCACCATGCCGATGATTTTGATTTGGTCGGCGACCTGCTTGAGGACGCCGCGGACCTCGCCGTTGCCCTCGACGAAACCAAACTCGGCGTACTCCAGCCCGCGTTCCTTGGCGTACTCCTTCACGATCAGGCTCGCGGCCCGGAGGTTGTGGCGGGGAAGACGAGGGAAGAGGTGGTGCGTGACCTGAAGGTGGAGGCCGCCGTGGATGAACTCGATGAGGGGCGAGCAGATCACGTCGACGGTCGTGCGGAGCTGGCGCGCGAAGAAGGACTCAACGGGGCCCAGATCGTCGGTGGACCGGGAGAAGTGGGAGAGCACGATCTGCAGGCACGGAAGGCGGGGGGTCAGCGCGCGCGATGCGGGGGCGCAGGGCGAGGAACGGGCGGACGCACCTGGACGTGCACCGGGGCGGCGGCGACGTGGCTGACGAGGAGGAAGGCGAGGGCGCGGGGCCAGGTGCCGCAGCCGCGGAGGAGGGCGGCGAACCAGGTGAAGAAGAGGCCGAGGCAGACGACCTCGGCCCACCACCACCAACGGCCGCCGCGGTAGCGGCGGGGCTCGAAGGCGGTCTTGGCGAGGTAGACGTACGAGTTGGCGTAGAGGTTGAAGCGGG
Organism: Epithele typhae; assembly: GCF_022376455.1. Taxonomy (NCBI): domain Eukaryota; kingdom Fungi; phylum Basidiomycota; class Agaricomycetes; order Polyporales; family Epitheliaceae; genus Epithele; species Epithele typhae. Next base: position 868,158 of record NW_025954194.1, on the reverse strand, counting down.
CGAGGCCGAGGACGACGTAGAAGAGCTTGTGCTGGACGGAGACAAAGAACTTGCCGGGGCCGTCGAGCGTCATCTCGCGCTTGTGGTAGGAGGACCAGAGGGAGTTGAGGAACTTGGGGGAGATGGCCAAGAAGGGGAGATGTTGGATGTCCGGGTCGCTGGAGAAGGGGTGAGTGAGGCCATCGGGGAGGGTGACGAGAGACGTACTGCGAGGGGTGGTTAGTGACCACTGCATTTGGACCGTAGGGTTAGCAGGAGCCTGGAGGAGTAGGAGGCATTACTTACAATGATGTACATTATGATTCTGGGGAACGGCGTTGAGTGTTGCATCTAACGGACGAAACATAAACACTCACATGGACCCACCAGCCGATACTAAGTCCACCAACCAGATCCGCAATGAATATGGAGATGAGACGGTCCATCAGCCAATCATGGGTGACACCGACATGCCCAAGGTCGTGCGCAAAGAACGTGAGCTGCTGCCAGAACAATCCGAGGAATAGGGCACTGGACATGAACCAGCCTTTGGAGTAGCTGAAAGCAGATATCGCGGCGAGGAGGGTATAGCGGACGAACTCCGGGCCATAGCCGGTGAAGTATGGGGTGTTATAGAGGCCGGCATCTATGACGCGCTTGTGCATCTCTTTGTACACGTCCTGGTTCATTTTCTCGTTCTTGAGCGACAGATGGTTCGGCGAGGGCTCCAAGTCGGCAAGTGTAGGACCGGTGTGAGCAGAGACCCCCTTGTCTTTGCTGACGAGCAGGATCTCCGCGGCGTTCGCGCCCTTCAGAGGCTGGACCGGCGTCGCCTCGTTGTACCACTCCGCCCTCCCGTCTTTCCCTACGCGACGCACCCAGCCGTTCGCGATCGGAGGGACGAGCGGGAGCCAGCCTTGCTCCCCGAGCTCGACGCGACCGATGGAGAAGCCGCGCATCTTCTTGAGGGACTCGTCCGAGTGGAACGCCTCGACTTCATCCGTTGCGTCGCGGCCAGTATAGTGCAAGATGGAGAGGCGACCGCCTGGATGTGCGGTGAGCCAGGAAGCTGGGACACGGATGAGGGAGCCGTTGAGGATGAAGAGGTTGTCCCCCGCGAGGACGCGGGCTGCGACTTGCTCGCGGGTCCACACCTTGGCTTCTTCCGGGAGTCCCATGGGGGCGTTGGAGAAGCAGGGAAGGCGACGAGGCGCAAAAGGCCAGTCGGCGCGGCCTTGAGGAGATGTGTGTGTCGTCTGGGCGTAACCCGCGGGCGTCTGGTGCGCTCGCGCAGCGACACGTGCCTGGGTTACATTGGCGTCCGCTGCACTGGGCACGACTGCGGCGGCTATCTCTCTCACGGCGGCGAGTGCCTCGAACTGCAGGGTTCGTCTTGGAGGGCAGCGTCGTCGGATCTCAGGGTCACTTCGCACGCCGCGCACGTGCTCAACACTCTGTCTGCGCCCGATGTTCGATATATACTCCTTATTAAGGACGTCTAGAGGCGATGTGGAGATGTAAGGGGACGACGTGGGGATAATTGTAATAGCCGGCTCGATCGTGATGGGAGTTTTGAAGCCAAAGTTGAGTGGGCGTGCCTCTCAAGCCATGTTGTCTTCCGAGGCAGAGCGAATCCGTTTCTTACTCCAGGACGTCATTTTGTGTAGGCGCCCATCGTCCCTCGAGCCTCCGCCCCTTCCCTCCAGGAGCAAGCGGTGGCGGGACGAAGGGGATGGTCTTGCCCCACCTGTTCCCTGCAACGCGAGTTGTGTCGAGCCCATGGCCGAAGCCTGCATTTGTTGTTCATTTGTTCTTGAGCTGTAATTCGACCTCGGCATGCATGTCTGGGGAAGGAGCCGACATTAGGAGAGGACACTAGAATCAATCAAGCCAACTTGGCAGGAGAGGAGTCCGGGACTCAGAGTCAGAACATGGTGCGGACGGCTGGAAGTGCCCGACTTGGCTCTTCCCGCTTCCGAGATGCGGCCAGCCTACGACCGTCACGAACGCGCTTGCCGAGCCCCAAACGGAGCAGACGAGACGGGTTCCCCCCGGCGACGGAACGGTTGGCACCGAGAATAGCATGAATATTGCCTTCGTCACTCCGGGTGAATGGCGCCATAACACACGACGCATGGCGGGTGCTTGGATGATGCGACCGGCTGCGTCCGCCCCCACGGGAGAATGCATCCATGAGATGGGAGAGGAGGGTTTGAAATCGAGATGCGACACAGCGCATGCGCAGGTTCGTGAGCGCCGGGTCGCTGAGAACGCTTGAAGCTTGAAGCCTTGAGGGAAAGGCAGACGGTGGCGTGTCGTGGGCAGTGGCGGGATCTGTGGCTGGTGTCATGGCTCGGGCAGCTTGTCTCGGAAGGTGCGGCTTGTAAGGTCTTACAGCCAGGCGTCGCTGTGATGGACCCACGCGAGCCGGCGTCGGAGGGAGCGTGGGACGGCCGGCTGTGCGCGCGTGCTGAATTTGAAGGTGTCTGATGCGATCCTCCCGCGCGCACCCACAGACAGTGGGCGGCGGCGGCAACTGGCCAGGACTGCGACGGCGACGTGCGAGCGGGGCAGGCGCCTGTGGCGGAAGTCGCGACCCCACCCGCGCGCTCCCCGCGCGAACTCGCCCAGAGGCAGTCCCCGGGAGCACTCCCCCATCCTCTCTTCCTCTTCCCTTCCTCCTCCTGTCCAAGTCCCGTGCGCCCCCCGGTGTGCTTGCAGCCTCCTCCCTCCGCCCTCCAACGAGTCCATGCTCCGGCCCTCCTTCCCCCTCCTCCACTCGCTCCTTCTCCTATGGCCTCTCCAAGCTCACGCCGCTAATTTCTCCTTCTCCTACGGCGCAGCCACTCAGTGCGATGACTTCCAGATATCCTGGACAGGTGTGTTCCCCTCTTCCCTTCCCTTTCTTCGCGTTGACTCATCTCTCTCTCTCTCAGGCGGCACGGTGCCGTTCTTCATGACCATCATCCCCGTACGTTCTGCGCGCCTCTCCCGACACTTGGCGTGCTTACCCAGCTCGACCTCCAGTCCTTTGGCACACCCAAGAACATCAGTATTCCAAACAGCGCCTTCACCTCTCAGCAAGGTAAATACTCCACTACCCTCGCCTACACCGCCCAGCAAAACCTCGTCGTCGCCCTCTCCGACGCCTCGGGTTTCGGCTCCGGGGGCATCTCTCCCGTGATCACTGTTGGCAACTCAAAGAGTGGGAACAAATGCAACACAACCGACCCAGGTGGGCTCTCTACCACTGATTGACGATCTTCTCTTATCCCTCCCACTCCCAAGGCGTCGACTTCACCTACTCCACCGACTCGGCTCTTTCTCAATGCAGGTATGATCACCTCCGTCCTACCCCCGCGACGTCTCATTCTCTCCCAGAACCTATACCTTCAACCAATTCTCATCGGCCGTGCAGCCGATCACGATCACAGTGCGTCCTACTCCAATCTCTCCTTCAGGTGTCCTGCGAGGCTCAGTTCGTACGCCTTCAGGGATTCGTGCCGGGCGGCGATTCCTTTGTCTTGAACCCACCAAAGGGCTCCACAACGTTCGATTGGATAGCCGACATTGCATCGGGGACTTCGCTGGCCTTCTTTGCTGTCGACTCCCGGGGACGTCAAGGCGGGACCACGGAGTTCGCGACAGTCGGCCTGTCTGACGACAAGACATGTCTCGACAAGAACTCGCCTGCTTCCGTTATCGATGCCCCTAAATCCACTGCCACGTCTTCGACAGGCTCGGATTCGAACGGCAACCCTACGAACCAAGACAGCACCAGCTCGGATGCAGGGACAATTGCTGCCGTGATTGTCGGCGTCCTGGTATCCTTGGGTGTCATCGGCTCCCTCTTCTGGTTCTACCTCCGTCGCCGAAAGGGCAACAGGGGTCTGTTTGGAGGCCGTTTCCGCAAGCAGGAAGTCGACCTCATCCACGTCGACTCCAATCTACCTCCCGCCTCCGCCCTCAACCCATATCCTCTCTACCAGACACAGACCAACGGTTCCTCTGGAGATGGCAGGACGCCAGGTTCCACGGCCAATCTCATGCACGGGGACGCCCACGACGTCTTCTCGCCTTACGCTACGCCTCTATGAACATCGCACCTCCGCTGACGCCCTCTGCCTACGGGTCTGCGAACGAAGGCGCCGCCACAGCATACGGTACTGCCGCCTCCGCGCACAGTGCATCGCAGCGTGGTTCGCAATACACCGCCGACTACAACGGTGGGCAACGCCCAGAAGGCACCGTCACCTCGTGGGACCAGAGCTTGACGTCGAGCGCAGCGCGCCGGAAGGCGCAGCAAGCCGGCGTGTCCACTTATCAACCGCCCGCGCGGTTCATTCTCCACACCGACATCGAGGACGACATCCCGCCACCGGCAGAAGACGAGGTCATCGAGCTGCCCCCTCAATACACTGAGCGACGCACCCCTTCAGCATCGGGTTCCGGCACGCATCAAGAGAACACCAGCTCCACACAACATACCTTCCCACCCAGCGACGCCGATCGTAAAGGGTGGCGCCAGTCATAGGGCCGGCCCCATGGGTGTTGCTCCCCGTCTCCCTCTCCGCCATGGACGCGTTTCTTGAGCCCACCATGCGCCTTCGTGGCCTCCCCACGCACGTCGTCTCTGTCGTGTCCCTCGTTGTGAGGTGATTGCGGACGTGTCCGTCGCCGTGCTACCGGAGCTGGCTGCTTTCTTGCTTTACCTTCCACTCTCTCCAGACACTGCTATCCATCCGTTACCTTTGAACGCGCGCTCTATCCCTCACCCTCTCACCCTCTCCACCCCCGCCATTTCTGTGAGCCGTTCTCGTATCTACAGAGACCTATAGTTCTTTCACCGCGCTGCGCGCTTGTGTTCGCGTTAGCCGGCCCCGCTGTCATTATCTCGATTAAGTATTCCACACCAGGCTCCCTCTTTTGCTCGCTCTTTTCTCGACGTACCCTTCTGCCAGGATACCAGTGTCATATGTAGGGTAGTATATAATGAGCCCAGTCTACGGGCGCATGTAGTAGAGGACACATCCACCAGACCGTCGCTTGTGTGCCTGTGCGTCATCGCCGAGTCTGGCAGCTCGTTCGCATGACCGGTTCGTGCCCGCGCGTTCGCCGGGTCCGGCTCGCCTGTCAAATAATATCTAAGGCGGTGCGCACTGCAAGAACAGGTCGCGGAGCGCGGTGTATTGGACGAATCTGGGGGCGTGCGATAGGATAGTGCGTAAACAAGGCGGTGATACACGAACGGTATGACGACATATGACAGACAGCAGATGCGGAGGCCCAGCGGGCGGGCGGACGGCGACGAGCGGCCGGAGGACGACGGACGAGCGAACAACGATAGAATACATTAGCAATAACGCGCGCGCGCACCCCTCCCTCCCCCTCTCTCACCCTCCGTCATGGACTCTAGGAAAGCGATACATAGCGATGACACTAGCGGGCGTAGAATCACTGAGCCTCAGGGATCCCGAACCCGGTGAAAATAGGTCCGGGCGCATTGGGGGGTTGCGCTGGCTCCGGGACGGGCATTGCCATCGGCGCGGGGGCGGGGATAGGAATGGGTTCCGTAGGTGGCGAAGGGTCCACCCGGGGCTGGGTGCTCTCCGTTGGGGAGTCTTGCTCGATGCCCTCCTCGATGCCCGCGCGGGCGAAGGCGTCGATCATCGAGTCCTGATCCTTGCGTCGCTTGTGTCGGCGGCGGCGGTCGTCCTTGATGACGCGCGCGACGCGGCGGCGGAACGCTCCGTGGCTGCCGGGGTCCGAAATGGCCTGCTTGCACGCGTAGCAGGCGAGCTCGATGCTGGCCAGGAGGCGCACTGTCTCCGAGTTGTTGAGGGCCTGAGGAGGGTAAGTGGCGGGACCAGAGTAAATAAACCGTGACACGGGATGGGCAAGGAAGGGATCATCGGAGGGAAGACGCCACCACGAACGCACACAATACAAAGGAAACGTCAGTACCGCAGCCATGGCAGAAGGGCCAACGTGCTCACATTCAAAGACCAGGATACCACTCGACCTCCATCAACACAACCTATGACCACGAAGTTACCGCGTCGTTCAGCTTGGAGAGCGGCTCCCTGTCATAGATGGACATGTGAACAGAGCACACGAGCAGAACATTATCAACGAACCTCTCCGAAGACGGTGAATATCTTGTGCGAAGATGCGGAGCGCACAACTGAGCATGGTTCAATGTCAACGAACGCGTGATTGTAAGAAGTAAAGTTCTGGAACCCACCAACTCGCGACGACTGGCCCGAAATCTCCTGAGTGACGATTCCTCGACCCATGTACGCCCAAGTATCTTTCTCGGGCCGTCGGATGTGAACCTTCACGGAAATGTCACGGAATGGCGGAGCTTGCTGGGGCGTGTTGGCGACGGCTGCGCGCATTTGGGCGTAAAGGCGGTCCATTTCGGTCAGAACTGGCACAGCCCAGGAAAGACATGGGCAATCGCGTATACAACGCAGGCCAGCACTCACCACCATTAGATGGAATGACAGGGTATTGGATGTTGTGGGCTTGGTGCGCAGGTTGGGGAGGAGGTTGAGGGAAGCCACCGGAGTCCATATGGATGTCAACATCCTCCATAGCGTGATCTTCGGCGCGCTGAACAGGGTAGCTCTGAGATACGGCCAACGAGAGAAGAAGGAGGATGAAACTCACGAGGTCCATTGGTAGACGCGAGGGAGGGCGTAGCTGGGAGGGACGGCTGACTGGAGTGGAGGCAGGAACGGTCTGCGAGGCGAACCCAAGCCCTACGTACGGGCGCCTATGCCACACGTGATCGTCATTACCGCGTACACGCGCGACGCGTTCAGCCACTTTTGTGTGAAGGGGGATATCGCCATTTGCGTGGCCTTCAACACAGCGGAATCCCTATGTCACTGCCATCCATGTGGTAAGAAAGTATCGTACTGCTTGGTATGTAGCGGATAGGTGTGCAGTCTCTGAACCAGTGACTTCACTGGACACAATTGATGAGGTCTCGTCTTGACATTCTCAAGAGGATCGCCCGAGCAATTCGCAAATCTCATATCTAATCGATCACGACTATGGTCAGCCCAGTAATGACAGCAATGTGTGGCCGACTCTCGCAATTGCATTATGATACTGTCGGCCGAGGTGGATCGGATTGTGGGTGTCATCGCAATCTGCACGGGAAAATGCGAGAGAGCGGGGCTGGACGCACGTTGCGGGATAGATACATTCTTGACAGAATGTTATTCATCGGAGCTCAGGAGACAAATACGGGCCGGCGACAAGACAGAGATTACGCGGGGTAAATTGAACATTAATGATTGGTGTCCGTTTAGTGGGGAAGGTAGCAATCAAGTCCGTCCTGTAAGACATGTTAACGTGTATACTTGTTCATTGTCGTCGCACTTACGTCGCGTTGCTCTCTGTCTCATCCTTTTCATGTGGAGTCTCGTCCGACGCGCCGTTGACCGTCGCACCGTTCTCGCGCGTCTTCGTGGCCAGGCCACCAGAGGCCTTGATATCCCAACAACGCACTGTCCAGTCAGCCGCCCCACTGACGAGCAGATTGGACTCTGCACTGAATGCCAAAGAATATATCGACGCTGTATGACCGGTCATCTTCTTGATACATCGACCAGACCCGAGGTCCCAAAGCCGGATAGAAGGCTCTTCGCCTGAGAAACCAATCCATGTCAGTTCAATAGCCCGCATGAACATGAAAATATACACAAACCCGCGGTGGCCAGATAGCGACCGTCAGGGCTAAAAGCTAGAGTGGAGACGATGTCGTCGTGTCTGTAGAAGACACGGACACATGCGCCGCGCTGGACATCCCACAGCCTAGCGGTACAATCGCTGGAAGCTGTACCCAGATACAACGAATTTGGGTGGAAGTCGACGGCCTACAAAAGCAGCGTCAGTATATGGCCAGCGTGAGTGGCTCATTAACTTACATTGACATCACTCAGATGTCCAGCATATATCCGAAGTGCTGACGTTCGATCCGTTGACCATAAGCGCGCCGTACGATCTCGAGACGCAGTTGCAAAATAGATGCCCATTGGGCTCCACTTGACATCCCAAACTGGGTTTTGATGTCCACGGTAAGCCACGATGTTTGTCATGGTTTCTAGAGACCACAATCGCGCGGTCGCGTCTGCAGATGAAGACAAGAGGTACTTGGGGGACGCTGCTGATCCGCCGATTGGATCAAATGCTACCGAGTAGACTGGTCCACTGTGGCCTATCAACTTCCTGGTCGTAGTGCCACCCCTCTCTCGAATTTTGTTCAGGGACGAGGCTAGAAATAAAATCAAGAATGTGTTCTGACAACAAAGCGTAATGCGCACCGTCTCGTATTGCGTTCATCTGGAAGTCGCTGCGCATCCCCTTCAATTTCTCGCCCTTCAAGCTCCATAATCGAATATAGCTCTCGGAGAAGCCGGCAGCCAAGAGAGAGGCATCGGCAGAGAACTCGCAACATGGGACGCTGGCATTTAGTTCAGCTACGTCGAAAATCAATTTAGTAGAGATGACTCACCCTTCGCCCACGTCATGGAATGTATATGCGCATATACTCGGCAAAGCGCGTGCACGTACGGCAGCACCTTGCTGGGAGTTCGCGGTGGTGGACGTGAGCACCGAGGGGTCAAGCCGTATACGTTTTCGCGCATCGCGGACTTTCTCAACTTCGCGCTTGACGTCAACGGTTTTGAATGATGGGGGATGGGGAGGAAGGTCAGACAGAGCAGGGGAAATCAGGCCAGCGGGAGGTGTCGGACGCGCGAAGTGGAGATCATACTGGGCCCCAGGGTCCTGATCAACGATGGCTTGCTCTCTCAAGGTGCGTTCCGTTTCCGTTCGAAGTTCTTCGGAGATGGGGGCAGGACCGAGCTTGAGCTCGCCCTTGGCAGAGTTGTACGCCGAAGCATCCGTGGTACTTCCGTTTGTTTGAGGCACGACTGCGGACACGAACCCGGTAGACTCTTCCCATCCTCGCTGGGAAACCGCGGTCGTGGAGGAGGTGGTCACTGAAGGAGTTGACTTAGAATAAAGAAATGGACACGGGAAATACACTCACCATCAAAACGCAGGTGGTTATTCACAACTCTCATGACAGCCGCACGACCGCGTTTTCCCTTCTCTCCAGAGAATCCATCTCCAGCCCCGGTCGGCTCGCCGCCAAAACCTTCCGTCAACCAACCGATCAAGAGACTGAACCCCGAGCGGCTCATACGGACAGTGTATTTTTCCATTCGGAAACGCTGCGCAATCTCATCCGTCTGGACATGGTATGGAAGAGTTATGGTTGAGAGGTGGTGGAGGGTGGTATGGTGGACAGAAGAGAGGGATGCCGAGAAGGTAGAGTAGAAACTCTGGGCTGTGAGGGTGCAAAACGTCAGCTTTGAATAGCTCGTACCCGCACATGTACGCGCCTGCTTCACGGAATCCTTGCTGCACCAAGTCCAAATAGAAGTGGCAGAATATGGGGAACAAAATGGGTCTGAACTCAGGCTATACATGAAGCTTTAGGTCCGCGCACAATGCAGTGAAATAAAGGACGGAAGACCCACTCGGTACATGTCAAGAGAGCCGTCCACCCAAGCTTCAAGCTCGCGGAAGCCTTCGTGTTTATCTGTAGGATCCAACAGCAACATCTCCTCCGCGCCAACAGGCCCAATGCTCGAGATGAGATTTTGGATGTTCTGGGGCTGGCCGATCTTGGAGAGCTCGTTCAGAGCGGTCGAGCTATCTTTGAGGGCATTGCCGTCCGCGTCCGTCGGCTTCTCCGCAAAAATGGCAAGCTGTTTGACGAGTTCCTCTTGGGAGATGGTGTGCGTCGACAAGGTTTCCGGTTGTTTGCCCTTCTCGTCTACAGACATGTCGTCGCGCTCGAGGTCTTCGATGATCTTCTCCGGTTCCTTGTGACCACGAGAGCGCAGATAGTCCAGAACCATCCGGTCGAGATCTGAGATGCTGCTTGAACTGTCCGCGCCTCCAGGAGGATTACTGGCAGGAGGCGAAGCCCCATCAGGGGAGGAAGCCGCAGGTGTAGCAGACATGCTTGGTTATTGTACAACAATCCGCAGAGGTATTGGCGGTCAAAGTGTCATAAATGAAGCACGAGAGCAAGGCCGGATGGGTGTGAGAGTAGCGGTTCAAGATGGCAGAGGTATCCTCAGCCACCTCGACGCGTCCGCCTGCGCGTCCTGTGGCGGCCCGTGCGTGGTCATCACCTGTGTGCGCTTTGGCGCGTCGCTCGATCGCGCTCAACGGATGCGTATGGACGGCTAGCTGAAGAGTACATATATTGGAATATACATCCTGCGAGTATTTGGTATACACTATAGTACTTCGGAGGTATCTGGTACAGCAACAGCCCAAGCTCTACAAAGCGCCGATTCTCACCCCTACCACCTTCCTCTACGCCCTCGCTTGTAGCTACCACCACTCCCTCCGCGATATGAGGACGAGGAAGTCTGAGAATACGTGCGTTTCGTTGTAGTGCGCGCCACGAGCGCAGGTTCAGCTTTTGCGTAGCCTGCTTTCTTGCATTCAGCGTCGAATGCTGCTACCAGCGCATTGAAGTCCGTGTTTACCATGCTGCCGAAGAGAGGATGGGATGTCGACCACTTTCCGATTGTGAGCCGAGGAGATGTGATCCCAAACGCCATACGAGCGAGAAGGCGAGGGTCGTCGCGCTCCGGGCAGGCGTCGAGGATAGCCCTGATAGCATGCGGGGAGGGAACTGACTGAGCGATAGGTTCATACTCCACGCCGGCCCCTGTTGTACAGAACGTGCAGTGGCCGCACATGCCATCGGGGACGGCATCGTCATCTCCGAAGTAAGTTGCCAGCCCTTGGGCCATACCTACGACGAAGGCAATTAGCTAGAAGAGCGAAGAGCCGCACGCCAAACTCACAGTCGTCCGCAGTAGCATACCCTATAACCTTGCGAATCTTCTCAACGGCTTCTTCTTCTCGGCCAACCATGCGTTGATACATTGTAGTAGCAAGAGATTTGATGTCCTTACTTGACTTAGGCATAGCATTGAGGACCATATACCTCTTAAGTGCGGATCAGTGACATTGTCTATACCAGCGAGCAGACCGAGACCTACGTTTCTTAGCTGAGATGGCTTGGACCATATATGACCTGCAGGATGCAAGATTGTAAGCGTTTTTGGATTTTTCTGAGGGAGGATGCTACTGGCCGTCGTTCTCCCAACCATTGACCGCTCTAGCGAGGACTGTGCGTTCCATGCGGGAATATTGAGCGGCGTGGACAAGATTGATCTGAAAACAATTGTGAGCCGGAAGTAGCACAATGACGTCGCTAACGAACTTGGTATTTTCCGGCCTTCAAAGTCCAATGGGTGCGGATCACGACTGCGGCTGGGGATATATCGCCCAGAACAGCTTGCCAACCTGCGGGAGTCCGGGACGAGATGTCGTAAATCTCGAAGAAAGGTGTGGTTGCTCGAATGTAGCCGTGGTCTAATTCGAGCTGCGCATAACAAAGTCCTAAGACATTTTGCTGGGTGATAGAATCAGCCGGAGGAAAGATGATTCGCGGCGTACAACGCACTCGGATGTCGTAGCTGCACGCGGATGCACAATCAGCGATGGTCCACCACGGACTTCGGCTGGACGTACTCCTTTGCCTGCTTGTAAAGATTGAAGTCCAGTGTCCCATCCGACCCAGGCTCTTTCGTCGCGACTTCTTGGATCCAGAGTTCGATGTCGCGTTTGGCGCATGTATCACCTCTAGCAAAACCCTCAAGGACAGGAAGGTCGGATGCGCAGAGGAACATGTAGCAATCTGAACGAAGGCCATCACGACCAGCTCTGCCGACTTCTTGGCTATAGTTCTCCAATGCCTTCGGCATGTGGAAGTGTATTACCTGAAGGGTCATCAATGCCAGCCATCTTCCAACCGATGAAATTCTTACCTGTCGAATGTTCGCTGGGAAACGTTGAATTCAGGACAGCAGATACAAGCAAGGGCATCATGCACTTACCTTTGTCAATACCCATACCAAATGCGATGGTTGCAACCACAACCGACCTGTCCGAATCCATGAAAGCCAGCTGTACACGCTCGCGTTCCTCGGCGGGCATTCCTGCATGATACATCATCGCGTCTTCGCCATGAGAACGCAGGCTGTTCATGACTTCCTCTGCGTGCCTTTGCAGCGTCACATAGACGATAGCCGGGCCCGTTCGCGCCTTGAGGATGGTGACCAGGCGTTTAATCCTCTGTTCTGTGTTTGAGAACACTTCGGCATTCAGAGACAGGCTGAAATAGCATGGAATCAGCGCCGTGGTAGTGATCACCATCCATTGACTTACTTGGGCCGGTACACAGGAATGCGGAATACCCCTTCGGTGCGGTGGATATAGAAGCTGTCACAGATATCCCTGGATACTGACTCGGTAGCAGTTGCTGTGAGGCACAAAACGCGCTCAACGTCCATTTCATCCGCGAAACGTGCGATCTTGAGGTATTCGGGCCGAAAGCTCGCTCCCCACTGCAACGTTTGGCTTGGCACAAAACACGGATATGAGCGGGAAACATACCTGTGAGATGCAATGGGACTCGTCCACCGCGAGAAGAGATATCTTGACGCGTTTCATGAGTGAAATGAAGCCTTCGTTGTTGAGTCTGCCGCAGGGAAGACCGTCATGTCTCCGCGACGAAGAGGAGGAATAAGTGCGTGCTCACCGTTCCGGCGCGACATACAATATCTTCATAGCCCCCGAAGTAACTTCCTCCTTAACCCACGCGATTCTCCCCGCGTCTTGCGTGCTGTCGATGCTCGCGGCCTTGACGCCCTTCGCAACAAGCGCATCCACTTGGTCTCTCATCAGGGCGATGAGAGGGGAGATGACCAATGTTAATCCCTGTTCCACGGCATATTCAAGATGCTTGCGAGTTCGCAGGATAACAAGCCCTTACCTCCAAACATAACCCAGGGATCTGGTATGTAAGGCTTTTCCCTCCTGCATGCCAGTATCATCACTTGGTGCTGCTGATTTCGTATAGACGCGTACCGCCAGTAGGGAACAAAACAAGGGCATTGTCACTGTCCACCAGGAGGCGTCGAATGACCTGCGTCGCGGTATTGAAGCGTTTCAGGGGACAGCGACGCGTTGAAAAGTCAGACGCGTAGTACGTACCGCTTCTTGCTCCAGGCGGAAGGAATCAAACTTGAAGACTTCCTGTAGAACTCTGCGTGCTTCCTCCATCTTTGAAACAGCGGCAGTTGTTGACGGGGTGGACATAAGCGAAACACAGTGAAGGCATAAGACAGACAGTATGAAGCACGTGAGCAGCAAGACGAGCAGGTGCAAAGCAATATTTACGCGTTATTTGGCGCTGATTTGATCACACACAATAGACGCCAGTCAAACGGTATCCACTCCCAAGAATCGTAAATATTGCAAGAAAAAGCAGGGTAACACATCTCGACAACTACACTCCTCCGCAGATCATACACACGCCATCCGCCGCCAGCCGCCTCGGCCACGCATGCTCGGCCAACATGGTATTTAGAAATGTTCCTGAAGAAGCACAAGGTCAGCCTGGACAATTGATCCGCTGCCGCGTGTGCCGCTCACCTTCGCGAAAGAGAACTCGACGGCGGAGTTGTTGTTCTCCACACAGGCCTCCTTGATCGCCTTGGCAAGAACGCCAGGACCGCAGAAGTACGTCTGCACGCAGCCATCAGCCATGTTCGCTCCGGTAGGTTAGACACTCCGCTACTCACAGCGACACGACTCTTGAGCTGGGATTTGGTGCCGGGGATGTACTGGCCCGCTTGAATCGCCTGGTTCATGCGGCTGTAGATCGACTTCCAGTCGGGGCGACCGAACATGGTGCGGGTGCGGAGGAGAGTGAGAGGGTCGTATTCCGCGCCAGCGTCGTTCACAGCGATGTTCCAGAGCATGTCCTCCGATATCTTTTGGGTGAGGTAGATATTGATACGGAGGAAGTTGGCTAGAACCGGTCCAGAATGTCAATCAAACGTCACTGAACAACCACTGCCAACACTCACGGTCGGCCTGAGCGGCCTCGACTTCTTGGAGAAGCGTCTGGAACCATCCGAACGAGGGAGCGTCACGGCAAACCCAGAAGAATTCGACGCGCTTGAGAGAGCCGAGGGTGCCCTTCTTCTGGCGGTACCAGATATGCTTGAGGATTGACGCGAATGGAGTAACACCTATTCCAACCAGCCGGATCGATAATTATCCAGAAAATGCATAACAAGTTACTCACCGATACCAGCACCGACGAGAATAGCAACCTCGGCGTTGAAGACATCCTCAGCAGGCGCTCCATAGGGACCGTCGATGCGCACGGCCGGGAGGTTACGACCAGTCGCGTCGATCTCGACGAAATCACCACGAACACCGTAGACGCCATCGTTCTTCTCGCTTCCCTTCATCGCTGCCTTGGTCATCGAGGCAACAACTTGAGGGCCAGCACCGACACGCTCTCCCAATGCATAGGTCCAGTCACCGACCTGACGGATGTGAACGGAAACGTACGGGTCCTCCGGCGCAGAGGTAATTGTGAACTGTAAACCAATGGCATCAGCATTATTCAGGCTAGTCCACGAACGGAATAATTACCGGATGCCACTGGAAGCCAGAGATATCCGGAACCTGGATGAACAACCACTGGCCGGCAACGTACTTGAAGCTAGGCTTGATGATGCGCAGCTCCATAGCACCTATCAGGAACGACAGCACATATGAGATGGATGAGAATAGCCGTAGGGAACAAACGAACGCACCGCTGGGGTGGACAAGGACCTTTGACAGACGGGTGGCACGCCTTGCACGAATCTCGCGCCACATCCTCTCTCCAAAGTAGATAATGCCAGGCCAGATGGTGAACCGCCAGCTCAAGTATCCCAAGCAGTGTTCCGTGCTGTAGAAGGGGAAGCTAGAGATGTAGTCGGGTCCCGGGGAGTCGCGAACGAAGCATCCGGTGGCATGGGTGTAGAGACCGAGCATGAAGAAGAACGCAAGGTGGTGCGTGTACCAGAATGCCTCGAAGCACTGGTGGCGGACCTTGTGGTGCGCCGTCGTGTAGATCAAAAGCATGATCAAAAGCATAAAGTGGCCAGTGATGCCTCCTGGCTGAGTGTAGTGGATGTCGAGGGCGATCTCCGGGCGGACCTCTGCGGACATCGATTTAGGCAAAGGCAGGGCGAAGAAAGTAAGCACACGTACGGGTAAGTTCGACCTTGAAGAAGTTGACGTAGTGAGCAGTGGTGTGAACCATGGACCAGAACACCATAGAATAGGCGACTTGACGGTGGAACCAGATGTTTTCATCCGCAGGGAAGAGCCAGGTGAGCTTGGGGCGAACGACACGGATCAAGTTGCGAAGCATGGGGACGAGGATGAGGCCTCCATTGAAGGCGAGGACAAGACCAGCGCCACGCGAGACCCAGACGGACCAAGTGAGGCCGTTGAGCGCGGACAGCTTCTTGTTGGTTTCCTGGACAGCACGGCACGGCGTATGAGAAGGGGGGGAGGGGAGGAGGAGGAGAGACACATACTTGACTGTACCAGCCATAGGCAAAGAAGAACAGTTGCAGGCCGTAGAAAATGACGTTGAAGGCGAGGCGGCGACCGGTGAGGATCTCGCGATGAAGCCAAGAGTCGCCCATGTTGAGGGAGGAGAAAGTGATCCGGTGTATGAAAACCAAAGGAGCGTCGTCCGGCCGGCCAGACAAAGGAGAGGACTCTGGAACAGGAGAAGAGGGAGGGTCGGGGGACGGGAGAGAAGCACAGAGGGGAAGAAAAGGAACGGGGATATGAGCGTTCGCGCGGCTGGTGGCATGGCGATGGGCGCTCGCGCGCAATCGCGTCCCGGCCCACACCGGCTGTGCCTAGCCATCCCCGGCCACCCCGCGACCCACACCCCCGGCCCCGCGTGCGGCCACCGGCGACGCTACAGTGCGCCCGCTATTTCTGGCTGCTCGCAGCCGCCGCCAGCCACTCTCTACCGTGCGATTGAGCTGGCTGCTGCCCCGGATGCATGCCCTCAACAGGCCCCATTCCGAATCGTACGCGCGCACTCTCACCGAGCAGCATTGCCTCCGAAGGTGGCCCATCTGACGATGTCAGACGGACGGCACACATCAATCATCCCTCTGCCCGGCTCTGCCGTCGGAAACCAATCGTGTCCCATTTCCCACAGCATCGTACACCAACATCCCGCTCTCTTGGGCCCGCGTCCCCTGCCGCCCGCCGCCCGCTGTCTCTACCCCTCATATCGATACGCGACCATGGCCTCGATCCGATGCACGTCTGTGCTGAAGCTTCGGAGCTTCACCTGCTGGCTCTTGGACGCCTCGATTGCGAGCGGGTCCGTATCCACCCACTCGTCCGCAGGCACGTCCGCCGACTCTTTCGTGTACGCCAGGATATTGAACACCGTCGGCTCGTCGATCACCGGCAAGAACGTCACCGTCGACACAATCTGTTTCAGGATGTTGCGGATCTCTGCCTGGATTTCGCTCTCTGGCTTCGAGGTCACCGCGCCGCTGTGTGTGTGTCCCATCAGGGCTCCCGTTCTAGACGGCTCCAGCCAAACGCCAAATCAGTCTACTGACCCCTCCGTGCCTTCCGCCGGTAGCTCGACCAGATTGATGTCGAACACCCAACGCTCGAGCGGTGTGCGTGAGTCCTTGGATATGATCGCAAGCACCAGCTGCGTAATTGCCCCGGTGAGAAGCCATTCTGTCCGGATCATCTCGCCTCAGTTGTCGGCGGCGTTGCCACTCTCGCGCGCGACTTACCGTTCACTTGCTTAAGAATCCTAGAGAGGTGGTTTGCCACCGTTAGTTGCGCCGTCGTCAAAGGACCCCAACACGCACTTCTCAAGATAGTTCTCTAGTGCGAGGTCTTGCGTTACGAGCACCGTCTGGCCGTATTTCTTGACCATATGAAAGTCGTCCGCGGGATAGACCCCGCGCTGGAACAGGATACTAAGATCTCATCAATCCAGGCCGCGCCACACATGCACGACCGGCTGGGCGTACGTGTTCGCCGCGAACTTGAAAAACTCGGTCACCAAGGCAGTCGAACCTTTGAGCGTGATGGCCTGCCGAGTGGGCGTCGGCTTTTGCTTCTGCCTAGTTGGGGCCATGGTATATCTGCGCGTGGGGAAACAAAGGGTGCAGATGGAGAAAGAGAGGTGACTGTTGGGCGGGTTCGCAGTCTTGGGTGCTTGATGCGACCTCACGAATGCGGTTCGGCGTGCGCTGCAGGCTGACGCGTGTGTCACACCCGCACGTGCGCGCGTCAAGCAACCGTAACGCGTCTACAAGTCTAGATCTGCCGCGAGTGCTCGGCCTTACATCGTATGCACAGTACATACGAGGGGCACGCGGACCACTACTGTGATCAAACATTGCCGCTGCCCAGCCAGCTCGGTATGGGATGGGTGTGATCGACAATAGAAGAATCTAGCGAGCCAAGGAAATAGATTATACAAATACCATGAGACTACGCAAAGGGGGCGGAGGCATGTGGCACATTTACAGGCATGAACAAAACTACGTAGATCGAAACAGGCCGCTGAGCATGTGGTCGTCCTGGTTGGTTAAGGCTAAGGGATCTCGAGGGCGTGTCCGGGGGTGCCGGGAACGAGGAACGGAAGTAGGTTGAGGGTGGGAAGGGTAGGACTCGCCTCCGAGCCGATATCCATATCGGAAGACGGAGCGCCTGCGGTCAACATGTTCTCCAAGAGCAGCTCGTCTTCCGACTCTGAATCGCCATCCACAGAGGGAGAGAGAGCCGGTGGCGCCAGCGGGGGTGACGACCACTGAGCGGTAAAGCGAGCGCGAACGAAGACAGGTGTCGGTTGCCTGGCGACGCCCGTGGCGATCGAGCGCAGGATGCGTGGAGTGACAAGAGGATGTTGGTAGAGAGGCTGACGTTCAGGCGGATGGGGGTTCTCCTCCGAATCCGAGTCGAGCGTAAGGTCGATATAAATAGGCTTCGGCTTGGCCACTCGGGGGCCCCGCTTTACTCCAGACGTCGACGGTTTGCTCGGCGAGAGTCCGAGTCTTGGCTTAACTGCTCGGCGCCCCGAGTAAGCGACTGCACACGACCGTCGCTCAGAGTGGTATAGACAACGTACCATTGATGGAGGTCAGCCCGAGCACGCTGGCTTTGAGATTCGGACTGCGGGACGCCCGTGTTGTGATCTTCTCGCTTGTGGAGCGTCGTTGTTTGACCACGGCGCCATGCTTCTTCTGCGCGCGTGCTGTGGCGGCACCGCGGGGAGAGCCTACAGGAGCAGGTTTTGAAGGACGGTGGATGGGCGGTCCGGTGGAGAGCAACCCGGGGCGAAAGTTCAGAGGTTCGACATGGCTTTTCTTCGGCCCAGGTCCCTTCCCAAAGCTTTGGTGAGGGCCGTACTGACTGCGACATGGGGGCGCCGTGATCAACAGTGATGAGGAGGGGAAGTGATGGCTTACTGCACGAAGAAGGTATCTACCACCACTTTGATGAGAGGGGTGTAGATCTCCTCAACCCAGGCATCCAGCGCCTCGAACCCATGATGAAGGTAGTACGCGCCTATGACCGTCTCAAACAAATCCGCTGTGGCTTTCACCTGGTTCCGATTCTTGCTCGGGGCCAGGTGGGCTTCACCAAAGGTCGGACCGTTAGTGCCTCGAGGACTGCACTGCTGACGGCCATGATGTCCAGTTTCTCTGACAAGAGAGAGAAGGTGGCGTTGGAATGCAAAGCCGCCCGGCAACACTATGCGTCCACAGCAAACGGTTCAACGGACGGGAATAGGACGGTCCACATGTCACGCACCGTATACAAGTGGGGTGTTCCATTCGGCACCTGCGCATAGATCTGACGCCCGAGTGTGGCATACATGAGGGCATCGCCAACGAACTCGAGCCGTTCATTTTCCGCGCGAGCTTGGGGTCCGGCCAAGATCTTCATCCACGCGTCGTCCGAGAGGTGGGGAAGTGAAGCTGTGAAGGTTGGATGTCTGATGGCCCCTTCGATGGCCCCTTGAAGGATGTGGTGTTGAACCATGGCTGAGAGAGAGGGAAGCTGAGTGGCGTCACGGGAGCAGGTTCCGTCAAGAAAACGGTGCAGAGGTTGCGCCTTTATGTCGTACTCGAGGGCTGGCAAGAGGGCGTGGAGGGGGGGCTGACGTGCACGGGCCACGACAGGGGCCCATGTGTGGACGGTTGGAGGAAGGGGCAAGGCTCTACAGGGCTCTACCTGCTTGCCAGCCACCTGGGCGCTTGACCGCCCAAAGGCAGCCAGTCCGACTCGGACCTACGGCCTCTACGCAACATGTCACGTATCATCTTCCAAACAAACACATTATCAAAACTATTAGCATACATAGGAATATTGAATACCGTCCTCCATGGCGAGCCACAATCAATGACAAGTACGGATGGTCCCCCCGGGTGTATACCGTACCATTCCAGACGAGTCCGCAACCATTTACCATCAGCGTACTTCGAGAATCGCGTCCTCCGCGCGCAACAGAACTCGCTTCGTCATCTTCGCCGTGAGCTGGTACACCTTCCAAAGGGCTCTGGATCAACGTCAGTTTGCCAGCTTCATATGAAGAACAGCGGAACCTGCCTGGCGGCCCCCGCCAAGACCACTGCGAGGATGATGAGGGCCATTAAATCCTTCGACTCGCGTCCGACACGAGCACGACGGGTGCGCAGGCGCAACCAGTGGAAGGGGAAGGGTATGGAAATGAGCATGTGAGCGATGGAACCTGCACCGACGACAGGGAGGCCGAGCAGGAATCGCCGGAAGAGACTGAGGAGTAAACCCGGCGGTTTCTGAGGCTGAGGAGGGAACGCCGTCCTGCGTCGGTGGCGCCCCGTGGAGTCGTCAATCATGTTGTCGTCGACCAGGATGCCGATCGTCATCCTCACGAGACTTCGGAAAATCTCGAGGGGATACCAGTTGGTATAGGAGAATGTTCCGTCCTCGTCCTCCCCGGCAGTAAAGAATGTTGTGATGAAGGAGCTGATGAGGACGATGGTAGTGAATATCAGCGAGGATACCACTGCAATCACAACTGCGCCAATTGGTCAATAAGCCGTAGGCAGCAAGAAGGTCTAGCAACAAACCTGGGTTGGTCGCGATGCCCAGCACGCGGGTACGGGCGAAATGGTAGTGGTACCCGCACTGAGGGCAGGCATAGAAAGCAGATCTGGAAGACGATGTGTTTCTCCATCGCTGAAGGCATTTGACATGGACATGCTGCAAGTTGAGAAGGAACCTTGGCCGCGCGTTGACATTACAAGCTCGAAGTGGGGACGTACGCTAATTGACCCCTTGCAGAGACATGGACGAATCAGCCTCCCCAAGTCTGGGTCCGCACCCTCGAGGCATATGCGGCATTGTTTGTTGTCCGGCTGAGTCTCCGTCTCGGACAGGATGGTTTCTTCCTGCTCTCGTTTGGTGCCAGGCTCTGAGTCGTCATGGGCATGGTCCAATGTTTCCGGCCGCTCGCGTTCTCCTTCGCCCTCGGCTTCAGGTCGTTCTTCATGCATGAGAACAGAGACTAGGAGAACATGAGAAGCAAAGTGCTGCCTAGAACCAGACTTGTTTTGGGCGGGCAAGGTGAGACGACGGCGACTGAGGACGGCAGTGTAGGGAGTGGGACGCGGGATGCAGCTGACTTCGACGAAAGGGCAGTCTCACCAATTGCTCTCCCAGGCCAACTTTCTGACGAAGACGATTCACCGGCACCTCCGATCGGGTCGGGGACTTGGCTCCATTTTATGTTGAAAGGTAAACGGAGCTAACTACAAATTTGCTTGAAATACTGTAATCGGTAGGTATGCGTGAGGTTCGAACGAGGCGCGAGGAACGAGCGCCTCGGCCGAACGGGTGCTTTCTAGGCGTGGGTTGCCGGTGGTTGCCGGATGAGGGAGACGCGCGCTAGCGCGCTAAAGGCTATCGCCTCTCGTCTCCTCCCGCATCGCACCCACGCAGCTCAAAGCGCACCCACCCACCACTCCCAGCGCTTTGGTTGTGAGAGTGGCGCAGAACGCGTCGCACTCCGGCCTCGCGCTCAAGCGGACCGTCCGGGATCGCGACTCACACTCGCGTTCTGCCCAGCATCGGGCCCGACCTTCCCGGACGGGCGCTCCGCTTTTCCCTCCCGCAGACCAAGACCGAACACGTGGGGCGCTACAGTGACCAGAGCGCCCCTCGGCCATCGTTTCCCCTCACTGCCGGCTTGCCACAAGGTTCCCACCACGCAACTAGGAAGCTATCTGTTATCCCTCCGCTTTGCCTCTTTAGATGAGATGGACCAGGATATGCGGCGCGAAGATGTTCACCGCCCCGAACTCCTCGCTCGTGTCGTTGCTCGAATCTCTCTCTCTTCTCATCAGCAAGTACCACCCGCTCTTCCAATGGCAGTGTTTTCCCCCCAGTCTGGCACGTATTTGTACACTTTGGGCCGCTGCTGAAGCCCCTCCCATTCGAGGACCATAGGCGGGCGTTCCGCGGAATACCGAGCTTAGTGCACCTGAGGTGAGTGAAGACGGCGAGAATGGCTGCGCGCACGGGGTCCGAGTCCTGCGGGTCAGGAAGGGCGGCAAGTTGCAACATTCTAGTCCGTGTGGCTGCGGCAGAAGTACTTGAGCTCATGACGCATAGCGGTCGTCCAATTGAGCACGAGGAATCCGTAAAACCAATAAAACGCGGCCACTGGGGTACTGCTGGCGGTGTGATAGAGAGAAGCAGGAGAGGAAGGCTGAGGAAGGCGTGCGGTTTTGCGCAAGAGACGCGCAACCGGTGTGAGAACGATTTCATGGACAAGATGCCTTTCACCGCTCGCGTTCAGAAAACAGTTCGGAGACGCGGCGTGGAAAGGATTCTGAACTCGACATTCGAGCAGAGATGGTAAGAAGAAACGTGTAGTGTGAGATGAAGACGCTCGGAGACTTGCTCACGTGTCGCCGCTCCGAGGCCACGGCGCTGGCACATAAGAACGCAAGCTGCAAGTTGACGGTGACCACCTCAAGACCACCTCGAGCGACTTTTCCAGTCGATCGGCGTTCAAACGTTCAATAATTCAACCCTCATGGAGTCGGACTCCGAGGTTGGCCATGTCCGTTTCGTCGGTGCCTTTGCTGGCATGGGTAGCGGTATGTGGTTCCCTCCGTATACTTATATTCAATCCTAACTCACCAGTGGCCAATGGCCTTTTTAGGATTGACCAAGGTGGC
The DNA here is from genome assembly GCF_022376455.1 of Epithele typhae. Classification (NCBI taxonomy): domain Eukaryota; kingdom Fungi; phylum Basidiomycota; class Agaricomycetes; order Polyporales; family Epitheliaceae; genus Epithele; species Epithele typhae. The sequence continues at coordinate 845,926 of NW_025954194.1, read as the reverse complement.
CCATAGATATAAATGCCATTCTAATGGCAGTTGCTCACTCTCCCTCAGGTAGCTGTCGGTCACGGGTTAGTACAACACACTGCATGTGACTTTTATAGGTCCGCATTCAGGATACGTGTCCAGAAACGTTGCATACTGAACCGCTCGTGTCTGTAGTACTTGAACTCTATGCTGTACATCCAGCTTCGACACCATCAAAACGCGACTGCAGTGCTCTCCGCCTGGAACGTACAAGAACGCCATCGACTGCTTCCTAAAAACAATCAGAACTGAGGTGATGTGACCGTCACACAACCGTGAAAACCTGCACTGACACGAGCGATCTCAGTCAGTTTTCGCCTTGTACAAGGGCGCTACTCCTCCTGCAGTCGGCTGGGCAGCAATTGATTCCGTGCTCCTGGGCTCGCTCCACAACTACCGCCTGCTCTTACTGAGGTGGGGCTTAACCGAGGCCACCTTTGGGTCGGACGCCCAGCGGCTCACTCCTCTTGGCCACGGGATCGCCGGACTGTTCGCAGGATGTACCAGGTCAGCCGAAAATTCAATCGCTACACGAGCATCGGTTGAGCTCTCACGTTTGCAGTGCGCTGGTAGCCACGCCAATAGAGCATATCAAAGGTGTGCGTTTCCCCCTCTGTTCTTTTGCCTCGCGTTGAAAGGTTCACAGTGAAGTTGCAACTACAACTCCAGCGTTCCGCTGCCGATCGCCAGTACAGAAATCCTATCGACTGTATTCGCCAGATTGTCCGTGCGAAAGGAATGCTCGGTCTATGGACCGGTTTCACTGGGAGTCTCGCATTCCGCAGCAACTTCTTCTGGATGTTTGGATCAGTAGAGGTGAGGACGGCCTTGATAAGTCGTTACAACAGTCTCTCACCTAACGCATACAGTTGCTCATGAGAGCATTCGCCAGGCTAGATGGTACTCAGTATGCGGTACGTGCCTAATTTTTATGCACAGGGTAACCACACGACTGACGTGTCTTACATCTCCCAGATGAGTACTGCCACAGCAACCTTCCTCTCTGGAGGATTCGCGTCCTTCGCCTTCTGGTTCATGGCTATCCCTGCCGATAATATAAAAAAGTGGGGGTGGCCGATTGTACACCTAATTCTACTGACGAAGCATCGACAGCCGGATGATGGCATCGCCTCCAATTTTTCCAAGACCATCCTTCATGGGAATGGCAAGGACAATCTTCGCGGAAGGGGGATACCGGGCCTTCTTTCGTGGGTTAGGGCCTACGGTTCTGCGTGCTTTCCCAGTCAATGCGTCGGCGTTGTGGGTCTATGAAGGCACAATGCGGGTGATGGGCGCAGAGAAGGTAAGCCTTGAAGTTTCCGTGTCATGTCAACACCGCCTGACCTCCAACAACAGACTCGTCATTAAATGTACCCGCTTTCTTGGCTCTGAATCCATACCCGTTACTTTAGAGGTCCTTTCGTACCACAAGTTGGTAGACAGCATACCACCCTTCATCGTTGATATCCCATACACATCGAACTGACTTGACGCCTTGCACGAATTTCATCAAACAACATAGGCCGCAAAATGAGAGTGCATCGGCGATTGAACGTAATGTCATAGAGGGAGCGGCATAGGCGTGAAGGTTCGTCTACGGACATCCCAGGCATTGAAGACTACGGCAGATAGAGGAACGAAACACAACGCCGCCCATATTCGCCAATCCTGCGCTAATGTGGCCATCATCGACCGCTGTTGGTTACCGCACTGTCTGCGGCCCAGCGCCCCCTCCACACCCGACTCCGAGCTATCGGCGAGGCGAATCGTGCGTGCGAAGAGGTTCTCCAGTCCGGTGGGCTCCTCGGGTGCGAAGAAACGCTGTGGCCGGAGCCATGACGCGTCATCCTCGTTGGCGCGGCGCTTCCTGTGAGGAGTAGTGGGGTCGATGTCCATCGCGTCGGGGTCCCAGTTGTCGTCGTCCATGTCAACGTCCATGCTAGGGGACCTAGGAGACATGTTCTGCGACGATTGAGGGGTAGAGGACGAGGCCTGGTTGGAGTTGAATGACGGCACTCCGAAGATGGGATTATGGGAGGGGCCTGCAACGACTGGGTTGTTCGATAATGAGAGTGTTGAAAATAATTCAGGCTCGCCTGCCGCGGGAGTGCTACCACGGGACGAGGTGGACTGTAAGGAAGGGGAGGCCGACAGTGCTCGTACGGGACCTTTCGAATCTACCAGTCTGACAGGAGGCGGATGTTGCACTCGGAGGACTAGGGTTGTCCAGACGCAGGCCTCAGGCGAGGCGTTAAAATGACGCTTAGGTAGGAGTTTGAATAGTCCACTTACCACAACCTCCAAGGATAGCATGGTGTAACAATATATCCGCGCTGTACGTGACGAGGGCTCCTCCCATAGATGAAGTAGATCGAAGGAGAGGTTGTACTGGGACGCTGTAAGCGCAGAGGCCGTGCATAACCTTGTGACCCATATCAAGAGTTGCATAATCTGCGACAATTGCTGAGAAATGTCTCTTGAAAACGTATAGGATAAGATGTTCACTCACAACATGTTGGTTTTTATTGTGCACGCGGACCACTCTGCCTTGGAATTGGTATCTTCGTGTGACGGCATACGTGGGATCCCACGCGGTCCAGAGAAGGGACAAGACAACAAGCACTGACAGTAAGACGGGGAAAACTCCGGGAAGTGGTGAGATCTGGCATCGCAGCGCGACTAAAGGAGGATGAGCACTTCAGGCGGAGTAAACGTGATGAGGTCTGCTTACTTGAAGCATAGCCAACCACGGCGCACGCGAAACTACCCGCCCAAAGATAGCCTCGCACCTTCCATGCTTTAAGCTCACGTTCCAGCTTGTCTTTCTCTCTTTGCGTCCCTGATGTTCGTCTCCGGCTGTCCGTTCCCTTCGTAGTCTTCAATGCACCGCCGAAAGCGCGTACGCGAACCATCTGGTCCGACTGGCGAATCTTCTCTTCCACACCGGGAAGACAGTTCGTGCACACCGGAGGGTATCGAAATTCTACGGACCGTTGGTGGTCCGCAAAGGAAGCTGCTCGCCCCTCGTAGGCTGGATCCTGCAACTCGATGTCAGGAAAGGGATACAACTTCATGGCGCGACACATACATCGGGAGGAGGTAGATAGTTTGACAACAGGTTTTGTATCAATGTCTGGTTGGTTTGACAAGTATGGCAAAATTCAGCATCCCTATACACGGAGGGAAGGCGATCCTTGCGGGGTGATGCTATGAGAGCCCGAGGGGTGGTCAAGACGCGTCTGAGAAGAGCATGGAGCGGCACACCTCTCATTGCAAAAGCACGAGCGTTGAGATTCTCGTCGTGCATGGCAGGCTCGTCTGATGCAAGCTCTCCGTTTGCATCATAGCGGTTCCAACATAGGCAGTGGGGACATCGGAAGCAGCGGGGGTTCCGAGGAGTAGGAGAGATGTCGGACTGGCAGAAGAAGCAAGCGACTGGCTGTGGTTGCCTGAAGATGGTCGGCATGGCGGGGTTGGATACTACCTGGACGCAGGGGAGGACATCTGTGGCTGAGGAGCAGTTGAACGATCGGCCACGGGCCGTAGTCGAGGGTCCCCGCGGCACGTGCACGAGACGCGTCCGCGATGTTTCCCTCTGTTTGGCGCCAGCATGATTCCCGCCGGACCTCCATGTCCGTTGCACCAGAGCCTTCTGCCTCGAGGGGCTCCATCTCTCTCCAGCCGAGCTATTTCACATCGTCTCTCTACGTCGATCCCTTACGACAGGATTTCGATGATCTCATTCGTGCCTTTTCCACCCAACTACCTCAGACAACACGCCCATTCGAACTCTTCAAATCTCTATGGATCGATCAAGGATGGTGTTGGCTTCATCTACGAGTCCATGACGGACGCGCAAAGCAAGCGTTTGTGTCCACCACAGAACGTGTATTTGTTGGTATGAATACACCCTCTTCACAGCTGCACTCCGCTGATGTTGGCCACAGAAAGATTAGCGGACACCTCAAGTCCTGCAGCACAAGTTGTTGCCTTACTTGCGCTCTACACGTTCCACAATACCCAGCCTTCGAATTCTGCCCCACCGACAACTTATCGTGCCTCTCACATTGGGATACCCATGGGTGTGTGACACTCATTTGTGCACTCCGTGATTTAATGCCCTCGGCACAGACGTATACAACACCATGATCACCCTTCCAGAGCATCTGAGCGAGCCTTACCTGTCGTTGAAGCCTCACGTCGTCCACGTCCTGTCCAGTCTCCTGGACGCCCAAGCATTCTACATATTGCCGCATTCGTCGCTCAAAGCACAAAACCCACCTCGGCTTCCGCGAGAAATCTTCGTGCCTGATGGCCAAGATGCCTTGGCGGCGCTCCAGGCCACAGGTCTCGGGGAGGCGGATTCGTCGGCTCCTCCGCCTGCGAAGAAGAAAGGGCGACCGTCCAAGCGGGACAGAATAAGGAAAGCCAAGGATGCTCTGACCTCGCTACAGAAGTACATGGACAAGAACACGGTCGCTCTGCCGAGCGAACTCGGTGCAGTCGCTGGTCCAGAAGCTGAGGTCGCACACGTGGTCTTTGGGCAGGCGCCACATGCTTCCTTGGCGAATTATGGCGCTCGCAAGGATGATCTGCTAGCGGCGATCCACCAGGAGACGGCTGACTGTGGATCTCAGGCCGCTTTGCGAAAAGCGAACGAGGGGCTCTTGGTGCGCCTGAAGCAGATTGATGCGATGGCGGCCGAGCAGGGGTTGGAGGTGGGAGGTGAGGGTGAGGATCAGACCGGGTTGGAACGGGTCGAAAAGGCTGTCAAGGAGTTGCAGCGTTCGGGTGCAGGCGCAAACGGAGGTATTTTGAATCTGTTAGAAGGTGCAGGGATGGACACTAGCACCTGGAGCCCACATCAGTCAGGTCTCCTTTTCCCGGCTTACGCAGGGGTTGACCTGGGCTAACTTGACGTGAAATCCCGTTAGTGTCAGCGTACGTTATCATAGGATGCGCCCGATTGGTATTATGTGCACAGTCGTAGTCCTTCCTTCCCTTCGAGGGCGCGGCCTACCACCAGCCAAGAGTCAACGATGACGCTACCCTCGACTGGTTGATACAAAGCATATCTGGACTACATCTCGCAGCTATACGGTACCCCTACAATGCGCCCCCTTCCACTCCTCAGGGGACACCTCGAAGCTCCGAGGAACGACATACGAAGCTCCAGTAGATGATCGCGAGAAAGGGCGTCGGCGGACAAGCAGCTACTCTGCGTCGGAGCCGCCCTTTCCGCCGTCTACGAACAGTGTCTTGTTCTCGAGCATCGCCTGACGTTTCCACCCCGTCCTCCTTCTTGCATTGCGGTCTTCCGTCGACGTTTCCCACTACGCGTCCTTCAACATACCGAGGTCGAAGTTCGCGCGGCCGATTCTGCCGCCCTCGGACGCCTCGCTGGTATCTATCGTCCACCAAAGGTGCAGAGCAACGACACAAACGCTTATGCCCTCTCTCAAAGCCCCCAATAGACTAGACAGAGTCTCCGGATGGCCAGCGCTTTGCGTGTATGAAGCGCCGACCGACCTATGACCCAACTTGGAGACCTGATTGATGTGAGTCTAGAGTAGCTGATGCGCACAGTGTTGCGCCGCAACTTTGAATATATCCCCGACATATGGATGCCTCCTGACGAACCTATATCGGGTGCGCATAGTGCTGCTGTATAAGGGGACGGAGAGCACAGCAGAGGGGAAGCGACTTGGCGAGGGTGGTTTGGGAAGGCGCTGTGCGCTTGACCGCGACCGACTCGGCGACTGATCATTTGATGGATTCTTCGAGTTCTCGTGCGCTGGGACCTCAGCGGATCTGTCGCTGGGCTATAAAGACGTCGAAGCCAAGGAGGCCGCGCCTCTGCCCCCCACCGAATGCACGCCCGGCCGCGATGCAGCCGAGTCCCTCGTCCCTCGCGCAGTCAGTCAGACGCCATTGTGCTAGCCTCCGACACGCTTGACAGGTACGTCGTTTTGGCGCCGCGCGCCTCTTTCTCGCCGAGCCTCTATCTGCACTTACTTAGACCGCCACCCACCGACACGCCGCGCCGCGCTGGGCACTCTTGCGCCGTGCCACGCATGCGCATCCAATTTTCAACTTCTTGGCCACATAGGCATATGCTCGCGTTACATCGCGAATGTGAATGAATCGCCTCACGATGCCACGGTCCTGGGCTCCTTGGGCCCTAGAGCGGCAAGACGCAGCTGACGACCTAACGGCCTTCCGATCACTCCGCAGCCATTGCTCGTCGCTCTTGCCCGATGTCCGGCATAGTGGCTGCGCGCGAACGGGTGGCGGTTTGCGAGCAGGGCGAGGCATATCCCTCTGCGCAAGCTCGACCCAACAGCACCATTACGCCGTACTCCACGTCGGTAGTTCACCCTCCCTAGTACTTCTACGACTCTCCAGCTCGGATGGCCGCCTTCCCCAACCACCATGGCCATAAATCACCTTCTGGCTCCAGTCATTCTCTCCTCAGCCCTAGCGAGATGAGGAGTGGTGGGCCCTTTACTCGTAGATCGAGACTGTCTGCCAGTGCCCAATCATTCGTATGTCCGTCCACTTTCCCTTCTGTAGCTTACGGGCCGCTCACCTGTGATCAGGCGAGCGCAGATGCGCCTCTTCCACCTTCGATCACAGACAAGGTACGTCACAGTCATCCACGCGCGCCTCATTCCACTCACTCGCGCGTCCAGTTCATTCTCCCCCTCGACCCCGCCGAGTTTAATGAACCAGACGCGGACGATCAACTGCACTCGCCTGAACCACGAAGGGATCGCAAGTACGATGGAGGTGGACACATCTTCACCGGCCGAGGGTTCATGAACTTGGGCTGCATATTCGTCCTCTGTGCCGGGATTATCACCCTTTTGTGAGTAGTTCTGTCTCATGTACGCACTCAAAAAGACGCCGAACGAATTGTAGCGCGGGTTACCCGCTCATTACCTACTTCACGGAGCACAAACAATCAAATCTCGGTGGCTTCAACCTTGGCGGAACCAATGCATCTGGCCAGGTTCCTGACATTTCGGGCAACTGGGGTCTCATCGATGATGAAACGCCCGAAGACGTCCGCACGAAGACGGATTATGTGAACGGTGCAACATGGCAGCTCGTCTTCAGCGACGAGTTCAACGTCGAAGGGCGGTCGTTCTACCCCGGAGATGATCCTTACTGGGAAGCCGTCGACCTCCACTACTGGCAGACGAACAACAAGGAGTGGTACGACCCCGCGGCTATCACGACTAAGAACGGCTCGCTCGAGATTCAGCTCTCGCAGAAGGAGAACCACAATCTCGCATATACGGGCGGGATGATGGCCACGTGGAATAAGTTCTGCTTCACGGGCGGCCTGGTCGAAGCTTCCGTGATGCTTCCCGGTTTCAACAACGTCAAGGGTCTCTGGCCCGCCATATGGGCGATGGGCAATTTGGGTCGTGCGGGTTATGGTGCATCGCTAGAAGGCATGGTGCGTCTTTGGCTTTCTGTCTCTAATCTGTCGACTCACACTTAGTGGCGCTAGTGGCCATACACGTACGACTCGTGCGACGTCGGCACGGTGGCCAACCAGACGAAGGACGGGCTGCCGGTCGCCGCAACAGAAGACAACGGCTCCAGCGACAACGGGGTGCTCTCGTACCTGCCTGGCCAGCGCCTTTCCCGGTGTACCTGCGAGGGCGAGTCGCATCCTGGGCCCGCCCACAAGGACGGAACGTATGTTGGCCGATCGGCGCCAGAGATTGACATGTTTGAGGCGCAGGTATGTCCACGGCGTGACTTCTCCGGGATAGGCCAATAGACCCACACCGCCAACAGGTCGAAGGAGATTCCCTCTCCACCAACGTCGGATCGGTTTCGCTATCGGGACAATGGGGCGTGCGTACAACGCGAAGTGTCGTCTGACCAGGATTTCTAACGTCGGCCTTCCAGCCCTTCAACTATCAGTACACGTGGGACAATACTTCCGAGACGTTGTACATCCCCGACGAGACTATCACCGTGCTCAACAGCTACAAGGGTGGTGTATATCAGCAAGCGACGTCTTGCGTGACCACAGTTGGTGGGTCGCGTTGTCGTGCCACCCCCAGAGACGTTAATTTGAAATCGGTCGTCCAGATCAAAAGGCGTACGAGTTCAATGGCTACCAATACTCCACATACGGTTTCCAGTATGCCCCAGGCTACGACGATGCGGTATGTACTAGAAGTCCAGTGCCTCGAGATGGGTCAGTCAGCTTAATGGGGGTGCCCAGTACATAGGATGGATCGCCAACGGGGCTCTCGCGTGGAAGCTGACAGCGGCGGGTATGGCAGCGGATGCTACAGTCGAGATTAGTGCAAGACCAGTCCCTCAGGAACCCATGGTGAGTGGCTGGCAGCCAGGACCATTCGGTGGGCTGACCTGTGTGTGACGACAGTACTTGATCATGAACCTGGGCATCTCCGAGAACTTCGGTACCGTGGACTACGACAACTTGCAGTTCCCATCGACGATGCGCGTAGACTGGATCCGAGTGTATCAGGAGCCAGGGAACATCAACATAGGCTGCGATCCGGACGACTTCCCGACGGCGGCGTACATCGCAGAGTAAGTCGAAGCTCCCGGTTAACTGGAAGCGGAACTCACGGGGTGCTGCCCAGGTACTCCGAGGCGTATTCGAACCCCAATCTGACGACATGGGTGGACGACTACAAGCAGACGTTCCCGAAGAACAGTTTCCTGGGCGAGTGCTGAGCGGACGGTGCGAGGTGCTGTTTCTATTAGTATACGTTTAAGTACTCTAGGGTGTCGGTAAGTGCAGAAGTACTGGCAAGTGGTCGCGGCGAGTGCTGACGTCGGTGGGGCAGTTACAGATGTATGTGGCTCACCGCGAGTAATGATATGTTGCCAGTCGGGTGCGGGAGAACACTTTGGGGACGAGATCGTTGGAGCGCTGTCACCCGAGACGTGCTCGCTTGTTTCCGGCGCCCGCGCGATTGGCTGGCTGCGGGAGGCGTCGCGTCCGGCGCGCCTTCCCGACGGCGCTCTCTCGCCGCTCTCGACGCTGGCTCTCTGCTCTCAACCCTTCCGCTCGTTCCCTCTGCGCTCTCTCTCTTCCCCTCCTGCCCCCATGGCGTACAGACGGCCCTATGACAAGAGCCCTCCCTCTTCCGCCAGTCTCCTTCTCAGTGGCACGCCAGGCGCGGACTCGGACCGTTTCCGCCCCATGGCCTCCGAGTACTCTTTGGTCCGTCCCCCTCTCATTGCTCTCCACACCACCGTGCTCACGCCGTGGCGGCGTCCACAGAACGACACTCGTTTTACTACCGGCAAAGGCGGCGACGCAATCCCAGCATCTTTGTCGGACAAGGTGTGCTGTGCTCATTCTCACTTCCCTGCCCTTGTCATGACGGCATGCTGCGTGACGCCAGTACTCCCTCTCCCCCGACCCACGCTCATGGGGTGCCGACCTCTCGGTGGACACTCCCGAACAAGATGACTTCCTCCACAACCCCGACCCACGGCGGGACCGCAAAAGCGACAAGGGCGGCCACATCTTCACCTCCAGGGGTCTCGCCAACTTGGGCTGTATGCTGATCTTGGGAGCGGGCATGTTGACCCTTTTGTGAGTCTTGCTTCTCGCACCGTCATAAACCGCACCGCTCATGCTTATACTCCCGTCTGTCAGCGCCGGCTATCCTCTCATCAGTTACTTCACACGGACGCCGCAATCCACTCTTGGTGGCTTTAACCTTGGCGGAACCAATGCCACTGGACAAGTGCCGTCCATGCCTGGCAACTGGGGTCTCGTCGACCTCGAGACACCCGAGGACGCTCGCACTTACCTTGATGTCATCACAAACAAGGAGTGGCAACTCGTTTTCAGCGACGAGTTCAACATCGATGGGCGCACCTTCTACCCTGGCGAGGATCCGTATTGGGAGGCTGTCGACCTGCATTACTGGCAGACGAACAACATGGAGTGGTATGATCCCGCGGCGATCACGACGAAGAATGGTGCCCTCGAGATCACCCTGAGCCGCAAGGACACCCACGGTCTTCAGTATCAGGGCGGGATGATGTCGACATGGAATAAGTTCTGCTTCACGGGTGGTCTGGTGTTGGCCTCCGTGATCCTGCCTGGCGCGAATAATATCCTTGGCCTGTGGCCCGCCATCTGGACTATGGGGAACCTTGGACGCGCCGGATTCGGTGCAAGTCTGGAGGGCATGGTGCGTTTCTTATCCCTGTTGGGAGTGCAATATCTGACGCCTCGTCCAGTGGCCATACACATACGACTCCTGCGATGTGGGCACCGTGGCCAACCAAACAATGAACGGTCTCCCGCTTGCGGCAACAACCACGGGTGGTAGGGATTATGACTTCGAACTGTCTTACCTCCCAGGACAGAAGCTTTCTCGTTGCACTTGCGCTGGGGAATCTCACCCTGGACCTGTGCACGCCGATGGTACCTACGTCGGCCGCGCTGCCCCCGAAATCGATATGTTCGAAGCACAGGTACTGAGTTGATCGGCATACAGAGGAGGCGTTGAACTGATCTCCTCTGAAAAGATCTCTGGGGACCCCTTGTCGGGTCAAGTCTCTCAATCGGCGCAGTGGGGCGTGAGTAGCTCGTTTGCTCGTCGAGGAAGGTGTACTGAGGTGATTGGCTCAGCCTTTCAACGCGAACTACGCCTGGTTCAACACGTCCGACAACTTGATCATTCCAGACCCCGACATCACTGTCCTGAACCCCTACGTTGGTGCTGCGTTCCAGCAAGCCAGCTCAGGCGTTACTCAGACCAGTGAGTGCACCATACCTTCGGTATTGAGGCTCCTGCTCATTGCACATCAGATCAACAAGCCTACGAGCACACCGGTGGAGTGTTCTCTATCTACGGCATCCAGTACAAGCCTGGCTTTGATAATGCGGTTAGTAACACCTTGAGTCTCCACTCTGAATTTCTTTTATTGACGTTTTTTAAAGTACATCACCTGGATATCTGATGGCAAGGTGGCTTGGACGTTGAAGCAGCCCGGGTTTGCCGCCGATCCCTCGGTTGAGATTGGACCTCGTCCTGTTCCTCAAGAGCCTATGGTATGTGTGCCGTTAATTTGTGTAGAATCGTACCTAACCGCGTCGTAGTACATCATCGCGAACTTGGGCATGTCGGCCAACTTCGGCTTTGTCGACTTGAAGAATTTAATCTTCCCGACGACCATGCGTGTTGACTGGATCCGAGTGTACCAGGATCCGGATAACATCAACATTGGATGCGATCCTGCGGACTTCCCTACCGCGGCGTATATTGAGGAGTGCGTATATTGTGGAGCCATTGAATCACCATTCTCATCCCCCTTTCAGATACCTCGAAGCTTACACGAACCCAAACCTGACGACGTGGCGGGACGACTTTAAACAGCCGTTCCCCAAGAGCAGCTTTTTGGGTGAATGCTAAGCGTTTGGGCCCTTGCACAGTGTCTACTTTACGGTTCTTTTAAGTATATTCTAGAAGCTCGTGAGCTCATAACCGACATTGTCATCTGAGAGTTGTGGCTGTGCGGAACTGCGTCCCGTTATCCACGTCCGGTCCTTACTCGATATACCTATCACATCTGTACTTGTGTTTCCTTCCCAACGCTCCGTGCACTACTATACTACTCATCTCTTTACATGACCCGGTCGCTTCTTTCTCGTTTAGCTCTGGATACTTCGCGGGAGCAAATAGGAAGGAAAACATGCATCGGCAGACATATCAGTCACTGCATGATGGAGAGCCTGAGCTGGAGAAGCTGAGTGTGTTCTGGGACTGTCTGGCGTCCCTATGCGTACAAAAAACTCTCTGTCGGGGAATCGAACCCCGCTTTCGCGCGTGACAAGCGCGTGTACTAACCGATATACGAACAGAGACTTGCTTAGCAGCTTGCCAACTCCAACTATATAGGCACTCTAGCACGCGAAGCCCTGGAGCCCCTTTTTACTGTGATGATTGTGTGTGTAATGTCGCGACAGCCCAGAAGGCCTGAGGTCTGAGACCTGAGGGGCAATACATTGAATGTCCGTGTAAAGTAAAACATACATTACTTAGGCATAACATCAGAATACATTCGTGAAGAGTCCTGCTCACGCGCTTTCACCGCACGAGAACTGCGAAAACGAGTGTTCAAGTAGCGGCCTACGCTACATCGGGCTGCCGGTCTGCGGCGGCGAGTGGGTCGACGAGGAGAGCGGCTGCTGCCAATGTACGTCCTCCTTCGCGCGCACGTCGAGCGTGACCGTGAGGTGGTGGTACCGCTGGAGGTCGTAAGCCTCAGAGCGGCCGATCCCACCGACGTCGTTCGGGAGCCAGATCACCGGCGGGGGCGCGAGCAGCTCGGGCGCGTAGAGCACCCCTGCCATCTCCTCCGCATGGTCCGCAGAGAGCGGAGGCAGACGTGGGGGCGCGTCGGGGTTCGTCCGCGCGGCGCGCTCCGTCGCGGTCAGATCGTCGAGGGTTTCGGTTTCTGTACGTTCGGGTTGAATGAGGGGTACGGAGAGACCGGCAAAAGGGAAGAACGTACCGAGAGGAACAGGCCCTCGCTTCTCTGACGGTGATGGGCTAACCGCGAGCGTGAGGGACATCATCTCGAGCACCGATGCAAAAGAACCACGGGCGCGCGTGTTCCTCGCTGAGCTGACGAGGCTGGTGACCTCTTCGTCTAGCTCTAGGTTTCTGGACGGTTTGGCGGTCTGCCGGAATGCGTCCAGAGCGCCGATGGTGACTGGGAAGAGCGACTTGTGTCCTGGCTGCTTGGTTCTCCAGTTGCAGAAACTCTCCGCCGCCACAACGACGAAAAGAGCTGTCCCTACAAGAACACCGCCTTCAACCCAGAGACGTCGGGAGAGGAAGATGAGGCCCAGGAGGAGTGGTTGGAAGGCAACGATGGTGCAAAGACGACGCAGAATCCAAATTTGTAGGAGGCCACCCGTTTGGGAGTGTGTTCGTCCATAAACATAGCCAATAAGGAATCGATGTGCTGGAAGGAAAAGCACCCTTAGAACTTCCCCAAACGTGACATTTAGGTGACTCACCAACTAGTGTAAGGAAAAGCAATAGCAAGGCAGCAGGCGCAAGTATAGGAAAAATCAGAGCAAAAGCGGATGCAAAGATGACGGCGAGAATACAGCAACTGATGGCATAGGATGGGTCGTAGGTCCGAGGGTATACGGCTGTTGAGAATCTCCATCAGTATGATATTGGGTGCTCTACATAAGGCTTGCGCACCTCGGAATCGCTGACGAGGCGTAATGGCAGCCTTTTCTGCTCTTGTCACCTGCCACAGGCGGATGGGTTGAAGTAACAGGAGACCGGGGAAGATGATGGCAACGTTCAAGATGAGGGACATGGCGAAGGTGCTCATGTAGATTGCGCCGTTGGATATCGAGTGTGTCACTCCCGAGTTGTTGCTGAGAGCATGCATCGCAAATAGCACGGCACCAACGGCGAACAACCAGATGCCCACTACAGCAGTGAACAGCCAGAACATCGTCTTGAATATGATAAGCTGCGTGCCAGACACGGAAATGGAACTAGCCGTGTTGACAGACGCTGATAAGCGGAATCAGCGCCCTGGAGAACGACATGGCGATGGTAACAGAACTCACCGCGCAAGATCCAAAGGGCGATGCCAATAAACAGGCTGGCCGCAGTAGCGGCGGCCAAAGATGTCGCAACACCCGCGGCAACTGGGTTGCTGGTTGTCATTGGCAGGAGGAAAGGGAAGTAGTGGGCAACGTCTGGCGCTTGTGCGACTGCGAGACCCGCGACCGCCGTTACTGCAAGGCCGTTAGTGTAAGCTAGCGTTTATGGGAAATAAATAACGCACGTCCAACGGCTAGAACGAACCCAACCATAACGAGGGAAACCCAGCGCAACAGATCCTTTATCCAGTCCCTGTGGTTCTGCAGCTCGTCCCAACGAATGTCTTCCTTGGCGCGACCTTCAATGAGCTGGACGCCTGGGATGAATCTGAGCCCTCGGCCAACGAGCAACCAACCCTTGATGCGTGCCCCATCCGCGATGTCGTTATAGCTCTCGCGTTGGACCTCCGCGATTTCCGAGTTGATGACCTTGAGTTTCCATCGCCAATGGTTGATGCTTGCGTACGTCTCGCCCAAGACATCATGGTCGACGCCTGAAAGTGGGCGCACGAAGGGTTGACGTGGTTGCACGCGCAGGTGCGGAGGGGGGATCTGCTCGGGCGCGACGGCTGTGCGCATACGCAACGGGAAAGTCTCGCGATGCTCTTCGACGGGGGTGCCTACACGAGCCTGCGCTCGAGGGGGACGAGGTCGCCGCCGCGCGTCTGCCGGGTACTCTTCTGCGTTCTGGAAAGCTTCTGGATCCTCGTAGGCGACGTCGTGCCACTCCTCTTCCGGTTCATCAGTTTCCATGATGGCGTCTGGATTTTGCTGTTGTAACCAGTGGGGCTGACCAGTGTTGTCATTGAACGCCGAGGTATCCCATGAAGCATGATGATTATCGCCGTAAGGGGCTTGGTTATGTCCGGGCATGTCACGGGATGCGATTGGTTTTAACTGTCCACTGTCATCCACGTGAAGAGGGCTGCCCAGGGGGAGAGGTCCATACGACGCGGACTGCCGATGCATCTCTTGAAACTTGGAGCCAACAAGGCGCTGTTTGACGGATTCGGTGAAGCTGATGTGACTGGAATTGGGGGCTCCAGATGAGGTGAGGTCTCTCTCGGGATTCGCAAATTCGCCCCCAGTGATTCCCCCAAGTTCAGCAAGTTTGTAGAATTGAGATGGCAGCACATAGGATGTGGGAGGCAAGGACGAGGAGCCGAAGGCGGGATTTCTACCTCGACGCCTCTTACGGCGGTCCTACCAAGAAATCAGAGCGAGATATAGAGAATAGTTAAGTTGAACGTACGTTAGCGCTAGTCAAAGGCTTGGGACGACTGATCGACGGCCTAGCTGCCAACGCCTCTGCCTCTTCAGGTTGAGCTGGAGGTTCCCAATCTGCTATTGACGGGTCTGGCGTGCTGAGGCGGAAACTTTGAATGTATTTCGTTTCCGCTACTTCGAGGTTCTCCAGGATCTCATCGCGTTCGTCGATTAGATGAGCAAGCTGGGTGGTGTCGCTGTGGCGTGACCTTAGAAACGTTCTGGAAACCTCGCACAGTGCACTCACTTGATCGAGAAGAGCGATTGAACATCGACCTCCAAGCTCCCCTTCTCTTCGGCGCCGTTCTCGTGTGTTCCACGCCGGCGCCGTTTTGCGCGCGCATTCCGTTCGGTGACGGCGTCCAAGGTCGAACTCAATCCTATTTTGACGAGATGGTCCTTGAATCGCTTTTCGCCCCACCCTACGAATCCGGGTACGTGCTGCGCACCGAGCCAGCCCATCTCGATTCCCCGGCAGTGCACCTCTGCCCACCGCTCCCGGTACAATACGGTACGATTGAATTCCTTGAGAATCTTCCAGATCACGGGTAGGAGCCCCAGAACGATGGTGAGAGCCGTCGCAATGATGATTCGAATGCGTACGGTACGTGCGAGGTCGCCCCCGGACACGTCGCGCACAGAGAACATGAGGTGAAGATCGGATGCCGAGGGCGAGCTTGCGTCTAGTGCCTGAAGAAGACGAAGCAGGCTCAGGTCTTGGAGCACAGAGTACACGCCGGTGAACTGGGGCGTAGGCGCGCTGTTGGCGAGGCAAGGGATTGAAACCATGTAGAGGGGGAGGAAGCCTGCAAGCGCGAGTAGCGTCCACCCGGCAACGATAAGGACGCATATCCAAAGAGTCCGTTGACTTAGCTGCTCGTCGGATGGGAAAAGTTCTGCGTCTTTGGAGGGCGAGCGGCCGGCGTCGGAGACGTCCGACGGCATGGACGGGACGAGCGGTACATGGGGGAAGAGAAATGCCCACAAGGAGCGACCGAGCGGTTTGGGCCGAAGGCTAGCAGTTGTCAGCGGCGACAGGGTTCGTAGGGCGACGCAACTCACTTCTGGTGGACGAACCATTCCCTCAGACCGTAGACCTGACGATATCGGGGGCGCAGAAACGCGAACAATAGCTGTGGACGCGTGAATTTACGCGTCATAGCGCGTGCAGCAAGGAATAGTGGACTGACCCATATCAATAGCCCAACGACGGAGGGGATTAAGAGGGTGGAAAGCAGCCCGAGCGATCCGGCGTCCACGCCGTCGCCTATACAAACGGGTTGAATGGCAGTATTGGCTTGAACAGCGGTGGCGGAGTCGGGAAACGCGGTGAAGATGGTTGAAGAAGTGACAGTGGTTTGGGAAAAGGACGTAAACGTTGTCGAGGGATTAGAGATAGTGACAGGAACCGAAGTGGTGAATGTGGTCAAGTCAGAGGAGAGGGAGATGGAAGAGGTATCACCGGCGGATATCGAAGAGCTCCCAGATGAGGAAGTCAGAGGGCTCGAGGGGAATGTGGATGTGGAGGGTGTCGCAGAAGAAGAGAGTGAGGAGGAGGAGGAGGAGGAGGAGGAGGAGGAGGAGGAGGAAGGGGCGTGCGTGCCGGTAGGGAGGAAGGTGGAGCCACCGCTGGTGGTCCACCAGTTGTTATTGACGTCGATAGAGAGAGCAGACATGGTATGTTCATTAGCTGGTCGTCGCAGTCGTGGATATGGAGTCGTGTGGGCCTGCGCCCAGGTCTAGGGGGGATACAAGAGCGTCGCGAGGGAAGAGAAGCAAGAGGCGCGGTCATCCGGCCGCACACCTCCCACCGTTCGCGATCCAACCGCGTGCCAGAGACTCTTACGTCATATTCTCACAGCCGGACCTGCGCGGGAGGCACACCCGCTCGCTCAGTCTCACATCACGTGGAGCAGATACGGCGGTGAAAACGAAGCTGATGTACAAACGAGCAACAGTAGAGAGCGTGGGGTGGATGTACTATGTACGAGAAAGCGCAGAAGAGCGCCAGCGATCTGCAGCACGGTCGTCAGCGGCCGCGGGGAAGAAGGCGGGGACGGGAGAGGACGAACCACCGGGACCGGAGAAGCACAGAAAGGAGGGCTTGCAGAATCGCTATGACGGCCCGTCGGTGATCACAATCGCCCCATCCTTCTCCGAGAGCAGTCTGTGCGTGCTCTTGACCCACGGCGCCGCATCCTCGCCGATGGTGGGCGACTCCAGTCCTCGCTTCAGCTTCTTCTCTCTCTTCTGCTTCGTCTGTATCCTCGGGACCGCTGACGAGTCGGCCTCAAGCACCGCTTTTTTGCTAGGAATGCAGCCCATCTGGGGCACATCAGAATGAGGCCAATGCAGGGCGCGGGGGAACTGACCGAGAAGCGGGGACCAGGGAGAAGCGGCGGGTGAAGGGGAGGTTGGGCCTGGCAGGGCGGCGCGGGGGCTCTTATCCCATGGCTCTTAGCCGTCGCGAGGGGGTCGTGATACCGAAGGCAGCGGCGGTGTCAAGCGGGCCAGCGCGGATCGGGGCCATCTTTCAGGGACTGCAGCTAAACCACACCAAGGCCCATCCCGGCCACCGCTCACCAATTCGCCCCCTCCCGCCAATCCCCGTCCGTCTCCCCCGAGGCGCCCGCCAGACACGCAGCATATGGGCGCCTACGCGTGAACACGTCCGTGGCTCCGCCTGCACAGTCTGCCGTCCGTCGTCTGCCTCCGCTGCGCCTCTCCTCCCCGTCTCTCCTCGCCCGCCCCCTCTCTCCTCATGGCGAGCGCCGTGCTCAAGCAGGTACGCCCCCTCCCCCCCGCAGCCTCGTCCACTCATCCTCTCGTCAGGCAGGTGCCGCGCCGCCCACACTCCAGGACTCGCAGACAGATGCCTTGCTCACCCTCCTCAATCTCAACGCACCTGTCGACTCCGCGGGTAGTGCATCGCAGTCTGCCTCCAAAGGCCCTTCTCTCAAAGTCACATCTCCCAGCGGCCCTCCCGTCTGGAAAGTGCTCGTGCTCGATCAGTACACCAAGGATGTCCTTGCCACCGTCCTTCGCGTACAAGACTTGAGAGACGTCGGTGTCACGCTGCATATGTGAGTTCAACCGACACATTTCCTTTCACCTCCTCCGCATATTCCTAATCCCACATCTAGCCAGCTTCACTCCAACAGGCCACCGTTGCCGGATGTACCCGCCGTATACTTCGTCTCCCCCACTCTCACCAATGTCCGAAGGATATCCCAAGACCTTGAGAAGGGTCTCTACGAGTCCTATCACCTCAACTTTGTGGAGCCCCTTCCTCGCGCTTTACTCGAAGAGTTGGCGGGGTCGGTAGCACGAGATGGAACCGGCGAGCTTGTGGAGCAGGTGCGTTCTTTCCGACGTAACGCATGTTTGAGGCTTTGTATGGGTTTCGCGTTGTTGGCTTGTGTCAAAACATATACAGCACTGCTTGTTTGCCGTGCAAGAGAAACGTGAATGGTGTTGCGCGAGTCTTGTCTGGATTGATCACGGCAGAGCTTGAGCATGGGCTTTGGAGGGCTTTTACATCGTAACTTCTTTGGAGCTTCCCCATGCTACATGGCTACAGTGTCTGGAGAAAACCCATCCAATCCCTCATGTATGACTTCCCACAGTACTCACCTACACTGGCGTTTGCAGGTTCTGGACCAGTACCTTTCCTTCATTGCACCATCACCCTCCCTGTTCTCCTTGTTGCCACCTGTCAATGCTACGCCTTCTCCATCATCCGGTACTGCTGCACCGACTGCGGAACCATCACCTCCCGTCACAACCTATGAACTTCTCAACTCCCCTTCTTCGTCGGAGCAGCAGATTGAAGAGGAGATTGAACGCATTGCAACCGGTCTCTTCAGTGTCGTAGCCACCATGGGTACGTATCACAAATCCCGAGTCGAACTGCGTTTTCATTGGGCTCGACACAGGCCATGTCCCAATCATCCGTGCCCCCAAGGGCAACGCGGGGGAAATGATTGCGAAGAAGCTTGAACAAAAGATTCGAGATGCGATCCTGTCATCCGCGAGGTCACATTCGCCCTCCTCTTCGCTCAGGATGCATCTGGCTTGTCGAACCTTCAGAGACCACGTAAGTTCGTGCTACCATTATGGTAGCGCCGTCGTTCTTAGTCTGGCACAGTGCTTCTGATCGTGGACCGAAATGTCGACCTCACCGCGATGCTGGCACACGGTTGGACATATCAGGCACTTGCCTCGGACTGTCTTGAGATGAAGCTCAACAGGGTGGTCGTTACTCAGCCCCAGAAACGTTCTTACGACCTCGACTCGAAAGATTTCTTCTGGGCGAAGAATGCCGCCAACCCATTCCCCCAAGTCGCAGAAGATATCGACATCGAGTGAGGAAGTACACGCAAGACGCTGAGGAGATCACACGCTCTACGGGTGTGGGCGACGTGAACGATATCGCTCAGATGTGAGTCTCACTTGCGCTCCCGCCCCATCGTAACCTAGAACCTGGGTCACCTTCCACACAAACAACCCATCTCACCCCGCGCCGCTCTCCAGGGACCTGTCCGCGAACGCAGCACACCTGAAGACGGCGATCACCGCGCTGCCCGAGCTCACTGCTCGCAAAGCAGTGCTCGACACGCACATGAACATAGCGACCGCGCTCCTTGGGGAAATCAAGAAGCGCGGGCTCGACGTGCTCTTCAGCACCGAGGACGCCGTCACGCGCCAGACCGCGCAGGCGATCCTCGAGGCCCTCAGGCACCTGAAGTCGGACGCGGCCCCGACCCCGATGGACAAGCTCCGCCTCGTCCTCGTCTGGTACCTGTCCGCGCCGGACACTGCGGTGTCCAAGGACGACGTCGCGGAGCTCGAGAAGGAGCTCAAGGCTGCGGGCGCGGACGTCGCCGCGTTCGAGTACGTCCGCCGCACGCGCGAGATCTCGCGCATGATGGCACCGAGCATGCTCGGTGGGGCGTCCACGCCCGTGCCCGGCGTGAGCACCCCGGGCGGCGAGCTCTTCAAGGGCTTCAGCGCGCTTGGTAGCAAAGTGAGTCCCTCGAAGAGAGAACCGACCCTGTTGATGACACGACGTCCTTACTCCTTGTCATCGCAGCTCACCGTCCACCTGAAAGACGGCGGGTTGGAGAATCTCATCTCCGGGGTGAAGAACTTCTTGCCCGCTAACAAGCTCCTCGCCGTCACTCGGCTCACCGAGGCGCTCATGGACCCGTCCGCAGCGTCGAACCAGTCGCTCCAAGAGACCGACGAGTACCTGTTCCTGGACCCTCGTGCGCCTCGGAACCCCAATGCCGGACTGGGCATCTCTGGTGTCGGTGCTCCTGCACCAGGGGGCGCGGGGAGTGGCGCGCCCGTCGGATGGCGTTCTCCGAAGGCATCGTATTTGTCGTCGGTGGTGCGGGCTACGTCGAGTACGGTAACCTCGAGGAATGGGCAAAGAAGACTGGAAAAAGGATTACGTATGGCGGGACGGAGATCGTGGATCCTGGAGGGTTCGTGCAGATTTTGGAAAGTCTTGGGAAGAAGGCAACGTAGAACGCGTTTGCTTGACGTAGCTTTTGTGTACCTGCACAATCTATTATTGATCCACGTTCTTTCAGAGTGTGCAGGAGTTTCCGTTGAAGGGCTATACGAATTCAAGTAGATAGCAATACATGATGTGTGCGTATAAAATAACGACTGAGGCCTCTGACCAACGCACGCCTACTTCCGATTGTTTTTCTGGTTAGCAAGTAGCTGGACCATCCGAACGCTGGTTCTAGCGTGAGGATGATAGACCAGCCTGATTGAACTCATCACTCACAAGATGTTGATCATGTCGAGCTCGAGACCAATGGACTCTTTGAGCGGGTCCCGTACCATCCTACCCTCTGCAGCCAGCCTGGCATTGCGCAAAATCTTCTGTGTGCTGTACTTGTGTAAGCGAATGTGTTCTCCGTATGGAACGTAAGACAACATACTCGAAGAGCACGAAACCGCTGAACACGGCAAGACCACCATACAGAGATATCGCCTCAGAAACAGCCAGACCACGCATGCCCAGAGGAAGGGCCAAAGGTGCGAGAGAACTGAGCGCAACCACAGTCACGCCGGCAAGAAGAGGGCCTCCCATGTAGAGGTAGGTATCGTTCCTGCACGTTCGGTCAGCCTCCAGGATCGGAAAGTCCAGGCAGGTTTGGGACTCACTTAGCGGTTGCCCCGATGTACGAAAGTGAGCCCACAACACCAACCGTGTACAATGCGGCCCGTGAGAGGAGGGCGGGACTAAAGAAGTAGAGGGGGCTGAGGACGGCGGCTTGGCAAGCGTTAAAGCCCTACACGAACTGAATATACACACGATCGGTCAGGCCTCGAGGGACTCACCAGCCAGAATGAGTGCTTGAGCACGGGGTTCTCGGGAGATGTGCTCATGGCACCGAACATCATTGCCATTGACCCCAGACAGCTCACGCCGAGTACCACCAAAGGTCGAGCAGCCATCAGCCTGACCGCAAATCCATTCCGGAACATAGCCCGTGCGGCGAGAGCAGTGAACGCGAGACCGGCACCGGTGTACTGGAAGCTTTCATGGAGATACGAACGCTCCGCTGGGGATAGCGCGTCTCGCGTCTCGCGGTTGAGGAAGAAGTTCACGCCGACCATCGTACCGGCAACTGTTGCCTGTTCAACGTTGGTCATCGTGGAAGCAGGATGTCTAGAACAGAGGAACACTCACGGCGGATATCCCAAATTTGACCCATGATTCGGTCTGGGAGGGTTTCCGGGCAACGGGTTGCGCGTCGGTGAGAAAAGTGCGGGAATGTCGGGAGGACGGGAAGGGAGCGCGTTTGTGTGAGGAAGGAGCGTTCGGACGAAGAGTGCTGAAGAGCCGCAGACCGGGAGGCTGCCGACTAGCCTGCGCAAAGGCAGACTGCCCCAGGGGGCGGAGAGCGAAGAGGTTGATACGGAGCATGCTGAAGGGTTGAGGGAAGGACGCGGCCAGGAGCGGGGTCTATGTCCTCACTGTTCCCCGGCCGCGCGTCGGACCGGCACGTTACGTCACTGGGCGCTCGAGCCCTCTCGACTCGAAGCTGCATGGCTAACGGGGACTAAGGCTTTTGTAAGGCCTGAGGGCGTGAGGGAATCGGAATGTATTTCATTGCCCATTATACCATGAAGTATAGCGATATAGAGGGTAACATAGCTGAGCAATACACGAGCACGAATCGAAGACACGACTCTACCGCAACTCCAGGACTTTCGTTAGGTCCACCACTCCCACTGTACATTGCTCCATAGCCATAGCGATACGGTTCAACTGTCCTGATTGCTGCCATACAATCTCAAAGATACTGGGTCTGTGATTGCCGGCATGCCACGACCACCGTTTCTTTCGCGCCTGGTAGGATCGCTGTCAGACGTGTTGGCGGATGAATGAGTCGCAACGCGTACCTGAACGTCGTAGATGTGTAACCATCCGTCGGCACCGGCCGTTCCTACATATCGGCCGTCTGGGCTGAATGACAAAGCATACAGATTCACCGAGACGTGGTCTTTGAAGGTACACAGACACTGGCCATTGACGCTATCCCATAACTTAGCGCACCGTCGAATGAGGTACTTCATACGAGTAAGACATCCGTGGTGGGCTTGCAAAAAAAATCGAAGGTTACTCACGTGGCAACAATCTCATGCTCTCCCGCAGGCGTGAACGGTGACCACACTATGTTGCTGATTGGTGAATTGTGTCCCTTCAAGATGACAGGAGACGGTGTTGCGCGTGAAGAACCAACGTCTTCAATGTTCCATACTCGACCAGTGTCATCATCCGAGCAAGAAGCGAGTCTAGTTCGAGTAGGGTTGCACTTGACCTGATTGACTTCGCTGGCATGCCCACTGACCGGATTGATCAGAACTATGACATCTTGCAATGCGCATTAGACCTACATTAGTGTCTTGACCGGTTTGGCGGAGTCGACGCTGAGCACGCGGATAGACCGTCAGCCTTGCTTGTCACGAATATCGTGTCCGAAATCCAATCTACATCCAAACAACACTCTGCAAGGAAATATTAGTACGTGCCATGACAGGCATGAGCATTTCAGACCTTTTTCAGAATCCGACCACTGGTATTGCCTGTGCAACCGCTTTTCTCCAACTTCCCAGACACAAGCTGATCCATCCAGACTGGCAGAGACGAGCCAACGTCCCGACGGCGAGAACCTCACGGCGAATATCGGCCCCTTCTCAATTCATAGTCAGCAGCGTTCCACAAAGACTTGCAGTAAGGAGCGAGAACTTACATCATGCTGTGCATGCGTGAAGTATCCCTTTCCCTGGGCATCACATATACGAAGGACTGAGTCAAAGCAACCGACAGCAACATATGCGCCATCGGGAGACCAAGTGATCGATGTGAGATCACAGCCCTCACTTCGTGCGACGTAGGCACAGGTAAGTGGATGTCCTATAGTAGGTGATGTGGTTTCCCCTTGCGATGAGCCAGGTACGTTCCATATGTGCACGACGCTATCTTTCGACCTGGGAACTTCGTTAGAGTCTGGCGCATAGAGAAGGTTAGATGACAGAGAGTCACCCTGATGCTAGATAGGTTGGATCCACAGGATTCCAAGCACAGACGAAAACCTAATGTGGACCACAAATGAGTTTATGTGGACGTACGGCGCACGAACATGAAGTACCGCACCTCTGCCTTGTGTGCTTTGAGTAGCTGTACCGCGCCGTTTGCTAAGTCTGGTGGCTCCGTTGTGTCTACAACATGGGTATCTCGAGTAGCAGTTGGTGATGCCACAACCAAACGCTCATCCACGGACCCAGTGGGATTCGATTGGGCAGGTGGTCTAGCTTGAAAGAGACAACATTGGTTGGATGAACCTATACGAAGACAGAGTAACATACGTTCTACAACGACAGGCGAATGCATCTCCACATCCATCCCTGTGGCAATCTTGGTGCGTTTCTCCCTAGGCAGCTCATCAGGGGAGGACGTAGAACTGGTCTTCCTCTTGAGAGACGACTCGGCGATGCCATTCATAGGAGCCGTATGGATATTTGTGTGAGGGGTTTGAGATATGTGCAGGTGCGCGCCGTCTGGGAGAGGTGGAGGGGGGAAGTTTGGATCATACGAACACACGTGAGGTTCCAGCAATTTGAACTGGTTGGTGCAATTGAGCGTCATGTTGTCCCCCCGCCAATGTGCTTCCACCTCCGAAAACAAAAGCGCTTTGCTGAGCAGTTCGACGAGCTCGCCGCGGGGTATATTCTTTCGATAGTGCTGAGAGTGCTCCAAGCGGCCTTCAGCTCGGAGAACGAACGCACTGTGGTGAAATCCTACGGAAGGCAGCAAGTCATCAGGTCCAGACCGCTCGCGGATATATAGATACTTACCAGAATCTTTAAAGTAAGCATATATGAGACAATTAATTTCATCGGCGGTGATGTGGAACGGGTCTGCCATGCCGCATGTAGAGTGATGGCGATGCGAGGAAAGGGATGTGAGCGAGAGCGAGAGTCGAAGTAGCGTCCATGAAACGCGACCAACGATTCAGTTCATTCCGGCGGAGTTTGTCGGAGTTTTTCGGAATCTGAAGAGTGATTGACCTCCCGGGCCGGGGGCAGGATCGGTGTGGATCATGGCGTTCACACAGGTCGAACTCGTCAATGCTTGCTCAGCGGGGCTATCTCCCGGCCGGATTCTCGCCTCCTTCCATCGCGCGCCCCCCCTGTGAACCTTGCATCTCACGGACTGGCCCTGAGCTACTACCACTATGTCCGACAACCGCAGCCCTCTTGACGATGCTTCTGGGGCCCAAGCGCTTCTACGGGCATTTCTTGAAGGTGAGTACACTCCAGGATTAGGTCAGGGGTGGCAATGAGACGGCTCTCTCAGTTCGAGGTGCTTGGGACACGTCAGGCAGTCGCGCCGGTGAAGAGACTACATCGCATATCACTCCGGAGGAGTTCATTCAACTGCTAGGTCTTATGAGTCGGTCTGGCAACACCGAGTTGGAATCGATAGAAGCTCAGGTAGAAGACGAGGACGACGAGGACTATGTCGATGAGGATGAAGACGACGAGATGTACGGTTCTGAGATGGTCCGAGAGAGGTACAAGCCTTCGGTTACTGCCCCGCAGGAAAAGGGCATGGAGCTACTTTTTGGTGGGGAGTTTGGAAAGATCCATCATCAGCTGCAGTCCCGCGCTGGCCTTAACAACCTCGCACGAAACGTGATATCAAGGTCTCTGAGTTCTCGTCCAATGCGGAAGGAGGATCTAGCATGTGTACGTTCACGCACTGCAGATTGTAACGGACCCTCATTGCCCGTTAGGACTTGATTCCCAACTCTAGTGGCACTGCGGTTGCATCCTATGACTCAAACGCTTATGTGGGACAGTATTCATCCGGTATGTTCCCCGCTTCAAGTTGGCCGACTCGTGCTGAATGCTCGTAGATTCCACATTCTATTATACTTGCGGGAGAAGTACGTGTGCTCTCCGCCCCTTGTCAGAAGTGCATATCACTCACTTGTCTGCAGGTTTTAAAATTCACGTATACGATACCACCAAACCGCTTCGGACCGACCTCCGCCAAGTTCGTGGCTCCCGCGATGGGCACGCGACTTCTATGGAAGTCATCAAAACAGTCAACGCCGTGCCCGGTGGATGGACTATCACCGATTCTCATCTCAGTCCTGACAATCAGCGGTAAGTGCAGTCTCGAATGCAAGAGAGCGTGGCTCTTATACCCATAATCAGGATGATATATGCTTCTGTTGTAAGTAAGCCCTGGCTGTGTTCCACCGTCTGAACACTCACTATCATCTATACACATAGACGAACGTCGTCCACATGACATCTACAGCAGATTCGTCAGCAGAGCAAATACCAATAGACTTCAGTGACCCGTCACCAAGACGAGGGCGCAGGAATATTGGTGCCCATTGGTACGAGCGAGACGATTGCAGCATATGGAGCTGCAAGTTTTCGGCGGATGGCTGTGAGGTCATCGCTGGCGGGAGCAGTAACATATTCGGTACGTACTTGTTGTCCATGGCAACCCGTTCGTCGTCTCATATCCTGCCAGTCTATGATCTCCTCGCAGATAGGCGAACTGTCAAGATAGATGCACACACTCAGGACGTGAATAGCTGCTGCTGGGCGGATACCGCTTCTGGAAATGTCCTCGTCAGTGCGTCTGACGATACTTTCGTGAAGGTTTGGTATGTGCTGGATCCTAGTACGAGTCCAGTTGAGTTACGTGTGCTAACTTGGTCTGAATGCTAGGGATCGTCGGTCATTATCCAACAAGAAACCCTCGGGAGTACTCATAGGAAATACAGAAGGCATCACCTATGTGTCTGCCAAAGGCGATGGCCGGTATGTCATCTCCAACGGCAAAGATCAGATCCTTCGGCTTTGGGACCTTCGCATGATGAGAACCAATCATGAGTACGAGGAAGTCGCGGACAAGCAATATGGCATCCCCCACTACGACTATCGGTGCGTGACATGACTTCCATTGTGCAGAATAGCAGTCTCACATCCATTCAGTGGTGACCGCTATCCACACCAGAGGTACAAAGCCCACCCACTGGATTGTAGCGTCATGAAGTACACCGGTCACAGCGTACTTCGTACCCTCATACGGTGTCACTTTAGTCCTACGGAGACCACCGGCCAGCAATACATTTACTCGGGTTCTGCTGATGGTCGCATTCATGTGCGTGCCACTTCTTTTAGGCATCTCATCCAACTGAAAGTTTGCTCAGATATGGTCGCTCGATGGACGGGTCGTGCAAGTACTCGATCGTTCCTTCACCTTGCCCATAGGCCTGGACCCATCCGATGTAGACGTCGGTGACTTCGCTCAATCGAGGGTACAGCCATGTGTTCGAGACGTCAGTTGGCACTCACAGGCGAGTGTAGCGATAACATTTCCGTAACTCCCACCCTCATCTTTCTTCGCACAGCAACCTATCCTCATGAGCACGGGATGGCTGGGGGTTAACTGGGGAAGGTCAGATGGTAGCGTTGTTGCGCGGCATGAGGTGAGCATTCTATAACGTCTTCTGATAAGGCAGTCGCTCACGGTCTTTGCAGTGGAAGGGGTTGACGAAGATCCGCGGCGGTCTGGAAGATCTCGTAGAGCGGGAAAGGTTGGAGCGGGGTGGCCAATCGCGCACTTTGCGACAACGTATGCCAGGCGCCTTTGAACCCGAATCCCCCTTGTCGGATGGTACGTTGGAGCCAGATGAAGACTGGTAATATGTTGTCGACGTAATATTGTTGTGAATTTGTATCCTACTACATCATGTACAAGTCTGTAGATCACCCAACTCGGACTCGTGGAGGATAGTACCGTGATGCCGTTTCATGTGGCTGCCGCAGATGGCGATGACGTTCGTGCAGCGCCATCTTTCCGGTTCGGTTGATCGAGCATGGCGGCTGTGGCGATGAAACTGCTTGTCTCCGATCTCGTCTCTCTCTCTCGACCACCTCTGGGTGACTGGAAAAGGACGTCTGGATTCTAGCATGCTCGTCACCTCGGATAAAGAAGCTCGCATAGGCACTCCTGTTCCCCCACTCGAGGCGGACCTAAACAACCATGGATTCCCGCGCGGTTACTTCATGCTTCGGTCGATCGGGACTGACCGTGTTCTCGACGTTACCCAGGGCTTCAGCGAAGACGGCACACCCGTCATTCTCTGGCCATCCACGGAGAGCTCTTTGGTGGACTGTGAGCAGTGACTGACGCCGCGCTCCCATACAAACGCTGATAAGGCGGGAACAGCGATGAGGCGTCCAGAGTGCAACAACCAGGTGCGCAGCCTGTTGTCTTCATATCTTGACTTCTCCGACAGCCGTCATGCCCAGGTCTTCTTCATCGATACCTCCGGAGCGCTGTGCTCGCGATCTGCGGGGCATGCGATAGATATCGAAGGTACGTGCTGAGATGACGCTCCCCGCCCGGCCTCTCCAGTTCACCCGGCCGCCCCGCGTCCCAGGCGAGAGCCCCGTGGTCCGCCACCGGAGGCCCGTCAGCCTTCCATTCCCCAACGCACACTCCCACCCGCTTCCCCGCTTTGCATACAACCCCGACACGAAGGAGATCACTGTTGTGTTCACCGTCGACCCCGCCCTCCGCGGGGACGCGGACGCTGCCGGTGCAGGTGGGGACGCCGCGACGGCGTCGGCGGGCGCGTGGAAGGAGAAGACGTACTACCTGAGCTCGGTGCCCGTCCGGAATCCGCCCACGATGATCGCGAACGCGTCGACGCTGCTCACCTCGGCGGTCACCAGCTCGCTCTCGCTCTTCGGCGTCAAGCAGACGAACGCGACCCCGGAGGAGATCTTCGACGGGCAGATCGACCTGACGGAGCACGAGATCGCGGAGCAGGACCGCAACGAGGCCGAGGAAGTGGACGATTCCGTGGACGCGCTCCGCCCGGTCAAGGTCGTTGGGCTCACGGCGGAGGAGGCGAGGAACGCGAGCGGGTCCGCGAGACTCCGCCGGCAGTGGGAGGTCCTCCCGCTGCGGAACAACAGGCACCGCACTGGGGCGTCGCGCTGAGGGTAGCTCGATTCGTGCACGTTTGGAGTGCGGCCAGCCGACTATTTTCATTTTCTCTCGGATTGCAAGGTGTGTTAGTTGGTATGGAGTGTACGATACCGGTCAGCTGGATTACTATGGCATTACGCCTCGGGCTTGATGTTACAGTATGGTGTATCAATTATTGACAAAGGACTGGATCAGACTTTAGCGGCTATATCTGAGGGTGTGATGGCGGATGTTCGTCCTGCCTATCATACGCGAGTGTGGCATAGTAAACACCAGAAAAGATAAGCCAAGTATGTATATAGTAGCTCCCGATGGAATTTCGGTGATCCCTCTTCTCTACGACTCCCAACGTTGGTCACGCTCGCCCTGCAGGTGCAATCGTTAGTGAGGTTGCCTTCAATCACATCACTCACTGGCCTTCTGCGTCCAGATGACCATGACGACGCTACTTTCAGCGCTCGTGCTTCTTGCACACTTGGCCTCCGTCCGCTCTCACGTTGGACACGGCCACCCCCAGACCGGGGCCGAGCAAGTGCCCTTGCTGGATGTCCAAGACTTCGCGCCATCCGGGTCTACTCCCCAGACCTGGTTGGAGAAGTACGGTCCTCAGATTGATCAGGCGTTCTCCGGGCCTCTGTCGTTTTCACACCTCCCTTACGCCCGATGCCTAGAAGACGAAAACGCGGGATTCGACATTGCGCTGCTGGGCATGCCGTTCGACACCGCAGTAACATATCGCCCAGGCGCACGCTTTGGACCCTACGCCATCCGTTCAGGCAGCAGGCGGCAGCGCGAGACGCGGGGATACACCCTTTCGTGGAAAAACAACCCCTACGAGCTTGGGTCGAGAATCATGGACTGTGGCGACGTGAGTCGGAGGAATCCAATAGGAACACGACTCGGCTGAAATCTTCTTGCCACACAGGTGCCCGTGAACCCTTTTGACAATGCACTGGCTGTCGACCAAATGGAAGTTGCCTACTCGACGCTTCTGGATCGCGCTCCCACCAGTTCCGACGTTTCTGGGGTCGCTTCGGTCACCCAGCGGTTCTCCAAGGACGGCAAAGCGCATCCGCGGATAGTGAGGTGTGCAGCTCGCTTCTCCGACGAGGTCGGCAGACTGACCGCCTTCGCCCGCAGTCTTGGCGGAGACCATACCATCGTGCTCCCGATCCTCCGCTCGCTCAACAAGGTTTACGGGCCCGTGTCGGTCATCCACTTCGACGCCCACCTCGACACATGGCCCGCATACCCAGGCCCGGGCTCGGAGCAGTCTCGCGTCACCCACGGGACGTTCTTCTACCTCGCCAAGGAGGAGGGCCTCATGACCAACACCAGCATCCACGCCGGGATCCGCTGCAAGCTCGCTGTGCGTCCTCTCCCGGATCCGCATCCCTGTGTACGCCGCGCTAACCCCGACGGGGCCGATGCAGGGCATGGCTGACCTGGAAAACGACGAGGAGACCGGCTTCCAGCTCATCTCCACGGACGACATCGACGACTACGGCGTCGCCGCCATCATCAAGCGCATCCGCGAGCGGATCGGCGACTCCCCCGTCTACCTCAGGTCAGTCTCCGTTCCTGCCCGCTCGCCCCCCGCTCACCCGCGATCGTGTGCCAGCCTCGACATCGACGTCATCGGTCAGTCTCTCCCGCGCGCCGCGCATTCCAGTGCGGCGCCACCCACACTGACTTCGGATATGTGCCCGACCCCTCTTCTCGCCCAGACCCCGGCCTCGCGCCCGCCACCGGCACGCCCGAAGCAGGCGGATGGACGACCCGTGAGGTGAAGAGGATCATCCGCGGCCTCGCCGGGCTCAACTTCGTGTAAGCCGCCCTCCACAGTCCCGTCTCAGGGCACCCGCCGTCGCTCACATGTTTCTGTGTGTGCAGCGGCGCAGACATCGTCGAGGTCTCTCCCGCGTACGACAACGGTACGCGCTGCTCGTCGTCGTCTGTCCAGCCGACGCGCTCACTGACGTACCCGCGCTGCGCAGCCGAGATTACGGGCATCGCGGCCGCAGATATCGTGCATGACTTCCTCTCCATGCTTCTTTCGACCGAGCCGCCGACTGCGCACAGCACCTTCGCTCCAGCCAAGGAGCCCTGAAGCATCCCGCAGTTGCGCAGCTGTTGCTTGCCCCGAGAGACGACTGCTGAGCACTTACGTTTACAAAAGTTGTACTGCTTGCTGCGTGTGGCGTGTCGTCTAGGGTGTGTACATGGCAATGTATTTCGTGCATCATGCGGGAGAATCGTCGTCGCTAGCTAGTGTACATCGCTAGATGGAGGCGGGTCGTCCGAGTAGTAGTCGAATCGAATAATTACGAGAGCTGGTAAACAGTAAAGAGGTCCGCATGAACTAGGTTCAAAGTCCGAGTACATCTCCTCGCGAAACAATGCCGACTCACGGCCTCCAGCACCGCGACCTCAAGCCAGCCAAGGAAACGCAACCCGGGAGGACGGGGACCGGAAGCTCAGCGCTTGGCGCCCCACTGCCCTGGCGGTTGCGCCGTCGCTGCATCATACATCGGCGGGCTGTCGGAGTAGTGCGGAGCGTCTTCGTGAGTGGGAGACTCCACTATTGTCGCGGGCATAGATGGGTTCGGGTCGCGGGGGCCTCTTGGGCTCAAAGGTTGTGGCATCCCGGAAGGCACCGACGTGTTGATGGGCGCAGGAGTGGACGACGTTCCCATTGAATACACCGATGGCGCCGACGGTGCGGGAGAGGCCGAGGGGTGCGGAGGGTACGAGGTATCGAGTGCAGGCACAACGTTCGAGCCATACCCGTTGCCACCGAGGGTGTACGAGTGCTCAGGTGCACGATACGGGTTCGTTGCCGCTGGAGGGGTAGGCGTTTGACTGGGGTACATGTATCCTGAGGTGTTGTACGTATCGTTGTGGAGGTTCGCGTGGGACACCAGCTGAGCAGGAGCGACAGGAGCGGCAAACGGATCGCTGTAGCCTTGACCGTACCCATCGTTGTGTGAAACAGCAGAATGGTCTAGTTGAACCCATCAATACCATATCAACAAAAGGTTGAAGCGACTCACATGAGGTCCCACGGGCAGGATGGCCGTAAGATGCGCCACTTACTTGTTGGCGATGGCCGTAAGGGTCTGCGGCAAGGTAACCGGCCGCACCGGTGGCGGCGGCAGCAGGCGTTGCACCGTAACCAGATGGCTGGTAGTCACGCTGGGAGTAGCCCGGCTGTTGGTACTGCTGGTCGGTGTGCGTTGACGGGGCCTGGGTGTGCTGCGAGCCTTGACGTACGGGCGAAGGACGGGACGGCGTGGAGTTGTTGTAATACGCGTCAACGGCACGGTTGCCGGGAACTGCTTGGGCGTATCCCCCGGCGTAGTTCGAACTTTGCTGGGCTGCGGAGTAGGGAACAATGGAGCCCCCGTCGTCGATGAAGTGGTCGTCGCTCTTCGAAGTCAAAGGCTGCGTCTCGTACTCCTGAAAGGCAGGCAGTCCAAGTTCATGCTTCCCTGCGGCCTGACGGGCCTTTCTGTCCGCCTCCGCCTTGACCGCCTCCAACCGCATCTGCTCTGAGTACCCATTGTTGACTGCTGGACGGTTGGCCTCTCTGTCGGTTCCACGAGGACGTCGACTGATGCAGCAACGGCCAAGGCCGTAGAAACAACCAGCGAAAAAGAGGAGGACCCAAGCGGCAAGGGTGAGCCAAAGGGCTAAACCGAACTCGGCCTTGCCGTTGTTGACCGCGGTAACGCGCGACTTGGTGAGGTAGAAGAGAACGATATCGAAGATGAAGGCAATGAGGGCGACCGATGCAGCGAACCCAGAAACGCAGGTGCTGCAGTACGCCATCGACATTTCGCGGACGTGGGCGAGAAGTCCGAAAATGGAAGAGATGCCGGCGAGGACTAGGGCGACGATGTGGAGGACAAGTGCATAGGTGATCCACTTCACGACCACCTCCGGGATTTCAATGCCAGTGTTGTTCCCGAGGAGGTCATTGATATCTGTTCGGGAGTTGTAGCTGGAGAGTGTAGACCAGAGAATGAACACTCACCAAGCTGATAACCCACCGAGGGCGAAGAGCAGGTCTGGTTGTTTGGGAGATCAAGACAGTATCCGAGGGTACCCAAAAGGACAGAGCCAGTGACACCATTGACGGTCATGGTCGCCTTGAGGAAGTAGATGGACTTGATGATGGGGACATTGAAGGATACGACGGCAAGGAGGATGGTCGCGATGAGGGTGACGAGGAAACCCGGCGTGGCAGGGCGAATAAGGCCCATGAGGAGGGTAGGCGAAGAAGCGGGGGGCAATGAAAGGGGGAATGCGAAGATGGCGCGCGGGTGGGGGGATGAGGGCAGCCTTTGGATACTCAGCTGGCCGGGCGGGCAGTGTGGGCCCTGACGATGGTGTCCAAAATAGGCGCCTCCTGAGCACTGGCGGCCCCCGCGCCGCCTGTGCCCGCCGCCGCCGACCCACTGCCTCTTCCCCGTGCGACATGCACGCATTAACACGTCCGTTACCTGGTCACTCTGCGCAGTGCATGAAAGGCTCCTTACCGCGCCCAGAAATGCTTGTTTCCCCTTTCTCTCGCTCCATACGGGCGGCCTCAGATTTCCATCGCGAAGTCCACACTGCATGCAGTTTATGGCGGTGATGTGAACTGTAATTATGTAGCAGCTGTGGCTGATTTCCATTTCCATCCCCATCTGCCATCTACGTATCTCACACCGGGAAATCAACAGCATTTGTCGCATCGTACAGGCTGAGAGCCTGCACTCACGCTTTCCCGGGCGTGCAAACCGCAGCTCGGTCGCTCGGAAAAATCCATAGCACTTGTCTTACGCGATCGGTGCGGAGTATCCTCATGCTTTGATGGTACGATCCTCTCAAGCACATGGGACAGCTGGAGGCGGTCTCAGAACGAGAAGAATACGAGTATCGCGTCTAGTTATGGGTTGGCGTAACATGATCGATAGAGTCAGTTGTATTCATCCGTGCGTGACCAAACGTGCCGACTTACTACATTTCCTCATTTTTTCGTCGGTCTCCTGCCCGCTCCTTCAGTGCATATCATCTGTCCAGTTCTTGGTTATCACTACTGTCTCGCTATTCGCACGGTTGTGATGCGATGCAACACTCACGGAATCGGATCATTGCGCCTTCCACCAGAGGATGTGCATGCCTTTAACAAGGCGGCCCGATTCTAGTTTTCTCTCCATCGGTGTTGTCTTCTCGTACACAAATCCGTTCTTCTCGAAGACGCGACGGCTCCCAAGATTCTCTTCGAACGTCTCAACGCGAATCTGCCGCACTCCCATGCGAGGTACGGCCCATTCGTGAATCAATGTTCTAATGGCCACGCTCATGATTCCTCGCCCCTGGTGAGAGGCGGCGATGTAGTCTATCGCCGGTCGCTCTGTGAGTGGGACGTGCGGGTGTACGAGCCATGCTCACCTCCAAAACACCATACGATCTCAGGGTCACCCAGTGGTCTCTCGTAGTTGGGGTCCTTCAAGGCCTTTTGCGCGTCTTCATCTGACTCGTCCGGCCAACGTTCACGCAAGATCGCGATGTCGCCCAAGAAGATATCGCTACCGTCGTCGCGAACCTCTCGGATGCAGCGTACCGGACATGCCGATACCAACACCGGCGGCGCGTCTGGATCAGCTTCGCTTGCGATACGGAGGACTTCCAAAGCGGCATCCGCGTCTTTCTTGATCATGCTGATCCACTGCTCGGCGTGCTCGGGGCGGTAGGGGAATGGTGGCCCTTCAAGCCAGCTATAAACGCGAGGATCGCTCATGTGGGAGAAGATCGCGGGTCCATCGGAGGTACGCGGAGGCGTCAAGATTATGTGTTCATGAGGGCTGGGGAGTCGGAGGAAAGGCTCCTTCGTCTGGGGGTTGAACTGCAGAGGGTGATACTGCGACTGGGGCATGTTGCGGGGTGAAGTGGAAGACGACCGCTACCGATGATCAATTGAGTACTGACTGTAGCTAGTTCGAGTCAGAGTTCCGGCGCCTTCCTCCCGCAGACGAAGCTTGCCCATGGTGATACTGCTTACTGGCTATCAATGGATACCGGTGCGACAACGGGGCAGCACCAGCGATCGAGCATTTCACGGCAAGTCATAAAAAAGTCATCCATGGGGCCGCAAGTGATTCGAGGTGACTCGAGAGCGGTGTATGGAGGGCACAGACCGGATCCTGGGCCGGGACAGAAACAGTCGGCATGTTCTGGCGGTGGGCGCGCTCTCGAGTAGTCGAGGCGAAAAGCTCGGGGAATGGTGTGGGCGCGCGCTCTGGTTGGCTGGACCGTTGCACGTGCTCTCATGGGTCAGCCTGCCCTGAAGCGATCGATAAGCTCCGATCCACCGTCGAGCGAAAGTTTCCACCTCCTACTCAGAGTCCTGCGGCCCCGGCGTGTCTGCTCGACTCTACTCCTCCCTATATCAAGCGGCATCTCTCTCGGTGTCGTCCCCAACCCGCCCTTTTCTCTTTTCTCCCTGTAAAATCTAGCCACCATGGTGTGAGTACCGCTCGCTTAGATCTTCGCGCTCGCTTCTCATCTCACCCCTTGCTGTCCGATGCAGTAACTTCACCGTCGGTCCGTGACTGGTCATTGGCACCCATGGCCCATTTGCAACGAACTGACTGTATGTAAAAACAGACCAGATCCGTCAACTGATGGATCGCCCAACGAACATCCGTAACATGAGTGTGATTGCCCATGGTGCGTATTCCTCTCATACACTCTCTTGTTCCTCGATTCGAGCACTCCTTTCTACAGTCGATCACGGAAAGTCTACTCTCACGGACTCGCTCGTCTCCAAAGCTGGTATCATTGCGGGCGCGAAGGCCGGCGAAATGCGTTTCACCGACACAAGAGAAGACGAAAAGGAGCGTGGTATCACGATTAAATCAACCGCCATCTCGATGTACTTCGAGGTCGACAAGGACGACGTCGGCGCTATTAAGCAGAAGACCGATGGTGCGCACTCAGTTTCTCATGCGTGAACCTGATGTAGCTGATGATGGGTGCACTACTAGGTACCGAGTTCCTGATCAACCTCATCGATTCCCCCGGACACGTCGACTTCTCTTCCGAAGTTACTGCCGCTCTTCGTGTCACCGACGGTGCGCTCGTCGTTGTGGACTGTGTGGAGGGTGTTTGCGTCCAGACCGAGACCGTACTCCGTCAAGCGCTCACTGAGCGTATCAAGCCGGTCGTCGTTATCAACAAGGTCGACCGTGCCCTCCTCGAGCTCCAGGTCTCCAAGGAAGACCTCTTCCAGTCCTTCTCGCGTACAGTGGAGAGCGTCAACGTCATCATCTCGACCTACCACGACGAGGCTCTCGGTGACGTTCAAGTCTACCCTGAGAAGGGTACCGTCGCTTTCGGTTCAGGTCTCCACGGCTGGGGTTTCACTCTCCGTCAATTTGCCTCCCGCTACTCCAAGAAGTTCGGTGTCGACAAGGAGAAGATGATGTTGAAGCTCTGGGGCGACAACTACTTCAACCCTGCGACGAAGAAGTGGACGACCAAGAGCACAGATGCGGACAACAAGCCTCTCGAGCGCGCCTTCAACTCCTTCGTCCTTGACCCCATCTTCCGCATTTTCGACGCCGTCATGAACTTCAAGAAAGAGGACGTCTACAAGATCTGCGAGAAGCTCGACGTGAAGCTTGCTCAGGATGAGCGCGAACTCGAGGGCAAGGCGCTCCTTAAGGTCGTTATGAGGAAGTTCCTTCCTGCTGGCGACTCGCTCCTGGAGATGATTGTCATCAACCTCCCCTCGCCGGCGACTGCTCAGCGTTACCGTGTTGAAACCCTCTACGAGGGTCCTATGGACGACGAGTCCGCCATCGGTATCCGCGATTGCGACCCCAACGGTCCCCTCGTTTGCTACATCTCCAAGATGGTGCCGACGTCCGACAAGGGTCGCTTCTACGCTTTCGGTCGTATCTTCTCCGGTACCGTCCGTGCTGGCCCCAAAATCCGTATCCAGGGTCCCAACTACGTGCCCGGCAAGAAGGACGACCTGTTCGTCAAGTCTGTCCAGCGCACCGTGCTCATGATGGGTCGTTACGTCGAACCTATTGAGGACTGCCCGGCCGGCAACATCCTCGGTCTCGTCGGTATCGACCAGTTCCTGCTCAAGAGCGGTACTCTCACTTCGTCGGAGACTGCGCACAACATGAAGGTCATGAAGTTCTCGGTCTCTCCTGTCGTCCAGGTTGCCGTCGAGGTTAAGAACGCGTCGGATCTCCCCAAGCTCGTTGAGGGTCTCAAGCGTCTCTCGAAGTCTGACCCGTGTGTGCAAGCGTGGATCTCGGAAAGTGGTGAGCACATTGTCGCGGGTGCCGGTGAGCTCCACTTGGAGATCTGCTTGAAGGTTAGCGCTACAAATACCTAGTCTTATGGCATCTCTTACATTCTTCGTAGGATCTCCAAGAAGACCACGCCGGTGTCCCCCTCAAGATTTCCGACCCTGTGGTCGGTTTCCGTGAGACTGTCAAGACGGAGTCTTCGATCGTGGCTCTGTCGAAGTCGCAGAACAAGCACAATCGTCTGTACGCCAAGGCCATGCCTATCGACGAGGCCCTTACCCTGGCCATCGAGGCTGGCAAGATCAACCCTCGTGACGACTACAAGATCCGTGCTCGCACCATGGCTGACGAGTTCGGCTGGGACGTCACCGATGCGCGTAAGATCTGGTGCTTCGGTCCCGACACCACCGGCCCGAACCTCCTCGTCGACACCACCAAGGGTGTGCAGTTCCTCAACGAGATCAAGGACTCTTGTGTTGCTGCCTTCCAGTGGGCGACCAAGGAGGGTGTGCTTTGCGAGGAGAACATGCGTGGTGTTCGTGTGAACATCCTGGATGTCACGGTGAGTCCCGTGAAGGCTTTCGAATGTCAGATCTCGCCTGATATCTCCTCAACCAGCTCCACTCCGATGCCATCCATCGTGGTGGAGGTCAGCTCATCCCGACCTGCCGTCGTGTCTGCTACGCCGCGTGCTTGCTCGCCGAGCCAAGTCTCCAGGAACCGATCTACCTCGGTATGTTCTCAACGATTCCACCACCGCGCATGCTGGAATTTACCGTTGACATTCGTTTCAGTCGAGATCCAGTGCCCGGAGAACGCAATCGGTGGTATCTACTCGGTACTCAACAAGCGTCGTGGTCAGGTGTTCAGTGAAGAGCAACGTGTCGGTACCCCCATGTTCACGGTGAAGGCCTACCTGCCCGTTATGGAGTCGTTCGGTTTCAACGGCGATCTCCGCTCGCAGACCGGTGGCCAGGCGTTCCCTCAGTCGGTTTTGGACCACTGGGAGTTGATGAACGGCTGTACGCATGGTCTATGTCTTATCATCGGAACCTGTACTGATATAGACGATAATAGCGCCGCTGGAGAAGGGTAGTAAGCTCGAGGACATCGTCAAGAGCGTCCGTGTGCGCAAGGGTCTCAAGGTTCGTCGCACGGGAAGTTGCCCTCAGACTGGCTGACACATGCTTGCAGCCCGAGATCCCTCCTCTGGACACGTACTACGACAAGCTCTAGACGGGAGGATGTACGAGTGCAGAAGTCCATCGATGTGTCAATGTGTCCCCCTGTACTTGTGTTGCCGTCCAGCCCTGCCTTCATCTAGCATTCTCGACCCTGTTGTACACTCTCATATCCTCTGGCTCTAAGTAGCAATGCATTTCTTATGACTTCCGATTCATAGCGCTTCGCCGCATCGCGACATATTTGCGATTCCCACGTCGGTCACCGCTTGCAGCGGAAAGTACGTCAATCTGCGGCGGCGGCGATGGCAGGGAAACGGAGGTGGCAGAGGATCGGCGAGGCCGCGCCCGGTGGACGGGGGAACATCGAGGGTGCGAAGTGCGCGGGTTCGCTGTCGCCCGCGGACGCGAGCGCGAGGCCATTCGTCGGGAACGCCGCGGTCCCGGACTCCCGGGGCGGCAGCGTGCACGCAGGGCTTCGCGAAGAGCGCGCGGCGGGTGGGTCGCCCGCGGAGTCACCACGCGGGTGACCAGGGACGGGCGCGGGGGATGCAAAGCGGGGATAAGACCCGGCTTGGGTCGCGGGCGAAGCGCGATCTGTGGCCAGCGCAATGCATGGAAAGCAGTCCATGCCCGGGAGGAGGGCGCGGGCGGACGCGAGCGCGCATCGACCGAGCCCCTGACGTAAGAGAAGTCGGGTCCCCAGACCCCACATCGCGCGGCCCCCACACGCATCTCTGGGAGGGTGGGCATTGCGTCATCATGCGATACATACAATCTCAGGTTAGTGTAGGCGTATGTTATATACTAGGCGAGAGCTAAGGTGCGATAACGGACAGCAATGATACACACGGTCGAGAATACCGATAGAGAACGAGCGAGTACGTAGTCAGGGAAGGAGGCGGATCCAGCATCGACCAAGGAAACAAACGACAACACCAAGCAGAGTGGGAGCACGACGGTACAAGCGACAGAGGAGGAATGACCAAACGCAGGGAAAGCACATACACGCGGAGGATACCAAATGATAGAGTGGAAAGACGAAACCCCGTTGCTAGTGCACAGCACCTAACTAGACCCTTCGCGAGCGTCCCCTGTGGTGCGCGACTGTGCGGAAGCACCGCTCCCATCCATCCTCAGATCGCGCCAAGGCGCGAGAGGGGGGAGGGGGAGGGGGGTTGTGCGATGTGCGAAGGCAGAGCCCCGAAGAGGGGGAGTGCGCTTCGTCAAAGGCAGTCCGCATGGAAGGTGTCGGTAACGGACCCAGGGGGTCGGCGCGCCGTCACGACGGAATGCGTCGGGCGGAAGAATGGGTGGTGGACGCGTGCAGAGACGCGGGGGACCGCAGCTGCTCATCTGCGCGCGACGTAACGCCAGTAGAGCTGGTTGGGCGGCTGCGGGAGAGAATGAGCATTGGACAACGATGGACGGCTGGAGGGACGTACTTGGGTACCGGGGGTGGAGTTGTCTGCAACGAAGGAGAGCAGGGTGCGGATGAGGAGGGCTCAAATAGCGGAGGGGAGAGGAGGACTCACGAGCACGAATACACTCCCAAACGTCGACACCGCGACCCTTGGGGTCCCACACGCCGCACTGGGCGTGGAGAGGCCAGTGGAGGTTGAGCTCCCAAACACGAGTGGCGTCGGCAACAAGACCAGGCATGGCGGAGCGGGCAGAACGCGGGGGAGGAGAGGGTGGGGGAGAGGCGCGGTGCACGAGACTTTGGAGAAGGCGGGCTTGGAGCAAGAGTGGCTTATATTCCGGGCGGGGACAAGCGCCAGGGGCGGAGGAGGAAATTCGAGTGCAAAGGCCAAGGGGTGGCGAGAACTAAAGCGCCAGACACCGTCTCCCCCCACATACCCCCCAGGCAAGTTTCCGGGGTCCTGGAATTTGCGTTGCCGAACGCTTTTTGTCTGGAGTGCCCTAAAGTCGTGTTTCCCTTGGACCGATTGGGCCAAAATTTTGAGTACAGTCTGAAGAACATATTCGGGGCATATACTGATAAACACCATGTGCACAGAAGACGGTGAACTCTCAGGGCGGGAAGGGTTTGCTGAGGTCGTGAGCCATCGGTAATCGGCACCGCCAAAGCGGATCGGAGCTGACAGCCGCCCCCAGCGCTATCGTCCCTTCGCTGAGCCAAACAGTGTAGTCATATATTACATACAAACT
This sequence comes from Epithele typhae, assembly GCF_022376455.1. Lineage (NCBI taxonomy): Eukaryota > Fungi > Basidiomycota > Agaricomycetes > Polyporales > Epitheliaceae > Epithele > Epithele typhae. Next base: position 805,759 of record NW_025954194.1, on the reverse strand, counting down.
CCCATGGTAAAGTCTTGTTAGCGCAGCGGCATCGACATCTGGACACCGGTTTTGTTTTACTTGACTTAGGTCAAGGGTTCAATTCCGTGCATTGTCTTTTTGCATTTTTCCTCCACAACTTCCCATCATGGTGCCATGCAGTGCATCTACTATATTTAATCACTGCTCGAAGCATAAGAAAAAAATCGGTGTACCCAGGGTGGGCATGCGTGCAAAAATGCGTGCAGCCGGGATAGCACTCGGCACCAAAACCGGCAGATGGACGACTGTGCCACTGTGCCATCGAGGCTTTGCTGTAGTAGCCCGTATGTAATATATGACCACACTGTTTGGTTCAGCGAAGGGCCAGCCGGGCATTGTTGGAACTGTCCCCACCGCCAGCCGGGATCCGGGGATTCGGCAATCTTTCGCGGATTTGTCCTGTTCGTCATGGGCTGGACCGTCCGGTTGACGGCGATGACCGTTTGCAGTAGGTGGGGGGGTGGCAAGTTTCCGGGGTCCTGGGCCGACGGTTTCCACAGTCAGTGTCGGAAACTTTTGTTCTCGCCACCCCTTGGCAAAGGCGGGCGGTGACATAATGGCGGGACGGGCGGCCGCCTGGGTCGTGCCCGTCTGGCGTCCGGCTGGCGATGGGCCGCGACAAGTCCGAGCGAGCGGGGGCTCCGTCCGCCTCAACCGCGTCCCCTGCCGGCCCCTTGGCTGGGTGCGCTGATCCTCCGCCGCTGCCCTATCCGGGCGGTGGTTACGATCGATAACCGTCCTGGTCGTGAAGCCAGCCGTGCTTGGCCCCGTCGCTCGTCCCCGCTCTCAAGACGAGCGTGCAGGATCCATCACCCGCTGTCCGCCCCGTGCCCATCGTCGTCCACCCGCGCACTGCCCTTTGTTCTCGCTGACGCGCACTCGGCAAAACGGCCTGCTGCCCATGCATGGCTGAGGCCAGACTCGACCGACGCAATGTCAGTCGTCCACGCGCCAGGCTTCTGCGCCTGCATCATTCATCTCATTCACACCGCTCCACTTCCCTTTCTTCTCTCCCCCTCCACCTCCCACGACCCATCAATTTCGGCCAAGGCGTCAGCCCGGCACGCGCTGACCACGCCCCCTCGGAACAGTCAGCACTCCAGACACCGTCGTGACGCCGCATCCGGCTGCACGGGCGCCCAGACGCCCGAGGCGGTCGGCCTGCCTCTCGAAAGGCGCCCTCCTTTCCGTGCCCCCCGCGGGCACCATCGACCGCGGTCTGGCTGCGAAGCCGCTCGCCTGCTCCACACAAGCGAGAGCCAGTGGCCAGACCCAGTCACGTCATCGCGATATGCCAGGCCTCGACCAACCCCCGGGCGCGACACGGCGGCCCAGCCTGTCGCCGTGCGCAATCCAATCCTCCCGATCCTGTCCTATGCCTCCGCTTGCGCCCCCGTGTTTCGGACTGTTTCGGGCTGTCGCCCGGGCCAACCGCCGCCATCGGCACGCCTCCGGGTTGCCTCCGGGCCTGGCGATCAACCAGGTACACCCAGCCGTTCTCCATTAAGCTTTTCGGACTCGGAGGCCACGGCCCACCCGTGACGCTCTCCGAAAGCCGCTGCTCGTTCGGCCGGGAGCCCCTGGGGTCTCCGATCAATCTCCCAACCTCCCCTCTGACCCGCGCGGCCTCCCTGATCCTCCCTGCTGCCCACTGCCCAGCCTGCGGCGTGAGCGGCGCCTCTCGATTGGTCTTGGACTCTGATCCAGACAAGATCCGGCGCGATAACATGGCGACGTGCCTGTTTGCCCTCAGATGGGAGCCTGATCTTGAGCCTGCCCAGTGGCATGGTAGCCTCGTGGCCGCAACACCTGCATGCGCGCCTGCCGCCTGTTGTCGCGGTGTTCGGAGCCCCTCACGTTCGCCGCACGTACGCGTTGTGTGTTTAGGAGAACATCAACGCGGGGCTGCACGAGCCGTCGACCGCAGGGATGCCGCGCCATTTGAGCAGAGACGCCCCCAGGCTTACTGCGGCATCTGCTCGTCGCGAAGGGCAGGCATACTACATTGTCTTTCACCGTCAATTATGACAACGGTCCGCTTCATATCCGCGAGGAGCCTTACCGCGGCGTTTTGTACGATTGCATCGACGCCGTGTCTGATGCTCCACCCCACGCCGTACCGGAGGGCCTCGCGCCACAGCCGCACCTCCGCTATCGGATGCATATCGGGATGCTTGATCCATTGTCGGCGCTGACACGGTTGCGTGACTGTACTGCAGTCTGTCGTCATATTTTCCTGAAGGTCGTCACGCACTGTGCTCCTGAATCCCAAGCCCTGCCCCGTTAGATTCATGTTCAAGGAATTCCCGCAACGAGCAAAGCTCTATTTGCTAGCGAGGTGCCACAGTGTGCCCACTCACCAGCGTTCTAATCTCCGACAGGGTCCTTTGCCCCGACATTCACGTTCAGTGCAAGTCATGATTGACAGCACACGTCGCGCAAACCAAAGAAGAAGGGATAGCTGCGGTGTGCTGTATATATCCACGCCTAGAATAGCGGTCGTTAGCTCTGATGCGCAGCTGCCTGCGCAGCGCCTCAAACCACAGAGATTTCCGTTCTGGGAGGTGGGTGTGAAGTGGCACGTGAGCTGCGGGGCGCGCCTCGGACGCTTGGCCAAGTCTCTCAGCATTGGCCTCTTCTCCGCTGTCTTGTCCCTCTGTTCTGCTCTCTGTCCTAGTTTTGCCACACTCTTTACTCATTTCGCGGTCTCGAGCCTTACCCGTGTGCTCCCCACGAATCCCGTCATGAAGCTCTCTTCACAACTCACCACACCGGCCGTGCTGTCTCTCCTGCTTTCATCCATCTCTGGGGCACTTGCAACCTCTTCTACTCGCCGGGCGACTACATGCAATGGACACTCTGAGGTGTGTACCATTCACCTCTGTGTGCCTATCTGTGTCCTCAAAGCCAATGCCGGTTTGCATAGCTCTGCGACAAGAGCTTTGGGAATGTCACGTTCGTCGGAACACACAACTCGTACGCGGTCGGAACGAGCAGTCGTGAGTTGCCTGCACGTTTGGTGCGCGTTCGCCAGGGTATTCACAAGATTGCCCCGCAGTGTTCGTCAACCAGGATTGGAACAGTGCGCACCCTTGTTTCAGACCCACACCCCTCTCCCGCTGAGCCCTCCCAAGTCACCCAGCAGTTGAATGATGGCGTTCGCATGTTGCAATCGCAAGCCCACAACAAGAGCGGCACCATCGAGCTTTGCCACACCAGCTGCGTGCGTGATCCTCTCTGAGCCGGTGCCAATGGCGGCTGACGTCAGTTTAAATAATCGCAGAGTCTGCTCGACGGTGGCTCCCTAAAGGACTATCTCACGCAGTGTACGCACACGCTCCTTGCATCACCTACAGGTGCTCATCAGTCGTTCTAGTGAAGACGTGGATGGATAGCAACACTGAAGACGGTGGGTCTGGACTGTGCTCCTCCGACGACACCACTGACCCAATTCTGGGACAGTCGTGTCTCTGCTTATTGTCAACTCCGACAACATCGCTCCTTCCGTGTATGCTGACGTCTTCACGTCGGCTGGTCTGGATACAATGGCGTACACACCTTCCTCCTCTGCGCTTACGGCAAGCTCTTGGCCCACTCTGGGGTCACTGATTGACAGTGGCAAGCGCCTCGTCGTCTTCCTTTCCACCTCGGCCGATTTCACGTCAGTGCCGTACCTCATCGACGGTGAGTACACGGCGTCGGTGGCAACGAAGAGCCCGTAGCTGAAGGTTGCACTCCAGAGTTCACGAATGTCTGGGAGACCGCATATGATGTCACGGATACCACGTTCGACTGCAACGTGAACCGAACGAACGGGGACACGAGCACGCAGATGTATCTCATCAACCACTTCCTGGACAAGCTCGTCGCTGGCGTTCCGGCCCCAGATTCCTCGCGCGCCAACTCCACGAACGCCGCGAGCGGCACGGGCTCACTCGGCGTCCAAGTCGAGACGTGTGCCGTCCAGCACGGACGGAACCCCAACTTTATGCTGGTTGACGTGAGTCGCCGCACTGTGTATTCGCCGGGATCGCGGTGTGTTCTAACCCCCGGACACAGTTCTATGAATACGGGAACGGCTCCGTCTTCCAGGTTGCCGCGGACGCCAATGGGGTGACGTACAACCCGACGACGGCTGTCGCGCAGCCCAAGTCGTCCACCTCGTCCACATCCTCTTCAACGGTTGTCACTACCAACAGCGGCGCTATGGAGCTACGTGTTCTGCCCACCCAGTTCTTGGGGGCGGCCACCGTGGTTGCGAGCGTGGTTGTGGGGGCGCTGGCTTTCTTCTAGTGCTCCCGATTTCTCCGGGCTGATCTAAACGCTTTGTCGCGCTGGCATCGCATGCATGGACTTTTGGGATATCCACACTGTAATAGCCATCACATACGCACAGGACAATCATACCGTAGACGACACCATCGAGTATTCAATGCTGGCTGCTCTTTGTCGCCCGCTGACGCGCCCCGCACCGATCACCCGCGCTGTGCTTGAGAACGAGGCCAAAAGGGGGAATCAAGAAAGCAAAAAGGCCGACGGGCGAAGCACGCCCCGCGGGCGCTCGGAGCCCCCGGTCCGACCCTGAGCCAGTTCGCCGCTCCTCCTCCGCGCAAAGCTCGACCTACCCCGCACACTGCCCCCCGCCCCCGCCCCCGTCGCCCGCCGATGAGCTTCCAAAACTTCAGGCTGCCGCCCCCGGTGCCCTCGAACGCCTTCGCCGAGCTCGACACGCCCCCGCACTCGCTCTCCGCCGGCCCGTCCTCGTCGCTCTCCCCGCCGTTCGCGCAGCTCCAGACGGGAGCCGGCCCCGCGCGCGTGCACTCGCCGACGGCGCCGCTCTCCGGGAGCGGCGGGCCCGTCGTCGGGGCGTTCTCCAGCGCGGCGGGGGTGGGGGACGGGGCGGGGGCGGACCACGGGCGGAAAGGGCTGTACGGGAGCGGGGACGCGGACGACCGGTACACGCTCGTGTTCGCGTCGATGGACGCGTTCGAGACGTGGCGGCAGGGCGAGGAGGGCGAGAAGATGGTCGAGTTCGTCAAGGGGGACACGCACGCGTCCAAGGCGGTCCCGCCGCGGTTCAAGGAGCACACCAAGCTCGTCTGCGGCCGGCACTCGCGCGGGGGGCGCAAGAAGTACGTCAAGAAGTACCCGGACAGGGTGCGCAAGGTCCCGAGCAGAAAGGTGCGTCGGCTGGCTTTCAGTGTCGTCTGCGTGTGTGCGGGGGTGCGGGTGTGTGCGGGGGTGGGGAGGAGGGACGCGAGCTAATGTGCTTTAGGTACTATAGCTCGACGGGATTGGTTGTCCTGCGTCGATCAGCTACAAGACGTACTACGATACGGAGGAGGTCAGGGCATGCTGTGAGTCGCCTTCTGCCTTGTTGCTCATTCAATGCTCTGAACCGCTTGCAAGATGTCTCGGAGCACTCGCACGAGATCGGGCCCGCGAACCTGCCCTTCACGAAACGAGGGCGGAAAGCCCAGGCAGAGATGGAGGCCCGCTCCGCTGCAGACCGCACCCGCGGACGCACCCGAAAGCCCGAGCCAGCAGACCCCGATGAGTCGATGTCGATGAGCCCGCAGTCCATATCCTTCATGGACGACGTGCACGTGCCCGGCCCCTCCTCCTCCTCGTCGGGTGTCGGACAGACGGTGGTGGCTCCCCCCCCTCTCCCGCCCCCGCCCTCCCAGATGTCCGTAGCGGAGCCGCAGGGGGTTCAGTCGGCGATCTCGATGCTCGCGCCGCTGCCGCAGATGCAGCCGTCGTCGGTCGACATGTCGCAGGAGCGGTGGGACCGCATGGGGGTGCTGTTCCAGAGCGTCCGCGACCACGCGCGGTCGTTCGAGTTCCCCGCGCCGTCCGTCGCGGCGCTGGAGAGCGTGCTCATCCGGCTTTACCTCGAGAGCCCTATCGGCGGGGCGATAGCGCAGCCGGTGCCGCAGATGGACGGGATGCAGGGCGGGGTGGGCATGGGTGGGCCGCCCATGAATCCGAATCATCATGGAGGAGGGACGTAGTGTGTGTCACGGACGTTGTTCATATGTAGCATAATACCGCACACACCAGTTGTACCTCCGCGTGTAACATAAAATGCATGCCTACCGCCTGCATTTACGTTGTAATGAGCCGGAACCTGCTCTGGTCGAGTCTGAGATCAGCTGGTAACTGCGGCTCCCCGGACCGGGGCAGGAATTTGGAAAAGTGCTCTGGCGCTCTTGTAGGCTCTTCCCCACTTTCCACCTCGACTCTCGCTCACGCGCACGCCCGCGTCCTCCCGTCTTGGCTTTTCGCGCGACTTCCCGCCTTCATGTCCTCCATAAAGAACTCGCTCCACAGGAGAAACCACAAAGAGCGGTCGCAGCTGTCGCACCGCTCACGACTCGGCATCCTCGAGAAACACAAGGACTATGTTCTCCGCGCTCGCGACTACCACTCAAAACGAGACAGGCTCAACCTCCTGCGCGAGAAGGCGGCGACCAGGAACAAGGATGAGTTCTACTTCTCGATGACGAGGGAGAAGACAGAGGTCAGCTCGTCTGTGTGTTTATGGATGATGCGGGGCTAACACCTCATTTTCTGCAGGGAGGCGTGCACGTAAAAGACAGAGGGAACGAAGCCCTCCCAACAGACATCGTGAAAGTCCTGAAAACCCAGGACGAGAACTATCTGCGGACGATGCGAGCTGCGGGGCTCAAGGTGCGTCTCCTGCGTTCGCTCGCCCTCGTTGAAGCTTCTGACACTGCGCGCCGCGGCAGAAAATTGACAGGATAAAGTCGCAGCTCATGCAGCTCGCAAACCTGGTGCACTCCGCGGACGAAGACGGGATCGGTGGTTTGGACGAAGAAGAGCTCGAGGTTCTGCGCGAAGCTGGCGTTATATCGTCGTCGGGGAAGGGCAAGCGGAGGTCGCGCATGAGGAAGAACAAGCAGATCATTTTTGCCGAAGACGAGGCAGAAGGTACGTGGTATCGTTCTCGACTCACTCCTCTGCGCACCGACGTCCGTCCTCCTGAATAGCCCGTGAACGTGCGGCGACAAGTCGCCAGGCATCGTCTTCCGCTTCTCCCCAAGACGGCAGTCTGGAGACAGTGTCGGAAAGAATGGATGTCGACATGGGGTGGAAAACACCGGAGTCGTTTGCGCGGAAGAAAGGAAAGTCCCGCGCATCTGCGGAGGATGACTCGATCACCTCTGTGGATGCTAGCCAGACAGAGGAAACACCGGTGAGAGCCCACGAGGTCCCACTTCTGCATGCTTGTACTGACCCATTTCTACCAGAACCATCGAGCCCGTTTGCTCAAGGAGCTTTCTGCTCGGCTCGTGAGAGACAGACAGCTGCGGTATGCTGAGAGGGAGCTTGAGATGCAGCGACATCTTATGAATAGTGGGGCGGCTAGAAAGCTGAGTGGCTTAGAGCGTGCTGATGATGCAACGGAGACGACGACGAAGACAGGCCGAGACCCAAGACAGTAGACGAAAAAACATGGAAACCTCGGGTTTACAAATGGCGAGTAGAGCGGAAGAGGTAGTTGCTCGATAGTTCATTCGTATATTTCCATGGGTACAACATTGGCTCGCGTGATACAATTGCGTGACGTGTTTGTAAGGAGATGCAGTTGCTAGTAAGACAAGGATATCGAGGAAGCATAGATACTACACAATATCGTCACATCCTTCCACGTCGAGATCTTCTACCTCATATACTCGTACAAAGTTGTCCGTCTGCAATTCGAGCTAATCAGCGAAGGGATCAGCGAAGGGATCCTCCACCTCAGCTGCGGCTTGCGGCTATAGGTAGTACTGCGTGGTTCATCGTCGGATACGTCGACATATCCTCGCCGGGTTCCAGAGGACGGGCCTGCCCGATTGTGAGTTGCTTCGTCGGAGGACTCATAGTCGCTATAATCCGAGAGGGAACCACGACGATATTCATCGTCTTCGTCCGAGGAACGTGCAGTAGTGGGTCGGATTGGAGGAGGGAGATTTCTAGTAGGGCAAAGAAGAATCTTAGACGGCGTGACAGTACTTCGTCCGCAAGCGTACCTCTGGTCTGCACCCAATGAACCGAATTGTAGATCTTGGAGGTCTGGATGGACGTATGAGGGGCTCGTGGGCTCGTCTCTCCTGAACCTGGGCTGAAGTTAGAGCCACCCGCCCGTCCAATGGACCTCTCGATAGCTGCGCGTTGCTTTTCTTGAAGCTTCCCAAGCTCACTCGTTGAAAGCTTGGCTGCAGCAAGCCCCTCTTGGATCTCTTTGACCTGTTGCTCGGAGGTCCCGGGCTTGGAAAGCTGTAGCACGATGGTTAGATGATACCTTTGACAGGTAAAATTTACTTGCAGCATCGTAGTTCTCCAGAGCAGAGATGATCCGGTCGTTGGTGTCGATGAGAACACCTATCATGTCTTCGTTCTCAACCAACTAACAGCGGGGTTAACAGTAGCGCGATGGATTTACCAGGACCCTCATACCTGGACGTAGCGAACGATATGCTTCCTCACTTGCTTGACCTTGGCTAGGCACTCTTGAACACGTTCGTTTTCATCCAAGCGTTCTTGTTGTGTGTTAACAAGCTGCAACATGATAAATATTCTCCCGCGAGTCGTAATGAGCGAAACTCACAGTCATGGCATTCACAAGGTTGTTGGTGACCTGGGATGCACTAGCAATCGCTGTCAAGATCTGAGGCTTCTCCTACAGTGATTACTGGCCTTAGTGTCGTCGAGGTCAATCTTTCATGCAGCGACGTACCTCTTCGAAATTGAATGGCTTCCTCTTCGTGCGAGGCTGAGCCGGTTTGTGCTTCCGTTCAGCCTCCTCCCGTTTCCGCTTCTCCTTGTCTTCTTTCGTCTTTCGCTTCTCTGCTTCGCGCTTCTTGCGGGCTTCTTCCTCTCGTGATTTGCGTTCTACGTACTCCACATCTATGCCGAGCCCGAGATTAACGTGCTCTATGACTTTCTTGTCTTGTGCTGCACGATCCGATTGTGCTAGCTTGCACTGGTCGAAGAGTCTGGCGACATCAATCATGGAGGGATCGTCCGAGAACTGGCGCTTCCATGCAGCCAGCACCGAGGCGAGCTTCTTCTTGACTCTAGGATCCGTAGAGGGATCAGAAGCGAGGTGCTTCAGCGCGTCCGTAAGCATGGTATCGGCGAAAGAAGCTTATTCCTCTGTGAGTAGGGCAGCCATGACAGCGCGGATAGTGCGACTCACTTTGGAACTTGTGTCCACCATTCTCTACGATGGCCTTGAGGATCTACAAGCAGGCGGTGATGAGCAGCTAGAATGTCGTGTTTGATCTATAACCGCGTACATGGAGCGCGCGATATTGTTGATGAGGATTCCCGTGCTTGATTTTCTTGCGAAGCGCTCTCGAAGCCTCCGCTGGGCTGATCGAGGATATGGATCCAGGCAGTCTCGTGCGAGTCATATGAAGCACTTACCCAGTTGCCTGGATGTTGATCGACTCCACTAGTTCGGGAATGCTGGGACACAAACATGGGTAAAAGCGCGTCCGCGTACGGATGCGCGACGTACCCATCGTACGCCTCCCCGTCGTAAGAGCTCGAGGTCAAGATCTCGACCCACTCGCTGATAGATGACTGGGGAACTGGTCAGAGCGGTCTGGTTTGAGGTCACTGAGAGCAGACGCACATGTGGCTTCTCCCGGTTGAAGACCGAGTATGCCTGCTTGGCGAAGGACATGGTGGACATAGTGGATGTGGCGGGGAGGGCAAGTGCGGGCGGAAGACGAGGTTCCGGAGACACCGCCCGGCCCTTATATGTATGACGTCTGCCGTCGGACAAAGCGCCGGCTCCGGTCCGCTTAGATCTCCTCTCCACAAGGACCTCCCTTGCCCTCCCTTGCCCTCGCTTGAAAGCACTCCTCATCAAAGCCCTCGGATTCCATCTGATTTCCCACACAGCCTGACTCTTGTGTACCACTGGGTGCTCTTTCAAGCGTGCCAAATATTCTCGGAAGAGCGTCACCAAGCTCCGGCAAAGAGCCAACGCCTGATTCGCCATGACGCCCTCTGGCAGGATAGCCGACATCCGACCATTATCCCGGTGGATACGGGAGAGCGGGGATGTCACGCTGAGCATCGGTGCAAGCGGTCTGCGGAGCTTTTTGTATCCGTAGTTATGGTTGTGTGCATTCAGATGAGCTGTGGTAGAGTAAGTACAGTGGACTACTACTTGATGTAGTACAGCCTCATGTGAAGCTTATACCCATGTGATAAGGCCTCGAGGATTGCCCCCGACCCAGAACGGTTCTAGTGTCCTTGGAAGACGCATGCCTACGACAGCACCAGACTCGTCCAAGACTCCGCCGTTCTCGATGAGCGCGACAATCAAGCGAGGCACTGCTGCCGCAGTCCCGTTGAGAGTGTGCGCAAACGGCAAGCGCCCCGACTCCTCTGCTGAAGGCTTGTCTCCGGAGGGCGTTAAGCGACGGTAACGAATGTGCAGTCGGCGGGCCTGGAAATCCGTGCAGTTTGAGGTTGAAGAGATTTCTCCCCATCCTCCTCGGCCGGGCATCCAAGCTTCTGCGTCATATTTGCGATACGCACTCGCGCCCAGCTCTTCCGTTGGCATCTCCAGAACTCTGAATAGGAAGGTTCAGTTACCGCCTAGCTGAAAGCTGTCCCGTGTACTCACCTGAACGACAATCCCAAACCCTCAAAGATCTCCGCCTGCAGCTTGCGCATCGCCTCCATCGCCTCTCCGCTCGTCTCCTGGTCCGTCACCGCAAAAAGCTCCAGCTTCGTGAACTGGTGCACCCGATAGAGTCCTCGCGTGTCCACCCCTCGCGCGCCAGCTTCCGCCCGGAACGCGTGTCCCAGCCCACTACCTTGATTGGCATCTCCGCTGCGGACAGTATCCTGTTCGCGAACATCCCTGCAAGCGGGATCTCCGCCGTCCCTGTCAGCACCAACTCCGGATGGTTGTGTTGAGCATCTTCCGCAGGATCCGCGTTGTTCGCAAGATGGTACATTTGTGTCGAGCCCCCTTCAACTGGATCGCGGGGTTGGAAACCGCAGCGCCGCGCGAAGTCGGTGCGTACAACGTCGGGGGTTGTCACAGGGGTGTAGCCGTGCTGCATCGCAACGCTGAGCGCGTAGTTGACGAGGGCAAGCTCGAGCAGGGCCCCTTCGTTCTTGAGGTAGTACCATGATGAGCCGGTTACGGACGCACCAGCTTCCAGGTCGATGAGGTCGAGAGCACGGCAAATGGAAACGTGGTCTCGTGTTGGAGACGCCGGAAGAGGTTCAGGACCGTGTGTTGAGATGGTCACCGCGACCGATTCGGGACCAACGGGGACGTCGGGATGAGTGTCATTGGGGATGGCTAGGGCGAGAGAGTACAGTTCCTCCTCCATACGTCCGATGCGTTCTTCGAGCCCCGTGATCTCGGCTTTGAGGCTCTTGGCTTCATCCAACGCCGCCTGTTTCCTTTGGGGGTCCTTCGACGACGTACGTATGCGCTCACCGACAGCGGTGCGTTCGTGTCTTCGCGCGTTCAGGTCTCTGTTCAGAGCCTTCTGTTCTTCGTACAATCGTGCGACGGTTTGTACCGCGCCGACAGGAAGGGGGGCTTTGCGATTGAAAGCGTTGTGAGACTTGTAAACAACATTTTCCGAGATGTCGCGGTAGTCTAGTCTGGGACGTTGCAGAGCGGTGTATTCAGCAGAGGTAGAATGCATGCGTAGGCTTGGACCTCAACCAAGTATTAGCTAGTGAGGTAGATCAACGGGGAAAGAGACTCACGAAGTTTACACGTACATCGTGCGAATCGAGAGGATGCAAAAGGCTTCATTCCGTCAACCGGTAGAGAACAGAGGAGATTCAGGGAAAGACACTAGCGCACGAGGAGATTAGTCGAGCCAGACGCGCTCTAGGGGGGGACGGGTCATAGTCCAACAAACGGGTGCTGGTTCTACCCAACGGTATATAAAATCATAACGCGCTCACGTCACAGTCGCGACGGTCACGGGACCCAGGCCCGGTTTCCGAGGGCAAGGCCCGTCGAGACGCGTCCAACACACTCCGGACTTTGATAACCCTCACTTCGAGTCGTCCTGATATGGCCCACTAGAAGGTATGTCGGGATGGATGCGCAGATCATGGTATGCAATTAAAAGCCTCCAGGTGGTTATATAATGCGAACGAGAGCTCCGAGGTTCACAACTTCCGCTTCCTCATAATGATATCCACGTCACCACGAGGGTGAATGACACCCAGACCGATGCGCTCCGACATAAGCACAGGTCGAGTGGTGCACCCCTCATCGATCTCTAGGGTAGCATAGGTCAAGAGGACAGCAACAAACATGCGGAGCTCCGTCATAGCGAAATGTCTAGGAGAGAAAATCAGAGACAGCCGGGATTGAAAGATCAAGGATCGATTCACGTACCTCCCTTCGCACATCGACACTCCACCACCGAACGACATGGTGTGATTGGCGACGACTTTGCCGTCCTTTGTTGCGCGAGGAGCCTCCAAATAACGACGAAGGTTGAGGTGAGTAGCTTGCGGGTGAACTTCATCGTCGATGTGCACATTTCTCGTAACGCAAACAACGCGCTCTCCTTCCTTGACTTGATAGCCTCCGAGTTCCGTATTCTCGGTGACTTGGCGCATGGAGAAGGACGAGGTCGTGTACCGCAGTACCTCTTGTAGGGCCGAGTTCAGGAGTGGAAGTGCTTTCGAGCTCGTGCCGACTTCCTCGAAGAACGCGAGGCCGACTGAAGTGGTATGGTGAGTAGCCTGCCACCGGTGACGAGCATTGTCCAATTCTTCGACAATAGGACCGAGCCCTTCAGGCTGGTCAAGACAGAGAGCGATGAGCCAATAGGCGGTAAAGACCGCATTAGCCTGCAACGCCCAGAGCTGAGACCCAAGTATGGTAGCCACATCCCGAGTGGTCTGGGGTGAACGGTGAGTGTGAGGGCGGCGGTAGTGACTAAGACGAACTTGCCCAGTTGTCGGCACGGATACCGTTGACAGCGACTTGAACGAACTCGGTGAGCTCTTCTCCTTTCTCCTGTTGTTCGGCGACATACTTCTCAACCAGAGCAACGAGGTTGTCCCAAGCCGCTACGGTACTCTTCAGGAGAAACCTTGGGATGGGGGTATTAAGAAGTGGAAGGCCTTCGTCAAACTTCTTGAAGAAGGGATACGATGCTTCGGCCGGAAAGTCCGCCCCGAAGTAGCATGCGCTGCTGCCCGGTATGCAGGAGGTATGATGAATGTTTTCAGGGGCCCTGACGCGCCGTCCGTACTCGAAATCATTCCGAGGAGTGCGTCGTGTACACTAGCGAGATAAGCAGACGTGATAGGACCGAGGTTGTTGGGTAGCATGAGGTGGTGAAAGGCTGGCATGTACCGATCAATCATGTAGGAGTCGGACACGATTCGCGGGTCGACGAAGAATAGCTTCTGGCCTATATCGATGCGTATGTTGGTGATGTCGAAGTTCTGCCAAAACTATCAACAATCGAAGCAAATTCAAGAGACAGTTCACGGACCTTGGAATCCCGGTAGACCTGGCTGATGAGCTGGGATCAAGTAAATTAGGATGGGTTGGCCAAAATTCTTATTAGTGTTCAAACGGACCGTAGGTGACGTGACATATATCATCTCTGTTCCCAAAGTCTTCAGACGAAAGATAGGACCAAGCAGACTCCTGAGAGCGGCTCTGTTGAGGAACACATACTGAGGGATGCGACAGATCACTCACTCCATATTCCTAAAGAAGGCGTCGGGATCCTTGCCCATCTCCACAACGGGGCCAATCCATGGTATCCATGATGGTGCACGCGGAGGTCGAGATGAATCGACTGGGCGAATGAGTTTGACGATCCAGTATAGCGCAACGAGGAGGGCAGCGAAGGCAAAGGGTGACTGAGTGACGAGCCCTGCGGGGCTGGAGGCGTCGAGCAGCATGTCGCCGTCGTCGGGTTCCAGCTCAAATCCGTCGGCCATCCGCCTGTTTTCAAGGGTGGTGTTAGTAAATGGCAGTGTGGCCCGACCTCACACGGGATCTTCGATGGCGCAGTCCTTATAAGTTGATGGTGGTGTTTGGAGTGCGATAATCGGGGCGATGCGTGATGTCGAAATGGACGGATACAATAGAGAGGATTCGTCCTTGAAGCTACTGTAGTGTCGTGGCATGGTGGCTGGCCCGGCGGACTCGTGCGGCCTCGCCTCACAGCGCCGTGACCATCAAACGCGAATGGTCACGAAGGAGTCACAATTTGGACGCGTCAGATCTGGCGCGCGTCGTTCGCGTCATTCTCCCTTGCACTCACTATGTCGCTGTCTATCGCTAAGGGGAAGGCCGTCGCCAACGGGAATGCATCTACCACTCCCTACGAATTACCATGGTACGTATCAGTACCTTGAAGAGAACCGACTTTCACCATTCTTCAGGGTCGAGAAGTATCGGCCGCAAGTCTTGGACGACATCGTCGGAAATACCGACACTATTGAAAGGCTCAAAGTGATAGCGAGGGATGGCAACTGTCCGCACATCATTATTTCTGTATGTGGTAATCCTCTATTACGTTCTCTGCTGCTCACCGTGTGGTGGAGGGATGCCAGGCATTGGAAAGACGACAAGCATACACTGTCTGGCCCACCAGTTACTCGGAGATGCATACAAAGAGGCAGTATTGGAGTTGAACGCTTCTGACGAGCGGTACGTCTCTCGTCATATGTGCATTCAAGTAGCCCTGTTCCTCATCTTCGCGTAGGGGGATCGAGGTTGTAAGGAATAAGATCAAAGCCTTCGCGCAAAAGAAGGTCACGCTGCCTTCAGGGCGACACAAAATCATCATCCTGGATGAGGCAGACAGGCATGTTCTCTCGCCTTTCTTGATCACTGCGTGCCAACAAGTTGTAGTATGACGGCGGGGGCCCAGCAAGCTCTGAGACGAACCATGGAACTTCACGCCAAAACCACCCGGTTCGCTCTGGCATGCAATATGTCGAACAAGATCATTGAACCCCTGCAGAGTCGCTGCGCTATCCTTCGGTACTCGAAACTTCGAGACCAAGAAATCCTTAAGCGGTTACTGGAAATATGTGAGGCCGAAAAGGTGAGTCTTCTGCAATGTGATGTTTGCATGTGCTGTGCCGACGAAGATACCCATAGGTCGAGCACAACAACGAAGGAATCGAGGCCCTTATCTTTACTGCAGAGGGAGACATGCGACAAGCAATCAACAACCTTCAATCAACATGGTCTGGTTTCGGCTTCGTGTCTGGGCCAAACGTCTTCAAAGTGTGCGACCAACCCCATCCAATCGTCGTTCAAGCCATGATTCGAGCATGCGTCAAGGGCGACATTGATGGTGCCATGGAGAGGCTCAACGAGCTATGGGACCAAGGCTACAGCGCTGTTGACATCGTAGTCACTGTGTTCAGGGTGGTCAAGACATTCGACGAGTACGCTTGTTTGATGCTTCTCGATGTTCTCTGCTGAAGAGCCTGAATTGTGTAGGATGCCGGAGTACACCAAACTGGAATACATCAAGGTAGGGTCTGGTGTCTGAGTTCTGAAGTTGCTGCTGACGAACGCACAGGAGATCGGATTTACCCATATGCGCATCCTTGAAGGTGTGGGCACACTGGTTCAACTGGGAGGTTTGATGGCTCGACTGTGTCGGATGTATGTCTCGTTTGATCACCTCTTCGTTGAAGGTAACGGATACTGACTCACAGCCTTCTCAGGCATTTCAAACCTGCGCTTTTTCGGGCATGATCCCGCCGGGCGCCCCGTACGCCTTACCCTGCAGAGACGATTGTGTTTCTATGGGGAACAGCAGACTGTTATTTTGGACGAGTCTGCCTTACGGTATGCTGTATTTCTGCTATCGTCGTATGCTCTGCATTATCGCATTTCTTCGCCGCTTCAATACCCGTCTGGGTTGCGAAATCGATGCTGCTCTCGCATGTCGGTGAAAGAAGAGGACAGATGAAACGGACCCGAACCCCGGGCCGGCAGTAGCGCCTGCCAAAAGTGGGATGAGACGCGATAATGTCGAGATTCGATTTATCATCATCTCTCGTTCCGCGCCTCCACTCCCGAGTTCATGCCCACCGCACGCAGTACCCATCCACTTTGCCCATGTTCGCCTCCTCGAGCAACTCGACGACTTCGGAGATGACCACCCCCGAAGACACGCCCGTTGGCCGCCGCCTGCGTACGGTCAAAAACATCATCATCGTCTGCTCCGGTAAAGGCGGAGTGGGCAAGTCCTCAGTCTCGACTCAGCTCGCCCTCACCCTGCGCGCATCCTCTCCGACGGCACGGGTTGGGATCCTGGACGTCGATCTGACGGGGCCGTCTATCCCGCGGATGCTCGGCGTCGACGGGCACCCGGTGCACCAGAGCAGCGACGGGTGGGTGCCGGTGTACGCGGACGGGAGCGAGGGGCGGCTGGGGTGCATGAGCGTCGGCTTCCTGCTGAAGCGCAAGGAGGACTCGGTCGTCTGGCGCGGGCCCAAGAAGAACGCGATGATCCGGCAGTTCCTGAGCGACGTCCGGTGGGGGGAGCTCGACTACCTCGTCATCGACACGCCGCCTGGTGAGTGGTGCTCGCCGGACCTCGAGCGGGGCACGCTAACGTCGGTCGCTGTGGGGCAGGCACGTCGGACGAGCACCTGTCGCTGGTGGAGCACATGGCTCCGGTGCGAGACCGGGTGTGCGCGGTGGTGGTGACGACGCCGCAGGCGGTCGCGCTGCTGGACGCGATGAAGTGCGTGTCGTTCACGCGGGCGACGGCGCTGCCGGTGCTCGGGCTGATCGAGAACATGAGCGGGTACGTGTGCCCGTGCTGCGGGGAGGTCTCGAACGTGTTCTCCACCGGGGGCGGGGAGGAGCTGGCGCGGCGGGAGGGGCTGGCGTTCCTGGGGAGCCTGCCGATCGACACGGAGCTCGTCGGGCTGCTGGACGGGGCGGAGGGGGAGCGGCCTGGGGAGGACGGGGCGGCGCTGGCGGAGGGGGGGAGCAGGCGGTCGTTCGAGCTCCTGGCGCGGTACGAGAAGACGGGGACCGCGCCGCTGTTCACGAAGATTGTCGACAAGGTTCTGGGGCGGCTGGCAGGGGACGGGCAGCCTGCAGGCTCTCTTGACAGGCCGTGACCGCGGGTCGAGCTCGGTCAGTGGGCGGTCGCTCTCGTTCACTCCAGATGCGCAGGCTGAGTGAAACGCGCAGATGGCTTCTCGGGCCTGTGTATACAGAGACATCGATCGCAACTTCAGTCGCGTCCGCCATCGCGAACTTGGTGCCACAAGCAACTTCTGCGGCGGGCGTTGGAGATACTCTGCGGCAGCGTCAAGGCATTCTCTCCGGAGAGCCCGAGGTGGACAGCGGAGGGTGGAACGTAGAACATGGAACGCTTACAGGAGGAACCCGACAAATGATCAGTTGAGCTAGTAGGACTTGAGCGATGACGGGGAACGTCACGAGGTGAACTTCTGAAGCCCATCTTGCGGGATCTGTCTGACGAGGCACTGCGCTCAGCCACAATCACCACGATGAGAGCTGCCGCCGCGCACTGGGAGCAGCAATCTATCGGAGGAGAGCTCGGATCGATTCCAGGGACCCGCAGCTTGCACGCCGGAGACCGGCCGGGAAGACGGAGAGAGCATCCGGCCGCCGGGATCGTGAGCGACGGGCGATGGGATCTCGGAATCAGGATCGACGTTGGACACCCTCCGCCTCGATAATTCGCATAATTCGAGATGGAGCCCGGATGGATGGACGCACGCGAGTGCTGGACTGGCAGGCGATGGCGCGGAGGCAGGCCCGTCCACCCGGCGCATCGATGACGCGAGGCCCGTCTCTCGGCCACACTCGCGCCCAGGCAGCGCCCGTGCATTGGCAGGCGGGTGGCCGACCGTCTTCTGCCGACACTCGAGCCAAGGCGCGTGCTCCTCCCCAGCGCGCACGACTCGCGCGCGGCCTCCTTCGCGCAGCGCGTGGCCCGCGTTCTCAACCGCACCGCGCGCCCCGTGCTGGCATCCCGGCTGCACGCGCACACATGGCCGCGCCGACGGGCGAAGCGGGGCGGAACGAGCGGGCGCGTGCGGCGATGGGAACAGGTCCCGCTGATCCTACCCGACCACGTTCCACCCGGTACGTCAACGATGACCAAGGCAGGCAGCCCACGCCCGCCATCACTGTGGACGGGGACGAGGCGTGGGCTGGTGCGCTGCCGCTCTCTAACCGGATATGGCCCCTGCGCGACTCTCTCTCCGTCCCATATTTATCGCCCGCGCCCTTCGCCTCGCTCCCGTCTCCTGTCGCCCCTCATGCTCTCCCCATGACCTCCCCTCCCTGAGCACTCCCCGCCCCGCCCTCGCCCACGACCGCAACGACCCTCACGATGACCCCCAACGCCTCGCACGATCGTACTCTACTCCCCCTCACTGCAATTGCAACCCGCCTCCTCCCTCCTAAGCGCCTCGACGTCCCCCACCCAAGCCCGATTTTCGCAGGTGCGTCCCCGGCCTCTTCGTCCGCTTCCCTCCAAAGCGTAATTACGCTTGTCCCGCTCTTCGTTTCCCTCCCTCGTCGTGCACCTCGTTTAACCGACTCATGCTAAAGCCCTTCTTTTTTATGCAGAACCTCCGACCCCCTCATCCGCTGCCACGATCCGCGACAACCTGCCCCCGGCCCTCGAAGACGACGTCCGCATGTCGCAGGCCCCCCGTGCGCGCAGTTCAAGCAGGACCTATCGTTGGATAGAAGAACAACAACATCATCTCACTACCCCTGCCGCCCTCGACGATACCCCTCAGATGATCCCTGGAACCCACCCGTACCTCGCTTACCCCTCCATGAGCGCTGCCTCCCTGGCCCCGCCCCGAGTCGACTATGTCAATGGAGGTGTTGGGCATTCGACCCAGAACGCGTCCACAGGCCGGGACGCGAAGGTCACGCAGGTACGGCGCGACCCACGTGATCCATCCGGCGTCTCAGTTGACCGTCTTCCCGTCTGCAGGGAACGGAACCGCCGAGCGACGCTTCCACGCCGCGCAAGAGCAGAAGCTCGCACGGCCTTTTCTTCTCCGCCCAGTCGCCTCTCCGGGGCCTCCACCTCAACTTTTCTCCCCGCCGCGCCTGTCCTGCCACCTCCGGACCCGCGCCTCGCGCGCACAGTCCGGCTGCTTCCTCGACCTCCACCTTCCGGCGGACCGTCGAACTTCCCGTCTCCCATGCCCGTGGCTCCAGTCCCTCGGTTTCGAGCATCGCACCGCGGCCCGCGCGTGCTGACCTCCCGGAGGTGACGCTCACCCCGCCGAAGACGACGGTATGGAAGTTCAAGCGGCCGTCCGTCTCAGGCCATTTTACGGTGCCGTCCCAGGACGAGGACAGCGAAGGCTCCCCGCCGCCCCGTCCCAGCACCTCCTCCAGCTTCACCCAGTCAGGGTCCTCCGCCACCCGCATCTCGTCTGACGCGCCGCGCAAGATGTACTTCGGGTCCACCCGCTCCCAATCTTCCACCACCATCTTTGGCTCCTCGCCTTCGTTGTGGTCGCTGCCTGCGGACGCGTCGCACATGAACGATCCCCCGGAGTCCACGAAAGTTCTCGCTCGTGACCGGGTCCTGTCCGCGTCCGACGGCGCAACGATGACCTGGAGACCCCAGTCGCCGTCAAACTTTGGGACCATCACCAATGTGCTCTCCAGCCCGAGGGCTCGCAAGAAGAGGAAGCTGATCATCAGTGGCATCCCGCCCCATGATGAGCGTCGATTCGACGCCGTCCGCAAGTGGTGCGAGGTGAGCGTTCCGAGCTAACGTCAATGAGAAACCCCAGTCGCTGATTGCGGGGGACTACCAGTCGTTCGGCGAGCTCAGCTCGATTTCGAGGGTCCCCAACGGCGACCTCCACATCGACTTCCGTAAATCGGAAGTCTCGGACACTGTATGCCGCCTCAACGCGCGAGTGCACATCGCAGGCGTCGGCAGCGTAGGCCTTTCATGGTTCACTGGCAAACGCCCGTAACCTGTCTCGGATTTGTTGTGAGCATCCCGTGCTACCCGACCTGTCCAGACTGAATGCTGACCGGGACCTTTGATTCAGTGTACATCAGTGCTATCATAGCTGCTCTCATGCACGCCGGCCTAATCCGCATCATATTCCCAGCTGGCACATACCATATGCTGTTGTCCCTTGCATCCCTCTGCAGTGCTGTACATGCCCACCCCTTCCCGACTCCTGCATGCCCCTCTTACGTCTCTACCTGCTCTACATTGCACCGCGCGCCGGCTAATTGGACGTTCTCGCTCAATGTACCTAGCTGTATTTTTATTCGCGTCCCCTTCCACTGTGTCATGAGCTCGTCCCGCTGCTCGCAGCGTCGCTGTCTTGTAGATCTTGTGCTGTGCGCTGGCAATAACATGCATTCTGCCTGAAACCCTGGTGGGATTATGTAACGTCTCGCTTCTCCGTCCTGATAGAGTCTCCTGGGCGGTCCCGGCAATCGCACTGAGACCGTTGCGAGCCCAGATTGCCGAGGCCTGTGTGGTGGTGCGCACAGCGCCGGAGCGACGCACAGGACGAGCGATGTCTTAGCGGATATAATGTTTAAATGCAAGCTTACGTGGGGATGGTATGTATCTAAGCATATGTACGGTACTAGGTTCCAAGCGGAGCGTACACGGAGGTCGTCAAGCTAGTCCGATGGCGAGAGAAAGCGTGATCCTGAGGATGAAATAAACATATACGTCAGTCCGTGCTCGAGCCAATTCGTCAGTGCGCCCCACCCACACCCAGACCTCAGCGTACAGCTCTGTAACCCGAGCGGCGAGACCACCCTCTCTTCCAGCTCGTCCCCTGCGGGTGCACAGCCTGTGTCGAGGGCGGATCGCGCGACGCCGCTGCGCTCGGCGAGACCAGGCCGACGCCAACGGCGACCGAGCTGACCGACGAACGGCGTCCCCAAGCCGTCGGGCGCAGCAGAGTAAAAAAGGACCAGACCACGGCGGTGGTCATATCTCGGTGTACTCGGGCGGGACGTCGTGCAGGTCGGGTTCGGGGGCCTCCGCGGGCACGGGCTTGCCGTCGTCGTCGAAGCGCACGCCCGAGTCGGCGTGGTACTTGGGCGCGGCGGACGACGAGCCCGCGCCGCGCGCGTCGCGCTCCGCGGCCTCCTTCTCCGCCTGGGCCTCCGCGGCCTTGCGCTGCGCGGGCGTCGCGAACGCGAGCGGGGCGACGAAGCCCGCCGCTGCCGAGGCCGACGACCCTGCTGCCGCGTAGTTGCCGGCGTCGTTGACGACGGAGAGCGTGCGCCCGCTGCTGGAGCCCCCGAAGACGGAACCAGGACGCGATCCCGCGGGGCCCGAGCCGGATTGGGTGTCCGAGTACATGCTCGGGGCGCTGCCGGCGACGCTGCCGGGGGGAGGATACGTGTGCGACGCGGTGGACATATTCCGTGAGACAGAAGGGGCGTGGTCCGAGTACGGCGTCTGTGCCGCGCCGGGGGTAAGGAAAGGCTGGACTTGCAACGCGCGCGGATCCATCGGATGATGCTTGTCCTCTGCGGGCGGGGTGAGATCGAGGGCAGCGGGGGCGTGGGCGCGGACTTACCTGCGTCGAAGAGCGCGGCGCCGTCGAACGTCCGGTAGCCGTACGGGCGCCGCGTGCGCCACCAGAGGAAGTAGAACGCGAGCGCGGAGGCAATGATGAGCGCGACGCCGCCGATGACGCCGCCGACTATCGCGCCGACGGGCAGAGAGGATGCTGCGCCCGCGACGGCGACGTTCGTGGACGCGAGCGTCGGCTGAGACTCCATCGTGGTCGTAACCGTGACTACTTTCCCGGCCACAGAGTCGGAGGACGAGCTGCCGATGTACGACGGCTGGTTGTTCGAGATCCCAAAGGCGACGACGTCGAGGTAAAACGGCATGTCCTCGGACACGTCGGAGATGACAATGTCGAGCGTGTGCTTGCCATAGCTGAGACTGGTCGCGGAGAAGAAGAGGACGTTTGTGGCGGCTACGGCATCCGCGATGTAGACGGAGGCTGTATTGCGCGAGTTGTCGAGGATGTAGATTGAAGACGGGCCAGAGCTGCTGTTTGATGACGACGGCGCCTTGACGGTTTGGCCGATGATGAACACCGAGGAGGCTACGACACGCGTAGAGAAGACGCAGCGTAAGGGGGATGTTGGGAAGGCGAGGCATCATGGTGCGTACCAGTGAAGGAAAACGAGAGGGACGCTGAAGTGGTCTGAGTATAAGACAGCGTCTGATTCCACGCACTAGCCACTGCGGTCGAAGACTCAAACCAGGCGTCCGAGTAGGCTAGATGGGGGTCGGTGTCGTCGACATAGATGTAGGAGGACATGGTGGAGGCGATCGGCGAGGCAGACGGAGAGACAGAGATACAGTGGTGGAATGAAAGAAGCTAGAACGAGCAGAAGATGAACGCCTGTACGCCGCAAAGAGGCATGGGAGAGGAGAAGGAGGAGAGGAGAGAAGACGCGGGGGCGAGGGGGAAGGCGCAGGCCGTTGTCGGGGCACTGCTTCACACTTCACCGCCGGATGACACCCCCCTCGGCGATCTCGCTCATCGCTCACCACCCAGCGCTCGATACCCTGCTCCGCGCTGACCCGTACCACCTGGCTGTGATCCTCCGTCCTTTTCTCCCCTCGTTTTTGTGCCCTGGGTAGTGTGCAGGAGCGCACAGAATTGGCTGCTAAATCGTCCAATATATTGCTCAAACCCTGCTCGCCGGGCTCGCCGCCACGCGGCTGCAGCACCTCACGCCTCAAACGCCGCGATCACATCATCAACACGTGCAGAATCTATAGCACGCAGCCACTGTCCCAAATCTCGCCAAAACGCCTTCTGGCGACCGGACCCGACCCAAATCGGCACCACCGACAGATGGTGCGCGTCCTGCAGCTCGTGGACATGCCAAACCCCAGCCTCAGGCGGAGTGTCGTGGGGCGTCTTCTCGGGTGAGTCGAGGATGCCCTCGCCGTGGTTGTAGTGCCTGCAGAGCGTATTCCTATTTCTTCGGTCAATCTGCAGTCATACAAAAGAACATTTGGACTCGGGCACTCACTCGCAGTCGCATGGATGCCACTGTGAAAACAGCGGGACAACACCATCATTCGCTCGCAGTGCGTTCGATACATAGCCTGCACCTTCGTCTACATTGACGATCCCATCCTCTATTCGGTCTTTGCCACCACCGCTCGACGGATGGGTGGCCGCAATCGCATTGAGGAATCGCGGCGTGGGCCGCAGCACGGAGAAGTCGAACGCGGAGATCGTGCGCGAGGACAAGTACAGCGGCCAGAACACCGCCTTCTGCAGCAGCGAGAAGGTTACACCGCCGTTGCTAGAATGCTCGTCCGACATGCCCTAGGGAGACTTCGGTCACTGCGACGATCGCGGGAAGCAGACGGACGACTCACCATCGTCGCGCAATGGCTGCGGTAATATGTCCTCGGATTTGTCGCGCCCTCGCCAGCGTCCTCGCGCTCCTCCGCGGCCTCAAATGTGACGTCGTACGGCGTCGCGTCGCGCGATGCCGACCAATCGCTCTTCCACAGCTGTCCCAAGAACGATATGAAGGATGCTTCTCGGAAGGATAGGGCACGAGACTCGGCGTGGAAGTCGAGAAAGCTGAGACAGCTCGGTACAAGTGGCCACAGGTATGACCAGACGTGTACCCCTTTCCCGATGAGGTCCCCGAGCGAGAGCGGGCGGACGTCGGGGGCGTTGCAGACGTCTTCGCCCAACGCGTATACAATTTGAGTTCCTCTAAATGGTGATGATACTGGAATACCGTGAGGGATGTGCCATGAATTTCGCGAGAGCAGGACGCACTAGTGTTCACAGAGAGTATCATGTCCGGATGATACTGTCTCCCGAAGAATCCAGCAGACAGAAGCGACTGCAACTTCATGATGGTGGGACCTCCCTGAAATATTCTCAATTAACGACGTGAAGGAACAGATGTGAGAGGACAGTGACATACCACAGAATGCCCAAGGAAATGTAGTGGATGCTGGATAGACCATTCCGGATAGAGCCCGATGTCCTGTGTGCGACCATGTCTACTATGCGCATGCTCGCGCGCATGCTTCGCCCCATAGTCCACTGCTCGCGTCGCGTGTCAGCGGCCGCACGCCTTCCGGACGGTGCTCGTTGCTCACCGGTGCCCCCAACAATCAAATAGAAGAGCTCGCATGCCCGATCGTGCAGCGAGCTCACCGGCCCTACACTACGAACGCGCGCGCCTGGTCAGACTCCCAGCACGCGGGCGGCGCGTAGCAAGACGACGGACCTGGCAAATATCGTGCGTCTATTCCGCTCCCCGATGGACCGACAAGCGTAGTTTGAGTGCTCCTCAAGTTTCCCCACACGAGCGCGCCGGCGCTACTCAGAAAGCCTTCGACGATGACGAGCGGGGGCGACTGCATATGCGAGAGCGAGGGAACGAGAGAAGAGGGGAAGATGCAAACTAGTGTTGGGAGAATACAGCCCTTATTGCGGACTTGGGTGCGTGGGCGGGGACCATGGTCAAATCGGTGGGAAGAAAGAGCACCGACCGTCATCCCGTCGTCTCCATCCTCCGGCGCTAGATCTCGCCCACCAGCGACCGCGTCCTCAGCGGGGATCGCCCGCCACCGCGTCATCCTTTCTCTCCCGTTTCTTCCGTCCGCGTCACTCGTCTCGTGCGTCAGGATGGCTCGTCCAACAGCCTCATTTTCAAACACGACCCATGGTACACGATAAGCCGTCCTTACAACTGAACATGAAAACAGCCCGTTGCTACTAACGGTAGAGGTCAACCCGCCACCTTCAATCGCCGCCCGATCGTCCCTAGAAAAGCATCCCCACCAACTTGAAGGCGTTATGATCGAGTCCTATCCCCGAGTCTCATACTGGGCCGATGACTGATGCCAGCTCGGCCGGTCCATTCCCGATGGCGGACCTTGCACGGGTGCCATGTGCTCGCCTGGGGCCGGGACTCCCTGTGTGCAACGTCAACCGTCGACCAAAGAAAGAAAGCCAAATTCGCACTTACCGGAATCCCCGGCTGAGGCGGATTGGCCACAGGAAGCGCATGTCCGCTTGTAGACTGGAAGGTTGGGATTCCGTAGGGAATTGACCCAGGCATCCAGTAACGAGGCTGCATCTGCGGTAGAAAAGCCGTCGGTGGAACATTGGCCGAAGGTGTACCATTCGGCATTCCAACCGGGAAAGGTCCTGGAAACACCGTGCTTGTGCGTTGCCACGATGCATGCCAGGTAGTACTGGATCCTGGTGGTGTACGGGCGGGCAGGATGGGTGCTTGACGTCCGTGTGCATTGGCCATGTACTGGTCGAGCGCTTCTCTCTGATACACTGGGACTAGGGCGCCGTGGTCATTCTGGATGAAACCCGTGGCTCTGAGAGGGGGCTGAGTGCCTTGTTGGTGAGAATATACTGTAGGAGCGGCCTCTGAAGTGCCCACGTCGACCTGATTCCGTCGTCAGACCAGTAAAACGGAGACAAAAGCACAACAATACCTTCTCGGCCGCGGATGCAGCCCAAAGTGTCCCAGACGCGGTATTGCTAGCCGGGGAGGCAGAATCCCGCGTGAAGAAGGAAGACGAGACTGAGGGCATGGTAGGGTATGGATACCCAGGATACGGATACCCAGGGATCACAGGTACGGCGTAGGGGTAAGGTGCGGTGTATGGGGGCATCCAGGGCTGAGCAGCGAAGAACCCCATATTCACCGGATACGGCACTGGAGCGGAAGTGGAGGAAGGCGTAGGTAGAGACGCACTTGTCGGGGGAGGTGTCGACGTTGCAGTGATACCATCTCGCCGGATGTCGCAACGAAGGGAAGGGACTTTCGTTGTACCCGATGACATAGACGAGGAAGAGAACGAGGAGCTGCTCGCACCCGAGCCGTCAGGCATCCCACGCCCTCGAGGAATGATGTCAGAGAGACCGTGAAGCGATCCACTATCGGGAGTTCCACGGGTGGAGGATGGTGACTCCTGGTATCCATTGTAAGGGAGGGGTTGGTTCAGGGACGCAGGCAACCCGGAAGTGGGAGCAGTGGATGGCCCCAAGGGAACTCTTCTGTCGACGGGAGGATGTCCCCCAAGGTAGGGTCGCCCACGACCACGACCTGGACGCCAGTTCCCTCGAGTGGTTGGATTGCGGTCGCGCAACTGAACTCGAAGAGGTCGTCCCTCGTGTGTACGATTATGCTTCGGGACACAGTGAGCATGATCAGAAGACTCAAGAGAAGAACGGCTTACCGCTTCTTGTACCGCGAGTGTTGCAGACTCCATCGACGCGAACTTCACGAATGCGAATGCAGACCGTTTGTTGACTGCGTTCTTTTAGAAGACGACGATCGTGGGATGATAGAGAACAGACCTGGTTTAACCACTTGCACCTCTTGGATCAATCCATACCGACCGAATGTATATCGCAGCTTTTGTTCATCCCAAGCGTCTGCGATATCTAGACCACCAACGAAGATTGTAGTAGGGTCAATCTCTTTGAGACCGTCTTGCTGCATTATCGGTGGTAGCCCGCGAGGAAATCCGACAAAGGCGGACATGTGGGGACCCTGCACTGGCTCGTTATCGCGGTGCCTCGCTTAAGATATGCACTTACCCGATCTATGGCACCACCGGCTGTTTGGAAGAAAAAGCGTTCTGCGTGAGGTGAAATTGGCGCACTGGGAAGGAGTCCTGGCGACACTGGGCTGTCGAACTCGGAGGACGACATGCCGTCTGGTCGCAGATATGTTGCATCGCCGAGGTTGGGCAGAACAGAGGGCCGGGAAGCCAACTGAATGCTCTCCTGGCTGTTCATATCGTTGTTTTGATCTGCCCATCGCAATGCAGGGCCTGTTGGATGCCCACGAGCCACGCCTACAACACCTGCAACAGGTAAGACCCATGATATTGGCGAACAATCAGTGCTCTGACCTTGAGCACTTGGAGGCAGAGGCAGTGGGTGTCTGATCTGCAGCGGGGATGTTTGCAGGGTACGGGGGCCGCCGATGGGACTTGAGTCGCCGGAATCAAAGTATTTTGCGCGATCGCTTGGACTCCACAAGGCCGATCGCGGTATGGACATGGGTCGCTTGAGTCCGGAAGTTGTCGTTCCACCAGACGGAGGGTGATGCGCCCAGCTGACAGTCAGATGGGGTATCCTACGCAGCGTCTATGGCAATGTCAAAGTTGATGGCATACTCAGAAGAAGGGGACGCGTACTAGCAGGGCGGCAACGCTATGTTCCCTGTCTTTCCATTTGACCTCCCAAACTCCACCATCCATGTCTGCAGCACGAGGGGCATTATGAGGGAAAGGATAACCACATTCTGGCGGTTGATGGTCTTGTTGTGGGGGTCACAAAAATTTCCACAGAAGTAGGAGCGGTGAGCGACGTACCGGCGTCCGGAGAGACTACGTGAGGTTGGAAGCTTTCTAAAGGTCCAAATGTCATGGACAATTTCTTGACGGACTGCACTCGATACGTCAATGCTCACGGTCACGAATCTCGAGATCATGGTGCCAACCTCGGAATCATACTTGAGGGGATGGAACAGCACACCGTCGCCATCAAGCTCGTCGTTATGGCGAAACCCGTCCTGCTCATTCGAAACGTAGTTGATTGCATCTGCATCGTAGAGAAGTCCCAGATATCTAAAGATGCAAACGGTAAGAAATACGCCCGTCTCATTGCTCATGCCCACTTACTTCGCGTTACGGGGTCGATATATTCTCATGGCGTATGGCTGCCGTAGATTTGTGATCTGTCCGTCCGAGTCGTCTGATATACCGTCCAGGCTTCTCGGCAGCAAGCTCATTGGCGCTCTGTTGGATTCGTGAGTCTAATGCTGCACCACGCACGGCAGGTCTCCTACCTATAAGACACTAATAGTGTTCGAAACGCTTTCGCTGGCTCGAATCGGAGATAACGACCTAAGAACAGCGTCGGAGGATCGTTTTGAAGCGCAATGAGTAGACTACGCGCGGCAAGCGGGCTCTGAAAACGGAGCGTGAACAGACCGCACGAAGAGCGCATATATCAAACATACGAACGTCGCATTGAACGAAAGCGCATACACCTCCCCGACTATCGCGTACCACCTTGATAGTCTTGATGTGTGGATATGCCGATAGATGTTCCGATAGACGGTGTGTCAACTCGCCGCGATCCACGTTCGCGGGAAGGCTAAAGACGACCGATTTCAGCTCTAGAAGACCAATAGCCGGGAGGGCACGACGCTCACCTGCCCACGAAGATGCTTGCGTCGTGAAGAGTTCCGTCTTGCCATCCAGTTCGGTCGACGGTAGGGGTGTTGAGGTGATCGGCAGGGCTCCTGGAGGTGTCTCTGGCCAGTTGAATGGTCGCAGGGTTGAGATCGGTCGTGAGTCGCTGGGCCGCGGGAGAGGCGGGCGGGGAGGATTCTAATGTATCGTAGCGTGTGCCCCATGCCCTGTCCTTGGGCGGGAGTTTGGAAGGCATGGGGGAAAGGCTGCGGCGAGAGCGAGAGGGGGACGGCTGGGTATTTGGACGACCGAGAGCACGACGGGGCGAGAGAAGAGGCAAGGAAGATGGGTTAAGGCAAAACGCGCGGCCGATCCCGAGGGCTGATGGGATTTTGGTAGCGTCACAAGAGGGTGCACAAGGGTCGAAGCCGGGGTCGAACGCGCCCTGCGCTCGTCACGGCGTCGGCGTCGGTCGGCAGCCGTGTTTTCTGGGGTAATTCGACGACGATCCGGCGGACATGTCGAGAGCCGAGACACTGCCTGTGCGCGCGGCGACCACCGGCCAGCCCACCAACCGGCGTCCTGGGCAGAGCAGGAAGCCCGGGAGACGCCAGGCGGCGGAGTGGACGACGTGGAGTAAGTGCCTTTGATCGATCGGGGCGACGCCGTCCTTCCCTGCCTCAAGGCTGCCCATGCGGTTACTCGCCGCCAGCGGATCCTGCTAGCTATAGAGGCCTCCTGCACCCACCGGCATCGTACAAGACCGCACTCGGCGCGAACGTGCTGGCTGGCCATGGCAGCACTCCTGGACTCGCCTGGACGTCAGTCAAGCACCTGAGATCGGTCCGACAGCTCGCTCACCTTACTCAAGCCCCTCCTGAGGCGTGTCATCGCTGGCCGCCTGTCATCCGGCATAGTTATAGACGCGAGTAGCGGCCACGTTGGTTGAGGACCAGGTCCAATAAACCTTCTCTTCGGGGAGCCTGCAAGATAAGCGATTAATTGGCGACAAAGCGAACAAGCTCGACACCAGCCAATCTCCTTAGCAGGGGTTCCATACGTACCAAAGGCGACAGCATCATCAGCTCGCTCGTTTTTGGCCCCGAAGCATGACGCTGCGAGCAAAGACCAACTGCATACGGCGCTGGTAGGTGTGACACAGCCAACAGGAGGCTACATAGAGAGCATAAATGCTAGAGGCGGTATCCCTTTTGTGCAACTGATCTGCTGTGAAACGTACGTTCGCAACATGCGGGTGCAAGCAGTGCGAGAGCAAGGTCAGTTAATCCGGTTTTTACACACCAACAATATTCAAGCAATCACGTGCACCCGAGTTGACGCTCAAAGTCTTGTTCTGCGAATAGCCAGAAAGAGTCGTCGTGCGTTACGTCTGTTGTTGTTCTTCACCACCCCTCCTTCTCTCTCTATCGCAACTGCTATTAGCTATGTCTGATGACGGATACGGTGGTGGCGGCGGCAGAGACGACTACGACTACGATGGCGGAGGAGGGTGAGTCGAATGCTCAAGTCCTAAAGGACTACGCTGACTCGGTGAACTCACAGATTTGGGGATGACGCATTCGTACGTGCATCCAGCATGTCAATGTACTTCGTTAGTCCTTATATACACCTGTCTAGGATGAAAACTACGACTTGCTCGCAAATGAGGGCGCCGAGGGTGAAGCTCAAGGAGAGGGCGAACAGGCCAACGGCTTCCCCCCCAACGGCGCAGAGGGCGCACCCGAGGCCGGCGACGGCCAGGCTGGTCAACCTCCATCTCAATCAGGCATGCAAGGGGAGCGACAGGCGAATAAAGAGCGCGTCACAACACCATACCTCACGAAATACGAGCGGGCACGGGTGTTGGGTACTAGAGCGTTGCAAATCAGGTGCGTTCGGCCCTCTTGCCATCTCACTTTCCCCGCCTCAACGCCCCAATGTTAGCATGAATGCACCTGTGCTCGTGCCCCTCGAAGGCGAGACGGACGCTCTCCAGATTGCTATCAAGGAGTTGTCTCAGCGCAAGATCCCCCTTACCATCCGACGCTACCTCCCTGACGGCAGTTTCGAGGATTGGAGCGTTTCTGAACTCATCACTGACTGAGCTTGTTCTTCCCTCTTTTGTCTTGGCTGCTTAGAGGGTTGTACAATGTATTATCTCTGTGCTTTCATGTTTTTGGACTTCCTGTTATGCCACTTTCATCGTCTACATACATCACCCAAAATTACTCCACCGTGGTCATCGCGGTGCACCCCATGTACTGTGTTTTTTAGTCTGGGAATCGCTCCCATGTAATAGTACGGTCCTATGATTTGTCCAATCCCCACGTTCCGCGGTCCCACAAGCACCCTCTCATCTCGACTAATCCAAGGGAGCGCAAGTTCAGTTCGTGTAAACAAAGTACATGTGATTCCAGTGCGAGAATTGAACATTGAAGAGCACTTGTGCCATCAATCCGTCTCGTCCGTGTGATATCCTGCCCGCCGCATCTGGCCCAACTTGTGCCGCGCCGCATTGAGATCCTTCTCCAACCGCAAAATCTCGACCTGTTGCTCCATCTCGCGCCGCTTGTACTCCATCACAGCCATGCCCTTGTAGTCCACGTCTTCCTCCTGGGCCTGCTTCGCTGAGATCGCCTTGACCTGTTTTACGAGGGCCTTGCACGCCTCGGTGACCGCCTTGGCCGCGAGCTCGAGCCGCTGCTGCGTGTTCGACATCAAGTTCGCCTTGACGCGCGACGCGGCCACGAGCTGTGCGGTCGCGGCGGCGACTTCGTTCGAGGCGACGATGAGCTGCTCGAGAGTGTGCGTGCCGGAAAGGACGCCGTCGGCGGACTCGATAAGCAGGTTCGTTGCGAATGCGACCGCGCGGGCGGCGGAGATGAGACCCTCTGTCCAGCGGTTGTTGCGCTTGTAGAACTGCTGGGTCGTGCTCGTGCCCTTGCCCTGCCCGACAATCTCCTGCTGGGATTCGGTCGCGGCCCGGATGAGGCGCGCGATGGCGGACGTGATGGCCAGCGCGGAGGAGAGGATCGCGTCGTGCACCTGCAGGTCAACGGCGCTGTACCGAGACGAGTCGCGGGGGCGGGACTGGAGTTGCTGAAGGCGCTCCGTGGCGGCTTCGATGGCCTGAGCGGCGCTCAGCATTTCCTGCTCGACGAGATCCCCGAGGTCGCCGCTGCTCTTGACTGCGCCAGCCTTGCCGCCCTTCGGTACGAGGCTGTCCACGATTTCTGACATCTTCGACAGCGCGCCCCGGACTTCGCCGTTGTGACGCATGGCCACTTCCTTGCGCTGAGTGGGTTGCGGGAGGAGGTCGAGCTTGTAGGACTGCAGGTTGAGGAATGCCCGCAGGCCGACATCACCAGCGTTCTTTGCAACGTTGATGACTTTGTCTGCGACGTCGTCGTCGACAAGACGAGTGATCCCCTTGGCGTTGACAAGAACGTCCGCGAGCGACTGAGCGAGCTCGTTTGCCCCCTTGATGACCTCGACGTGCTCGCCCCCGGGCTCACCACCCAAGTAGAGGTTGAAGATAGTGGCGAAGTCGGTTGCGTTGTTGATAGTTTTCTCGATCATTGACAGCGTGTACTCTGGCGTGGAGTTCTGGTTCCCAGCCTGCGCGGGAGATTCCAATTCGTAGATCGCTTCGTCAACTTTCTGCACGCAGGCATTGAAGATGGAGTCTGAGAATAGTCTCAACATGAATGTTACATGTATAATATGGGAGGGCAAGCGAACCGATGATGTCGTTCAACTTCTTTCGGTTGTCCAAGATGAGGGTATCGATCTGCGCGTTTGTTGCTTCCTCGTTCAACCCCTGGTTCTGGGGGAAGGGAGTCGGTAAAGGTTGGCTTAGAATGCATCGTACATACCTGCTGGGCTTCATGCAACTGCCGGAGGGTTTGGGTAAGACTATCATTGAGGATTTCAATCTCATCGTCCTTCTCTTCGCGCAAACGATCAAGATCGCCTCCGGCATTGTCGAGCTTGGCGAGCAGATCGTCAATTTGCATTTGCTTCGCCTGATATCTGGTCAGTAGGCAAGTAGTCAGAGTTTGCAGATGGACTTACCCGTAACGAGTCTTCGAGCTCAGTGAGCTGACGGTTATACTTTGAGAGTACACCAGAGACCTCCGAACTCTTCGACCGCGTAGCATCCTCTGCCCGCTCATTTGCGAAGTTGATCTCGCGACGGAGCCTGTCAAGCTCGTCCTTGTGACTCGATTTCTGGCGGTCGAGGTCGAAGCGGGCCCGGTCGCGTTCGCGGATCATGTCGGCCAGTTCCAGGTTCTTGGCTTTGAGGTCGCGCTCCATCCTCTCCATCTTGTCGACGGACTCCTGAGCAGAGTTGGCTTTGAGCTGCAGTTGCTTGAACTTAGAGAGCATGTCAAGGTGCTCCGTGCGTAGTTGGCTGTATAGCTTGGCCAACGCCTCGTACTTCCTCTGCCAAGTCGCGACTTGTTCCTGGAGCTGTCGGATAAGTTCGTCCTTCGAGGCCATCTGAGACCCGACGTTTGCTGTGACGCTACCGAGCTCGCTCTCAAGGGCTTTGACTCTCTGCAAAACAACATGAATAAGCCGGTCGCAAAGAGCTCAGAATACTAACTCGATCATACTGCTCCAGCATCAACTGATCGCGCTCGTATTGTCCTCGCATCTCCAGGATTCCACGTTCCAAGTCATGCACCTGTTGCGCGGCTTGATTGTTGTACTGCATCATTTGCTGTTCCATCTGCTGCCGAAGGAGCTGCTCTTGGGCCAACCGTTGTTGTTCCATCTGCGACGCCTGTCTCTGCTCGAATTCCCGTTGCTGTTGTTCCTCCATCTCCCTGCGACGCCGCTCTTCCTCGTCGCGTGCCGCCACCAAAGCTGCTTGCTGATCTTCATACTGCTTCAGCATGCGCGCCTGCTCATTGATATCAATGGCAGGGGTAGGGGCGGCTGGAGGAGGAGTCTTGACAGAGGCGGTTGTGGGGCGCGCAGGCAGGTCTGGGGCAGAGCCATTGTCCAGTAGGTTCGGCGGTTCCTAAGAGAGTGTCAAATGGCTGCATCTTTTCTACCACAAAGAACTGTTACCTGGCCCAGCTTCGGCACATTAATCAAACCAGTAAGATACTTGAGGTTAGAGCATTCGTAGTAGAACTTGCGGAGGTTGTAGTGTTGTGCGTTGTATCGCGTACGAAGGGGTTCGAGAGCCTCGATGTCATTCGTTCCTTCACTGGAATTAGAGTAGAAGAATTTCGAAGATGGAAAGACTCACGTCTGTGCATTGCGCGGAGCATGCTAGTGATGAAACGATAGATCCCCCAACTTTCCTTCACCAGAGGACCAGCGCAGAGATGCGGCACTCGTTACTGGCAGAATGATGGAAGTGCGCGAATATCATCTTTTGGAACTCCTCGATCTTGTCTTGCAAGGCCATGAGATCTGAGATGGTTTCATATCTGACCGATGGTAAGCAGATAAACCACGAGAATTGGATGTGCTAACCCTTCGTTGGGATCGTCTATGCCCTTTAGTGTGATATACTCTTCGTATTCAAACAGACCGTTGAATTCAGGACGAACTCGATGGAAACGCAATTTCGCCAACAGGAATTGCACGTAATTCCTGATGAGAGGACCATAGCCTGTAACGGATGAGTGGTTGGTCTGTGCCGCACGAATGAACACACCTCGAGAGGTATCGTGCCCAGCTGTTCTCGCACAAGTCTCTAACCAACCAGTCTGACCATGCGCCTCTTTGATACTCTGATCAACTGCAATTACTATGAGTGCTCATGTGGCAGTAATCATGTCACAGACCACAGGGTGCCCCTCCTGCAGCACTTTGTGGACGGTGATGAGGCCTTGAAGGTCTGCACTTCATCAGAGAGGATAGGTTGTACTCGCAAACCGGTCCAGAAGGAAATTGAGGAATGGTAGTCCCAGGTGTAGACAATACACTCTGATGTAGCATAAGAACACATTGAAGAGGTCGTACGAAACGGGCACGTACTCCGGACATGTTTCTGTTTAGGTGCGGATTCGTCTGGGTTGGTAGCCTTCTTAATGTTCACAACCAGCTCTCCTTCCGCCTTGTCCTTGTCGACCGGTCGGGTTGGATAGTGCATGTCATCACCGTCGATGTTGTAGTCAGACTGACGCGTTCGTGAGCCTGAATGCCTGTGTGCTTGTGTAAGCTTGCGTGCGGCGGTGTGTATGGGCTCAGCGTACATGGTGAAGGGATTTCTGAGACAGCGAACAGACAAGAAGCCAGGTAGGAAGAAATGGTCTAGGGAAAGGTGGGATAGCCTCCGCTGCGGCGTGTCCGCCCTTGGCGCCTCGCATGTGCCAGACGGTCACGGATCAACAAGACGCGGGCGCACCTTTCCGCCCTGTACGCTTCACCAACGCGTCCCTTCCGATGCTCTCGCGACTGGCACGATCCTTCCTCGCACACGGTCAAGCTCTCACACAACTGGCGGCATACTCAACTCCGAGACGGGCGTTCGCGTCTGACTTGCCCTCTGGTCTCATTACAAGGCGAAACGAGAACCATGGATTACACCGACGATGGTTGTGGTTGGATGTATTCCAATTGCAACATTCGTTCTTGGCACCTGGCAAGTTCAACGATTGAAATGGAAGGTCGCGCTCATCGACGAACTGGAGGAGAAGCTTGAGCGCGAACCGATCCCTCTCCCACCTCATGTCAAGTACGTGCCATCATCCACTCTGTATTGGCTCATCCTTACTGTGAGTTTGAAGCATGGATGTCGTACCCGACTTTGTATATCGGAAGGTCGTCCTCAAAGGTGTTGGGATGCTCGCATGTCATGCTCATAGGTCCTCGGGTTCGAGACGGCACCAACGGATATCACGTAGTGGTCCCTCTCATGCGTTCCGACGGATCAACTGTGCTTGTCGATCGCGGGTTTGTATCAAAGGACATGGCGCAGTGGGTACGTCGTTCTCTGGCGACAGAAACCGGCGAGGTCGAAGTCCTCGGGATGTTACGCACGGCCCAAGTTCGCAATAGTTCACTCCGGAAAACCATCCCGACAAGGGCGAGTGGTACTGGGCGGATGTGAACACCATGGCCGCCCATGTTGGTGGAGAGGAGGCCAACGTTCAACCTGTCTTTGTTGAGGAGATATTTGGTACGTTTGAGAGTCTACTGTATGCCAATATCTCTCACCTGGATCCAGAGGGGCATGCTGGCGAAGCGGCTTCGCGGCTTGCTCGCGGTGTACCTATAGGCAGGTCACCATCAGTGGATGTTAGGAATTCTCATGTCTCCTACATCGTAACATGGTGAGTCGTTCGGCGCCCGTTGATTTTAGAGACGCGGCTAACGCATTGGTAGGTATTCGCTTTCAGCTTTCACCACCATCATGCTCCTCCGTCTAATCCTTAGGCGACGGCGGGCCTTGGCGCGGATTCCTCGGTAGATTGTGACCTATCTCGAATACAATCGCTAGTACTCGAGTCGGGATATAATACACACATAGAAACTCGATGCAAAATTTAAACAGTCGGACTCTGGAACGTTCAGACTGTCGGAAGTGCGCGCGGTGTGTGTTACTTTACGAATATGGGACGCCCGACGTGGGGGGCGGGCCGCAGACTCACCGCGGAGACGCCGAGAACACGGCCCTTCCTGCCGTACCTGCCGTCTGTCTCCGTTCCTCCACCAAAACCACTCCTTCCTTGCTGCACATCCTCTCTTGAAATCATTCCTTTCAAACACATCACTGTCTCACTCAACTGGAGCTCGCAATGGCTGAGCCCGGTCCCGGGGCGTCCTCCTCCACGCAGCCTGAGTCTCCGCACCAGTCCTCCGTTACCTCTACTCCCTTGCATCGGGCAACGCACATTCACTTCCCAGTAGACCCCCTCACCGTAGGAAACGAGAATGGTCACCACTCACTTGGGTTGGGGCCTCCTCCTTTGCTCCGTGGTAAGTCCGGCATTCATAGTGGTCCCCTGCTTCCCCAGCAAGACGAGAAACGACGGCGGGTCAAGTCGGTCGACGCGTCTGCAGTCGAAATGTACACCACTAGGGAATCCGCGCCCTCACGCAGAACCACGAATTACTCTCGAAGATTGGACCAGCGGGATGCTACTGTGCGGGCAGCTTCAAACGTTCTTACCGAGACCTTTTCCGATGAGTACGACCTATGTGAGCTGTCCTCTCATTGTATGGGCGGTGTGATATTCTGACATGCTTTGAAGCTCGTGAAGGCATGTATACTGCTACGCCGATGTGCTCAACACTCTTCTGATGGCGAATTAGACCCAGGAGTGTTGGAGGACGTGCAACGTGCCTTGAAGCTGAAGGCTCGACGTGAAGCCCGTTTGAGGACACAGTCCAGCCCTTTACGCGTGGAATCGCATCCCCCCTCCGACGACATATCCCTCTCCTCCAGCCCGTCTGTAGCGGTCCCCGTCAACCTCACCTCTCCATTGGTACGCCCCGTGCGGCTCTCTGGTGATTCAGAGATCGACTTCAGTCCCTCCATCGGCGTTGTGCCATTCCGCGCCATTCCTTCTTCATCTGACGGCGGAGCCACGTTGGACTGGAGCTCATCTCCTCTCGAAGACGCTCGAGATCGTCGTTGGTCACTTTCCAGAAGCAAACGCAAGTCCAAGGACCAAGCCTCTTTCAATGGCGCTTTCGGTCGCGAGCAGGAGGCACATCACGCGAGTTAGCACCCGTCACCGCGGTCTATTGCTCACGCTGACCGGGAAATATAGGCAAGCTGAAGGAAATTCGTTCTGGTGTCAGTCCCTTGACTCTGAGGAAAGCGGAGATGATCAAAGATCAGCTGCGACGGAAATATGAAGTCCTCTTCTCCAAGAGTAAATCACCCTCCCCTACTTTATTGGAGGTCAGGCGATGGTATCATAATCAAGGCGAAGAACTTCGATCCACACTTGATCAGGCGGAGCCTTTGACGTGGATGAAGCATCTTTGGGACAGCCAAGAATCTTCAAGGCCAAAGCTCTCGTCTTGGAGTCCTACGGCTCTTGTCTTTGAAGAGTACGCGAGTGCTCACTCCGCAAGACCTACGATGGACACCATCCCTGAGAACGACGTGGTCCTTCCATCGTCACCCTATACGACATCATTCTCTGATGCTCGATCACCTACCAGTAGCTCCTACTCGTGGGCTACTCCCCGTCATTCGTTGGAAGCTGCAATCTCCCTTGCCCGGACCTCCTATGACGCGCAAGTATCATTCGAACCGTTGGTTGAATCTGGAAGAGATTCCCTTGGCCCAGATTCACGCCGAAGCAGTGACAACTACAAAGCTTGGCCTGTCAACGGAGGCGACTCGGCACAGAGTTCGCTCTATAGCGTAGTCTCGAAAGGAGCCTCTCCTAACAGCAGTCGCAAACGGTTACGGGAGCTCAGGAAACGACTCGCACTTCGGCCCAGCGACGAAGCTCTGTCATCTGCAAGGAACTCCTTGTCTGAGAACAGCGGACACAGCGCGTCAGAGGAAGGAGGAAATCCTATGCGCAAACTCACATCCCTTCAACCTCCTCGTAGCCGACCCACCAGCCTCCATATGCACTCTCCAAACCCGTCGGCGGTACAGGCAGCCTCCGATGCCCCGACTTCTAGCGAGCATTCTGACATACCCGCAACGGCTACTCAGAGCAGCACTCGCTTCCCTGGTGTTACTGATGCAAGCCTGACTCCAAGGCCCGAATCTGCGTCCAAAGAGGGCGCGCACTCCACTTTCCTACGTCGCAAGTTCAGGAGATCTCTACCATCTGCCAATGGCGTGTTCGCTCAACAACAGCAGAAGCGTCGACGATCTGCGAATGAGGAGAAGGAGAGGGAGGAATATGAGGTCAAGGCCCAGTACGCTGTTTCCCTCAATGGGTAGCTGCCCGCACTAACCTATACTTGCAGACTTTTGGAGGATACCCTCTCCCAAAATTACCGCGTACGACATCTTCTTCAACGAGTCTGTGGAAGTATCCGCGACTACGACTCCTTGCAGGCCGGCCTATCGACTCTTCTTGGAATACAGTATTCAAGGATACCCTCAGAGGTACTAGATGCCCTCTTGCACGACCCAGCCGCAATCACTGGAGGCACTCGCAGTTCGAAGAGTTGGGTTGCCGTGGAGGACATTCACGCTCGAATACAACGGCAAAGAGAAACCCTGCACGACTTCATCCACCTGGGGATTGGCGAAGTGGACGGTGTCGCTCCACCATGCAAAGTCTTCGATGAGCCGGTATCGAAGCTTTTGGGCGCGTTGGAAACTCTGTCTTCTCAACGCGAGGCCTTAGCCCATCACGCTGAAGACGTGGCAACCGTTCTCAAGAGAGTAAAGGCCGTCCAGGCCGAAGTCAAACGCGAGTATAATGACGCACTTTCACATACGTCGCTGGTCTATCCCGAGGTATGTACAATGGCTCGATCATTATGGCTTTGATCCTCACACCTTTCAGTTGTCACAAATCGCAGCCTTGGAAGAGAACTATCGAAACCACTATCAGCAGTTTTGGGACATCGGCCTGGACGCGCTTACCTTCTTCCTGGACACTATGGCCCCCTTCTGGCGGAATTATGGAAAGATTATTGGTGAAGATGTTCAGGACTTTCTTATCGTTCCTTGGTACCGCAACGAATTCACCGGTGAACCGAAGCGCTATCTCATCACGCAGCTACCCCAGCGTTCGTTTCGTCACTGGGGAGCCTTGCTCGCTCTGTCTTTCTCATGGACAACTGGTACGATTCTGCAAGCCCGTGGCGCTGTCTACTTCAGTTCTCAAATTCACCTTCCTTGGATTGACCATAGCGGACTGTGGTCTCTCGTCTTTCCCGTTTACATTACACTCCTTGCGATCCAGTGGTGCGCAGTTGTCCTGGAAGTCGCCGTCATTTTTGCCCAGTTGGGTATAATCGTCTGGTGGCTTGGCTGGTCTGTCAATCTATTCACGTAGTGCTGTCGATATGCTCTGTTTTTATATCTTTATACCATACGCATCGTCACATATTGTACAACACCGCCTACCCGTCATCTAGACGCTAATGAGACATGAATATCCTCGACTGGGGCAACAACTGGCGTGAGAGCTGGAGGTGGTTGCACCGCAGACTGAGAAGGCTGAACCTGAACAGCACCAGACTTCGACCGCTTCGCGAGCGCGCGGGTTGCAACCCATTCACGAACGTTACGGACTGAGGTTCCGTGCTGGCCCCCTGAGGCAGTCTGCCAGCGTCGATGCAGGTTCTACAAAATCCTGTATGAAGGTGAGATTGTTGAAGGAGACCGTGGTCGAGCAAACTCACGTCCACCCCTCATCAAGGGAACATCCGTTTGTCCACAGACATGGCATGCGATTGGAGCAGGAGCCGAAACCCTTTCTTTGACTGACTGCCTTCGTTTGATAGGAGCAGGCTTCTCGACCTGGGAATGCCGGGCTGCAGTCGCCTTTCTTGAAGGCCGACGTTTTGGTCGAGTGCTGTCTGCGCCTTGCGGTTTGACAAGTTTCATCGAATATGCTGGCGCAGCGGCCTGTATCGAACACAATGAATGAGATGGAAAGTACTCGGTGAGCGCTGAACGCACCGTCTGGACTTCAGTTAACAAATCTCCTTCGGGAAGACGATGTTGAAGGAAAGATCGCGGACGCGAATTCTGAACCTGGGGATAACTCGGTCAAAGACACCAGAAGCTCTGTTTGGGAACGCACCATCTCGATCAACTTGGCCTTGCTTTCTTCCATTTTTTCCTGCCCCCGGCCCAAGCAATAAGAATGTCCCATAGGGACTGAGGCACCCTCGAGAAACGCAGAGTAACAACTTCTTGCTGGCTCTCGTCCTCGGGGATGGACTCGTTTCCCGGCGCCGCTTGAGTACTTGCAGCAGAGATTGACATGGTGATAACGACATCTGTACCTCGCGCAGAGGCTCCTCCACCACTCTTAACACGTTCGCAATAGATATCACCTCGAGGCAAAATCCATCTGTCAGATGGGCGGTCGGGAAACTCGAACACGATGTCAAAAGGCTTCGGAGGAGAAGAGGGCGCGGACGATTGGCTTGCGACAGAAGCTGAAGCACCGGGAGGTTTGGGAACCTCTGGTTGCTGCACGTTTTCCAGAGACTGGACGAATAGGGCCAATGTCTTCATTTGGTCCTCAGTCGCAGTTCCACTGAACACGGCGGAAACCAGGTTTGCTAATATGGGATTGGTTTGGCATGCCGACGCGACCTTCGATGAAAGCTCTGGAGTTACTGTGAAGGAACCCGAGTATTCTTCTGTAACAGAGGTCGTTGCAGAGGTCGTCGCCTGTAACTGTTGTGTAACTGCGCCGCACACGAAGAGTGTTGGTTGCCGATCATCTATGACTTGGATAGAGAATCAGACACGTACATTGCGAATCCGCGCTGCTAGTGGAAGCTACAGGCGGAATGTAGTGGACTTCCAAGATCGACGTGTTGGGAAATAAGTGAGGGCCAATGCGTATGTCGATTTTACCATGGGGTTTGATGTTATGGGGTGGTGGTAGAGGCTCGTTGGTGCTCTTGTTGCCCCGAGTCTTGGACTTGAACTTCGGAAACGTAGAGAATATCCACCGCTGCCTGGCTGTACTAGCATGAGCATTGGCATTGGCATCCATTGGCCTGGATCGCTGGTAACTCACATTGCATCAACGACAAAGGGATGACTCGGCTAGTTTGTGGGATCTTAAGCGAAATGTGCGTAGCATCAATCGTTGCAGCTAACCTGCTTGCGAGAGACTGGAGAGTATCCTCTTCTTGCGCCGGCTCATCGAGCTCCCAGTCTGGTTGACTGCCCGTAGGTAGACGAACGGTTTTGCTCATCTTGAAGAAGTGGGTCCGGAAAGACCGAGAAACTGAGCGCCACGAAAGAAGACACTAAAAGAACGAATAGCACTGGGTGAAATATCAACGAGCGGCGCGGTGGATGTCATGAGCAAGTTGGGACTTGGAGTCGAACTCTGGAGTTTGCACGGCCCGCCCAATGGCGCTTCTGCACCGTCCTTCCTTCCCCCGCTCCATGGACTCCCCCTCACTGAACTGAGACACCCGCTCCCTCTGTACACATCTGCGACTGAACCTGATACCTGGGCTTCCGGAGCATGTCCCAACGCGTCCGTGAGTCATGCTCGTATCGTTCATAGTTCGGCTTCTCAACCTTGGCCAATAGAGAAAGGTAGTACCGTCTTCCGTCCAGTTGCAAGGCCTCGGCCACGTACTGGAACGGAATCACGGCAACCTTCAGCACTACCAGACTCCTCTGCTAGCTCTTCTACACGCGACCAGGAAGGTCACGCCTCCAGAGCTCCCTCTGCCATGCCTCCTCCGGCCGTTTCCCAAAAGCCTACCACGGAGCCACCCACTTCGACAGACTTGTTACAGGATACTCTCTCAGGCATCACCAAAACACCGGGAAATTCCTCTGCTGTAGCAGGGGCAACGACTTCTGTACCTTCGAGCAATTTTCGAGTTCCTCCATCAGTACGCAGTACTCCCGCACGGATGCCTCCTATTATCGCGTCTTCTCAGACATCATCCGGGACTCCACTCTCGATGCCTGTACCTCGAGGTTCAATAGTGCGCCTTCCCTCTCCGCCGCGTTATGCCCCTCTTCCTCCACCAAGTCAGCACCCCCCTGCCTCTCTTTCCTCCGATACAAATGTCCTTCCAGGTCTCCCACAAGTGCTGCTAGACCAATCCATAGACTCGATGCCATTCCAATTCGACGCCTCCCAAATTGACCCGCGGCTCATGCTCCCTCTTGACAACACCTTGTTCCTGATTTCGGAGTCGAAAGGTTGTCGAATGACTTGCCCGTGCCTCAAGCTGAACAGCTTGGAAACCACCATGGCACTTGGAGGAGAAGTCATCGAAGCAGAGGCGGAATTCACGCAAGCGCAAAGAGACAGGTGCAGATTCAGAGCAAGCGGCAGCGGATGACCGTGGGTAGCACCCACATTGTGTACTGGATAACTTGTGCTGACGATGTGGTTTAGAGGCCTCAGACGCAAACCCTCTGCGAAACGACGGCGCTCAAAGCGGTCCCACACTGAGGGCGACGAGAACGCGGAAGATTCCGGCCAAAGGACGCGGGAATCATCTACTTCTCGTCGAGGCAGAAGTCGACTTCCGTCTCCTCCTTTCGACCCGGACGCCGATCCCGGAGAAGAACTCGATCCCACAGTAGTGACTATGGCTACTCTCTGTGACGATACCGGAAGAGGACGGATTAGCAGTAAAGCAAACCAGATTGTCAATAACCATGTTGCATGGAGAGCTGCGAACAGACAGAAGCGGGCTCGGATGAAGGCTATCATGGAAGCCAAGAAGTATGGACGTGACCTCGAAGCGGAGGAGGACGGTATGGATCAAGCCATTGCAAGTACTCCTCAAGGTGGTGATTCTGCTTCGGGTTCCAACCCAAATACGCCTGCTCCCGACTCGACAACAGAAGATGACCCTCTCGCTGACAAATCCGCGGACGACTTCAACTATTCCGATAGTATGGCAGTCAGTCGTTTCAACGTTCAAGTCCGAATAGGAGCCAACGGGGAGACTGTCATCGACGAGGCTTCTCTTTTTGTGAATCGCGACGAGGGTGACCAAACCGAAAACTACACTCATGTGGAGGAGTCGGACTTCACCAAGTTTGTCAACTCGACGACGTACAGCAAGAAGGTCCGGGGGTCGCGATGGAGTGCAGAAGAAACGGATCTCTTTTTCGATGTAAGCCGTGAGGTCTGTGGCCACCGGCTTGTTCTTACAGTTGTGCAGGCGCTGTCTCAGTTCGGGGAGAATTATGAACTTATATCGTACGTACTCCCTGGACGAGATAGAAAGGCATGTAAGAACAAGTTCAAGACTGAAGACAAGAAAAACCCCGCACGCATCACGTTCTGCCTCAATAACCGTCGGCCGTACGGTATGTCAAGGGTATCTCGTTACCATGGAAGACGACCCTGACTTCCGACCACCGTTGCAGACATCGCAACTCTGTCACGAATGACAGGCAAAGATTTTTCGGGCCCAATACCTGAGATCCGTGCACCGACCCCCGTGCTTTCGTCCGAGCTGCAGAACGAACCGGAGCAACCGCCAAGCCCTCCTCCTCCTCGGCCTGTGCGAAAGAAGAGCCGGACACCGAGCACACGCGACGCTGGGGTTGAGATCGTCGGGCATATTGATGACGTGGACAAGGATGACCCTCTCGATTTGTTCGCGCCGACATGACGCATTCGGTCTGTACTCGGCGTATATGCATTGAGCCCATCGGCCGCGTCTTCTCTCCACGGACAGCATGCGTGCACTCGGGCCCGAGGAGAAACGGTCACGTGGTAAGAAACCTTGCTGGACAAGACCGCGTTAAGTTACCCCAAGCACGTCTTGTTGCCATCCCCCATCCGTCTTTACTCTTAAACACCTCTCATCATGGTCCGCCGGGCTCAATCCAGTGTTCCCGCCGCCTCGCGCCCCTCCACACCTCCTGGAGACGATGTCGACGAGGTATGCTTCATAGTGCAAGTCGCGCATATAGCTGCCAATACTTTCCCAGACTCCATTTTTCGACACCGTTGATGAACTTCAACAACATGTATGTTGGATTAGATGCCACGCTTCACTTCACTCACCCACACACAGGGCATCAATGTCCAAGACATCCTGAAGCTGAAGGTATGCGCATATATTGAGCTCTGCCGCAGGACGCGCTAGCTTATGAACAAGCACATAGTCCGCCGCCATTAACACCGTGTCTGGCGTGAATATGACGACCCGCAGACAGATGCTAAAGATTAAGGTCGGTCAATTTCTACGTGTCCCGTCGTCTATGTCCTTGAATGCGCCTCTAGGGTATGTCAGAAGCGAAGGTGGAGAAGATTAAGGTACGTATCGCTTCACATAGGATATTGCTACTGCTCCCACATCTGTGTTGTAGGAGGCTGCCCACAAGATATTGGTACGTGGTATCTACATCTCGCATCCGCCAGACATTAATCTGGCAC
This sequence comes from Epithele typhae, assembly GCF_022376455.1. Taxonomy (NCBI): domain Eukaryota; kingdom Fungi; phylum Basidiomycota; class Agaricomycetes; order Polyporales; family Epitheliaceae; genus Epithele; species Epithele typhae. The sequence goes on along the minus strand of NW_025954194.1, from coordinate 761,466 downwards.
AACCGGCGCCAGGGATCGTCGTTCGCAACTGGCATAGAGGTACAGGAAAAGCGGAAGAAAGTCCTTTCCATTAGCACCGGCAGTAAAGCTGTCGATACTGCTCTGGGTGGTGAGTAAGATTACACGGTAGCTAAAGCATCCTTTGGACTCGTGACTTCAGGTGGTATCATGTCTCAGTCAATTACCGAAGGTTCGCGACATCATTCTTCTGCGTGTACTTCCCCTGACATCTTAAAGTGTACGGAGAATTCAGAACTGGGAAGACACAACTTGCCCATACCATGAGCGTTTTGGCTCAGCTTCCTGGCGAGATGGGAGGAGCTTCTGGCAAGGTAAGTCGCAAATATGATCTACAATCCGTACTAATGCTCGCTCCAACTAGGTGGCATATATCGACACCGAGGGAACATTTCGTCCGGACCGTATTCGTTCTATCGCTGATCGCTTCGGAGGTATTGATACCAGCATGGAGTTCTAGTTGCATAGTGTTGACACGGGTTGCTCAGTGGACGGAGATATGGCGCTAGAAAACATACTCTATGGTGGGATTCAATTCCTCGAATATCTTTTTCGTAGACGCTAAGATCTATACGCAGCCCGTGCACACAACAGTGAACATCAGGTTACCATTTTTCCTGTCGAAAATATGTCACGAGCACTCATTGGATCTAGATGGAGCTCATCAATGAATGCTCTCTCCGGTTTGCTGAGGATAAGGATTTCAGAGTACTCGTGAGTGGTGGTTTACTGTACACTTTGCACTCATCCACTTGACTCTCTTGGTTGCGCGCAGATCGTAGACAGTATCATGGCCCTCTTCCGGACCGATTTTTCTGGCAGAGGAGAGCTTAGCGAACGACAACAGAAGGTATGCGGGCTCTGATTTGAACATAGCAATGGTAGCTTATCATGTTGGCGGGATCCAGCTTGCACAGGTATGCCTTCAGCGCTATTACCGTAGTCACCTACATGAAGCATATCGTGTTAGATGCTCTCTAAATTGTCCAAGTTGTCGGAAGAGTACAACGTGAGGACATCTGGTTTGCAAGTGTCCCCCTTCAACGCTCACAAACAACCAGATTGCTATCCTCATAACCAACCAAGTACAATGTGCGTCCGGATCGCTTGGATGGGGGACGATTGCTCACAGTACTTGGCAGCCGACCCTGGTGCTACTATGACCTTCGTGGCTGGAGGAGCCCTGAAACCAATTGGCGGCCATATTCTCTCCCACGCTTCGGCCACTCGCATGTTCCTGAGAAAAGGTCGGTGGGCATCTCGGCCTGTCTGACGGTTTACTGATGTGTTTGGCAGGCCGGGCAGAAGAGCGTGTGGCCAAATTGGTAGACAGTCCCGACAGACCCGAAAGCGAGGCGTCATACAAACTGGATGAAGGGGGTTGGGCTGATGTTTGAGAGACGAGCGAGATTCATAGGAAACGGGTTCGGTTGCTGCATGTGCTTGTGGCGCGGGCTCCATGTGAATGACAAGACGTGAGTGCAACTTTGCTGCTGGATCTGGACTAGTAGCGGCCGGGATGATTGTTACTGCCAGCACCACACGGGCAGGTGGCCTGGTGCGGGGGGCGACGCGTCGAGCGAAAGCTGGACAGCCCCGGTGATGTGCTGGGACTCGGCGGGCGGCTACTTACGAGAGGCGGAGTGTCGACGACGCCGACGTCCATGTCTCCCTCGGCGGATCCTGCTTCGACAGCACCCACGTCCAGGCATGGCCAAAATAGCGAGGTCGGCATCCGCGACGAGCCGGGGGCGCACATCGTCCGCGGTGATGGACCCCGCCCGTTGGCTGATGCCCATCGTCGTCGCCGTGCCTCATGTGCATCACCACCGTGCCCAGCGCCGGCTTGCACGTTCGTCTGCCCGCCTCTATAAAGCCCCGCCGCGCCCGAGGGCGCCCCTCGTCGCCTCGACGCCCGTCAAGCTCCCGCCCCGTCGTCCGACATGGCCGCCGCCCTCGTCCTCGCCACGGTCTCCGCCCTCGTCGCCGCCCAGGGCGCGCACGCCTCCCTCTTCTCCGTACCGCGGACGTTCCCGAACATCACCGCCTGCGCCAGCGAGCCCTCCGTGTATTCGTGCGAGAACACGACGGCGATCGCCAACACTTGTTGTTCGCCCACGCCTGGCGGTCTCGTGCTCCAGACCCAGTACTGGGACACCTACACCGGTTACGAGCGCAAGGGCCAGCTCCTTCCCAAGGGCAGCTGGACCATCCACGGCCTCTGGCCCGACAACTGCGACGGGTGCGTTCTGCGCCTCTTCGACCGCCAGGTTTATGGCGCCCGCTCACCTGATGTTCTGCAGGTCGTACGAGCAGTACTGCGATTTCTCTCGTCAGTACGACCCCGCTCCGTCACCTGCCGTTCTGCCCGGCAACACGACCGTCCCTGTTTACACTGGTCCTGGCGTCGACACCTTCGTCGCCAAGTTCGGCCGCCTTGACATGCTCGACTTCAGTATGATCGACCGCTACGTCCGCTGAGCGCCTCACTGACCAACGGGCTCTGTTTAGTGAACAAGTACTGGGTGAGCCAGGGCCAGCCCAACGAGGCCTTCTGGGCGCACGAGTTCTCGAAACACGCGACCTGCACGTCCACCTTCGACGTCGCTTGCTATGGCCCCGACTACAAGAAGCACCAGGACGTGTCGACTTCTTCGAGGCCGTCATCCGCGCGTTCAAGATGTACCCCACCTACGAGATGCTCGCCGCGTGAGTTGCCCACGATGTTCGAGACGGTCGCTCTATGCTCACGCTCCACCGACAGTTCTGGCATCTTCCCGTCGAACCACACGACGTACCCGCTCGCCCAGATCCAGACCGCGCTCAAGGCCCAGACCGGCGCCGTGCCCTACCTCGGCTGCGGCAGTAACGGCACCGTCCTCCAGGAAGTCTGGTACTTCAGCCACGTCCTTGGCACCGTGCGTATACCTTCCTCCGCCTTTCCGTCGCTTTGTTGCTCACGCGGTCTGTAGGAGCAATTCGGGCACTTCAAGCCCCTCGACTCGACCACGAAGTCCAGCTGCTCAACCACGGTGCCGATCCACTACTACGAGCGCACGAAGACCTCGGAGCGCGAGGTCAGGAACGACCTCTTCTAAGTACATGTAATACGCATCTTTGCCATATAGTTGTAGGTGGAGTAGGCATGTATAATAGCTGCCGACGACCTGAGGCCCAGCCAGTCAAGTGACGCCGTCTAGGCGAGGTCTGGTTGTAGTCTGGCCAGAGACAGGAGCCTTCAAGTCAAGTATCTTCTGCTCATCGCCCACCACGTCCCGAATCCTCTTTGCGAAATGCTTCTGCTCAGAGTCCCTGTGCTGCAACCAGCTCTTGGCCTTGCCTGCAGAATGCCGCTACTGCGTCTATCGATCTCATTTGCGGCCCGAGAGGCTGTGCCGTCTTTCCGCAACTTGAACCTCGCCGCCGCTCACCCGTCGTGCCCCCTCCTCCCGCCGCCACCGCCTCTCCCACCGCTCGAACGTATGCCGCCCGACTACGAGTCCCAGGCGTACTGGAACGCGCGCTTCGAAGACGAGCGCCACTTTGAATGGCTGGGCGACGGCGCGGACACCCTCCTCCCCATTCTCCGCACAGATCTCCTCGCCTCCCTCTCCAGTGCTCGATCGCCCGCCCCACCTTGCCTCACATCCCCGACGGTCGATCCGGCCGCCCGAGCCCAGCCGCCGCCGCGACTGCTGCACATCGGCGCGGGGACGTCGTCCCTCTCCGAGCGCCTCCGCGAGCTGTACCACGAGCTGTTCGGGCCCGCCGTCGACGAACGCGCGCTCGTCCACGCCGACTACGCCGCGGGGCTCGTCGCGCGCCGGCGCGCGGCGGAGCTCGCACGCGGCGGCCGCATGCGCTGGGCGTGCGTCGACGCGCTCGACTGGGCGCAGGCGCAGGCGCTGCTCGAGGGCGGCGTCGGCGGGCGCGCGTTCGCGGCCGTCGTCGACAAGAGCACGTCGGACGCGGTCTCGTGCGGCGAGGACCTCGCGTTCGGCGCGCCGACGTCCCGGGCGCGGCTGCACCCTGCCCTGCGGCGCGGCCCTTCCGCGGGGGGCGCGGCGGGGCTCGTCCTCGAGCCGATGGCGCTCTTCGCGCTGCACCTCGCCGCGCTCGTCCGCCCGGGCGGGCTGTGGATCGCGCTCACGTTCTCCGCCGCGCGCTTCGAGTTCCTCGTCGACGCCGCGCACGTCCCGCCACGGATCCCCCCGGCGCGCGCCCGAGTCGTTACTGGACGGTCGAGCGCGTGCACGCGGTCGAGGCGCCACAGGCGCGGACGGCATCGGCGCGGACGGGCACGTCGTGCACGCGCCGACGGTGCAGCACTACGTCGTCCTCCTCCGACGGACCGACGCGTGTCTCCAGTGATAGCGCGAGGTGCGTTGGCAGACTCGCGCGCCGGCCGCCCCCGCTGACGCACGGCTGGTGCCAGGTCCGAACAGGCGCTTCGACGTCGGAAGTCCCGCTGGCGATCGCGGGAGGCAGGGAAGGGCGACGGAGCAGACGGAGCGGTGGAACGTCCACGGAGCGCGCGCATCGACAGCCGCCCGTAAATTTGCGCCGGCCCCCGCGCGCGGCCAGGGCTGCAGGTTGGTGGCTGCTTGTGGGGCGCGCGGTCGTCGGAAATGAATTAATGAAGTGTCAACGTCGACGTTGGACGTTGTGTGCCCCCGTTTCCCTTGTCTAGCTGGCGCTCAGAGCGGGACCGCACGGGCGCACGCAATCTGAGGGAGACCGGCCCCGCAAAACGACTGCCGTCGCGGCGGAGGGGGTAGCGTGCATCAGAACGTGCTGAACCCCAACATTCGTGCGCGACGAGCGGCGTAGGCGCACCCTCGCGGCCTCCGAGGATGTCGATGAATGATCAATGTCGGACGATCGGCTCGGGTCCGGCAACAAGACCGCGGCTGTTGCTGTACCCCTAAGTATGACCTAAGTATGACCACATGATCCTCAAGAGCAATCGAATGCAAGCCACGATCGACCCAGGTTCCGTGGCGAGCGACTTGTCGGGGTTCACTTTCATCATCGCGTTTGAGACGTCTAACGGGACGTTGACACAACGAACGAGAGCCCAAGGGAGGAGAGAGCAAACGGACGGTTATGCGTGCATGAGCAGAAGCAGAAGCAGAGATGGATTGGCCAAGACTGGGAGGGCTCTAAGAAATTAAGCAGGTACGCGCGAGGAGCTGTAGTAGTACGTGCAAGTCCGCACCTGGAGCAAGCGGAGGCGAGTGTGCGTATCGTAAGATGACAATAAAAAGACATAGATACGAATGAAAGACAGGGCGGCCTGCGCCGCCCCAGGGACGAGGTGCAGGGAAACGTAACCTGCCACGAATCAACAACGAATGACATGCGCACAGCGGCGACAGCGAGGCCGACCAAGGACAGTGTGGATACGCGACCGTGGTGCGGCGAAGAGCAGGAAGGGAACCCTGCAGGTGAGAAACATGTATGATACAAAATCCCCAGGTCAGTAGTACGAGCTGTCGACGCTCCGGATTGTGTCGAACGAGCCCTTGCCCCGGTCCATGTCCAGGAAGCTGCTCTCCATCGCTGGCGAGTCCGGCTCAGGCCCGTCCGAATCAGAACCGTCCCCATCGACCGCGTCGTCGGGCTCGTCGTCGATGTCGAGGAAAGAGGGCTTCCTCATCAGCGACCGCCGCTTCATACTCTTCTGCTGCAACTGGTTGAACGAGCTCGGCGGTCTCGAGGACGCGATTGACCTTGCACCCGTCGAGTCGTGACGGGCTCTGTTAGCCCGCATCGGAGGGGGTGAAAGCGGGTTCATCGGCACAACGCTCGCCCTCTTGTCGGCCACGCCGCTCGATGTGATCTCGTTAAGGTCACTCCGCGATGGCCGACGCCGGGGTGGCGGCGGCAGGCTGGCGCTTGGAATGACTGGCGAAGGCGAGGACTGAGAATAGCGAGGGGAGTGAGGGGGCGACAGGCTCAGACTAGCCTGGGCAGTCGATGGCCGGGTGGTTAATGATGGGACCCTGGAGGATCCCTTCGCGAGCATCGACGAACTCCGCAGAGGACCCATGCGAAGTGATTCGAGCTGAGACATCCTGGACGGCGCCGCCGAGAGATGGGAGCTGAGGGAAGTGAGGGAAGTGACGCGGGACCTTGAGCCGTTCTCGTGCCCTTGTGCGAGCGAGGTGCTCGAGAGGACCGAGTTCGAGCGCGAACGAGATGTGGTCGCCGTCGGCGCAAATGTCATCCCGAAGTCTCCTGGTTGCAAGACCAGCCTTGCCATTGCCTCCCGCTCCGCCTCTTCCTCTGCGCTCTGCGCATCCTCCAGCTTCTCCGCGAGTTTGAGCTGGTCCGCCGGAGCCATGATGTACTGGGGCGTGTAGTCCGACTGCGACGCGCTCGCGGTATTCGTTGATGCCCCTCCGGCTTGCTGTTCGTCCCAGAACGATGAGGGTGAGATACACGCGTTCTTCGTCATCAGCGCCAGCGGTGCCCCCGCAGTGCCGAACGACATCGTGATGGGTTCCACCCCGCTTGACGTGACCGGGCGTACGTCGCTCTCGAAGCTGAAGATCGACCGCTTGTCGTCTTCTACAGACGGGCTCGTCGGTCCGTGCGAAGAGGTGCTTCTCCGTGCGCTGGAGCCAGAGAAAAGTCGTTTCCGGGGGCTGGCGACGCTTCCTCGTCGAGGCTCCAGGATGGGTGATGCGGGGTGTTGGGGGAGGGTCTCGACGCTGGCTGATGGGTGGGCACTGCCAGAAGAACCCGGAGGCCTGGGAGCGGCGGTAAAGGCACGCGGGAGGTATGGAAGGATCGCTGCTTGCGCGGTGTCTTGCCTGCATGAAACTCTTCCGACGGCGCTGATGCGGTCGACTGGACGCTGCCACTTGATATGCGCTGTGGCAGATTCTGCGCCGACATCTTCTTCAACAGCTTGGGGGCCTTGTGCGGAATGTGGTCCATTGCTGGGCTGGTGGGCACAGGCGGGAACCTGCTCAGCGGCGACGGCGAATTGGATTCGGTCGCAGATTGGGGAGGGCTGACTTCACCGTCGAAGATGTACAGGTCACGATTGGTCCGACGCTTTGCCTTCGGCTTCTCCCTGTGTTCGCTCGATTCAAACGGCCCGAGGTCGTAACTGTCGTGCATCAGCTGGAAGATGGCGTCACCAGAGTCAAAGTCATGCATATCCACACTAGGTGCGAAGTTCAAGCTTGATGAACTTGAGGAGGCGCGGAATTCTAGAGGCGACATATCGTACGGCAAGTTGGAGGCGGGAAATCGCGGAGGTGGTGGTAGGTCACTCGTCGGGGGTGAAGGGATTGGAGGGAGATGTACACGGGACGATGACGCTTTCCGCATCAGGACCGAGGGTCGCGCTCCTGCCGACACCGGCGAGTCTGGATTCGTCGCATTGGACGCGCTCCGAGAGCGAGTGATGGAGGGAGGAGTGGGAGCATGCGAAGACACGGGAGAGACAGAACCAGAAGCCTTACGGCGGACAGACATCGGTTGCATGGGACTCAGCATCGGGACCGAAGGGGATGGAGGGACAGCGCGATAGTCCATGTCTGCTCTGGGCCGTGGTAGAGAAGGTGTCGACCGCTTGCGTGCGAGATGGGTCGAGGAGCTACCAACGGGAGGCTCACTCAACCGGGTCCGCGGGTCATGCGGACAACGGTGCTGCTGGACGCATTGGACCCTGACACCTTCTTGGATCGGTGGGAAGCGCGAGCCATAGAACGCGTGCTGGAGTCATTCGTCAAGTCGTACGCGGAACGACTAAAAGCCTGTCAGTATCTTTCGCAGCGGGAGAAGACTGGAACACGCACCTAGCCGGCGGTGACCTAGCGAAGGAGGTTGACAGAGGAGACAGGCCTGTACGTCCGAGGAGTTTCCATGAGAGTTGGACGAGGACGAACCGTACGACCGTCGGTTCTGAGGTATCGCATCTGGGCGCTTGTGGTGGGGATCGAGCACAGAAGAGTCCGAGTAGACGGAAAGCCGGTTGGGGTCCTGAGGCAGATGGTGTACAACAATCCCGGCGGACGCGAAGGGGTCTATCTCGGAGAAGGCTGTCATTACAGACGGTTGATAAGAGAGGCGGTCGCGCGGGAGGTCGGACGGTGTACGTGGCTCGGAGACAGCGTCGTAGTCGTACTCTGACGAGCGCACGGTGGACACGGATTTCGCGGGAGGACGATTGGTGTAGAAGGGCTACGATCACCAGGAACGAGGGACTTGGTGCTACTCTGGGACGTGCCTGGGCGGGAGGTGGAGTAGGAATTGGGAGAGGGGAGAGGGGACGGCGGGTCTTGGATGGTGAGGGTCGGGAGTCTTTTCGGCTTGAGGCCTATGGCGGACGCTAGGGTGTTGAACTTGGAATGACGTCCTTTGCCTTGGAGGAGGAGCTGGAGGCAGTGGAGGGGTACTTCTCGTCATCGTCAATTGCGAGACTGGAGAAGGAGCGGTGGGGGCGGAGGGGTTCCTTGGAGGACTTGGAGCGGGACCACCACGATCTGCTTGGGGTGGGGGACGAGAGGGCGGGGGGCATCATTAGGGGAGAGAGGGGAAGGGGAAGGAGCGTGTAGGAGTCGGCGTCGGACTGATAAAAGGCACGAGTGGTGGAATCCGGGATCAGTGATTTAGAGAGGCGAGAGGAGGGGGTGGGAGATAGGCTTGGTGGGCGGGCTCGCGGACGCTCACGGCATGGAGGAGGGAGAGGAGTTGGGCAGGCACCGAGGCGTGCGGGAACGAAGCTGGACAGCGGAGGGCCTGGCAAAGAGAAAGGCGGGTCGGGCGTCGCGACGGATGTCGACCAGTCCGTCTTCCGCCAGCGCAGGCGCCGGTTCATATCACTCCCATTAATTCGCCGTCGCCCCGTTATGTAACCCGCTCGCGTGCAAGGACTGACTCGCGCCTTGTGCCGCTCTGGTCAAACCCGTCGCGGCTCTTGTTATTCTGCGCCCCGCGCGCCCCCTGCGTTCCCCCTGCGTTCCCCCCGCGCCCGCGCGCCGTGGAGAGTGTCGGGCAGCGGGAGCACGTGTGTGTGTGCTGGGCCTGGGAGGACGCGAATCAGAACATCATTCCGCGGCGCTCGATCACAGTGGTAGCGCCGACGTCCACGCGCGCTCGTCCGCCTGGGCCGGTCAGGGCCGGTCACCGGTCATGCGTCCCGAGGGCACGGGCGGATCCCGCTGCCGTCTCTGCCGGTCCCGTCGCCTGCGCCTTGCTCCATCTGCGCGTCCATGGCTGACGATCGTACACACGGCCCATCACCCGTGCACGCCTCGCAGTTGTAAGTATGTTCGTCCACCTGAGGCTCCGTCGTCTCCGCCGTCGACTGTCCTCGCCCGGTTCCGCTCAACGAGGAGGCGGATGACACGGCAACTGCCACAGTGCCAATCTCACCACGACGCTCGATAGTCAAACGCACAGTTAACGCTTGTGTTGTGACATGCACGCCGCCAACTGCCTGCGCGTTGCCACCGAGACGAGCCCTCGCACCCGCCCCAGACCATCAGCCATCAACGAGAGTCGTCTTCCATGACTCTGAGCCCATAAAATAAGCTCGACGCTGAGGACTGACATCGCCGGCATGAGACGTCCTGTCAGACGTTTTCCTCACCGGACCATTTGGCAACCGAGCCGCGCACACCGACGGTCGTCGAGTGCGCAGCGATCCGTGGACCAGAACCATTTCGCCCGCCGCGCTTGCGGTCCAAGGATGATATGAGAGTTTACCCCGAGTAAAGTGCGTACACCGTTCCGTAGGTGTTCTGGGATCAGAAACGTCCTCTCCGCCAATGCATCTTCTCAACAACGGCCAACAACGGCGCGGACCCTTTCGAGCTGCTGTCTCAATTTACCTTCGGGATCCTCGGACAGGCAGCCCGACTCCGGCCTTCTTGCCCTGGACGGCGCGGCGCGTCGACAAGCACGGAGCTCGTCGCTCTTTGTTTTGGTCGTCCTCCGCACCAAGCAAGTCCTCGTCGAAGCCTACCCGGTGGCAGCCTGAATGATCTTGAGAAGCCGCGGGGGCCGCCGGCGGGCGCGAAGCTCACCTGCTGATATGCGAGCCTCAGAACCCGTCTTTCGACAGCGACAGCGACATGGGAGATTGACGGATCGGCGCGATGACCGTGGACGACCTTTCAGGGGTACGGCTTCCCCAACAGTAGCGGGAGCGAGTCACACCAAGCACACACAACAGGTTACCAAAAACGTCCACGCATAGGCATAAATAATGAACATGTGCGGGACACGTCGCATTTCCGTCCCTATCGTCCAACGCACAAGCACGACTCCTGCTGAGCACCGAACACCTTCTCGCCGCCGCCGCTTCGCATTACCCCAGCGCGGCCCACATGTCCTCCTGTTCGCGGTTCTGGGCCGCCTGCACCGCGCGGGGCATGTCCGAGAGCGCGTTCGCGCGCTGGACATTCGTCCGCGGCGGCTCCTCGGCCGCGTCGAACACGACGTCGCTGCTCCGGATCAGCGGCCGGCCGAGCTCGCCCCCTGTCTCGTCCTCGTCCTCCATGTCGATGTCGAGTGTGTACCCGCGCCGCCGCGCCGCGGAGAGGTCGATGGGCTTCGGGCGCGTGAAGATGGACTGTCCGGACCTGTCGGGTGGCGCGGTCAGCCTCTCGTTCCGCGTCGTGGGAGGGATGGGCAGCAGCGAAGGGGGCGAGCACCCCGAGGAAGCACGGTGTGGAAGAGGTATAGGAGGATTGGAGAGGAAGCAGTGGATGAACGGCGGGGAGATGTGGGGTGCGCGGTTGCTTTGTTGAAGAATGAAGTACGTACTGCCGCATAACCGAAGCGAGACGGCCAAACTGGAGCACATTACGTGCGACAAGCAGCAATGTGTCCAGCAGCTCTTCCTCTTTGCTGGTGTTGTCGCAGCCCGCAAAGAAGATGAAGAGGAGGGTGATCACGCAGAATGCCGTCAGGACGAGGTCCATGATGTTCCAGGCGGACTTCCAGAATTGCTGTTTGAAGGAGCGATAGAATAAGTGCGCTGGGTAGGGATGATAGCGTGGCCACGAACCCGTCCAAAGGCCACAAAACGCACTCCAACCTCCAGGATCATAGCTCCATTGATGATAAACTCCAGGATGTAGAATGGGAGGGTAGGACAGTCGTTGACTAGACTGAGGACCACGGTGGTGACGGACAGCGCAGCCATGGCCAGGTAGAGCATGATGTACGTCCCCGAGTGGACAAAGCGATTCGCAATGTTCTTTGCGATCTCATCGCGCGTCATAGAATAGATCGAACGAGTAGGTCTGCAATGTCAAGGGACGCGTACGCTATTAAGTGTCCATGAGCTGACAAGACCACGGCGCGCTCAGGGGACGTACGTTTGGGAGGGTCCATTCGAGAGAGGCTCATCTTCGCCGGCCTCGAGATCGCTGAGTCGCTGGTCGTCGGAGGAAGACATGAGCCCGAGGACGAGAGAGGCTACACGAGGACGTCGACTAGTAGCCATTAGTCTGGTCCGGCGCTTACTCCCACCGGCTCGCTTTGAATCCCAACATGCACAAACAAGCGCTTGTCCCTGCTTGTCCACATACTGCGACGTCGCCCCCGCCGCCGTAGCCGCCGTTCGTCCCCTCCACACTCATATTCCACCCGTCTCCCTCTAGAACTTCGTCAAGATGGGTGGTGGTGACTTGAACATGAAGAAGTCGTGGCATCCGCTTCTGATGAAGAATCAGGAGCGGGTGTGGCTCGAAGAAAAGAAGGCGGTACGTATCCCATCCACTCAGTGCTTTTGTTGGTCGTCCAAACATACACCCCCTAGCTCGAGGAGAAGAAGAAACTTGACCAACTCCGAAAGGAGAAGGAGGAAGAGCGTCAGCTACAAGAACTTCAGCGCATGCAGGAGGAACAGACGGGTCGCAAGCGGCAGGAGAAGCTGGACTGGATGTACACTACTCCCGCGACAGGGAGCACTCAGAACCCGAACGACCTGGAGGACTATCTTCTCGGAAAGAAGCGGGTAGATAAGATCCTGACGGCGGACGAAAACGAGAAGGTACGTCGCTCTCACACTTGAGGCTGGTTTCATGCATTCAACCACTCCCGTTTAGATTGGGGCTGCCCACAAGAACTTCATTGCCATCCAGCACGCCAATACGTTGCGTGACACCGCTGCGAAGATCCGCGAAGATCCTCTTCTCGCCATCAAACAGCAGGAGCAGGCGGCGTACCAGGCTCTCATGGCCAACCCTCTTCGTCTTCGTGAGATGCAAGAGCGGAATGGCATCCAGTCGAAGAAGGAGAAGAAACACAAGAAGGATAAAAAGAGAAGAAGGAAAGCACCGCAAGGACAAGCACAAAGCAGACTCTCGCTCGCGCTCCCCGGAGTCCGATCGGGAGCGACGTCGCTCCGACCCCAGAGACTACTACTCTCGCCGGCGTTCCCCAGTCCCCATAGTCGGCGCTCGCGTTCACCTCCGCCCCGCGCTCGCTTTAACGAGGACCGTCATGATGGCTACCACTCCACTCGCCGTGGACGTAGCCGTGACCGTTCCCCCGACCGGTATCATGACAGCAGGCGGCGTTCCCCGGTGACACGAGTTAAGACATGGCCGAGGTCGGACGACTCGGACGACAACATGCGGGAATTGCGCCGCGACAGGAGCCCTGCCTATCAAGACTTCAGGAAGCGACGGCGCAGCCCGAGTCCTAGGAAAGATGATCCCCATTCTCCGCCAAAACGGTCGCGTATGAGCCCTCCCCTTCCCCCGCGACCCTCTTCGTCCCGGCCAAACCAAGCCGTAGACGACCGTGCGGCTCGTCTGGCGGCGATGTCGTCGAACGCAGCCTCAATGACGGAAGAGCGACGGGAACACTGACTCAGCTACTGGAGCGGGAGAGGGCTGAACACGAGGCGGAAGAACGGGAGAGGGTGAAGTCGAAGGGGATGGGTGGGTTCTTGAGCCACGAGCAGAAGAAGGTATTCGGAGGCTCAGGCGGCCTTGAGGAACGCATCCGGCGAGGTCGTGGGCAGATGAGGGTGGACGGTGACTAGTGAATATACGTTCAGTGTATGATTAGCATTCGATATGGACGGTTGCCGTTCGGACAGTTCGGCCGTGGCGAGGTCTGCGCGAGCAGGATGTCGATGAACCAGGGAGCGCGCAAAGCCCTGGCGCATGTGGGGTTGTGAGCTATTGAGCGGCCTCGGTATAGCTGCAGTGCCCACAGCAAATGCGGCAAGTGCTCCTTATAGTGAATCGACAATCGGCTGCTAGTAATGAGAGCACTGCTGACACCATAGCCGATTGAAATCGTCGCCTCGACCAGGCGCACACGCCGTGGACTGGGTCCGGGCGCCTGCTTCGGACTTCGGTCGAGAGGCGCTCTGGCGCCCTTGTGTGGCCCCACACGGACGTCGGCCGACACTCGAGCGCCGAGGGAAATACCCACCGCGGGGGTCCGGCTAGCAGCAAGCACGATCGCACGCCGGGTCTTCGGAGGTCGGGCTACAGTATATATGTCCAAGGCCTTCGCGTGCAGAAGATGCTCCCCGCCAGGCTCGTCCACTCCTCTCGCTCTTCCTCATGGGCAACAGCGAGAAATCCCCGACTCCCACCACTGGCGACAGCGACGATGTCTCGGCTTCAGCTGTAGACCACGCCACTGCCCAGCCACCGGATGACAAACCACAGGGTGCCCTCCGATCCTCTCCACTAGTCTTTAACCCCGCTAACCTCTCCCTGTCAGATCCTAGCGCTAGCAAGCCATATAGCGTCTACACATCCAGGGAGAAATGGTTCATCGTCGCCGTCACCTCTTTTGCGGCCATGTTCAGGTCCGTCAGCGAGATAACAACCTCTGTCTGGCACGTTGCAACGTCGTTGACGCACGGCCCGGTCCGTTTACAGCCCATTGACGGCGAACATCTATTTCCCTGCCATTCCAACGATCGCCCTTGCCTTCAACAAATCAACGGAACTCATCAATCTGACTGTAACGGTGTACATGGTCATTCAAGGTGTCGGTAAGTCCCCTCGGTGACTTCCATCAAGTCCGTCCCGTTGACATTCATTACCAGCGCCTATGTTCTGGGGAACGCTGTCGGACCGTTGGGGAAGACGTCCGATGTTTGTCGTCTGCCTCCTCGTCCTCTGTGTTGCCTGCGTTGGGCTCGCCCTCGTGCCCACGGACGCCTACTGGTTTCTCATGCTCTTCCGGTGCTTGCAAGCCGCCGGCTCAGCGAGCACTATCGCCCTCGGTGCGTGGCTGTCTGAGCATAATTCCAACCACAGCGCCGTTTACGTGACCCTCTGCAGGCGCTGGTGTGATAGCGGACATTGCGGCCCCTGCTGAGCGCGGCAACTTCTTTGGCATGTGGAGCATCGGGCCGATGGTAGGACCTTGCGTCGGTCCTATTTTGGGCGGTGTTCTCGCCGACAAGCTGGGATGGAGGTACGCCCCGCCACAGTACTATTTCTTCAGGCATCTCTGACTGCTTGCAGGTCCATTTTCTGGTTCTTGGTGATCTCGTCTGGAGTATGTGCGCTTGTCATGATACTGTGAGCACATTGTCAAGATTGTATGTCGAATAATTCAGTTGACGTGCCTACAGCCTTCTCCCAGAGACTCTTCGTGCCATGGTCGGAGACGGGAGCATCCCACCCCCCGCGTGGTACAAACCCGTCATCCCCGTCATCAGCCGCACAACACAGGACACCAGCGACGTCGTCCGGCCACCCCCTCGCCCCTTCCAGAACCCGCTCCTGCTCTTCCTCTGCCCCGACGTGACGCTCATCCTCCTCTTCAACGCGCTCGTCTACGCCGAGTTCTACGCCGTCATCGCCACCATCTCCGTCCTCTTCCAGGAAGTCTACCCGTACCTCAACGAGACCGAGACCGGTCTCTGCTTCCTCCCCATCGGCATCGCCATGCTCCTCGGCGGTATCGTGAACGGGAAGATCTCCGACCGCGAGTACCAGCGCATCAAACGCCAGATGATAGGCAAAATCGAGGCCGACCCCGAGAGCACCCTCAAGCCGGAGGACGTGACGAAGGAGGAGCACTTCCCCATCGAGCGCGCCCGCCTGCGCCTCATGCCGTTCCTTTTGGGGATCTTCTCCGTGGCCTGCATCGGATACGGCTGGGCCCTGCAGGCCCACGTCTCCCTCGCGGGCTCGCTCGTGTTGCAGTTCATCAGTCAGTTTGTGACCCGCTCCGCTCCCTGGCGATCTAGCGCTGACCTCGTCGTGCCAGTCGGCTGGACATGCATCGCGATCATGAACAACGCGCAGACGCTCATCGTCGACCTCGTGCCCGAACACGGCTCTGCGATCACGGCATGCGTTCGTCTTTCTGGTTCTTCGCAGTCTCCGCCGTTGCTCATCGCAGCTCTCAGAACAACCTGGTCCGGTGTTGCATTGGAGCCGTCGCGGTCTCTGTCATCGATCTAATCCTCAAGGCTCTCCGTCCAGGCTGGACGTACGTTCTCCTAACGGGTATCTGCGTCCTCTTCTTGCCAGTCCAGTGGGTCATCCTGCACTATGGGCCCATCTGGAGGGCCCAGCGACGAGCGAGGAAACTCGCTGCCGGGCAAGCGACGCTGAAAGTGTAATCTGCTCATCTATAGTTGCTTTCTAATCACTGCACGGAAGAGGTTCGTGCCCTTACGACATTATACTAGACTTTTACGTATACATTCGGGTTCGGCACATCGTAGAGTGGGCCGAGAGATGGTGCTATGTCTGAAAGGTAATATGAAGACGAGGTACAAGTACAGCGAGATACGGCGTAGAGCAGAAGAACGGCATAGTAGAGACTAAACAAAGCCCAAATACACAGCAGAGAAAGTCGCTCATTGACATCCCAGGTCAATGCATCTGCATCCGATATCACAAAATCTCTACCGCCGATGCCCATCCATATGGTGACCGTTGGTAGTTGGCCCGAAGTTGAACCCTGTATGGTAAGAGGTGAAGTCGTTGTTGAAGCCCTGAGAAGGTACGGATCCGCCATTCGGCGCAAAAACATAGCCGTCCTGGGGATGAGAACCCTGGGGCACTTGGGTGGGTGAGTAGCTGGGAAGGGAAGAGTAGGGCATAGGCGCGGAGACGGGAGGAATGTCCATAGGAGCTGTAAGTCCCAGGCCCTGGAGACCTCCCGGGGTCATGAGCTGAGTTGGCCACCACTGATAACCGGGGTAGAAGGTTGTTGGCATTTCGGGCGCAGGGCCTCCCAACGATTGGGTAAAAGGTGTGTTTTGAACTCGGTCACAAGAGGCGCCAACGCTGGCGCCAGGACCACGCAAACCATCCGTGGGTCTGTGCATGCCTCGAGAATGTATGTCGGTATTCTTCGGACCTCCGAAGGCATGATCAACGCTACGCTTACGCCTGTTCGCGTCCGGAGGGTTCACCGGGTAGTTCGACTCGTCGAGGCGAACCTTGGCTCCTTCTAGCAGCTGACGCAAGTTGGTAGCCGTAGGCCACAGTCGCTGGAAAGTCAATCCAATGTTAGTGCGAATCGCTTGTATTAGCACAGCTCACCAACCTCTATCCGTCGGCATGCAGCAATACACCGTGTCAAGCCAAGGGTAGCCTGGGGATCCCAAGGGCGTCGTGACACTGACATTTAACGACTATGAGGACAGGACAAGGTAGAGGCGTAGGGGAATACTCACGAGTAACGACGTGCATGATACTATATCGACAGAGAGAAACGTGAGTCGTCTCAATTGCGCATGTTCTGAGAAGACTCACCCCGCAGCTTGTAGGTATATGCAGAGAAAAGCGGGCGCTCTCTCCAAACCGAACCGTTCGTGATACGTTTCCGCTGTAGGCCAGCATTAAGACAACGGGGAGAAGGAGTAACACATGGGGCATAAGCACCTAGTGTAGAGATATGGACGGCGGCGGCGGAGCAAGCATCGAGTGCCTTCAAGGTGAGCGGATCGGCGGCCGTATTCGAAAGCGACTGGATAGGCCTGAGACAGAATGCTTAGACATGCGTACGCGGGGACATCGTTCAACTCACTCTTCAGATGCGGGCAGACTGATGCATAATGACGTCATTGACTGTGCTAGGAGGATGGCATCAAGACTTACAATGCCCGATGCAACAGCAAGACAGCAGCGTGGTACTCGGTGTGTAATACAAGTACGTGGGGCAGCACGTTGGCATTCTTGTCGTTGAGATTATACCGCAGAGGCTCAGGTAGATCGATCTGCCACTTGGCGAGGCGTGTCTCCAACTGCTCAAAGACCACGCGACGTGGAATATCGATGGGCGGTTCGACAGGGTATATCTTGTCCATGATGTCGGTGATGATTACGGCTATTTTTTGTCACTAGGTAGCTCGTGAAAAACATCAAGTTTGACATACACAGATGACACGCTTGCTTAAAGGAGGTCATCAACCTCGACGTTTGAGGTGTGAAATGACCGAGGATGCCTGGAGGATACGGCTCCCACGGTTCATTCTCATCTACCTATGGATTTTGAGTTAAGTATGAGGATATCAAGTACTATCCAGCTAACCTCGTCTGGTTTCGGCAGCGGTATTGAATAATCGTTGGCGCGGAACGTGATCGGCCTGCCCAACCACACAGCAGACAGCCTACAGGAGGGTTGAGAACATGATTGAGACATCACACGATCAGTACCTACTTATCGGACATACAGCAAGACCACCAGATGTGCTTCCTGATCTGCTTCTCAACATCAGAGAAAAGTGGCTGCTTGCCGTCAACCGTCCAACTTTCGGTATTTCTGTTGATCCCAAGGTCGATAGCCATGCGCATAGCCATACCTGATATCACAGCGCATTATAAACGGTCGCCATCAGTGACCACGTACTTCGACGCACCGCTGTATAACCACCCCTTGTCCATGGCACCTAATAGCGATGAGCTTGAATTTGAAATTGCATTTAGTCCGCTCACCCATCCCGAACTCCCGGATAGCCAGGAGGAGAAGAGCTTGACAAGTGGAAGGACGACTGCTCTGGTATTTGCGATCTGTGCCTTCCGTCAATTTTTGTCATTGCAGTGAGAATGTGGGATCTGACCAAGCAATTTGTGGGCGTCCACGGCGAAACTCTGACCGGCTTTGGAGAATGCGCCACTTTCATCCAGTGGATGATCGTCCACCCTGTCGGAGTATCGTGCTGCGATGGCGAACATCGAAAGCAGCAACATCTTGCAGGGGCGTTGCATGGGATGGCGATGCAATGAGGTAGTTGTGACAGTAGCCGGCAGAGGATGGTTCGACCTGTGGAATTCTTGTGAGCAACACCTAGATGACGTGAAGTGACAACCGACATTCTAAGTCACTTGCGTCAGTCTTGCGCTGATGTAAAATAGAGGACATACTTACAGAGCGCCGTACTGGTAGAGGAAGTCTTGCTTGTGTATGACTGGAAAGAAGGGATGTACATAGGTGAAGTAGAGCTCGAGGAGATACCGTTGTACGTCCGGCGCAGGCATGTCCACCTCGACATCCTCTTCTTCGTTGATGAGATCGTGGGAGGGTGACTCCGGGTCGACGTTCGCCATGAATCGCCTACACACCAAATGTATGAATTACTTCGGTAGCCACTGTTGGTTACGAGATGCTCACCAAATCCTGTTCTTTTGTTTGTCGTCACCCTGACCATGGCTCTGCGCTAACAGTGGAAGACCTGACGCGGGTCCATGATACCGGAACTGTAATCAAACAATGTGAGACGGTTGAGAGGCCAGAAGGAACACAAGTACCTCCTTGTTCTGATCCACAGAAAGATGCCCGAAAGCCTCCGCTGCCTCGTCGAGAACATCAGCGGGCTCTGTAGTAGTCACGGATTCTAGAATGTTATTAGAGTTGCGGTGAACTTGTTCAAGGGACCTACGCACGGGCCGAATCAGACATCGTATACATATTGTCCCAGTTTTGTTGATCCGGTATGTTGAGTGGCCATTGCTCCAGCCTTCTCCGGGTACGCGCGTAATCCGATGAGTTTCCTGTCGAGGATGACGACCTCGAAGGTGGGCTCATGGGAGATGATGAATAGCCTCCCCACTGTGTGCCATGCGCAAGGCGAGCAAAGAGCTGGTCCTGCCATTCTCGGGTAGGGGTGGCGGATGCAGTGGGATCTACACTGGAATGAGACAGCATCACATACGAGATGAGGTGGCTTACCTTGGGAAACAATCTCTCTCGACACTCGGGACTGCCTTCGTGATCTCCTGTCTTCTCGTGCAGGCGTGTGCTCGGGTACATCAACGAGGGACGCGTAAAAGCCTTCGGTAGTGAGATCGTGCCGACTATTCATGCGTCCTCGTGATCCCTTGGAGGTCATCAGTCAAGGGCAGGGAGATGGCGGCGGAGACGCACATATGGCCCTGCTTGCACCCGATCGAGGATCGCGCTAGCAAAGGAGTCTCCCCGCAGGTCGGTCATGATAGCCTGAGCTCCCGGCGACTCCATGATGGTAGCAAGAATGCACTCGACCTGATGCCATCGTTGTTCTATGGAATGAATGTAACCCTTGGGAGGACCACGTTTGAAGCTCGGACCTGTGCGCATGGGTAAGAAGACGGGAGCAGACCAGCCTATTCCCGCAACTCGCCTTGGAAGGTGCATGCTGGTGGCATACCGAGAGTGAGCCGAGTATAGAAAGAATTGTCCGGGAGGAGACTCACGTGTGCCAGCAATTTCGCAGTTTTGGCACCTCTCGTCGGTGCCAACCTCGCACTTGGACTTGATCTTCCTGCACCTGTCGCACGCTGTGTGCTCTCGGTGAGAATTACGTAGGGGCGCGTAGCGAGAAAAGCGGTGCGTGCCTCTTTTCACGCCGGCCAATTTGGCGGCATGGTCTGCGACAGTCTCGTCCTCTTCCAACTGCTTGACGGTGGGGTTTTGGTCCGGGATTGACGCCATAGCGGCAACGGACAGCTGTGGGGGCTCGAGACGGGAAGACGGTGGTCGCTGGGACAGAGGTGGGCCGGGCGCGGAGCCCCTGGGAGCTGCATAGAGCAGCCCGAATCCTCTGACATCACCGTTCGAGCCACCCCTGCCCCGGGCCAGAGCGACGACGTCAATGGCGCGTCACGTGGCCGTGCCACGCCCGGGCGTCTTCACGGAGCGAGAACTCTCGCGGGAGCTTCGCGAGTCTCCTCCGCGCGCGATGGGCATCCAATGGCCAGCGAGCAGCCCTTGACCTTCAACCGTCCGTAGCCCCAACTGCGCTCTGCCGTCTCTCCGCTTACTCCTCCTTAGAAGCCGTCCGTGGCGTCACCGAGTTCAGTGCGTGCGTGCCTCGCTCCACACACACTCCTCTGCTTATCTTGTCTTTCAGTTGAAGTCGCGACACACACCATCTTGTACGTCCGACAAGTGTATCCTGCAGAGTTGTTCGTGCGACGCCGGAAATACAACACTGCCGTGTTTCAATCTCGGCATCCTGCTCTAAACGAATACATCTCCACCGCCATTCAAGCAGTAGCAGATGAGTTGACTCATGTAAACTCATCCCCTGATGTAGCTGTACGTAGAGCTGAGGTAACGCAGGGGCATGTCGACAAACTCGTCGTCGTCCTCAAAGGCGCCGATGAGAAACCTCTCGAGCGATTTATCTTCGCCGTGAGGACGACTCTGAAAGATGTCGAGGCCTTCAACAAGGACACCAGGCGAGTCTTTTGGAGGTCTGCCGTGTGGCGCATGGATCACTTACTTCCTCATTTGCCAGTGTGGAGGGTGCAATCACTGTCAGCTCACTTGAGCAAGCCTTTCGTTCGTTCCTTGTGAAGCTTTGCATGGTAGAAGCACAACTCGGGCAAATGTACCGGGATGGTCAGCCTCGCCATGGTGTCCGGGTGGTTCGACCTGACCATCGATCCAGATTTGTCCTTTGCTATTCTCTTGGAATTACAGGACAACGTAGCACCGGCCGCGTCTCCTGGCGAGGTAAGGCACTGCACAGTCATCCACTGCACCAGCATACCGATTAGCTTGCTCAGGACCCGCCGCCATGGATACCCGCAACTACAGCTCACACAACCGCTGGTGCATCTGACACGGCTGAACTTCATATGATTCGAGCAGTTGACACAGGCATCATTAACGTCGGTGTAACTTTCTGGTCCATATATCCGCATCTTTTCACGATCTTGTCCCGACGCAGATCTCTATGGCTGTTCAGGAGTCTGTGTTCAAACTTGCTCTCGATACGGAAGAGAAGCAAGAAAGCAAGGGTAAAGGGAGGGATGACAGGAGTGCCTGATAAATCGAGCCTTAATGTCCATCGTCGTACGAGATCTATCGCATCCTCGTGGCGATCATCAATAGAAGCAAATAAGAGTACAGAACATGACGAGAAGGTCCGTGCGATTAGACGTCTACGCGTATACGTTGAATAATTGGTATAACCCGATCCCATTCCTCCATGGCCTGAGAATGCACGTTGTCAGTTATTACCGAACCATGAAGTTACACATACATACCGCCTTGTAAAATTCGATTTGACCATCGGCATAGCTTCCGAGCATCTCTTTCATTTCGGCTTCCTTAGTCAACTGGAAGACCTTCTGTTCACGGAGAGTCTCGTCACTAAACGCATCTGACGTCTCATGAGCTGTCTGAACAGCGTCTTGCAGCTTGACGACGAAACACGGTGTGAGTGGCAAAAAGATGGACATAAAGGAGCATTGGCGCACCTCCTTAATCTTGACGTCGAGCTTGCGCATACGCTCTACACGACTACGATCATCGTCCGCACCGCGAATGGCGTCTACTCTGTCTTTGAGGTACGCCCCGAGGCCAAGGCCGGTGCTCCCAGCACGACCGCTAATGACTGCGGCCAGGCGATCCCGCTCCGCCGTCACGTTGGATAGATACTCTGAGAGTTCTTCAAAGTCCATCTGCTTCTGGTCGCGAAGCTTGAGAACGGCGCGATTGGCATGCGAGTACTGAAGCACTGCGTGGAGGTGGACGAGGAAAGGGTCGGCGGTCATTTGCGTCTACAAGATCGGTATGTGTAAATCCCCACCCCGTGGCTTTGAGCCATGATGCTTACCGTGTGGCGTATGAGCGCAGAAAACTCGAGGAGAGTGTTCGAGAAATGGTTCAGGGGGTCGGTGATGCCGGACTCCAGGAAGCCAAGACCCTGCACGGCAACGGCGAGGTCGTGGTAGTCTCCCGTAAGATCTTCACCCGGTTCAGGGTTGCCATCTCTTTCAGCCTCAGACCCTCGCACAACCAAGGAAAACGAGATAGATGGAAGGAGGCTCACCGTTCGTGCGGTTCCGAATCCGGCTGAAGAGACGTTCAGAGAGCGTGATGCCTTCCTCGAACTTATCAACATGTTCGCGCATGGCCATGAAGCGTTCGTCGGGCTTGCGCACGCGGGAGAATGCGTTTAACAGGGTATCAGAGAGACTGTCAATCACGCCAGATGATTGCTCCGGAACTGGAGGATGAGCAACATGCTGGTGCATGATGACATGCTGCATAGCGAATAAGCAACATATCCGCAGGCGAAGATAGATCGACGTACCCATTCTGTCGACTCAAAGAAAGCACGCAAGAGCGTGCTCCTTTGTAGTGTTGGGTGTCTGGCGAGTCGTTGCAAGAAGAGGTGCAAGCTGCACATGCCTCAGCATCGAGGGTAGGGGTCATCACAGCATTATGGAAACTCACTCTGCTCGCCGTCGCTCCATGAACTCGGGCTGAATCTGTCTCCAGTAACATATTCTATATAGTCGTTGAGAGGACGTTCGGTGATAGAAGGCTGGGAACATACCAAGCCTGTGCTTGTCCGGCAGAGGAGGCACGACGCATGCGGGAAAGTCTTTCGCGAGATGCGAACGAAGGAAAACGAAGTCTGTGAAACGCCTCCGCGCCGACGGAGTAGGTGTTGAGAATATGGGGAGATTCGTCTTGCGTCGTATCAGCACTTGTCGGACATTGCAATAAGGGCGAAAGGAGACACACCTTGGCAGAGACAAATATGACACGTAGGCATCCTTCGTTTCCGCAAGCTCCTTGACGGGGTCTTTGACGGTGGTGATGAGGTAGCCCTCCCACTTCGGGTCGTGTGGCCCGCGCCCGTCCTCGCTCTCGGAAGTGCTTTGCCTGAAGCCCAGAGTGCCTACGGCAGTGGACGGGCCATCGTACGAAGGCGGGATAGCGGGAGATTCCCAGGTAACGCTGTCGAACACGTCCTCGTCTTCGCCGAGCATGTTGTGGGGTGAGGAGAACGCAGCGGGCACAGTGGGGGAAGGGACAGTGCAGGCGAAAGCGGAAGCGGTGCCTGCGCGGCTCGCGGCGCGACGTCAGAGACCACGGCGCAGTCGCATCTTCACCGTCTCTCATTCAACCACCACCACCACCCTTCCACTCCTCACCGACCGCTATGGTCCGCCACTGGGGATGGCTTCCGTTCTGTTCTGTTCTCCTTGCCGCCTGTGGCGCCGCGGCGTACGAGGTCCCGATTGCCGACACCGACTACGACCGTCAAGTCTGCTCTGGAATGTGGGGAGGGCAGAATACATACATAAATGGTGGCGTCATCTACCCGTCCAACTTTGCCCTAGCATGCTCACCGTACACCCAAAGTTACATTCAATCCCACTTCTCATGGCCAGCTTGCAACAGTCATCTATGAATGGGGCGATGTAGGATACCTTGGGGTGTGGGATACATCGCGGTCAGAGGACTTGCCAGTGAGTCTATCCCTGTGTCTGCGCGGTAATCTCGTCTGACCAGAACACGCAAGCAGAAGATCTATGTGTGCACGTCGGACGCCATGCGCGGCGGTTTCTGCACCTCCTCAGAGCTCGGGAAGTTCATCATCAAGCTGGCCGACGGCAAGTCCGTGAACGACACCAGTTTCTGGACTGCACGCGTTGCCTTTTCGCAGGGGAATAATACCGGGTCCGATGGTTCCGAGGTCGCTATCTCTGGCCTCTGGAACAATCCTGCCGGCAACCCCACGCCCCCGAAGGAAACTACACTTCGCCATGGAAGAGACAAATCGGTCTTCAAAGACGTCAGAACGGGGCTGCATTGAACCCAAGTCCCTCTGCGCTTATAACTTATAACGAGCCCATTCAGTATCTCGTCCGGAAGACCGGCTACTACTGTGTTGGTGTGTACAAATGCCTCTGCAATCGTACGCTCACTCATCGCTGGTTCAGCCACTGTCCCCATAACTGTTCTCGGTTCGTCACGTTCTCGAGCCGACACCGACGTAAACTACCACCCCGCGTACAACGGCACTGTCTTCTTCCGAAACACCTTCGATGGGCAGCTTCCAGCGTCCGACTACCCGAAAGTTAACGTAAGTCAAAGCCCATGGTCATAAATGCTCTGAGTTTACCGTCAGTGCAGTTCTACTTCGCGATGTTCCTGCTATACTGCGTTCTCGCCATTGGTTGGGGCTGGCTTTGCTACCAAAACGTCCAAGACCTTCTCCCCATTCAGGTAGATATGACGCTTAAAGCAACATGGCGTTGAGAGCTCACACATCCTCTAGTACTACCTCTCTGGACTCCTCGGCTTCCTCATCGTCGAGATGCTAGGCAATTGGGGTAAGCTCCTATTGCTCAACATGGTGCATTCGCTCACTGCCCTTAGCCTACTACCGATACTTGAATGCCCACGGCGAAGGGACCACTTCCACGGTGTTCCTCATAGTTGGTAAGTGTGATCCACGAGTATTGCTCTCCACCTCGCTCATCCCAGTACGCTGTAGTTGCAATTCTCGATGCTGGTCGCAACGCCCTCTCTTTTTTCCTTCTCTTGGTTGTCTCTCTTGGACTGAGTGTTGTCAAAGAATCTCTTGGTAGGCTGATGCTGAGGTGCCAGCTCCTCGCCGGTGCACACTTCGTCTTCGGAGGTATGTCGAGATTGTGTCTGTTCACAAGCCCAGGCTAAGTTTGTGTACGTAGTGCTGTACGCCGTCGGCATCGTCGAGCTGGAGCTGGAGTCTAGCTCTGCCTTCGTTCTCCTTCTTTTCGTCATTCCTTTGGCCCTTACTCTCAGCGGCTTCCTTCTCTGGATCATCTATGCTCTCAACGGTCAGTTGGTTTGTATGACCATCAAATGCTTGACTGACTTTCTCATAATTCAGCGACAATTGCTCAGCTAGCTGCCAGGAAGCAGCACTACAAGCTCTCGATGTTCGTCTGGCTCCATCGCATCCTCTTGCTGACGGTCGTTGTCATCGCGATCTTCTTCGTCGTATCGTCAATGACATTCTCTGGGCGTCTCGCCGAAGGTGACTGTCCGTAACGTTGTCGCGTACCCACATATCTAACTGGGCCTTCTAGACTATGGTTCCAAGTCATGGAAGTCTCAGTGGTGGCTGCTCGATGGCTGGCTCTGCCTCCTTTACCTCGTGGACTTCGTTTCTATCGCCTGGCTGTGGCGCCCCTCGCCCAACAACAGGAGACTGGCCATGTTCGACGAGCTTGCCCAGGACGAAGAAGACGCCGAAGACTACGATCTCGAGTCGCTCGAACGCCGCACCGAGGCGCGTGGCTTCCACGAAGATGACGATGCGGCGACTCTTGTTGGTCGCGGCGTTGGCGACGACGCTGTCGTCTTCGAGATTGGTGATGAGGACGAGCAAGGCGAGGAAGACGAAGCTACACCGAAAAGGCGGCGTGGGGAGCAGCATGATGGCAATGCGCACGAGAGGGAGGGCTTGATGAAGGACGATTAGGTACACGTATGGGTCCATATCTAATATAGCATTTGTAGAGTACACGCATATCATCTCTGACAGCAGGCTGAAGGTGGAGTCCATGCACTAATCCGAATACGTCCCGTCGACGTAGTGTACAGTCGAGCCGCGATGTTCATACTTTGCAATTCCTGAGGATAAAACAATGCATGAGGGTTTAGGGTGCCATCTGAACTGACTTCACCGCGGCTTACCTGGAAGAGCAGCTTGGCGGCATAAGGGATGTAAATTTGTGAACAAGCAGTCTTGTTCTTGCAAGCACGACACTCGAACGTTTGCTTTTTCTGCATAGAATTGCAATGAGTATCCGCTGGCGATGTCGTATAATGATATTCTTACGAGGTTCGCGATAGCAGTGAGACCGCAACTGTGGACAAAAGGGTTAGAGGACTGCATAGAACGAGTCGGTGAGATACGCACATGTCGCAGACGTGCAGTCGGTATGCGTCGCTGGCCTCGAAGAGACGCTCTTTCAAGAACGCTGCGACACCGTGCGAGATCATGCAATCACGCTCCATCTCTCCGAACCGCAGACCACCGTCACGACTGCGACCCTCGACGGGCTGACGAGTAAGGATCTGCACCGGTCCACGCGCACGCGAGTGGATCTTGTCGTCGACCATGTGCTTGAGGCGCTGGTAGTACGTGGGACCGAGGTAAACCTGCGCCTGGAGCTTGCGGCCGCTGTGCCCATGGTACATGATCTCGAGACCGCGGGACTGGTAGCCCTTCTGACGTAGGTAGCCGGAGACAGACTCGACAGTGAGGTCGGTGAAAGGCGTCGCGTCACCCTCTTGGCCGATGAGGGTGGCAAGCTTGGAGAGTAGACACTCGACCAAGTGACCGATCGTCATACGAGAGGGAATGGCGTGGGGATTGATGATGATGTCGGGCGTGATGCCCTCGGCGGTGAACGGCATGTCCTCCTGGCGGTAGGTGATACCGATCGTACCCTTCTGACCGTGACGAGAGGCGAACTTGTCGCCAATCTGAGGGATGCGGGTCGAACGGACGCGAATTTTGACGAACTTCTGGCCCTCGGCGTTCGTCGTAAGGAGCACCTGATCAACGATACCCTGCTCGGTGCTCTTGAGAGGAGTCGAGACATCGCGCTTGGTATGACTCCGCGTCCGCTGGCCAAGTTCTTCGCTGTCTGGAGGAATAGGAGCCGTTTTGCCGATGATGATGTCTTCACCGTTGACGTTTGTTCCTGGAGCGATGAGACCATCCTCCTCAAGCTTGTCGTAGGTCCCGTGCTTCATGCGCAACGTGGTGTCGCGGGTAGGCTTCTCAAACTCTTCGAGCTGCTGTACACCCGACTTCTTCTCCAGGTCCATGTAGCTCCGGTAGTAGATACTGCGGAACAGACCACGGTCGATCGAGGACTGGTTCATGATGACGGAATCTTCCTGGTTGTACCCGCTGTAACAAAGGATGCAACCACAGCGTTCTGACCGGCTGGTAGCTCCCGGAACTTGAGATATTCCATAGAACGGGTGGTTGCAAGGGGCTTCTGAGGGTAGTAGAGAATGTTCGCCATCGTGTCCATGCGAATCAGGAAATTGGTGAGGAAGATACCCATGGCTTGCTTGCCCATAGCGGATTGGTAGGTATTACGCGGGGACTAAAGCGGTGTTAAAGAGGAACCAGTCAACCTGAATCATGGCGCGTACCTGGTTGTGGTCGGGGAAGGGAATGATGCTGGCACATACCCCCAGAATCATACTTGGATGAATCTCGCAATGCGTCCAAGTGTGAGCATGAGTCACGGCCTTCAGGCGCGCCGACGGGTCCTCATTCTCCTCTTCGACTGGCTCGAGCCCCGCTGCACGAGCCCGAGATTCCTCCAGATCTTGAGGAGTCATGGAAATCATCACGGTCTCCTCTTCCTCGGCATCCAGCAACTCGATGACGCCCTCCTGGATGAGATCATTCCAGCCGAAACGGTTTATGTCTTTTTTCTTGTCTTTGTCCGGAACGGCGTCCTGGTCTGGAATGGGGTCCTTGTCTGGAACGGTGTCCTTGTCTGCACCGATTTCCGGCTTTATAGTGCCGATCAGCTCGACGTGTTTCTTCTTGATGAGAAGCTGCTGATTTTCGACGATGAATAGTGGACGGCAGACTCGACCAGCGTCGGTGTAGAGGCGCAGCTCGCGCTCACGGGTGTCACGGACAACAGAGACCTCCGATTGATGTCGTCCTTTCGGCGAAGTTGACGAAGATAGGTGACGAGCTGAGCAGGATTGCGGTGCACGCCCATCCAAACGCCGTTGACGAAGATCTTGGTGTATGACGCCGTGGCATGGTTACGCTCTTCAAGACTCTCCAGACCCCATTCTTCCAAGAACTCGATGACGGGACCGGAAAGCGAGCCGACGGAAATGCATGACATGAGTGAGAGGTTCTTGACCAGACCGCAAGCTTGTCCTTCCGGTGTCTCCGCGGGGCATACCATGCCCCAGTGAGTGTTGTGGAGCTGACGAGGTTTGGCGATCTTGCCTTCTCGGCCAAGAGGGGTATTGCAACGACGCAAGTGGGAGAGGGTTGACGCGTACGTGTAGCGGTTCAACACCTGTGATACGCCGGCCTTAGAGGACATGGTCTTCTTTTGGTCTCCCCAGTTACCAGTCGCAAGAGAGTATTTGAGACCGTTGGTGATGGTGTTGTGCTTAACAGCAAGCGCGAGGTTGAACTCCTTGTGGGTCTCGACACACTGAAGACGGACATTAGTCGTGATGGGATTACGCGGGCCACAAGACTTACCTTCTGGAGGTAGCGGTACACGTCTTTCGTCAATTGCGGAAGAGCATCCGGAAAAGGTTAGAAAGAAGGGGACCAGCCAGGTCGAGTCGCTTCTTGCCGAAGTGGTCACGGTCATCGAGGTCTCGGCGTTCCAAGCAGCAAGGAGGAGACGGTGGATCATGTATCCAAAGAAATAAGCCTTCTTCGACTCAGATCCTTCGGCCATGGAAACATGAGGCAGCATCTCTTTTTGCAGGATTTCTTGTGCGTAGCGTAGACGACGCTCCGGTTGAGACCTGTCGTCGTGCCACGGTTGCCATGTAGTCAAGGGCAATCTATAAAAGTAGAGATGGGCAATGCGAGACCAAAGGACATGAAGAAAACAAACCTCGCGATCCTGAATTACGAAGCCCTCGTCGATACATGGCTTCAGCATCTCCAGCATCTGATTATCTTGCATATCATAACAAATATGCTCGAGAATGTCGCGGTCGGAGATTATCCCCAGAGCTCGGAAGACGACCCAGATCGGGATGTCTACTTTGATGTAAGGATGGTCGCCTTCATGACATTGCCCAACTATCCAAAGGTATAAGATATCTGGCACACGGGCAGCCAATTGTATATGAAACGTACTGTACGGTCTTGGCTGCGGTGATACAGTTTCACCTGGAACTGACTGATAGTCTTGCCACCCTTCTCAACCGCACTACGAATCTCCGCCAAGAAGCTAATGGGAGATGGCTGGGCCTTCGCGAAGACGTAGACGTGATTGGTGGCCATGCGCTCCTGAGCAATGAGCACCTTCTCTGAGCCGTTGATGATGAAGTAGCCTCCAGAGTCGAAAGGGCATTCGTTCAAGGCGTTGAGTTCATCGTCTTCGCAGGTTTGGAGAATGCAGAAACCGGAACGCAGCATGATGGGCACCTGAACATAGGCACCATGAAGGATTGGCTCATTGACCGGATTAAAATGATACATACCTTGCCTATCCACACTTTCTCGTGCTCCTCTGCCCGTTCATCAAATTCCGACTCCCAAATCATGTCTCCCGTAGCACTATCAGGATCCTCCCTACCCATGAGGACCCTCTTCCTCAACTCCATGTAGAGTGGCGCGGAGTACGTCAGGTTACGGAGGCGGCATTCTTGAGGGAAGAGTGGTACGACAGAGCCATCGGGCTCCGTGATGAGGGGTTTGGAAAGATAAACTTGGCCGAACTTGATTTCATAGCGACGCGTCACATCCGTCTCGTGTCCCGTATGTTGGTCAGCTTGGTCGAGGATTAGGTCCGCATTCTCATCGACGAGTTCTTGCATTGTGTTGTTCACAAACTCGTCGAAAGAGTCCAGCTGCTGTCTGACGAGGCCCTTCTCGTTGAAGAAAGCGGAGATGACAGCCCAACAGTCTTCCTGGGTGATGTCTTCTTGTTCCTCGCCGTCGCCGTCGAATCCATAACCATCGTCATAAAATGATGCTTGAGAAGGGTCAGGGTAAGCTACAGACGTTCGTTCAGTACAATTTCCGTTTAAATAAGTGAACGAGCCCACCTTGGCTCATTATAAGGCGTGAACGATCGTGTACGTGAGGTTGGAACGAGAATCTTCAAGACGCAAATAAGACGCAAACGGGGTACCCCAGGTAGAGCCTGAACGAGACCCAGCGGTGAAAGGACGCGTGTGCAGCTGAATTAGAGAGCGACGGGGGGTCGGACGGCTAGGGCGACGTAGTGGAGAGGGCCCAACGACGCTGGAGACCGCGTCGAAGAGCGTCCTCGCTGACGAAGAGCACTCGGCGCTTGTGCGCCTGATCAAGCGCCCGAGTACGACCTAGGCGACAGGCGCTGGCAATTGCCCTCGTTCATTTTCGTTCACCTGCTCCCGCGTGGTCATACACATTCTTCTCCCATGCAGGCCTCCATGTGCGATTCGTAGATTCGTACGCTCGGCTCGTCAATTGCCTCTGATTTTGAGACTTGTCACAGAGAAAGTACTAACAATGCCGTACATATTTCTAGGACATCACGGAAGAAATCTCTCGCAAAAGCCTTTCCATCTTGCGACCTGCACTATTGGCGTACGATCCCTGTGGGTTTTCTGGCCATTAGTCATGCTGCTCGGGGTGTCATAGGTCAGTGGTCTTACACCGAAGAGGATTGTATGGTTCAGATAGTGATATAGCTGATAGAGCTCTTGACGCAGCTCGTACTGGTCCTGTGGGGAGGACTTGGGAAGATGATCGTGGTACGTCTTATAAAACGACTGCGGGATCCCGCCGAACATCCGTCCAATCGCCAAGCTACGGCGTCGAGCGATTGGTGAGAGCACTTCAGGGGCGGCGCTACCACGGACTCACTCGGCTTCGCTGTGCCCGTAGTAGCACGAAGGATCAAATATGACTGGCTTTCCGGTCAGGCGATCCACACCCATGTTCCCACTCTGGCCGCGCAAGCGTCAAATCCAGACGTCCAAGTCAAATGGCTCAGCCGAGCGTACCCAGAGATCTCCGTGCAACAGAACAGGCAGGATGTCGAGCGGGTTCAGAAGGGCAGGAATCACCCTCATACATCTGTTCAGCAAAACAGCCATCACGGAGCGGCGAAGGTTTGAAGACCGCACTCACCTTTCCCTCACCTGCGCAGCCTGTCGACAGAGCGAGCTAAAACCGCCTTTGGCCTCCAATTTGTCCACCAAGCCGCCTATGAGCGCATCGAAGCACTCTGACCACTTATCATACCAGCCGTTGTCCTGCCTCGTGGGACCGCAGAAGGTCGGTAAATGGAATCCAAACTTCCCGTTCGAACTGCGGTAGGTGTGCATTTCGGTGGCCAGACGCTTCCCAAGCTCGCTTGCCGCGTCAGTGGTGAGCGAGCTTATGTCCTTGTACTCTGAGAGGAAATATGGCCTTCCCACGTCGCTTTCTCGCCACTTGCAGTCAGTGTCAATGAGTCCGCTGCAGATCATCGCCGGGACGATACCAGGGGCAGCGACTCCCATTGCCTTCAGAGACTCGGCCTCCCCTGTGTACTGGTCTTGCTCGCTCGGGTCGCCGATCTTTGCGAAGTACTGTTGGCCGGTAGAGGCGCGCAGGGTGGTACCGTGCTGTTGGATCAAAGCTTCGGGATGGGCTTGATGCAGTGCGCGAGTGAAGACGGGGTGGATGGCCATGTCCTGTGCAAACGCGAGGTGCGGTTGAGGCCTTGAGGACCAGAGACCCGCGTGGGAAGGGAGGCGCCCAGAGGTGAAATTCCGGACGGCATGGGTGCCGTCATCGATGTCGATATATCTCAAATGACCTCTTCAGCTGCTATATCTACAGGCCTTAAGCAGCACCTCCCTCTCATCCGCCCCGCTCTCTGCAATCATGTCTGGGCATAAGTTCGTCAATACCGGCGTTCCCGGTGCCTACCAATATCTCCCTCTCAACGACCCCCCTATCGGATTGGCTTACCCCAGTGTCAGTGACCTTTGTCTTCCACCGTTAGTCATCGACGCCTAGTCTCAGTTTGCCTTCAGAGCATCTACCCCCAGAATGCGACAATGCCGGAGCTTTTCAAGCCACTGACGATCCGTGGGGTTACGTTCCACAACAGAGCGTTCGTGGTGAGCAAGCATTTCGGGACGGTGCAAGCTTCATCCTCGTTGACTTGCATGCACGGCGCAGTCGCCAATGTGCCAGTACAGCTCAGACAAGGGCCATGCGACTGACTGGCACTTCGTCCACATCGGGGTAGGCTTCTCGTTCGCTCTAATCGCCGCTCGCTAGAGCTCATTGTTTTGGCACAGGGTTCGCTACCCGTGGCCTGGGTGCCATCTGCATGGAGGCGACCGCAGTTATCCCCGAAGGACGCATCTCGCCCCAGGACGCAGTATGCCCGTTTCGGCTCAGCACATGATCACTCCACTGAAACACACAGGGCCTCTGGGACGACAGCCAGATCGCACCACTGAAGCGCATCGTTGACTTCGCCCACGCTCAGGGTGCCGTCATTGGCGTTCAGCTCGCCCATGCTGGGCGCAAGTCTTCCACGATGGCCCCGTGGGTGCACTCCGATATGGCCCACACGCGCATTGCGCCGAACTATATTGCGCTGCTGGAAGACGGAGGCTGGGCCGACAGAGGTGGGTGTTCAAGGCCGTCCTCGCGAGCTGGAGTCTCATCACGGCTGTTGTCATACCACAGTCGCCGCTCCGAGCCCGATCCCTTTCTCTGACGTTTATCCGACACCCTACGAGCTCCCCGAGGCGGAGATCAAGCAGATTGAACAAGCTTTCCTTGACGCCGTCGAGCGGTGCAAGAAAATTGGATGTTTGTACCATTCTCCCGATCAAGTGGATGCCTGGGGCTCAGTTCAATTTCTTCCAGATGATTTCATCGAGATCCACGGCGCGCACGGCTACCTTCAACACGAGTTCATGTCCCCGCTCTCGAACCTCCGCACCGACCAGTACGGCGGTTCGTTCGAGAACCGCGTCCGCTTCTCGCTCTCCGTCGTGCAGAAGGTCCGCGCCGCCTGGCCCAAGCCGTTTTTCTACCGCATCAGCGCCACCGACTGGGCCGAGGGCCCCGAGCGCGACGCCGCGACAGGCGAGTGGAAGCAGTGGGGGCTCGAGCAGAGCACTCTCTTCGTCGGTGAGCTCAAGCAGCTCGGCGTCGACCTCGTCGACGTGAGCACCGGCGGCAACTGGCTCAAGCAGAAGATCCCCGTCGCGCCCGGCTACCAGGTACGCGCACATCATTAATAATTGAGTGCGCGCTCGGGGGCCAGGTCGCCTACCGCGGCGCCACAGATTCACTCCATCGTCTGTCGCCGTGAAGGGCAAGAGCCGGTGGCACCGGCAGCTGACGATCTGCGATCGGGTTGTAGGTCCCCTTCGCGGCGGCGATCAAGAAGGCGCACCCGGACATGCTCGTCGGGACCGTCGGGATGATCACCGACGCGGAACAGGCGGAGATGTATCTCCGGAACGGCCAGGCGGACGTCGTCTTCCTCGCACGCGAGCTCATCCGCAACCCGCATTGGGCGATGCAGGCCGCACAGAAGCTTGGCGTCGCCGTCAAGCCCGCGAACCAGTACGAGCGCGGGTGGGCGACGGTGCTCACCCCGCACGGCCGGGTCAGACCCACCACGAGCGGGGTGCCGAGCAAGGGTCGGGCAAGGAGCATCTGGACCAGAAGCCCGCAAACACTTGACCCATCCCTGGAATGTATCTTGAGTGACCAGCCAGAAGTTACGATGTCTAGAAGGCGATGTACTAATCAGACGGACAGACCACATTCCGCTTGGCATGCGTAGCCCAGAGAGCGAATGTCCACACAAATACACATAAATACTACGTTATAGTCGGTACAACAAGCCAATGTGATGAGATAAACAACAAGTCCACAGAAGCTACACCGCCTCCGCCGGCAATCCAACTGAGAGATAGATAGATAGATATCGAACTCGTCACCTCACCTCACTTCGTCCACAGAAGGTGGGGTTAAACCGAGAAGTCCCCACGACGTCCGGGGTAGCCAGCTTTGCTCTCGGGGTCGTAGTGGTATTCCTGGGTAACCTCCACCGTCGGGCCGAACGTGGACAGGTGAATCGCGTTCTGGGCTTTGCTGGTGGCGGCGCGACGTGCATGCTCGT
The DNA here is from genome assembly GCF_022376455.1 of Epithele typhae. Classification (NCBI taxonomy): domain Eukaryota; kingdom Fungi; phylum Basidiomycota; class Agaricomycetes; order Polyporales; family Epitheliaceae; genus Epithele; species Epithele typhae. The sequence goes on along the minus strand of NW_025954194.1, from coordinate 727,384 downwards.
CTGGCCGGCCTAAGACGGGGTCAGAGGACATTAGACCGATAGTAACAACATCGCGAGACGTACCATGTTACCGTGCGCGAGCCAGTAGTGTTGTGCATCGAGGAAACAACCGTGGCAGCAGTCACCTTGAGCGATGCCCGGGCATTCAAGCTGTTTTGATGTCATGAGCCCCCTTTCTCGAAAGTTAAAGCACAAAATGCTCACCTCGCCAACAGCGAGTTGGCGTACACTACAGGAATGCGTCTGATGAGTCAACGTAACCACAGTGAAACTACTGTTGACTCACAGTTGCCAACGACCGCGTAAACACCGATGTACATGAACTGGAGCTTGTCAATGTACTGGTTCTGCAGGAGGGGATGAGCGAGGAAAACCACGTCAGCGTTGTAAAGAAACTTGCCAGTACGATGACTGCGACATCCGCGATGCTGAACGATATGTCAGCCACCTGGAAGACATGCAGCGAACGAGAACCACCCACACAGTGATTGCGCCAACCTGGATGGCGTAGAAAATAAGGGTGTTGAGCAGGCGGTTTGTTCTACAATATATCCAGTCAGTCATTCCCACCGTTTTCCGGAGAAAGCGGCCACGAACCTTGAGAAACCAGTGCGAGTCCGGTTAAGCAGGAATACGAGGGACCCAGCAATAGCCACGTCCGTCGAAATGGCGGTGACGAGCGCGAAAGGCGCGAGGACCTATCAGCGAGTACGTGAGTTACCTAGAATAATGGGCACCAAACTGGAGACAAAGACATACGCTCTGTGCGCCGGCGGCATAGTCGGTGAGGTTCTTCGCCTGGAGCCTGGGGATCGAAGGTAAGAATGACGACAAGAGTCACTAAAGCGGCGGCACCCACAGGTTCACGAAGGTAGCCGTGCCCATGCCGAAGTTCCAAAGGGTGAGGACGACCTGCGGCCAAGAGATCAACCTGCTGACTGAAGGCCGAGATCGTTGCGGGGCTTACGACGAGGGAAGTCAGGACGTAGCGGACAGCACCCGTGCTGACTGCATCCCGGATCAGATCACCATCTCCGCCAGGGCCCAAGGGGCAAGGATGACGTACTCTTATAGATACGCCATGCAAAGTAAAAGTGGCCGAAAAGCTCGCCAATGTTCTGCAATGGGGCAATCAGGCGAGAGCGGGCCGACGTGACACGGTGAAACGCACGGTCATGATGATGATGGACTGTTGATGCAATGGCGCCAAAGGTCAGCAAAACGCGTTCGATACGAGAGCGGACGTGGACGGACGCTCAAGCTCCTGGAGACAGGGATCACGTTGTCAGAAGCAGGTCGAGACGATCATCTGTAGGAGCTCACCAAACAATCTCCGAAAGGCCCAGGACGTTACCCCAGTTGAGGACCAGATAGTTATACACAGCGTGTGCGGTGAACGTCGACCGAATGAACTCGACGATCCTGTGCGTTGGTGAGTGGCAAACTCAGAGAACGGATATGGGTGGATCGCACCATACACAAAAAACCTGAGCGGGGACCGAGTGAGTGGGAAAGACATCGGCAAGACAAGGATGGGCGCACCATGAGTTTCATCCAGAGACGGTCCTCTGGGAAGTTGTTGTAGTAGTACCATACCTGGAGCGTGGTGGCGCCGAGAAGGCTGGAACTGGGGTGAGGAGCGGCGATTAGGAGAACGAGGATGGGGACGGACCCCATGGACGCCAGGCTACCGATGTAAGCAGCCCCGAAAGTATAGTGGACATCAAAAAGCGGAGTGCCAGGCGGCAGAATAGGGAAGGGGAAGGTGGTCGAGTTCATGACGAAGGAGCGACGGGGGTGACCGGTGAAGGGCGAACGAGCGAGAAACCGAGGGCAGCGCGAGGCCGCGCGGTGTGCATAAGTAGCAGGAGGGTAGGGACCGTGATGCGCTCTGGCATTGGAAACCGTTCGGTGATGGGCTGTGAGCCCGCGGGGTGCGATACGGCAGCGCGGGCGACCGCCAGGACGGTTTGATGGGATGTCGCACGGTCGATGACGCCGTGGAGGATGCTCAGGCGGGGGACAGTGCGAGGAGGAGCAGATGGCACCGAGGTGGCCGTGCAGGTGCCTGTCGAGGATGCTCGGGCGCGGCGCCCGGCAAGGGGATGGCGGAGATCCATCACGCTCCAGGGCAGATGGCAGCATGGTGGCCCTTCGATGCAAATCCCCGAGCCCCCCGCCACCCCGTCCTAGCCACCCTCCGGTGTGTCTCGTCCCCGGGTGTCCCGGGCGTCGCGGCTGTCAGCTTCTGCGATTCCCCCGCTCTCATCCCTCGCGACGCGGGACAACACTCCGCCGTGGCGTCCGGGACGCCCTCTCGTCGCCCGCCGCCCTTCGTCTGCTCGTCCGAGCCTTCACCCAGCTCACGAGCACGCCCCCGACCACCGCACGCCATGTCCGAATCTGCCCCGCTTCCGTACGACGAGCAGTGGCTCGACGGCCCGTTCGAGACCAAGTTCTACACCCGCCTCTACCTCCCGCCCTCCCCCACCCCCACCCGCGCCGTCCTCGTCTTCATCCACGGCTACATCGAGCACATAGGCCGCTACACCGCCGCGCACGCCCGCTGGGCCTCCGACGGCGTCGCGGTCTTCGCGTACGACATGCGTGGCTTCGGCCGCACCGCGCTCGGCGACCAGCGCAGCCCCAGCAGCCTGTACGGAAAGACGGGAGGCATCAAAGAGCGCGCATCGGACGCGGAATGGGCCATCACGCACGCGCACACAACCGTGCCCGACGTGCCGGTCTTCCTCATGGCTCACTCCATGGTACGTGACTTCCTCACCATGCGACTGCAAGTGGCTAGTGCAAGTGCTGATAGCGCCCGTATCTCCCAGGGCGCTGGTCTGGCGCTCAGCTTCGCGACCCGCGATGGAACGGCTCCACCAGAGCAGAAGACCGTCGATCTGCTGTCGGGCGTGATAGCTTCTAGCCCTCTTGTAGAGGTGGCGCGACGGGCGCCGTCCACGCTCGAACGCAAGCTCTTGGAATTCGTGGGCAGATTCCTGCCGAACCTCGTCATCAAGACGCCCGTCCAAGATAAGGTCTCGGTCAGCCGTAGTGTCCTCGACGCGCTCCTGAAACCATCTTTGATCAGGACTTTCTCATGACCCGACCGTCGGCGAGGACAGTCTGAAGGACCCGTACATCAAGGGCTACGGCCGTCTGGAGGGCCTTATCGACATGATTTCCAGGGTAATCTTACCCTGACGTCACTCTCAGGCGCCCAGCTGACCCGCGCTCGTCCACAGGGCGAGCTCCTGCTCCAAGAAGGGTACAAGCAATGGCCCGCGAGACTGCCGGTATGTCCGCGCCCATCCGTCGGATCCTAATGCCTTCTGACTGTGCGCCCCCAGGTACTGATCCTCCATGGGAGCGCAGATATGGTCCGTGATTCGAACGTGTGCCAGAGTTTGCGGCTCACAGAGATCTCGCGCAGGTCAACGCTTTCCCACCTACCAAGGAAGTCTTCGAGAAACTGCAGGCACCGGACAAGGAGTTCATCATATACGAGGTTCTCATTCTCTCGCTTTCTTCTCGCCGATCTCAGCGCTGATCGAAGCACGGCCTCGCTCTAGGGCATGATGCATGATCTGATGACCGAGCCGGATATCAAGGACAAGTACTTCAATGATTGCTTCTCATGGCTTGAGAACCACATCAGCACTTCGACCGTTGAGCGTTAGGCTCCAGCGCCGACGAGCGGCATGTACGCTCTATTATACCCATGCATATCTAGATTCTGAGACTCCTGCCATGCGTCTCTGTACGTGCTAGTGGGCTCGTTCATCAGACACATACCCATGAGAGTACATAGCCGGCTCCACGCTCGGAAGAGGCAGCAATAGAGGCATCAGAAAATGATTAGATACAGCAGAGAGTCGTGCGCATCTCGCGCGTGGCTGCGAAGTCCACATGAGCAGCCCCGCACGTCCACACACCGGCATAACCACCGCGATACGCACACGGCCGTCCATCGAAAATAAGTAGTCTAAGCCAGAAGACAGCGGCAAATGTCTAGCGCTCACAAGAAACTGAGTCGAGCTCCAGAGTCTCTTCACGCTTCTCCCTCAACGGCGGGCTTCTTCTCCTTGCCCTCGAGTGCCCACTGCTCGTCCACGTCCGTCCGCATGTCGACCTCCTTCATGAGGAGGCAGCTGAGGAGGCCAAGGCCGGAGATGCCCGCCATGGTCTCCCAGATGAGCTTCAGGCTATCGGCGAACGCGTGGCGAACCTCGTCTTGAAGCAACGGCGGGCTGAGGTCCTTGATCGCTGGAATAAGGGAGTAGGCGAACGCCGCGCCAGAGGGCAGCGAGTCGATCAGCGCGCTAGGGAGCTTCGCTTGGAGCTGGTTCTGCAGGATTGCACCGCCGATTGCGATGCCCCAATTCTGGTCAAGTACGAAAGTCGGGCCGATCAGCCTAGATCTGATGGGACGATGTGAAACCGGTACAGACCTGTGTCATGCAGCGCACGAACGTGAAGAAGGCGAGTGCATGTGCGTTGTTTGAGTAGGGCAGCGGTGCGAGGATCGGAAATTGGGTCGCAATCCATATGATTCCAAGGCCTATGCCTAGCACGAACTGCGAGCAGACGTATCGTGCCTTGCTGGAATTGTCGTCGAGGAGGGTGAGGATCCCGAAGCCAGCGATGGTAAGCGCCCATCCGATGTAGTTCTGGGGGCGATATCGACGGGATATCTCCACTGAAATCCCTACCCCGATGCAGGATGGCGCGATAAAGCAGACCATGGCAAGGATGTCGACACCGGATCTCACCGGGGAGGCGCCTTTGACGGACTGGAAGTATACTGGCAAGTAGTATATGGCGCCAAAGGAGACAATGCCATGAACGCCAGTACCCAAATATCTGAGCGAAGCGATTTAGTCCAGAGAGAGCATCAAGTAGCAATGGGCACGACACACCCGCTTAGAGAGGTACGATTGTTGACGACCGACCATGGAATCTTGAAGCAGTCGTTGTGAGAACACCGCCCAAGAAGCAGTGAAGATGGACTTACTATAGGCTCTGCACTGACGAAACGCTCGACGAAGAAGAAAGCAATCAACGCCACAATGCCAACGATGAGAGGAACAAGGGTTTGAGGGGCGCTCCAGGCAAACTGGATGCCTCCCCACGTCAAGGCCAAGGTGAGCGATGCAGAGCCCCCAACGACGATGATGGCACCACTAGAGAGGAGGAGTGAATCAATTGGACCTCGTGATATGAACACAGTGGAACGTACATCCAATCCATTTTCGCAACTTTCTCACGGAAAGAGAACTTGGGTGACGGGACCCGGTAGAAGTAGATGATGAGCGCGAGGGCAACACCGGAGATGGGTAGGTTCAAGTAGAACAACCAGCGCCATACATTCCCGTGTGCTAGAGCACCACCCACGATAGGTCCTGTAGCGCTGTGTGCGTTCAATATACTAGACTTGGGCGTGTTCGATAGGGTGCTTACGAAGCGCCAGCCCACATCCTGTCGATGCTACGTTAATTGCTGCAATGTGAGGCACCGGCAATGACACCTACACAGCAGTGATGCCTTGGATGATACCACGCTGAGGAGAGGGACGAGGTCCGCGTAGATGATCTCGGTTGTGGCGAGACAGCCGCCGGAACCGAGACCTTGGACGGCTGGACGAATAGGCGCCGGAAGTCAGAGTTGGACGAGGGCCTGGGGAAGGGAAGAGACATACTACGGCCAGCGATGAGCATATTCAAGTTGTGGGCAGCTCCGCAGATGGCGGAACCGGCAGCAAAGAGGATGACGCTGAAGAGGAGGACAGGCTTGCGACCGAAAATGGAGACGAGACCGCCACAAAGAGGGATTAGGGCGGTGGCGGCAAGCGGGTACGCACTACCGGCCCAGATGAAATCGGTGCCGTTGAGCTGGTTGACGATCGTGGGCAGCGTAGTGGAGACAGCGGACTGTGTCGCATACATTATGAGCAGCGGTCACGAGGCGAGCCAGAAGGACATACGAGGTCGAAGGCGGAGAGGAAGTCGCAGGTGAGGGTGGCAATGAGCAGCATCCAGAAGGGCAGGCCGACCGTGGACCAGGAGAATTCGTCATCTTTGGCAGGAGGCTGAGAGGAGCTGGGGTGTGGTGAGTGAAACGGGACCAAGGAGGGTGTGGTCGGCATCTACCTGGACTCGTCAGGGAGCGGCTTGAGTTGGTCGGGGGAGTCTGAAGCGGCAAGGACGAGGTCGTTGACGGACGGCTTCTCCTTGACGGAGGAGGCCATGGCGCAGAAGGGGAGTGGGGAGGAGGGGAGGAAGACGGGGGACGGGGGGAGAGAAGGCGGGCGGGGGTAGAGGCCCTGGGGAGCATGGGCGGTGCACCATCATCGAAGAGCCCGAGTCCGACGAGAGCGCGGCTCGCTGGAGAAGGCGACGAGGACTGGGCGTGCGCCGGCGTGGATACCAGACAGCCGGGTCGCCGTTGGTCCGCGATCTCTCCCCGGAGACGCGTTGTCCGGGGTCCTCGGTCCGCCCTGTCACGCGTCTGGGATGGCGCGCGGATCGCTCGTCCGTCCGCCGCCCCGTCTCTTCCACGCGTCCATGGGCAAGATGGGCTTGAAGCTTGATGCTTTGATGGCCCGTCGCCGGCCAATCTTCGACCACTCCGGGCGAGGGTCTCAAATAGCCCCGCCCCCGCCTCGCCCGCCGCAGCCGTGCGTCCCGCATCTGCGCCCATCTTCTTCTTCCTCTTCTCTTCCTTTCCCTTCTTCTCCCGAGTCAGTCTCCTCTTCTTTTCATCAACGCCTTTCTAACCCGCCCTGGCCCCGAAGTCGCCGACCACCGCACGATGGCCCCCTCGTCCTTCCCCCTCGCCGTCACCCTCTTCAAGCTCGCCTTGGTCTCCATTCCCGCCTTCTTTGCCGTCCTCGTCCTCACCCCGCCCAAGCGCGCCCCCCAGAGCAAGGGCCCCATCTACAAGGGCATGCTCTTTGAGCATGTCGTCCGCTATGTCTCCGGCTCCGGCTCCGTCCGTATCTCCTCCTCTCACCCGTTTCCACTTTTTCTTATTCCAAGCGCGCATTGCAGATGCTTATTGTCGGAATCGCCATCGGGCACGCGGTCATGCTCCTCTCCCACCACCCCCAGGGCAAGGCTCTGCGGCCAGTCCTCCCGCTCATTTGCCCCACCCCCTCGTCCTCGCTTGAAACGCTCACTGCGTTCACACCGCGCTTTATCGTCGGCGTTGCCTTCGCCCTCGCCGGAGGTCTCTTCCGTTGGGTCGCGATGCGCAAGCTGGGTGGGCTGTTCACGTACGAGGTCGTGATCAAGGATGACCACCAGCTCGTCGCCTCCGGCCCCTACTCGATCGTACGCCACCCGGGCTACACCGGCGTTCTCCTCCTCCTCATCGGCGTCCACCTCAGCCTCTGGGACGACGCGGGATACATCTCGCAGTGCAACCTCTCGTACACCCCCCAGTTCATGTTCATGCCGATGCTCTCGACCTTTGCGGTCGTCAACCTCGCCCGGCGGTGCTCGGGTGAGGACGCCCAGCTCCGCTCCCACTTCGGCGAGACCTGGGAGAAGTACAGGGCGCAGGTGCCTTACTGTATGATCCCGTACATGTATTAGATTCGTACGCACGGTGTCCCGGTTGTAGTCGTACATATTCATAACTTATTTGTACCTTTGTCTCGAGTAGAAGCGTTGTTGTATTGCAGGTATCCATCTTGATGATGCGCGTTTGGGTGGTCGAAGAAGGCGGTCCCCGGATCGACGTGCACGTCACAACTCGCATGGGGCCGGGCGAATCCGTGTCGAGCCGCGGCAGATGCGCTGGGCTGGCGCGCAGAAACCTGTGCGATATCGCGCCCGGCCCGTCCACAGAAGTGATGTCAACACCTTCTGGCCACAGCTGGTCCCCCTGGCGCGCAGTTTGCCATTGCCAACGGCCCCCGAGCCCCCCTGGCTCAGCTTTCGGAATTTGGTTGCACCAACAGCAGCCATTCTGATTATCTATGCACGTTCCATCCTGCTCCGTGGACGGCAACAGGCAGATCAAGGGCACGGATCCGCCGACGCCGGGACCTGCCCTGACATGCCCGATCATGAGGCAATGACCTCTGTGCTCGCCCTGCAGCCCATATCACATATCCAGCCCAGAACGCCTCCGGACACCGTTGATCCGCCTGGAGCACCACATGCTCTCTCTCTCATATAACTCCGTCCACCCCACGGCGCTGTCTGTGTCTCCTTCGGCGCTCGCAGTCCACTTCCTGCGATCCACGTTCGACCCCCATGGCGATCCACGATGCAGCCCCCGTTCTTGCCGGTCTTGTGAGTCCCCTCCCCTCCTCCCTCCCTCCCGCTCACCCGACCATCATCCAGCTCACTTGGCGTTTCCTCAACCGTCACACCGTTCGCGGAGACTACTTCCTTCTTTACTCCGCTTTCCTTCTCGCTTCCCTCTCCGCCTACAACTACTGGCTTGCTGATCCCCGAGCATCCTTCATGCCTCCCTCACTCTCCTCATCTACCTCGCCTCACTCGCAACGAGCACAGTCCTCTACCGCCTGTCGCCCTTCCACCCCCTAGCGGAATACCCCGGTCCTTACCTCTGGCGCATCAGCACCCTCTTCCTCGCCACCCTCTCCTGGACCGGCCATCGCCACCTCGAGCTCGAACGCCTCCACGAGCGTTACGGCAAGTTCGTTCGCATCGGTATGTGAGCTCCCTAGACCTGGCGCTCCCAAGGCCATCGCTGAGGAGCCTTGCGCAGGCCCAAACATCCTCTCTACAAACGACTCCTCCGAGTTGATCACCATCTACGGCGCGAAGACGCACCTCGACAAGCCCGACTCCTACAACCTTCCCGGCAGCACCGGAGAAGTCGCGCTCTTCTTCAAGCAGTCCCGGGACGACCATGCCGCCCGCAAGCATATCTGGGCCCAGGCGTTCACCATGAACTCGTGCGTGTAGGCCTGACCCCGCGCGAGAGCGTGAGCTCACCGTCCGCGCAGGATATCAAACTTCTTCACACCTCTCCATCGCAACACTTGGTACCTGATGAAATGCATCGCGGACCGCACCCGCCCTGATGGCTCCGTGAACTTGTATGAGTGCCTTTGCCATTGGGCGTATGATATCATGGTGAGAACACTCTAGAAAAATCTCGATGCGCCTCGCTCACATTTTATCACCAGGGTGATGCCACCTTTGGCGGTACCAATGGTCTTGTGAGTGCCTTGCCCGCGCCGACAGTGATCCGGTACTCATATGCGGAGCAGCGGCTGATGAAGGATGGTGATCCAAAGAACATAGTCGAAGGAGGAAAGATTGCTACCGTGGTGCTCGACAGGTGAGTTGTTGTCCCCGCGTGTTGTCTGAATGGCTCATGCCAACCCCCCACAACAGTTTCGGTCTGTGCCCGTGGCTCATCGACATCCTGTGGTGGTTGCCTGGTCTAGCGACCATGGACTCGATGAAGGAGCTCAAGGCGCTGGCTGCAAGCATGATCCAGACCCGTGTGCGCAACAGCGACAACGTCAAGATCCGCGACCTCATGTCCTACTTGGTGCGTCAGAATGCGTACCGGCGCGGCTGATTGCAGTTGCTCACGTATGCACTAGCTCGAGGGTGACGCCCGGACGGGAAGGAAGATCGACATGGCGGACCTCCAAGTTGATGCGATCGTCGCCATCCAAGGAGGCAAGTCCACCCTTGCCCCCCCACGCCACGTCAGGCCTGACAGACCACTGCCTCTCCAGGGTCGGACAACACCAGCACCACGCTCATCGTCGCCGTCTACTTCATGCTCTGCCGCCCGTCTCTTTGGACCGACCTCCGCGTGAAGCTCGAGGAAGTGATCGAGGACCCGACCGCGGACCTCGACAAGACCACGCTCGCGTCCATCCCGCTTCTCGACGCGATCCTCAAGGAAGCCCTCCGCTTCGCGTCCCCGTACTACGTCCCGCGCGAGGTCCCCCCCGGCGGCGTCACCGTCGCCGGCAGGTACTTCCCGCCCAGTGTCATCCTCGCCTCCGCGAACCACGCCGTGCACATGTCCGAGGAGAACTTCTCGCCGGAGCCTCGCGTAAGCTCCTGCCCCTGCCCCTGCCCCTGCCCCTCCCGCGCGCAGACCGTGACCCCGGCTGACCCCGGTCACGCCCGCAGACGTTCCTGCCCGAACGCTGGCTCCCCGGGGGCCTTGGCCCCAACACGGTCACGAACCAGAGCGCGCTGTCCTCCTTCACTTTCGGTGCGTCGATGTGGCTCGTCGCTCCCACGCCGCGCGCGCAGAAGCTGACCGTCGCCGTCCGCGGCCGCCACCCACAGGCCCGCACCACTGCCTCGGCAAGAACTTCGCGATGCACGAGATGCGCATGTGCCTGGCGCGGATGGTGCTGATGTACGACTTCGAGCTCACCGGCGGGCACGACAGGGGCGAGTTCTACCGCGGCCTCCGCAACGCGCGCACCACCCTCTTCGACAAGCCCCTCGTCGTGAACGCCAAGCTCCGCAGGGCGTCCAGCTCCCCGTTGACCTTTAGAGTGCCCCCCTTACCGTTTATTTGCCGTATATTTGCCATATTTATTGCCCCCGGGTACTGTATTCCGTAGAGAGGGGGCTGCATCCCCACGCTTTGTGTAAGGATATGCTCAAGCGCTGTAATTCGAGTTTTAGCCGAAGATTGTTCGAGCGCGCGGATGTGAACATACAGCCAGGTTGTGAGCGTGGTATGTACTGAGCCGGGAATGGAGCGGGAGTCGGATTAAGTCTGGCGTAAGGTTTACTTCTACAAGGGGGAGCATCGGCTGCGCCGTGAGACGGAGTCTATCTATAAGTAATGGCGATCGTGGTTAAATTGCCGGGGTGAGCCTAGGAGCGGGTATTGTGAGATGAAGCAGATAAGATGTGAGAGTGCGCCGCACCAGTCGTACTTGACGAGATCGTCGGCATTCACCAAGGCCGCCGTGGCAAGCTCTCGCGCCTCCATCCAACCCAGAGCTATCACAGAGACGTTAGATAGGAACTCGGCGCGGACGTAAGACATCGAACCTTAAGGAAGGCTCCGACCTCGCCGGAGGGAAGCTGTTTCATGTTCTCTTGCGTGGACATTTGTCGGCCCAGTTGACGCAAAATGGGCAACGCCCGCTTGAACAGGTCCAGCTCAGGGTCCAGCTGTCGCCAATGCCCTCCAGCAAGAGGATGGAGATCACGGTGTTCACGAAGTCCCCTTCCATCTTGACGTGGTGCTTTCTCACTGCATGGAGGACGTCTTTGAGTATGTCCGATATCTTGATCTGTCCAAGCGAGAAGGTCTTCCGCTTCACGTTGAGTACAATATGTTGCATGCGGAGCGCAAACGTCTCGACGTCAATCACGAGCTCTGGCGTGCGGCATCGCTCGACCATCACACGCCGGCACGGTATCCGTCGAACTCGGCGACAGCCCGGAAGAGATCGAGGAAGTTGCGACGGTTGACAGCGTTCAGCGTGGTGACCAGTCCGGCGTCGACGAAGACGACCTCAGGGATGTAGCCATCGGCGTGCATGTCTTCCAAGGCAGCTCGCCAGCGTACAGGGTCGCCAGAGATAGCACGGAGATGATTCACCACAACATCGTTGACTTCTGAGGGGTTTCTGTCGTCCCTGGGACAACCTCATCAGGTTTGCTGAAAAAAGATGACCACAAGAATCCAGTCTCTCGCGATGTTTGGCGACGCATGAACTTGATCATGATGTTCCCTGGATGGAGATCCGAATGAACGAAATTGTCCAGAAGAAGCATGTTCTGTGGAGTGTGCTTAGTTGACTTAACTGGAACGATGGCACAGAGCTCACCAAGAACGCGTCCAGCCCGACCTCAGCCAAGGTATCGTTATACGGACCGCCTCCATTCTTCAGGAACAATTCCAGCGGCAGGGCGTTCTCGAACTCCTCAACTAGCAAATCTTGACTGCTCCACAGCTTAAGAGGGCGGGGAACGTGACCGGAAGCTTGCGTCCGTCGAAGTTATGTTCGAAGATGGCCAAATTGTCCGCCTCTTTGCGAAGGTCGAGCTGTTCGTGCATCATCTCTCCGAACACATTCACCTCCTCTGGAAGCGACAGCCACTGCATTGTCGGGAGGATGTTGAGGCAATTCGCAAAGAAGCTCATGATGCTGAGGTCGCGATTTATCATCTTCGCGACACGCGGATGGAGCACCTTGATAGCCACCGATGAGGTGGGAGCCGACGGAGGAGGTCCTTCGGTGAGAGGAGGGAGGACGGCTTTCCGTCTTGAGCGTCGGGGAGCGAGATGAGCCGGAGGGATGATGTCCTTCTTCAGAGTGCCTCGATACACCTGCATATTCGCTGTAAACCAGGCATCGCAACGGGGCATTACTCTCTCGTACCTGCGCTATTGCACCGGTTCCGATGGGGGTTTCGTCGAATTCCTCGAAGACCTCCTCGAGTGGCATACCGAGGACTCCTTCGATGACTCGCCGAGTGTGTGCAAGGGAATGCGCCTTTCCGCGGGAGTGCAGGGCCCCCATGCGATCACACAGGAGAGCAGGGAATAGATCGGCTCTGGAGGCAGCCCATTGCGCCAGCTAAAGAGATCGAGAAGGTCAGGCCGTGGGTTCTTGGGGGATATGTAGAGTGAGACGTACCTTGGTAAACGTGGGACCCGCTCTCTGCATCTGGCTCGTGAGGAACCCGTACCACCACACGGCGCCCCATCTATCTCCGCGCAAAGAAGGCTCTGGAGGGCCGACGAGGAGCATTGGGGCCGCCAACAAGACTGGGATGAATATGCAGCAGAGGTAGACGAAGCGTTGGGCCGTCATGATAGGCTCCAAATTCTATTCCGGAGGAAGACAGCAACGCGAGAAAGGACAGTGAGTCGGATTCCGAGGGGGACATGATGATGGTCTCCCCAAGATCGGGACATGAGGTCGGGCAGGGGATGAGGTCTGGAGAGGCGAAGACATTATGGGAATCGGCGCGGGGCTTTGAGAGATAGAGCGCAAATCCTCCGGCGAAAGGGAGGATCCAGAGCAGACGTTTGACTGGAAAAGGCGCGGGGGCGGCAGTACGGGTGAAAAACAGAGAAGGAAGGCGCGCTGAAGTCGCGAGGGAAGAATGGCGGGCAGAGGGGCGAGGAGGGTAGACTGCCTCAGCCCGAGTCTGAGCCAGGGGAGACGAGGGGCAACAGACGGCATGAGGAGTCAGGACATCATGGACGACGGTAAGGACGGGGCTGGGGCTCCTGCGGCCGCGTCTGCGTCACCCGACTCCGAGCGAATCGGACACGCCATCATGCACGTGAGTCCATACGCCTTGTCTCTCATATACAAGCGACTTCAACTTGGCACTTTGGTTGCCGGTGGCAGGATGCACTCAGATGTACGCATACACGACACTTGGCGCTCAAGATAACAACTGGCGATGCCCATCGAATCATGTCGTACAGTCGAGTCCGCTTCTCTGTCCTCACGCCCTCTCTGTTGCGTCACTTCTCATGCCGCGGGCACTTATCGGAACGGTTGAACGCGACGGTTCCTCCAGGCTGTTCTGCGCTCCAGCGATAAGTCACTCCGGCGAGAGTCAAGTCGGGGCGATTTACAGCCGACGGCCTGGGGCGCGGGTGGGGCAAAGAGTGACAGGCGGGGAGCAAACGGGGGTGGCATCGCACGGCTTATCGCACCATCGATCGTCCACTGTGAAGTGGACTGGGCTCGGAGGTGATGCGACGTTGCGTTGAATAGAGACGTGTTCGCAGACGCCCAGGCCCACCATCATACGCCGTCCGGACACACCCGCGGAGATGCACGCTCGCTGCACATCGTTTAGCAGCGACGGGAAACGTTGGTGCGTGCGGAGACCCGCAGGACCGCAGGGGGCGGGCGCGGGGACCCAACGACCCCGATCGGCGAGCGGGGCGGGGGAGCGGTCGGGCGTCGGAAGTGCGCTCTCCACCGTCGTTGACGTCCAGCGAATTTTTGATCGCTCCGGAAGGACTATCGAAGTCTGCGTTACGTAAGTGTAGATAGAACACCCGGCGAACGGCACGGCCTGGACGCCCGCTTCTCACTTGCCTCCGTCCTCCCTCTGCGTCCTCGACGCCCACCTCCTGAGCCTTGCGCTCATGGACGCTCTTTATGCCTTCGTCACTCTCGTAACCTCCGACCACTACCTCCCGGGGCCCTCGCTGTTGCTGCCGCCCTCAAGGAGCTCCATCCTTCTCCCCCCGTCTCTCCTGAAGTCCCCTTCCAGACACTATGTCTCGTCACTCCAGAATCCGTCGACGTGTCCTCTATTAAGCTACTCCGAAGGGCGTTTGACATCGTCATTGGCGTGGAAATTATCGAGCAAGAGGACTTGACTGGTCTCAAACTGCTCGGTAAGTCACTGCATATCTCCTCATCTCTGTCGAGTGCATATATTTCGACGCGTTTTCCTATTATTTTTGCGACGTCTCCCACCGTTGTTGCATCATGGGATGGCGCATGCGCGTGTTCGTCGTGATCTGCACCCCGTGAATGGGTACATCACGCCCTACAAGCTCATCGTCATTATCCTCCATGGGTTTCTCTCGCAACGCTCCTCCTGGCTGGTGTACGTTTGTGCTGACCATCGGCTTTCAGGACGTCCGGACCTTAACTTGGTTCTGACCAAGCTTCACATCTTCCGCCTCACTCAGTATTCGAAAGTCATTTTCCTCGACGCCGACGTCCTCCCCATAAGGCCTATGTCCCACTTGTTCACCCTTCCTCACGACTTCGCGGCTGTTCCTGACGTGGGCTGGCCCGATATCTTCAACTCCGGCGTTATGGTCTTCAATCCGGGAGGAGACAAGTTCGACCAAATCCTCGAAGTCCTCAAGTCCAAGGCTCATGGGACGGTGGTGACCAGGGTGTTCTCAACGAATGGAGGGGCAACGACTGGCATAGGCTCAGTTTTACGTATAACACTACTCCAACCGCCGTTTACACGTGAGTCGGTCTTCAAGTGATCATCTGACGAGTGTGCTGACCGAATATCACAGATATGCTCCTGCTTATGAACGGTTCGGCGCCCAAATTTCCGCCATCCATTTCATTGGACCTAACAAGCCATGGGTTTCTGTCACCTATCGTGCCCCTGGTACGAAGTACGGTCGACTCACGGAAAAGGGCCCAAACCTTCAACTCCCATCCTACGACTACGACACTCTTGTCGACCGCTGGTACGACATTTACGACAGGCACTATCGCTCAGAGCAACACCCGCAACATTCCAACTTCGAGTTCACGCGGTATGACTCGGCTTGGGACTCCGGAGTCAGCAGCGGTGCGGAGATGGCCCCCCTCCAACTTCTCCAGGTCCAGGCGCCGCGCTCGGTCTCGACGATCTGCGGAAGATTGCGGTGGAAGGAATAAGCACCTACAACGCGACGTCCCAAAAGCGGCCCAGGGTTGGGCAATACCGTTCTATGCCTTTGAACGGTCGCGTCGATCTGATGCGTCCGCGCAAACGGGTAGCCCCGACAGAGGCTCGGGACTCTGGTGGGGAACAGAACACGACTCCCCGGCAGCCCTTCATGGTCGTCGAGGGTGACGAAGTGCCCAGGATGGAGACATTGCCGACACCACTCCCACATGAGTTTCCGCCAGCCCCATATCGCCAGCCCCTCGCTCTGCCACCGTCCGCACCTCCCGCTCCTGGTCACCCAAACGAACCGTATGCGGAGCAGCAGTACGTCGCTTGGGGGCAGCAGCTGCATCAGGAAGCTGCTTACCTTTCCTCGGAAGGTGACATCGCAGGGGTGCAAGCCGGCGCCCCGCCTCCCGGAATGCACTGGGCTTCTCATGGCGACCGGCGATTCTTCTCGCAGGGCACCGTCTTTCACCCAGAAGAGAGCGAGCAATCGGAGGACGAGCGGCCTGGGGTCCCTTCTAGGCAACCGTCTTGGCGAGCACAAGATTCCTTAGGGTTCCTGCAGCACTCTCCCTCGGCGACCGTCCGTTCCAGCACCATCATCGAGACCATCACCGCGGTACCCATTCTCCCGTTTACCAGCGTGGCACCCATTCTCCCGTCCACCAGCGGGGCACCCATTCGCCGGTCCACCAGCGTGGTACCGAGTCCCCTGCACATCTTCGCAACGGATATGTTTCTCCCCGTGGAAATGGTTATCAATCCCCTCGTGGCATCTTGTCTCCTCGCGGCGTCCAATCCCCTAAAGGACAACATTCTCCCCAAGTACGTCGCTCTCCACCTCCCGGACCTCCCCATGCTGCCGAGCACCCGTACCATCCCCCAACACACCATTATGTCGACCAGCAAGTACAGCATTCGCATTCACCAGAAGAAGAGCAAGGTCGCCAGTCGCGGGCATGGGAGCATCCTCCATCTCACGCGGGTCACCATCCTCAACGTCCCTCATCACCCCCAAAGTTCGAATGGAACCCGGCCGTCGAACCGCCACCCAAGACTCCTCCACCTTCGGCTTTCCCGGAGAACACATATTTCCCGAACATCTGGGACCAAGTTCCTAGTCGAGAGCACGACGCCACGCACCCACACTTCCTCTCTCACATATCGGACTCGAAGTCGGAAACGTTTTTCCACCCCCTCCTGCCTCGCAGATTCCTGAGCAGTTGCTGCGCGAAGGGCAATACGAGAGCGTCATTGGTCGTCCCGAGGGGCAGCCGGTTGGTTCACCACCTGTCCCCGACCGGTCGAAGATTCATGCCATCTTTCCGTGGGAGGAGAAACCGAGATATGCTCCGCGTCGCGTTTTTCCGGATTCTGAATCAGCGCCTCCGGTGGGCACGTTCATAGAGGAGCCCAGCCCGGCACCCAAAGTTTCCTTTGGACCTCTCGCTCTTCAACAGCCCGTTCGGAGCCCCCCGCCCATCAGCCTGCCTTTCAACGTCGCATACTCCAACGCATGGGACACCGTGCCAAGTATTCAGAAGTATGCGTCGAAACTCGTCCGCCCTCATAACGCCGCGGCACAGCTTCCTCCACCTGAGACGGACGAGGGTTGGCGTCGCTGGGAGCAGGAACGCGAGCGTGTCAACCAAGAGAAGCAGGATGCCAGTAGCATGGACGGCGACGATGAAGACGAAGGCGAAGAGGAGGAATCCCAAGAAGCTTCAACGCGCTACGACAGCGGTCCTCGTCGAGCACGCGCTGGGAGCTCGGCTTCTTTGGCCTGCGGCAAAGGAAAAAAGTATCGTGGCCGTGGGGTCCAAACCATACCGATCGAGACTCGGAGTATGGGCGTGCAGGTCGAGTCGTGGATGGAAGACGTCGAAGCTGCGCGGGCAAGCAAAGACGGCAAGCCTGGCCGTGGTACAGACATGGGTATCAGACCGTGGCCGCGGATCTCGACTACCGCCGGATTGCTGCCTCCGTTCCGGACTGATCCTGACCAAATGGCGGTCGCCGGGCCGGGCCTCACCCAACCTGTGCACTACTCCGGAGGGCTGCCTTTCTCTGGAAGAGGGTCGCCCACCGGTCTCAGGTCTCCCCAAACGATCGGGTCACCCCGCACATACTCTCCTCCTGCCGGCCAAAGCCCTACACAAACCTCGTCTCCTCCCCCACTGAAGATCGCCGCTCCACGACCATTACCGCTTTCCAAACTGGGATCCCCTCGAGGCACGTCGTCGCCCCGGCATCCGATGTCCCCTCGACGGCTGTCCGGTGGGCAAGTGCCGACGAGCAAATTGGCGGATCACCGAAACCGCCCGGGTCGCCCTCGGTCGGTCCGTCGACCAGTTCGTCTCCCCGCCAATCGCCGAAGCTGACGAAGCTGTCGACGCCGTTCTCGCCACCTCTCGAACGCATGTCCTCGAACGACACGATGGTGACTTCGTCTCCGTCGACAACAGGAGCACTGGAGACGCCCGAAGGAACGCCACTGTTGGGGCCGCGCAAAAGTGGACGTGTCTGGGACCCGGCGCGTGGGGTCGATGTGTTCAAGCGTTCGTCGGAAGAGGTGTTGGCGCGCTTCCTCCGGTCCGGTTCGTTCGAAGAGGAAGATGCTCAAAAGCGCCAGATATGAAGTATCCTGCCTCACCAAAAGCTCCATCCGCCCAGTTCTGTGTATACTTTAGCCTGGTTCCCTGTTTCATTATTCCTTTCACGTTGCCGCTTTCCTCTCAATCACGCATGTCCTCCCGCAAGTCATTCTGCCTGTCTGTCTGTATCTCGCACGCCACTGTCTCGTCTCTCCCCACCATTCATTCCATGTCTGTCGCATACCATCAGCCCCCGCACATACCCAGTTCCCCAGCGCTCTGGTTGATTCGCTGCCACTCGTTAGAATATTCATACGGACTCTGATTGAGCACAGTGGAGGAAAGATGTATCGGAAGCCAGGCCCCGGATTCGTCCATAGCTGCACTTCTTTGTCTGTACCCGATCCTATGCACTCCAGCTCTTTGACTCCCAGCCGTTTGTCTCACGCGTCAGTGGCTCTCTCGTGACAGAGATGGGAAGCTCCGGGCGAGGTGGCCCTGGCATAGCGCCTCCTCCTCCTACGCCATGACGTCAACCGCCACAGCGCTTGCGAGTGACGTCGTGCGCACATCTAGCAGCATATATACCGCTGTCTATCCTCATAGTCTGCACCACCATCTGCTACGACTCACATCTCCCATACCCCATCTCACCACCCTACATTCACCATGTCTACCTCCACCCTCCCCACCGGCCGCAGCGACGCGCGCTTCGAGACCTCTGCCGCCATGGCTGAGACAGAAGCGTCCACCGCCAAGCTTTCGAAGGAGGTGCAGCAGAACGCAGCTCAAGTGCACACCGCGGCCGTTGACGCCGCACATACTGCAGAGGTGTGTTAACCGCGTTCATCACCAGTCTTTGCGCGCACTCATTGCCCCCGGCGCGTGCAGGAGAAGGAGACCCGTAGTGGCACTGCCGTCGAGCGGCTCGAGGAGGGCCTCAGCCACAAGACGGACGTCGCGGCGGCGCAGGGCGCGGCCGACGTCGCGTCGCTGACCGCGACCGCGACGGGGTACGTCGACCAGGCGAAGACGTTGGCCGGGAACGCGATCGCATTCGTCCAGGTGAGGAGCGTCCGCCATGCCGTCGCGGGGCGCGACTGACGGATTTTATATACACAGATGTCGTCGGGTACTGCTTCACAGACGGAGAAGTCTGTGGGTGGTGCGAACGGCGCGACGAACTGCGGGGTCTCTACGACCGTGCAGACTGCGGTCGCGACGGGGAAGGAGTACGTCGCCTCAGGCTCCTACCCAGCCGCCGCTTCGAGTTGGGGCCTCTCTAATCCGAGAGGCGGGGGTCGAGGAGGGGTTCCAGGGGTCGGGCACAGGGGAGACAAATCCAGTTCATGTAATGGGTCACATGAATATCACGTGAAATCTTAAGCGAGTTTGGAGAACAAGGGCGCCATAGCGAGGGTGCCCCAATCCGGCGACCCCTCTCCGTCCACGACCGAAGACCGAAGCGGGCGCCTGCTACGGTCGACCGAGTGTTAGCGCCCGACCGAGCGACGACCGAAGGCCCCTAGCATGTGCACCTCCCCGCGCCCACCCGACGAGGCTGGCCGCGTAATTACTGGTACGCGAGAGCCGCGAGCGCCTATAGCCGAGGAGAAATATACCAAGTCGAGGCGCCCGTGCACATAGGCGACGACAGCAAGCGAGATCCCTCCCCCGCCGTGCGGGGCATCTTCCTGCGCATCTCATCGTGCGCATCGGGCCCGGAAAGGGTGCGCGCGACTGTTGGACGATGTGGGTCCAAAGGGCGTACGCGCACGCGGGGACGGCCCGGCGCGAGCGAAACATCCATTCCATGTACCGTAGGACTACTGTACTAAACGCCATGTACCGTACCGTACTACGAAGCCCGCGGGTAGCCGAACGTGGGGAGAACGGAAGAGGGGGAGATGGCCCGTACCGATCACGGAGCGAGGCTGGGGGAGCGAGGACAGTTTATACGGGGGGACAGTGCTCGACATTGGTGACAACGATCACTGTACGCCGCCCTGTCCAAGTCACGAAGAAATGTCAGCGCTGACCATGTCAAGGAAGGATCACGAGAGAGACCTCAGTGTGCTGTCTGAATCGGAGTGTGTTCATGAAAGTGCGCATGCGGACAGCAGATACAGGACATCATGAGCGAGCTCCTGCATGGGCACAGAGGAGATGGCCCGTACCAATCACAGAGTGACGTGGAGACCAGTTGGACACGGCTCGTTGGCGCGTTCGCGTCAAGGGCCGTTGTGCCGCAACCGGGTAAAGACTCGTCCAGCGCGGCGCGAACCCGAGCGGACGGGTGGTGCGCGGGAATTGACAGTGGGACGGGCACGACGCACTTCTCTTGCTTGGAAAGCATGCAGGAGCTGGGTCGTGAGGTCACTCCGTAGGCAAGGGTCGGCAGGGCTTCCGCTGCTGAACGATATCAGCCACCTTGACGCGCCAATAGAACGAGGTGAAAGCGTTTACTGGAAGACGTCTCGCCACATGAACTGGCATGCTGTTACCGCGCTCCCGCACCTCTCAACAAAGGGGCTGCCCAAACAGAAGGGGATGTATATGGTAAGCTCGAGCCCCTTCACAGCGCAGAGACTGATCCAACCTACCGTTCACAGCATATCTACGGAAGGCCACCGCAATCTGAGTGGAACCAGATCTGGGGGAGATTTGAGCTGATCTGGTTGGCGCGCGAGGATGCGGGACAACACGGACGACTGCGGGAGGCACACGCTCGACGACGCGGTGCCGGACGAGGACGTGCTGGTGCTGTGGGAGCCGATGTGCCCGAGCGTGCGGCCGCCAGTCTCGAGCGCGGGCGGGCCGTGCTTCACCAACGCGGAGGGCGAGGCGTAATGAGATGCTGGGCGGGTTTGGACTGCCGCTGGGGGAGGCGGAGAGGTCAGAGAGGTCGGCGACGAGGACTGACTGACGTCCTTGATGGCCCCAGTGAAGAGCAAGTTGGACGAGGCGAAGGCGAGGGCGAGGGCGGGAGGTCCATCGGGTTACTGTGGGTAGGTGAGGTCCATGCCCCGGGAGACGTGTGGTCCAACTCACTGGCGTTTGAGCTGTGCGAGCTTGTGTGCAGCTAGCGGCGAGTGGAGCTCGAGGTGTTTCGACTCTTTCTGAACAATGAAGCGGAGGAGGTCGGCCTGCCTGCGACGAGCCGTGGAGTCAGGGGCCGAACCCGAAGCTACAGCGCAGAAGATAAAGAGGGAAAGACATACCTCTTGTGGCTTAAAGATGTTCTCTACTTGAGTGTCGACAGATGGGAGGTGGTGGGGGAGCAGAGATTCCGGCTTGGAGTGTGGTCGCGAGGGAAGCGGGAGATGGACGCCTGCCCACAGGAAGGGCGAAACTTGCGGGCTCTGGGAGAGCCCTACACTGATGGGGATGGCCTGAGTGAATGGACAGCACACTGCCATCGGCGAGCTGGAGTGGGCGCGGGGCTGGTGAGCAGGGAGGCGAAGAGATGGCGGTGGTCAGAGGGAGAGAGGAGATGGGCGTCACAGCGAGTCTGGACGTGATGTCACCGTGGCTGGCGCGCGACCTGGTCGTGGCAGCCAAAGAAATGCATTGCAGGAAGCGTGGGCCCATATCCACTCGGTGGCAGTGCTGTAGCCCGTCGGTAACGCCCATACGAGGTGCCCACGTTGCCGTCGGTAACGGCCATACGAGCTCGTACGAGCTCCGGTAATGTAGCCGTCAGTAACGGTCGTACGAGATGTGGGGGGCAGGTAGTTCCCCTTGATAGCTTAGTGCTTTTCCAACTCTCCTACATACCCTAGTACATTGTAATTGGTACAACAACAATGAAAACGATATTCTACAGCCCCTGGGAAGCCAATACCGGGCTGATACAGCAGGGGATGCCGGCTCCGTTAGTGGCACGTCCCACTGCGTACATTGCGCCCTACTGCACCGTACGTTTCGGTAATGCGTTCGCTACGTTCCCCTGGGTCATACGAGCTCGGAACAGTCGTTTTTATCACCGTGCGTGCTGTGGTTGGCCCGGAGCAATGAAAACACTGCCCACATCAGTACTTCACGAAATCTCTCAAAATCTCTCAAAATTTCTGTGGAGAGGCGTGAGACGTTGTGAGACGTTTTGAGACATTCAGAATTTCTCTTACTTCCAATTCTTAGTGAGATGTCGTGTGAGAGATTTCAGACAGATCAGAAAAACCAGAAGTCCAAGATGGAGACGATTTTACCTTGTTCGGGATTCACGCACGCTTCACACACCAAATACGGAGGCAAACAGCTATATTTCTCTAGGTCTACCAGTACACATGTACACTACATACTACGATATCGTACACTCCTCGTGCAGCTCAGCACCGTGCAGCCTGCGTGGCGCAGCATGGTGCTCGGAGAGCTTGACTCGCCCATCGGCGAGTACGCACTCCACCACTGTCGGCCCCGCTCGTGCACGTCATGCGGGGCGACAGCGAGAAAGGCCGTTGAGTACCACACCGTGTTCGCACCCCACTCTGTCGTGAATCGCCAAACCCAGCCCATCCACCTGCGAGGGACCCGGTGGGCGAGCCGAGGAGCACGAGGGCCTGGGCCGAGCACTAGCGATGGTGGCTTCGAGGGCACGGTGGCGGGTCGTCGGCGCCCACGTCCGGAGGAGGGGGCATCACGCTCGGCGCGTGCGGTCGCGCGTCTGGCAATGGCGGCCGAGTGGGCGTGGGCGTGGACGCGCGGCGCTTTCTCAGACGTCACGGGTGGCGTGGGTAGGGGCGCGGTGGGCGCGGGAAAGGGCGAGGACGGGCCGTGGACAATCGCGCGCGGAGGCGAGCGAGAGGGACGTGGAGGGCTGGCGCGCGACCGCGATGCGCGCGTCTGCGTCTGTGGTGCACCGGGACGACGAGGGCGAGTGCTTGAGTACCGCATGAGACGCAGGGGGCATTGAGGAGAAGCTGGACGTCGTGGAGGATGGCGTGGGCGGCCAAGCCGAAGCCGATTAAGCTCCATGTTCCCGACGAGCCCAGCGATGGTGTGTGGGCAGTCTCTTTCCTGAGCGCGAGGCGCTGGGTGTTCACGGAGGAGAGGTGGTTGGCGAGCAGGTGGAGGACGTGGTAGAGGACATTGAGGCAGCGAATCCGGAGGTGGGGGGCGAGGGGGGTGCAGTGGGTGGAGTACTCGGTGTATCATGAGCTGAATGCAAGACAAATGGGACATATGGGCGTACCATGTGTCTGGGGGATGTGCTTATTGATGCCCGTCCAAGGTCCAGCAATTCACAACATGGAGCGTGTTTGGTCGGTGGTCGCCCCCGCCGCGTGCGTGTGCGCCAGCCGCAGAGCATGTCAGTAGTGTCATCGAACATGGATGGAGACTGACTACGCACCTTGTGACACGATGGGCGGATAGCCAAGATGCTCTGACCTTCGCGCGAAGCATGGCGAGGGCGAGGGCGAGGTCGGGGCAGGGTGGAGGAGGATGACAACGACGACGAAGACGAGAGACTGCGCTGGCAGAATCCTCCTAAGGCTGAGATTCTCACGCTAGGCGCCGCCAGCTGTCGTCCAATGTAGCGATGCCACCGCACTTTGTCCTCGTCCTCGTCCCCTCCTATGCCTGCTATCCTCCCTGCCACCGTCTCGAACGCCTTCCCCCCTCGCCCTCGCCCGCGTTTCCCCCTCACACATGTCGTCACCTCACCCTCGTCGGCACCTCGCTGGCCTCACCAGCGTCACCCCCAGCAGGTTGTCGCGATCCCTCCACCGCTGATCCGCATCCGCGAGCTCGAGCAAGATGAGGAGCTCCGCTGCGAGCTCGAGGGGCCCCGTCGGCGCGGTGCCTCCGCCCAGGACGCGTTCCCCCGCAACTCCTACCCCACGCTCTCCGACAATCGTCACTTCAGTAGTTGAGGCCAAGCGCCGCCGCACAATGGACGCGATATATGTGAGTGCACTCCTTCTATCCCGACGTTTTTTGTCTTTCCCTCCCTCCTTCTTACCCTACTCCACTCCCACTTTTCCTTCGCTGCCGTACAATACAATTTCTCATTGTGCCATTCGGCCATTGGACTACGCACTGAGTTAGACCTTCCACCCACACGCACACCGCCAGTGGGTCCTTGCGAGCTTGTACGGGCGCAGCGCACTGCCCTTGTTGCGCAGTACGACTCTACAAACCCGTTAAACTTGAGAACGAGCAGCACTACGTGGTGAGTACCTCTCCGCTCTGCGTTGCACCAAACGAAAGACTGACGATTGGCACCCACATCACCCTGCTCACCCTCGTCGCGCCCGCGTCACACGCGTCGGGCTTGCGTCTTTCACGTCACCACATTGTCCACATCGCCGCGCTGCTGTCCTCGCCCATGTTGCCCAGACATTGCGCCCACATCACCTGCCTCTCACTTGCCCACCTCGCCCGTCGCCGTGCGCACAGGCCATGGCCCCGAACAGGCCCGTCTTCCTGCCCGCTCCCGGCTTGGTCGATGGGCTGGACTGTAAGCTGGTGCGTGTGCGGGTAAAGCACAATTCGACGCGCGCAGCAAGGACGTCGTGGTCTTTGTCAGCGTGGACGCGAAAGACGGGCCAGTGCGGCCCATGATTGAGTGCAGCGTTGACGAGGGGTGGTGGGCGCCCGATGGGCATGACGATCGCGTGAAGGATGCGAAAGAGAAGAAGCAAACCGGGAGACCATGTGGAGCAAGGGACAGGTGCGCGAGCATAGCGTGTGGTGCGTGTTCGCATGCGCGCTCATGCATCATCCTAGATTGCCCCCCATTGTTTGTGCTGCACCATGTGGAGCGCACGGTGCGTTCAAAGCCTCTTGGTCGTGCGTGGTTCAGGGCCACGGATGCACGCCGCCGTCTGCAATTAGGTCGCATCCAGTATACCTTGTTTCACCTGTGTAGAGTACTCAATAATATATCTCATTCTCGCCCTCGAAGCTCGCCGTGTGCCGGTGTCAATGCCGGTCATCTGAATTGTCTGATATTTGTCTCAGATGTCTGCTCACCTCTCACTTCTCTGAAACGTCTCCCACAAGATAAGCGAGAGATCAGACAGTTTCAGACATCTGGGGATGTACTGATGCAGACTCGTACGAGCCTGTAGCCGTCTGTCACGGTCGTACGAGGCACCTCCGGTGTGCACCCGGAATATTGCGGTAACGGATTTGGCAGATGCGCGCGAGTGTACTGAACGTAACACATCAAATTCCATTGCCGTGCATATTGTGGTTACAGAGGGAGGGTCGGAACAGTGCTCAGGCTTGTACGAGCCTGTACCCTGTCTCAGACGGTCGTACGAGTACCTCCGGGAGAGCGGACACCCGGAAATCTCGGCAATGCATGGCGTGCATTGCCGAAGGTTACCGGAACGCAGCAAACCTTATTTCGTCGCTTTGCGCACTGTAGTTAAGGTGGGAGAGTCGAAACAGTGTGCAGGCTCGTACGAGCCTGTACCCTGTGTGAGACGGTCGTACGAGTTGTTCCCTGGTGAACCTCGTTTTTTTTGTTGATGCTTTCGGTAGATGCGCACGGATAAGCTGAGAATAGCGAACTCAATTTCATTGCTGTACCTGGTGTAGTTAAGGAGGTATTGTCGAAACAGTGTGCAGACTCGTACGAGCCTGTACCCCGTCTGGAACGGTCGTATGAGGTGCTCCTGGTGGGTATCAAAAATTTCCGGTAATGCATGCAATACATTGCCAGAGATCACTGGAAAACAGCGCACTTTGTTTTATTGCTGTGCGTGGCATGGTTAAGGTGGCGGAATTGAAACACTA
Source organism: Epithele typhae (assembly GCF_022376455.1). Taxonomy (NCBI): domain Eukaryota; kingdom Fungi; phylum Basidiomycota; class Agaricomycetes; order Polyporales; family Epitheliaceae; genus Epithele; species Epithele typhae. The sequence continues at coordinate 701,670 of NW_025954194.1, read as the reverse complement.
CAGAAGCTCGTACGAGCTTGTACCCTGTTTGAGACGGTTGTACGAGTTGTCCCCTGGTGAACATGGTTTTTTTCGGTAATGGGTTCGGTAGATGCACACAGTTGTGCCAAGAATAGCGCACTTGGTATTATTGCAGTATGTGCTCTGGTTGGGGCAGCGGAGTTCAAACAGTGTGAACACTTGTATGAGCTTGTACCCTGTCTATAACAGTCATACAAGGTGTCCTCTGGTAAAAACCCACTTTTTCCGGCAGTGTATTCATTACCGAGATTCCGGCAGTCCCTCCATTACCGAGTGTTTGGTCATCTGTGTGTATTACCACTCTCACAACCGAGTTTTTGACCACCTGTGCATATTACCGCTCTCACTGCCGAGTTTTTGATTGCCTGTATTCATTACCGAGTTTTTTGCACCCATTGCCGAGTTTTTGATCACCGGTATCAATCAGCAGTCCTCATTACCGAGTTTTTGACTGCCTGAATCCATCACCGAGTTTTTGGTCACCTCCAGACTTCAATGCCGAGTTTTTGACCACCGGTATCCATTGCTCATCCTCATTACCGAGTTTTTGGACACCTCCAGCCTTCAATGCCGAGTTTTTATTACTGAGGTCTGTAATCCCGGTGCTCACTGTCAGTGCTCTCGCTGACCTCTGGCCTTCAATGCCGAGGTTTGAATACCGAGATCGGTAATCCCGGTGCTCACTGTTGGTCCTCTGGCCTTCAATACCGAGTTTTTTGTTACCGAGGTCGGCAATTGTGCTACCAGTGGTGCTCACTGTCTCAAACAGCGAGCTCACTGTCAGACACAGTGAGCTCAACATGTTGCCCATCTCTGCATCTGTCCCTCATTTTTTTGGAATGCACCTCTGCATCACATCTGAATGTATTGCAGCACCTTGCAGCATATTTATATGAGTTGGTCTGCCTGTACTGAACACCTTCTACCTGAGAAGTCACCCTTCACAGCAGCATGTGTAGATGTTATTTCACCTCGCTGTTTTTTGGATCAGGGAGGAGCATGCAAGAGCTGTGGGTGTGCAAATTTGGAGGGCAGTAGCTGCAAAAGTGAGGGAGTAGTGTGGTATGATATTTTAAAATGACATACCACACACAGAAATGGGATGGGAGTGTATCACATTCCGAACACCTGGATATATTCATAGACGATATTATGAATGCAATGCAGAAGAGAGCGCACAGAAATCAGGATTTCCGGTGAAGATACAAGATATGTGTGGAAAGTGGAAGTTCTGAGAAAACACGACATGCATAAGTTCATGTGCAGACATGATATCAACATGCTGTTTGCTGCATCACAATTGGGTACTATTGGGGTGCTCAGATCGGAATGTTCAAGCTTATCGGTGATGAGATGTATATGGGGCATCATATGTCATTATTTCATGACATACAGTATCCTGACACAGCATATGCTCCGATTAGAATGCGAAAAAATGGAATATAACAGGGTAGAGTATAGCTATCCAACGCAGAAGAGACCTTGAAAAACGGTTGAGAATCAGTGGAGATGTGCAAGGTGAGCCAGAAGTGTGGTTTATGCTGAATGTGCTCCAACCTCGCTTTCCACTCCAACCACACTTCTGGCTCACCTTGCACATCTCCACTGATTCTCAACCGTTTTTCAAGGTCTCTTCTGCGTTGGATAGCTATACTCTACCCTGTTATATTCCATTTTTTCGCATTCTAATCGGAGCATATGCTGTGTCAGGATACTGTATGTCATGAAATAATGACATATGATGCCCCATATACATCTCATCACCGATAAGCTTGAACATTCCGATCTGAGCACCCCAATAGTACCCAATTGTGATGCAGCAAACAGCATGTTGATATCATGTCTGCACATGAACTTATGCATGTCGTGTTTTCTCAGAACTTCCACTTTCCACACATATCTTGTATCTTCACCGGAAATCCTGATTTCTGTGCGCTCTCTTCTGCATTGCATTCATAATATCGTCTATGAATATATCCAGGTGTTCGGAATGTGATACACTCCCATCCCTCAGCGACTACTCAATCGTTTCTCGAGATTCTTTCTGCATTGTTGAGGAGAAGAACACCCCGTTCTATTCCGCCTTTCATAATAATAATCGGAACACATGTCATATCACTATACTCTATGTCATAGAATAATGACATACCATTCCCTGCATTCAATCCTTCACCGATAAGCACCAAACTGACGATCTGAGCTCTACATCCACATATAAACGTACTGCAACAAGCCGTAAAGCAATCAGAGGTCTGCACAAAAACATATGAAGGCCGCATTTTCAAGCCAACTCCCCCTTCTGAGCATATGTCATATCTTCACCACGGCATCGTCCATTTACTTGCTTCTTCTTGCAATGCGCTCTGAATGATCTCCAGGTACAATTCTGGGTGTATGTAAGACGATACATGTATATACCATGTCACTGTGAAGTATGTCATTCTGAAATAACATATGACATCATACCTGCACCCCTCTAGCTATCCACCTGCAATGTGATACTAGAGCAGCTCTTATCTACAGCTATCTGATGCAGAGCTTAGCCAGCCAATTCAACACTTGTAGATGCTTGTATGTTGCACGCATTTTGGGGGGTATATGGGCTCAGTGCAGGCACACTCAGGCAAGTGTAGCTATTGAATTGTGTGTCATTAGGTACGCGTTTTAAATACAAGTAGATTGCAAAAAGAACGGAGGGAAACGGAGGGGAGGGGGAGGCAGGGTGCAGGGACAGCGAGCTCGCTGTGAAATGATGTAGGAGGGGCGGGACTCGGGACATCACGGGGCCGGGCGGGAAAAACATACGGGGGCAGACTGGACATATACCATACTTAGTAGGGGGCGTTGAATACTTCCCTGTAAGGAAAGCACTACTAACTAATAGTTGGGGGTGGGTGGGATTTTGAGTCAAGGAGACTCGGCACAGCCCCCCGGATCACTCGAGTCTGGGAAACTGATATTCCGTGAGGGACAGGTGTCCGAGAGTCGAGACCGTCTGAACCCTGACATGCGCCCGGCCGCACCGGACCGCCCGCGCGCGAGCAGTGGTCACCCGCTGGCGTGCTCGGACGCGCGAAGGCGACGCGCGCGCGCGGGACGGCGAGTGCCACGTGCGGCGCGCACGCGGTCTCCCCCACTATCCTCTGCAGGTCCGGCCACACCCCCTCCCACTCCCGCGCGAACCCTGCACCTGCATGTGGTGCCGCAGAGTTAGAGCGGCCGCGTGCCGTGGAGGGCGACGCGGCAGAGAGCGGGCGACATCGCGGGCGAGGTCGCGGTCGGCGTGCCATGGGTTTCCTTCTCCAGAACAAGGTCGGTCTTTGCACGCGCTCATCATGGACGATGGCCTGGGAATCGTAAATACAGGAGGAACACGAGCGGCCTATCGACGAGGAGGGTATGCAGCATGCTCATCACCAGGTTTACGAGGAAGGGTCAGCGGGTTCTCTGAGTGCAGGATCCATGGGTAGCGCCGCTGCCATGTAGGTGAGTATTGTTCACCGATCCCTCATCTGGGCGCGATTTCTCACCAAAGAGGAGAAAGGTGTTGAGACAGTTCATCTCCGGCGCCGGCGGATCACAGACCCAGCTGATCAGCCTCGCAATGGCGAGGGCGTCCAAGTTTTTTGACAAGTCGGGCGGAGCAGCTTCCGGCAACAAGCAAGACGCCGTCAATGGTGCTGCTATGACCATCATGAAACTATTAGTGCAGTCCAAGTTCAGCGGCACTTCGGATGGGAGTAACAGTGGTGGACTGGGGAGTCTGATGGGTTTGGTGAGTCATGGTTCCTTTCGGACATCCGTTCCAAGTTTACGCAAGTTATGAAGGCGGCCAAGTTCATGTGATAAGGATGAAGATGGTCGGTCACTGCCTACGACGAGTTGCTTATCTACGTAGATATCTCCAGTTGATGTCACTCGAGCACTTGTTACTTGGAAGGTAATTATTGCGCGAAAGATAGGCACGTTGAAGGCGGCAGAGTAGGTGCATTTCAGGCTCGCTCAGCAGAAGTCGAAGATATCACCGGCGCGGGCCCACTCTCCCGGATTCTCGATCCGTTGGTGCATCAAGGAGAGCCGCGCTCGACGGCGAGCCTGGTAAGTATGACTATCGCCTAGGCGGTCGTATAGTCATAAAACTATCATCATGCTCACGGCGAACAGTGGGAAAACAGGGTAATAACTTAAAAGTCGGAACTTACAACGTTCTCAATGTCCTAGCTAGATCGGCTTGATACTCGGCTTACTCGACCGGTACCACAACCTGACTTTGTCAAGAATGAGTATGGCGGAAGCCTCGATGTTATGAGGCCGATTGGAAATAACGCTCCCTGCACGAGCTTGAGCCTTTTACGGTTCAGCCACGCATCGGGCTTCTTCCTGGTGATATTCCGCGACACGGAGAGTCAGAAAATTGTCGCAAGTCGGCACGCGAACCCGCTGGATTCCGCTGGAAGACTTCGGCGGCCACTCTCATCTCCCTGAGCACGCATTGGTCCGGCAGGCACGCATACGTTCGGGTCTACTCGCTTCGTGTACATCTACTTATCCGATACCCCTGCCACAAGTTGCTTCCCCCTATCTCGCGCTCTTGATCCCTTCGCCGTTGTCTCGCAACTAGTATCTCGTTATCATGTATGGATCTCACCAATGCGCAATACAACGTGTCGTTGTGCCTACTTAGGTGGTTTAGGAGACGTGCAGCACGAATTCGAGACTTCACACGTGCCATGGACTGAACCAGTCGAGGCGACGAGTTCCATGAACTATGATTCTAAGGAGTGCCAGGTCTCCAGGATCGATAGAGATTAATACCATTTGAGCACCCCTGTCGTGTGTAAACGTGCAGTGGGCCCAAGTAGTTGATCGAACAACAGAACTACTCAACCCCGGCCTGAGACGAGGCGGGAATGAAGGGGCAGCAGGGACCACAGAAAAATGGCTGGGGCCGGGGCTGCTGAGTCGCTCTCTGCGCGCGCTTACTTCATGTAAGATTTCCTGTCAAAACTGCATCACCAGCATGAAGCTTCATCGCAACTCTATCATAGCCACTATCGTTCAAGGGCCAATCCACCGTAACAAATCGTATTCCTGTGCCCTGACTAGATCTTATACAAACATCGCTCGGAATGGTCCTCGTACTTTCCCCGTGAGCATGATTCGGCCGTACTTGCCGAAGAAAGCGGTCAGGAATGATCGCTATGGGAAACGTACACGACTCACAATATTCACTTGACGCTGAGGCGCTAGTACCGGAATTGATTGTACGTCCTCGTCTTCGCAATCTTCATGATCTCCAGAGCGGCGTGGTTGATAGCCTTCTGCATTTCACTTATGCCAATGCGGCACGCGACACAAAGGTCATAGGCCTCGTTGCAGGCGAAGAAGCGGATGTCCTCTGGGCTAGGTCGGGTATCCCATTCAACCTTGGACGAGGCCTAGTGCAGAGTGAGTGAATCATCACTACTAGACATACAATCGTCGACTCACTCGAACTGCGGCGGCGGCCCCAAACGCATAGATGTTGTATCCCACGTTCCCCCATAGATCGAGTTATAGATTGTTTGGTAAGCGGCCACATCAACCGACGGGTTATCGTACTTGACCTGAATTAATGTCAGTCACGTTGTCGACGTAAGCAGAGGAAGTCTTACCTTGTGGTTATATAAGTATGCCTTGGCGAGCTGGTTGCGTACGCGTCGGGTTATTTCGTCGGCGCTGTCCTCGTCCATCATGCTCAGGGTGCGGGGAAAGTGGGTGTGACAGGTACGCATGACCTCAAAGCAATGCGCCACCATCTGGTCCAAAATCGGAGCGTGACGGCTCACAGGCATGTAGGACCGAATTTCCTTCATATCCACTGCCAATTGGAACGCCGCGCAATGGACATACTCCGCCACTTTATCGTTCATCATGGTAAATGCATCACTGAGGAGATTATGCCATTCGTTCTGGAATTTATGCAGGTCTTCGGCGGGCCCTTTATCGATGACGAGGAAGAGTTGGAAGTCGCTGTCGTTGAGTTTTCTCAAAAGTTCAGAAACAGGAAGAGGAGTGTGTGGAGCAGCCATGGCCGTCGAGAGCGGGGGTGAAGGGGGATGAGGTGGAGGAGGGCCCATTCGCCCAAGTTTTGAGACATGGAGCTTTGTCGCAAACATGACCACACACAACGCTTCTGCGCCCTTGTATATTGTTTCCCATCTTCTGTATTGTTCTTGAGCTCCGGAACTTTTACAGCGCGAGCAACAACATCAGCGGAAAATCTTGAACTTTGTGCTACGGGCCCCAGCACGAAGAAGGCCTAGAAGTCTCGTAGTCATATAATCAGATCGGAACCTAAGCGTGCCAGTCAGCGTAGTGAATACTAATGGGACAAAAATCTCCCGAGAGATGAGAGATTACTCTTGAGCGAGAGAGACGGCTGACGTCTCAACACGTCTATGGTTCCGACCCAGAAGCCACAATCTGAGCATCCCAAGCAAGTGGTGGCATGTTCCATGTGGTACCCTTCATGATGACTGGTTTCGATATGTGGGTCCATGGAACGCTCACCGCATTCGAAGTTGTTCGCCTTTGTTCTATTGTTGGGACCGTTTGAGTCTTTGGATATCATGGGCGTTAGAGACACAAAGCAGATCAAAGAAGCCACACATACATGTTCTAATTTGTGAAGGCATGAGAACGGGGCGCGCTGCATGGGGCGAAACATGGGGGTATAGACGACAATCCCAAGACGGGGCGCTGGCGAACTTGAGTGTAAGACACGCGGACTCACGCGATCGACAAGCTGTGGCTGAGGATAGGACGGGCGGGGCCAATCTTGGGGCTGGTGGTAGAGGAGAAGGCCTGATCCAGATACGCCAAGACGGAAGGGGAGCGACGCCTCGACGGATGGAATAATAGCGGAGATACTTGGCGTTACAGATGCACGAGCAGCGCATGCAGCCCTGCCACACCGGCACTGGCGTCGCGCCTTGGTCGGGGGACCTTCAGAGGGGACGCGGCGTATGTGGAAGGTCTGCCTAGGGGAGACTAGTAGGGACGCGGCGAGTTTGCGCCTGGTTTCGAGAACGTGTGTGAAGTCGCGAGCCCGTCAAGTTGCTCCCTGTTGATCGCAGCATGAGCGAATTACAAACGCGCTTGACGTCAACGACTACCTAGCTTTCATAAGAACTGCCAGACTCACCCAGCTGTCAACCGAGGTTCCGAGAGTGAGCAAGAGCGTCGAAGAAACAGATCGAGCGCCGAAAATATGGGACTTAGTGGATAATAGAGCTATTAAACACGAATTGAATGGAATGGGGCTCCATCACCTGTAGATCGTAGAAAGCAGAGACGAATCCGATTGTCGATCGCGGACATTCAGGCGATACATTTCACGGCTTTGTGATTTGCACCAAATCGTACGCTTCTGCTCGCTCGGTCACTGTGGAATCTCAAGTAACTGCACGAAGACATTGAATAGCAGTGCCGAGATCGCTTGTTAATAAGTAGACGTCACTTACAAATCCGAGACGCTTCTGTACACTTGGACACGTTGAGATACACTCCTTCATACCAATAGAGTGGCCTCAAATGATGAGGACGATGATGTATATATGACATAACGATACATATTACTTGAGATGCGGCAATGTACAGGACAAGAATAGGTATACAGAGCCTGATAGCAAGGAAAGCGGAGGACAGCGAATAAGATAGCAATATATCAAGAGGCGCGAGGAGCATAGCATGTGGCGGAATCACGAGGTTGAGGGTATGGGAGCTATCGTACCAGAGACTGCACTTTCCACACCGCCAATAGCCAATGTAGACTTATGATGGTCGCTGCGAGAAGCGCATTCCCATGAGTCGTCGAAAGAGGGAAGATACGAGGTGTCTAGAAAACTGTCCCAATTCGACTCCGTTGAGAACGAACATCCGAATGGAAGGCCGACAGGATGGCTGAAGGGAGTTGAAAGCGGAGTGTCGACCTCACTACATGTCCTGGACGAGACTGAAGACGACCTAGATCGCGGATAGGGGCAGAAAATATCCGGCGCGGAAGGAGGCTGGGGAATTGGTGGGTTCTTGGGTACACGTTTGGGGAGACGTCTCTTTGGTTGACTTGAATGAGAAGGGGGAGCCGACGCAGCTTCAGCTGCCTCCTTTGTTGCGTTGCTGGGAAGACCCATCGCCTGGCTTGGTCGCCGCACGGATCGCCGTTCGGTGGTGTCGAAGACTTGACGAACGGCGCGAGCTTTGCGGGCACTGCTGCGGATGAGGGCAGGGTGAGGAGCTTGATGACACCGCGTAGTGAAGGGATACGCGGATCGTCCTCGTTGTCCAGTGCCTGAGGACAACAGTTGCTCTCCACTGATGGCCAAATTCGCAAAGGCTTCTGTCAGCGACGACATATCTATGGAGGGATGCCGTTTGTCGGAACAGTCCTTGGCGGGGTGAACCCGCATCCAGGGAGTTTGCAGATCTCTGGCTCCAACGTTGACGGAAAAGGGGGGTTCGATCGGGGGGTAGAACGCTGGAAACGCGTGTGGTGGCGCAATGAAAGTCGAAAAGGGGCACCGCGCGGCGCATTTTTCGGTCGATGCTCTGCCGTTCGCGATCCCACGGACGGTCTATTGGAAGAAGGTCAGCCCGAGACTTGACTAGAAAACAATGCCCACGTACGGCTTCAACTGATGCCTCGCCGTCTTCAGTAAACAAGGATCCTACCAGATCATCCTCCAGCTCAACGGTAAGAGGGTCTTGTTGGGGTCGTTTGGGCTGCTGGCCCTCTTGTTTAGCCCTGTTCCGACGGTTCTGGAACTGCGAACGGATAGGTTTGTGGCTGCACAAAATTTTGTAAAAGCGACTCTAACTCACCCACACCTCGATTTGGCGTACTGTCATACTGCACTTCGCAGCCAGATCGCACTTTTTCAGTCGTGTAGGGTACCAGTTCTGTGCGAAAAAGCGTTGGAGGATTGGAACAGCGTCCTACGAAACCCATGTTATTCCCTTCAACCAAATCGACCAATCCGAAATGGCACCTACATGATTGAAAGGTCGTTTGGTGGCGTTTGATGCACCACGAGTAGCTCGATGAAGCCGCTGTGCGCGCACGAATCGCGGGGCGAAATTGTAGAGAATGTACGATGACCAGCGAGCAATTAGCTTGCAGCGGAGTTCGTCCAGCCTGGACCACACGAGAGCGGAATTTGTCGGGTCACAATGGGGGGATAGGACTCCCAGCCATCGATCCAGTCGCTGGTTCAGCTGGGCGTCGCAGGCTGTCGTAAAATCCGCAGCGGCGGCCTGAACGATGGCAGATATCCGACGAGCATACCGCTCATCCACCCCAAGTGAAGTCAGTTGAGGTGCGAGGGACTGCAAGTCATGGTGAAGAGGGGTGCGAGGGGTTGTCGAGGCGAGGTGGGGCGAGCGGGGAACGTCGTTGGTAGTAGAGGGTAGCTTGCTCGGAGAATACTTGTTTGCGGCGGCCAATGCAGAGGAACGGATGCGTTGGAGTATTGAGATTTGTGGACGTGTTGTCAGTAGCATGTCGACGGACAGAAGCGTAGAGGAGTTTCAGGAGGGAGCAGTCTGGAGACGACGACGCACGACCGTCTAGTAGTGGTTTGTGTGATACAAAGGCTCACCACAATGGGCGTCTACATCAGGCAGACGCGTGTCAAACAATGGGCGAGGACGACGTGAGAAAGCCCGGAGTCACCGGCGCCCTCCCATACCTTCGTAATATCTACCAGGTTTTGTCCGCCTCTGTGTGTGTGTGGAATCCTGCATTGCCCGTCGTGTATTCGCCTCCATGGGACATGTCATAGCTCGCGTGCGCTCATGTGGCCTCTGGGAGTTCGGAGCCGAGACAACCCCGGTTCGTTGACGGTGCGCACAGGATGTCGGCGTACAGGTCGCGGGTTGCCCACGTGCAAGCACGAAAGTCGGTCACGGGAGGCCGGTGACTCCGGGCTTTCTCACGTCGTCCTCGCCCATTGTTTGACACGCGTCTGCCTGATGTAGACGCCCATTGTGGTGAGCCTTTGTATCACACAAACCACTACTAGACGGTCGTGCGTCGTCGTCTCCAGACTGCTCCCTCCTGAAACTCCTCTACGCTTCTGTCCGTCGACATGCTACTGACAACACGTCCACAAATCTCAATACTCCAACGCATCCGTTCCTCTGCATTGGCCGCCGCAAACAAGTATTCTCCGAGCAAGCTACCCTCTACTACCAACGACGTTCCCCGCTCGCCCCACCTCGCCTCGACAACCCCTCGCACCCCTCTTCACCATGACTTGCAGTCCCTCGCACCTCAACTGACTTCACTTGGGGTGGATGAGCGGTATGCTCGTCGGATATCTGCCATCGTTCAGGCCGCCGCTGCGGATTTTACGACAGCCTGCGACGCCCAGCTGAACCAGCGACTGGATCGATGGCTGGGAGTCCTATCCCCCATTGTGACCCGACAAATTCCGCTCTCGTGTGGTCCAGGCTGGACGAACTCCGCTGCAAGCTAATTGCTCGCTGGTCATCGTACATTCTCTACAATTTCGCCCCGCGATTCGTGCGCGCACAGCGGCTTCATCGAGCTACTCGTGGTGCATCAAACGCCACCAAACGACCTTTCAATCATGTAGGTGCCATTTCGGATTGGTCGATTTGGTTGAAGGGAATAACATGGGTTTTCGTAGGACGCTGTTCCAATCCTCCAACGCTTTTTCGCACAGAACTGGTACCCTACACGACTGAAAAAGTGCGATCTGGCTGCGAAGTGCAGTATGACAGTACGCCAAATCGAGGTGTGGGTGAGTTAGAGTCGCTTTTACAAAATTTTGTGCAGCCACAAACCTATCCGTTCGCAGTTCCAGAACCGTCGGAACAGGGCTAAACAAGAGGGCCAGCAGCCCAAACGACCCCAACAAGACCCTCTTACCGTTGAGCTGGAGGATGATCTGGTAGGATCCTTGTTTACTGAAGACGGCGAGGCATCAGTTGAAGCCGTACGTGGGCATTGTTTTCTAGTCAAGTCTCGGGCTGACCTTCTTCCAATAGACCGTCCGTGGGATCGCGAACGGCAGAGCATCGACCGAAAAATGCGCCGCGCGGTGCCCCTTTTCGACTTTCATTGCGCCACCACACGCGTTTCCAGCGTTCTACCCCCCGATCGAACCCCCCTTTTCCGTCAACGTTGGAGCCAGAGATCTGCAAACTCCCTGGATGCGGGTTCACCCCGCCAAGGACTGTTCCGACAAACGGCATCCCTCCATAGATATGTCGTCGCTGACAGAAGCCTTTGCGAATTTGGCCATCAGTGGAGAGCAACTGTTGTCCTCAGGCACTGGACAACGAGGACGATCCGCGTATCCCTTCACTACGCGGTGTCATCAAGCTCCTCACCCTGCCCTCATCCGCAGCAGTGCCCGCAAAGCTCGCGCCGTTCGTCAAGTCTTCGACACCACCGAACGGCGATCCGTGCGGCGACCAAGCCAGGCGATGGGTCTTCCCAGCAACGCAACAAAGGAGGCAGCTGAAGCTGCGTCGGCTCCCCCTTCTCATTCAAGTCAACCAAAGAGACGTCTCCCCAAACGTGTACCCAAGAACCCACCAATTCCCCAGCCTCCTTCCGCGCCGGATATTTTCTGCCCCTATCCGCGATCTAGGTCGTCTTCAGTCTCGTCCAGGACATGTAGTGAGGTCGACACTCCGCTTTCAACTCCCTTCAGCCATCCTGTCGGCCTTCCATTCGGATGTTCGTTCTCAACGGAGTCGAATTGGGACAGTTTTCTAGACACCTCGTATCTTCCCTCTTTCGACGACTCATGGGAATGCGCTTCTCGCAGCGACCATCATAAGTCTACATTGGCTATTGGCGGTGTGGAAAGTGCAGTCTCTGGTACGATAGCTCCCATACCCTCAACCTCGTGATTCCGCCACATGCTATGCTCCTCGCGCCTCTTGATATATTGCTATCTTATTCGCTGTCCTCCGCTTTCCTTGCTATCAGGCTCTGTATACCTATTCTTGTCCTGTACATTGCCGCATCTCAAGTAATATGTATCGTTATGTCATATATACATCATCGTCCTCATCATTTGAGGCCACTCTATTGGTATGAAGGAGTGTATCTCAACGTGTCCAAGTGTACAGAAGCGTCTCGGATTTGTAAGTGACGTCTACTTATTAACAAGCGATCTCGGCACTGCTATTCAATGTCTTCGTGCAGTTACTTGAGATTCCACAGTGACCGAGCGAGCAGAAGCGTACGATTTGGTGCAAATCACAAAGCCGTGAAATGTATCGCCTGAATGTCCGCGATCGACAATCGGATTCGTCTCTGCTTTCTACGATCTACAGGTGATGGAGCCCCATTCCATTCAATTCGTGTTTAATAGCTCTATTATCCACTAAGTCCCATATTTTCGGCGCTCGATCTGTTTCTTCGACGCTCTTGCTCACTCTCGGAACCTCGGTTGACAGCTGGGTGAGTCTGGCAGTTCTTATGAAAGCTAGGTAGTCGTTGACGTCAAGCGCGTTTGTAATTCGCTCATGCTGCGATCAACAGGGAGCAACTTGACGGGCTCGCGACTTCACACACGTTCTCGAAACCAGGCGCAAACTCGCCGCGTCCCTACTAGTCTCCCCTAGGCAGACCTTCCACATACGCCGCGTCCCCTCTGAAGGTCCCCCGACCAAGGCGCGACGCCAGTGCCGGTGTGGCAGGGCTGCATGCGCTGCTCGTGCATCTGTAACGCCAAGTATCTCCGCTATTATTCCATCCGTCGAGGCGTCGCTCCCCTTCCGTCTTGGCGTATCTGGATCAGGCCTTCTCCTCTACCACCAGCCCCAAGATTGGCCCCGCCCGTCCTATCCTCAGCCACAGCTTGTCGATCGCGTGAGTCCGCGTGTCTTACACTCAAGTTCGCCAGCGCCCCGTCTTGGGATTGTCGTCTATACCCCCATGTTTCGCCCCATGCAGCGCGCCCCGTTCTCATGCCTTCACAAATTAGAACATGTATGTGTGGCTTCTTTGATCTGCTTTGTGTCTCTAACGCCCATGATATCCAAAGACTCAAACGGTCCCAACAATAGAACAAAGGCGAACAACTTCGAATGCGGTGAGCGTTCCCATGGACCCACATATCGAAACCAGTCATCATGAAGGGTACCACATGGAACATGCCACCACTTGCTTGGGATGCTCAGATTGTGGCTTCTGGGTCGGAACCATAGACGTGTTGAGACGTCAGCCGTCTCTCTCGCTCAAGAGTAATCTCTCATCTCTCGGGAGATTTTTGTCCCATTAGTATTCACTACGCTGACTGGCACGCTTAGGTTCCGATCTGATTATATGACTACGAGACTTCTAGGCCTTCTTCGTGCTGGGGCCCGTAGCACAAAGTTCAAGATTTTCCGCTGATGTTGTTGCTCGCGCTGTAAAAGTTCCGGAGCTCAAGAACAATACAGAAGATGGGAAACAATATACAAGGGCGCAGAAGCGTTGTGTGTGGTCATGTTTGCGACAAAGCTCCATGTCTCAAAACTTGGGCGAATGGGCCCTCCTCCACCTCATCCCCCTTCACCCCCCGCTCTCGACGGCCATGGCTGCTCCACACACTCCTCTTCCTGTTTCTGAACTTTTGAGAAAACTCAACGACAGCGACTTCCAACTCTTCCTCGTCATCGATAAAGGGCCCGCCGAAGACCTGCATAAATTCCAGAACGAATGGCATAATCTCCTCAGTGATGCATTTACCATGATGAACGATAAAGTGGCGGAGTATGTCCATTGCGCGGCGTTCCAATTGGCAGTGGATATGAAGGAAATTCGGTCCTACATGCCTGTGAGCCGTCACGCTCCGATTTTGGACCAGATGGTGGCGCATTGCTTTGAGGTCATGCGTACCTGTCACACCCACTTTCCCCGCACCCTGAGCATGATGGACGAGGACAGCGCCGACGAAATAACCCGACGCGTACGCAACCAGCTCGCCAAGGCATACTTATATAACCACAAGGTAAGACTTCCTCTGCTTACGTCGACAACGTGACTGACATTAATTCAGGTCAAGTACGATAACCCGTCGGTTGATGTGGCCGCTTACCAAACAATCTATAACTCGATCTATGGGGGGAACGTGGGATACAACATCTATGCGTTTGGGGCCGCCGCCGCAGTTCGAGTGAGTCGACGATTGTATGTCTAGTAGTGATGATTCACTCACTCTGCACTAGGCCTCGTCCAAGGTTGAATGGGATACCCGACCTAGCCCAGAGGACATCCGCTTCTTCGCCTGCAACGAGGCCTATGACCTTTGTGTCGCGTGCCGCATTGGCATAAGTGAAATGCAGAAGGCTATCAACCACGCCGCTCTGGAGATCATGAAGATTGCGAAGACGAGGACGTACAATCAATTCCGGTACTAGCGCCTCAGCGTCAAGTGAATATTGTGAGTCGTGTACGTTTCCCATAGCGATCATTCCTGACCGCTTTCTTCGGCAAGTACGGCCGAATCATGCTCACGGGGAAAGTACGAGGACCATTCCGAGCGATGTTTGTATAAGATCTAGTCAGGGCACAGGAATACGATTTGTTACGGTGGATTGGCCCTTGAACGATAGTGGCTATGATAGAGTTGCGATGAAGCTTCATGCTGGTGATGCAGTTTTGACAGGAAATCTTACATGAAGTAAGCGCGCGCAGAGAGCGACTCAGCAGCCCCGGCCCCAGCCATTTTTCTGTGGTCCCTGCTGCCCCTTCATTCCCGCCTCGTCTCAGGCCGGGGTTGAGTAGTTCTGTTGTTCGATCAACTACTTGGGCCCACTGCACGTTTACACACGACAGGGGTGCTCAAATGGTATTAATCTCTATCGATCCTGGAGACCTGGCACTCCTTAGAATCATAGTTCATGGAACTCGTCGCCTCGACTGGTTCAGTCCATGGCACGTGTGAAGTCTCGAATTCGTGCTGCACGTCTCCTAAACCACCTAAGTAGGCACAACGACACGTTGTATTGCGCATTGGTGAGATCCATACATGATAACGAGATACTAGTTGCGAGACAACGGCGAAGGGATCAAGAGCGCGAGATAGGGGGAAGCAACTTGTGGCAGGGGTATCGGATAAGTAGATGTACACGAAGCGAGTAGACCCGAACGTATGCGTGCCTGCCGGACCAATGCGTGCTCAGGGAGATGAGAGTGGCCGCCGAAGTCTTCCAGCGGAATCCAGCGGGTTCGCGTGCCGACTTGCGACAATTTTCTGACTCTCCGTGTCGCGGAATATCACCAGGAAGAAGCCCGATGCGTGGCTGAACCGTAAAAGGCTCAAGCTCGTGCAGGGAGCGTTATTTCCAATCGGCCTCATAACATCGAGGCTTCCGCCATACTCATTCTTGACAAAGTCAGGTTGTGGTACCGGTCGAGTAAGCCGAGTATCAAGCCGATCTAGCTAGGACATTGAGAACGTTGTAAGTTCCGACTTTTAAGTTATTACCCTGTTTTCCCACTGTTCGCCGTGAGCATGATGATAGTTTTATGACTATACGACCGCCTAGGCGATAGTCATACTTACCAGGCTCGCCGTCGAGCGCGGCTCTCCTTGATGCACCAACGGATCGAGAATCCGGGAGAGTGGGCCCGCGCCGGTGATATCTTCGACTTCTGCTGAGCGAGCCTGAAATGCACCTACTCTGCCGCCTTCAACGTGCCTATCTTTCGCGCAATAATTACCTTCCAAGTAACAAGTGCTCGAGTGACATCAACTGGAGATATCTACGTAGATAAGCAACTCGTCGTAGGCAGTGACCGACCATCTTCATCCTTATCACATGAACTTGGCCGCCTTCATAACTTGCGTAAACTTGGAACGGATGTCCGAAAGGAACCATGACTCACCAAACCCATCAGACTCCCCAGTCCACCACTGTTACTCCCATCCGAAGTGCCGCTGAACTTGGACTGCACTAATAGTTTCATGATGGTCATAGCAGCACCATTGACGGCGTCTTGCTTGTTGCCGGAAGCTGCTCCGCCCGACTTGTCAAAAAACTTGGACGCCCTCGCCATTGCGAGGCTGATCAGCTGGGTCTGTGATCCGCCGGCGCCGGAGATGAACTGTCTCAACACCTTTCTCCTCTTTGGTGAGAAATCGCGCCCAGATGAGGGATCGGTGAACAATACTCACCTACATGGCAGCGGCGCTACCCATGGATCCTGCACTCAGAGAACCCGCTGACCCTTCCTCGTAAACCTGGTGATGAGCATGCTGCATACCCTCCTCGTCGATAGGCCGCTCGTGTTCCTCCTGTATTTACGATTCCCAGGCCATCGTCCATGATGAGCGCGTGCAAAGACCGACCTTGTTCTGGAGAAGGAAACCCATGGCACTGGAGAAGAGAGTGACCGTCACTGCCTTCAACGCGAGAACAAATGATCTCGGCACTGCTATTCCATGTCTTCGTGCAAGTTACTTGCGGACAAGTGGAATCTCACAGTGAGCGAGCGAGTGGAAGCGTACGATTTGGTGGTAATCACAGCTACAGACGTCTGCCGGAGGATATATCGTCTCTAATCTTCCAACGGCCGACTTCAGCCATAGCCCAGGCGCCCCCTTCACCGAGCTCAGGTACGTCTAGTAAAGATGCTACCATAGTCCAAGGATCCTTGCCGCCACCGTATCGTAGAACACCGTCTTTGTATCGTTCTCCAAGAGATCGGCTGAGCGGATCAGAAGAAAAAAGCCCCCTCCAGACCTGCGAGGCGATTGCGCGGTCAAAAAGGTACGAGTAGTACGTTGCCCCATAGCCAAATAAGTGCCCGAACTGGGTTTGCCACGAGGTGCCAGGGACATAGGGAATGACCCCCCGCGCCTCAAAGAGATCTGCGAGGAGGTGGGAGGAATCGAAGTCTTGGGTGACTGCGATTGGAGAGTGATAGATTTGGTCGAGGGTGGCAAGGAGGATTTGGGTGTAAGTGTCAATAGACAGACATGGATCTTCATGATAATCGCTTGACCCGTGGATGGGGGAAGTTCCGTGGCGGTCAAATAACGACAGAACATGAGGCGAGTTGAGAAAATGCTCCATGAGAATCGAAGGAAGTTCCACGAAGTCGGTAGCGCAACGAGTTCCTGAGACGTTCTGGTATTCCGTACATCCTATCATGGCTAACGAAGCAGTCAGCATCCATAACGATCAAAATATGAGATCAATTCTCACAGTGCATCGCGTGTCCCATTTCGTGAAACAGGGTCAGAACGTCATGCCACTCGAGGACAGTCGGGCCACAACCAAGCGTGGGTGGCGTGAATTCACATAGAAGCACCACAACGGGTAGTTGAAGGACGTGTTTGCGATGTGGCAACCGAAAACGTTTCTCCTTCTCGAACTCTTCTGACATTCGGGCGATGGCTTTGGAAGAGGGACTGGCATCCTCCCAATCTCCATCTTCGTCGTCATCGTCGGTCCGGCGCGAACATCGGACTGTGTAGTGAGCAGCACCTCCGGGCTTTCCGACACGAGCGATCAGATCCGTGTAGATCCATCCTAACACTCCTGAGTCTTCGTCAATAACTTCCAGCTTGCGCACGTCGGGATGCCACGATTCACTAGGTGGGGTGTCGGCGACCCGCAGCGATACCCCATACAGAGCTTGAAAGAGGCGAGACAGGGCCATGAATACAGTTCCGACAGTCAGTGTCGGCAAGAAGACTGGAGAGGCAGGGGGCTCGGGTGGGCAGTAGTAGTCACGATCCCAGGCCTGGATGGTTGGCAAGTGGGCGGTATTGAGATGGAGCTGTTTCCGAGTGCTGAGAGTCTGGATTGCACGCTCTGCGTGAGGTCGCGTGTGGTCGAGTAATGAATCCAAGAAATGTTGGACGTTTTCTGCGCGGATGTTAGTGATGTCAAGGTATCAGTAGACGAGAACATTACCTGGACTCTTGGCCATTTTGTCAGACAGCGTCATGTGAGCATAACTCTTCTTGCCAACAAGCTGGGCCAGCTCCCCGCGCATCTGGAGAAGATGTTCCAATGTCCGTATTTGGTCTTGAGTGCTCGAATTCGACGCGATGTAGACCTTTCTCCTAGGCTCTTCTGCAGGCGCCGAGCGCATAACCATCTGAGCTTGGAGAGAGCCGGGATATACAAGGAGGTCGCGCTTGGTCACCTGTGCTTGCAGACGCAGTCGTGCGCCCATACCCAAATCTTTCAGACCTTGAAGTTCCGACCACTTGATTTTAGCCGGTGGTCTAAGAGTAGCCGTCTCGTTGAGAAATTGCCGGCCGGCAACCAGAATTTGTGTAGACAACGACACAAAGCGTTCTCGTTGAGCTGGGGGAAGGTCGATGCCTGACTTCTCGAAGTCGCGCCAAAATATAATAGCAGTTGCGTGAGCTTCCGGACTAAGTGACTTGACCAGCTGTTCGTCTGCTAGGACATCGCGCAGGACCTTACGATCACGACGTAAGCGAGAGATGAACCGAGTTGACGGTGAGTCACCATACCTCGTACAAGTTTACGTCCGTATTCAACACGTTCATGAATTCGCAAAGCTTCTCATACACCTCTTCAGCACTCTGGATCCACGCAGGATCCGGGTGCGCGTTCCTCAATAACTCCGCGAGGTCTATAACACCGCAAAGCATATCACTGAGCCTGTCGAGGTTCTTCACGACCTTGAATAGCTCATCCTGCGACTGACGTGCGCGCAAGATTCTCCCAGCAAGGAGTTTGGCTCGGTGTAGGGTAGAGTCGGCAAGGGCGATGAAAGACCGTGGATGGGTGAGAGCCCGATGGCCAAAAAGACCTGTATGTTCGACTGATTTTTGGGATGTGTTGGGCTGGTCGAAAAATGCTATGAGGTCGACGTCGTCCGAGGACGTAGGCTTGATGGGGGATGTGGTGGCCAAGGCGCGTAAGGAAGTCGTAGAGCTCCGTGAAGCCCGTTTTGCGTTGGGGTGGCCATAGAAGCGGCAGGAGCACAGTTTGCTGAAGATCGCATTCTTTGAGGGGTGCGCGAGCATAAAGTAAGCGGAAGTGGGTGAGGGGGAGGGGGAGGAGAGTAAGTTTCCAGCTGTCTTAGGCGCTTAGTCGAGACGGTTATGAGGCCGGCCCGCGTTGGCCCGTCGGCTCAAGCAACATGCCCATGTAAGGTACCCCCAGCACAGACTCGACGACGTGTGATTCCTGTGACTCATCACGTGCTCGTTACGGATAAGTCTGCTTATCGGCGCATGCTTGGCGCTTCCAGGAGATGGAGAGGCGCCGAATCGTGCCGGGCCAAGTGGGTTGACGAATTTCCGTGAATGTTTGTTCGCATCTTGACCTGATCTTTGCACAAGTGTAAGCGGGAGTCCCTCATCTCCAATATCGACGCTGGGCTCACCATGCGCGGTTGTGGTGGGGGCGAGACCGGCGAGTTGTCACGGCAGCCCAAGCTTTCAATGCTTGCCAGATCCGGCGAATGGTTTTCTGAGTCAGGGTCATTCCTCGCTTTCTTGGAGGCACGAGCATTCACGGCGTTCTAAGCGCGCGAAATTGCCCTCGCTTTGCGCTTCATTTTCCCTACTGCGCGCGGCTTCACCGTGCCCGGGACCGCGTCAACTTGCACAGGCAGGGCAACTAGCGCGCGCTCGCAATTTGGGCCCGAGATAGCCGGGCCTCGCTTAGACGACCAAAAACGCACGCAAAGCACACATCTGGGCTTATAACTCCACTGCTATGGACATTTCGCGAAATCTGCTCTATACATATTCTAAGGCACTCTTCTTAGCATACAATGTATAAAGCACTTTGGCCGTACGAGGAATCCCCAAGTTGTTATTCGATTTTAAGCGTCTTTCCCCCGCCAAACTGGCCTAAGCGTGACACGGGGAGGTCATGTGACGTCGTCGAGTCTGTGCTGGGGTACCTTACTAACACGACGGGCAACGGCCCAGCTTCGGAGCCCAAAAACGCGTAGAAAAAGCCCGTCAAAGTTGTCATTTTCGGGGGGTATTTTTCCAGGGGAGAAAAAGGGTGGGAAAGGCGAAACTTTATGTCAAGTTTGTGTGTGTCGTAGAGTATCCTGAAAGGTGACGTTTTAGGTGAATTCTTCGGCCCGACAGAATACTGTGCTCAGAACAAAGACAATAGAATTCACATTAAAGGGCAATAGAACGTGTATAGTATGTGAGTAACAAACAAGTTAGTACGAGTGATAAGTAACGCGTGTTATTGAAATGGGCACCAAAGGTCTCTTTATCGATCCTTTTCGGCACCCCGTAAAGCACCCGGAAAAATCGCTCATTTTATTGCCTTTTTCACACGCGCACAAAAGGCGGCAGAAAAGACACCTTTGACAGGCTTTTTCTACGCGTTTTCGGGCTCCGAAGCTGGGCCGTTGCCCGTCGTGTAAGTATACCACAAAATCGCTTGGTCCAACATGAGATATTGAAAACAATTAAGTACTGTGTGTAGGCTATACATGCATCAGGACGGGAATATGTGGCGATTAGCTGTGAAATCATGGTGAGTGCGAAAGATGCGTCCGAGTCAGGCGATTTAACGACAACGTCTCGACAGACGGATAAGAGAGACGGCGCGCGGGGACGATAAAAAGTTACGACTCCATACTTTCGGATGCAGGTGATAGACTAACGCCAATGCTCTTCTCGTAGGGTTCCTCTGCATTGGATCCCGCGGCAGACGGGGTCGTTGACGGATACCGAGCACCGTGACCGTTGTGGCCTTCGGACGACGCGTCTACTGCATCTCCCCCCGATTGTCGGGCATTGGTGGAGGGAGCTGGGACTACAGGTGCTTTTGCGCCAGGTATAGGTTCGACGGCATAGTACCAGAATTTGCTCTTCTTCTTGCCCGCGATTGCCTCTACTGCCGTCTCGGTCGTCTTCACGGCTGCCGCGCCGTTGATTTTGATCTTCAGCCCACTGCCACTCTTCCCGTTGGAAGGAGCAATGTTGTCAAGGTCCCCACTCGCAGCGCTCTCGTCTGTCCGTGCTCGCTTTGGAGGTGGTTCGTCGAGTGCAGTGTCCGAAGGTGCTCCGAGGCGCGTCGAACGTCGTTCGCCTCTCCAATCACTCCACTCCTCCTTAACTCTGTTGCCATTGGTTCGCGTGGAGCGGCGTGTATCTGCGCCGCGAGAGGACGCAGCTTTGCCGACCTCGTCGTCGAATCCAGCTGTGTCTTCGTACTCCTCGTCTTCATCGTCTGGTTGTTGGCACGTGTATTCATCTGCTTCGAGCTGTGACATGTGAGACCTCAGCGTGGATCCAAAATCTCGTCGAAAAAAATTCACATCACTCTCGGGATTGTTCATGTACACGTAGTTAGGTCGTGTTGTCCTCCGTCGAGTTCGTGTCTCTCTGAGTTCGGCAGACGCAATGAGAAGGTTGCGCTGTTGAATTTTCTTTTGGGCTCGTTGAATCCGCTGTGGGCACATAATAATTAGAGATAGCTGATACGTCGCAGGAGAATAGACACCTACCATCAACTCAGAGTCTATGACCTCTATGCGCTCTTGCAGAGCCTTGAGTAAAGCTGAATGTGCGATCTCCAGTTTCGATCGTCGTTCGCCAAATTTAGGCTCAGATGAAGCGGTTTCTTTCACTGTCTCGAGGAAGGCCATGAACTCGTCTCGCGAAGATGACACGGTTTGAAATGTCGCGGATATCTTCCAAGGATTTGTGGACAGGTAAACACGAGGAGAATCTGGATGATGTGATGTCAGGCCCATCCAGTACGCAACCAACCGCTGGATGTAGCAGTGGCGTAGATTGGAGAGAAAGGTCGTTCTGCTAATACCGCCATTGACCGCATGGGACGTAACACGCTCGCCAAGAGGCAATATAGGGAGGGTAAACAATGCTCACCATCTACTACCCAGTAACGTTTGCGTTCCCTATCCTGGCCTAAAGGAACCAACTGCAAGCGCACTTGACTATGAGGGTCTCCGGGCGGAGGAGGTACGGGGGGACTTCTGTCTTTTTGTGCTTGTTGTGAACAACACCCCACGCCCTATCGATGACGGCTTTGATCTCGTGGCTATGGCATAATTGTAGTTCCACCAATTGACGCAAGACTTTGAGCTAACGTTCAACAAGGGATGGGGTGACGATGAACTACACGCAGAACATAACCAAAAAAAGCGCGGACACACCTTCAAATCCCACTCGGCCGCAAAGAATCCATTGGGCATGTCCTGAAAGGGGTCTGAGTTTTGCCTCGACGCGTCGTCCCAGAAGACAGTCCTCTCTGATGTCTTGAGGTACTCCTGAACGACCCCCGCCACTGTAGAAGAAATTATGTCCGAGCTGCAACGTATGCCACGTCGTCTGAGCCTGTGCGGCAAGCCCAGCATAACAGTAAAGATATTCTCACCTCAAATTTCGCGTGCCGGGACGGAGGTTTAACACAAACCGCGAAAGGATTTGGGTCATGATGAGATTGGGCTCAGGCGACAGCAAAGCATCTTCAAAGCTGTTGATGTCCCCACGTCGCGTCAATCGCCTTGAATATCATAGAAAGAAAAGCGTACTCCATTGGCGAATGGAACCCTTCGACTTTCGTGCGTAGCTGCGTGAACTTGCAAATGAATCCATAAACGAACAACGATTCCCAGCGGTCTGAAGGATGAGCAGCATCGGAGGGAGGACACATGTGGCCCTTTTTGTCAGAAGAGGATTCTTGTACCGGAGTCTTCATGCTATAGGTACAGGACGGGGAAGGTGCATGGACGGAAGAGAGCTGTGGTGAGGCACAGACAGGCGCGGCGGGTGGTCACGTTTAAAATGCCGCCATCTTATGTAGTCCGTCATATCTATCGACCAAACACGCCTCAACAGCACCCACATCTCATATATAGCAGCCCAGGTATCATCTCAGTCCCAGTATGCACAGGCAAAATCACACATGGCACTTTAGGGACCGTGGTGAGGACTAGAGAGACTCGTCGGCATAACCGCAGTGGAGATACATGTGTAAACGTTCCGCATAAGTACAGCAAGTGTTATCCCGGTCCAACCTGAAGGAATGATCAGCAAAGTAGCGAAAAAGATTACGAAGCTCTAGCCCACCTTTGGGATATCGTGGTGCTCACTGAGGGCTTCGAGCTTCGAATTGAACTCGTTCACTCGATCCTTGTGGGTCTTCGTGGCGAGCCTAGACACTCTATCCGCAAGCTATATTACCAGTCAGCATACATTTTAGCACTGTCAATGTATTCCGTACCCTCTTTCTCTGCACTTCCTCAAAACGTTTCTCCGCCGCAGTCTTTCTGTCACTGCTACTGGAGCTCGCGACAGCAGGGGAGTTGTGACCACTATCCGGCGGAGAGTCAACTATAGACTCGTCTTCCTTTATGGCTCTTTCGAGAGCCTTGACCCTGTCATCGTCAGGATTGATGGCTCTGCCTTGTCTTTCGACTTCGACTTCTTTTTCCTGAGAACCTGGATGAGACAGGCGTCCATCACCGATGCACGACTCAAGACTACTCACTTCTTCACAACACCACCACCCTTAAGCCCACCCTTGAGTTTGAGAGAGCCACCCGGGCGGAAGTCGTAGTCTGAGGACATTACCCGGAAGGGATGGTGGCAGTTCAAGTCATGGAGAGCGCAGCGTCACATGTCACGAGCCGCGCGACCATAGCTGTCACACCAGCTTGACTGCGCGCGTAGTACCGTGTCAGTACAAGTACTCTCTACTCCGACTTCCGACGACACACTCTCTGCACCGGGCAGCTCTCTCATATTGTTTGGCCACCGACAGATACGAATGTCCATTTGAAGATCTCCCTGCTGCGCACCATGGCTGTTCTCTCCTTTGCGCCCATACAGTTCATCTCCTCAACACCGCTCGCAACTCGAGTCTTCACCGCCGCAACCTTGGTTTTCACCGCCCTCTACTACTTCCTCTACTACTCGGCAAATGAGACCTTCGTCGCGCCATACCTTGTTCTTCTACCCGGATCGAGTATATTTACCCATGGGTCTTCCTGACTCCGCGTTCGTTGAGACATCCATCGTCGAGGCACGTCCGTTGCTTGTTTCTACACAGCTCCGCTGACCAGCCGTTGTAGTTGATTCTCACATGCTTGTGATCCCACCCTCTCTGAGGTACCTAGAGCGGCTATGGGGTGCGGTGGAGACCGCAAAGTTCGTCGTCGTCACAATCACTGTCTCAAATATCATCGCTTTCGTGGTCAACTGGCTGGAGTACATGGTACTTGGGTTCCCTGTATTCCTGTGAGTAATGATCTTGTTTTGGTTGCGTCCCATGTTCACATGTCTTAGGTACGGACAAGCATACCATGGGCAAATGGCCCTTCAAGTCGGCATCCTAGTCGCGTTCACGCAAATTATACCGGAGCATCAGGTTCAAGTCATGGGGTGTTTAAAGCACGGGTAAGGTGCGTTGCAACCTTTTCTTCATATTCTTACTCACATCTTATCCCAGACCCTTCCAATGGCATACGTGACGTTTTCTACTGTCATGTGTATCGTCGGTTTCCAAGTCCCCTTCATTGTCATCCAGTTGGATGGTTGGTCTCTTATATCTGGCTCCGATTCTACAAGAAAAAAATTGGAGGTTCGAGTGGAATTCCCGCCTACGGAGATCGGAGCGAAACTTTCGCTTTCGTTAGCTGGTTCCCTCCATTCATCAGTACGTATCCTTTCCTCCACGCGTCGCATGCTCCATAACTGTACGCGTTATTCTGAAATAGTGGGCCCATCACCTTGTATCAAACACTGCCTACACCGTGGCAACAAAACTTCATCTGATCCCTACAGGCGGCGCCGATATCGAATCTGGGGGATATAGCCAGTGCCCGGCGGGGCGCGCGCTGAGGCCGAGCGGCGACGGTCAGTTTATCGCTGATGTAACGGACACTTCCTGACAGTCATTAATTCAGAGCAATGGCCCTCAAAGCACTAGACCAGAGAGTAGCTTCCGCTTCTCCCGCACCGCCTAGATCCTCAAACGGTACCGCGCGCCTTCAAGCCGGTCCATCGACGCGGATGCACCACGCAGCGTCTTCTTCCAAAGACGAGGCAAGAAAGAGATGGTCACCCATCAGAGAGCCAGTAGAATAGCCTCTCACTCGTAATGTCTTCATGATCCACCTATTAGTATATCTCCATCGTGTGTATGTACGAGCAGATAATGGTCCAGATATCCGGTAGTCCAGAGCGCCTGTTATCCAGTCCACTTTCCTTCCTCTTCCTGCTATGTTGATTCTACCTGCAATCAGTAGAAGCTGAGGCAGACGCTCGGCATACGCGCTGTACACCACGCTAACTGGTAGCAGCAGTTCCCTTTGCCCATCGTCTCTCGTTCGTTGCACATCCTCCATGAACCGCCACCTTCTTCGGGCGCTATAGATGCTACATTGTTTTCTGAGCCCCTCCGCCAAAATGGAATCCGAGTAACACCAAGAAAGCAAACACACTGCTTCCGAATGTAACTCGACAGTCCTCTCGGTCGACGTCATCGACACAGAAGTTGGACTTGTTCAACAACTTGGAAAATATGGACCCAGATGAGCTCTTTGCTCGCCACACCATCTCTGAGGTCAAGTTAGTGCAGCAAAGATTACGGTGAGCACACTAGGCTCAACGTGTTGTGGTCATTCACTTGAATCGTGTAGAGCGGATGCGGACGGGAAGCAGGAGGAGCTTCGACTCATGGTCGGGTACGTCTGTTTGTCTTCTTCCGTGTTCTGGGATTTTCAGGGGTACGTGAAAGTACAGGGAACGGTACCGAGACCTCTTGGAGGCATCCACTTCTATTCTGGCGTTGGCTAAGTCCTCGAAGCATGTTCTTCAAGCATTGGACGGGATGCGAGAGACTGTTCACTCCATAAATCCCGCACGGACCCCCAAGCGGGCCGTCACCGGTGAAGGTGAGAGTCGCATGCTCCTTGGTATGTTGCAAAATCTGAAGCTGTTACAGACAAACATTGCAGGCACTCCAGTCTCTGTCTGCCCACGTCAAACTCCTCCTGGACGCTCCCGAGCACCTGTGGCGCTCATGGAGAAGAAGGCTTACCTCAACGCTGCTTGGTTGCTGCTTCTGGCCAGGGTGGTACATCGAGCACTGTCTCAAGAGGATGAGGATGTGGCCTGGCAGACGTATGGTATAGATGTCATGGTGAGTTGACATGTCGTTCCATTCGCGCCAATGACAAGGGTCAATTTCCTCCAGGAGCAAATGCCGCTTGTGCAACGCCAATGGGACTCCATCACTCCCTTCCGATCCCAGATATCTCACAGGGCAACTCTCTCGCTGCGAGAAGCGAGCAGCAGTCCGGGGGTACGCATCACTCGCACAAGCCGAGATTCTGTGACTGAAAACAACTTGGACGCAGGAAGTCTGTGCTACGTTACTCACGCTCCATGTTCTGGAGTCCCGACCGCTTCCGGAGACTCTCTCAATTTATCTGGCCCAACGTATGAAGACCCTTGCGACCCTGCTCACCCGGAACGCCTCTACTTCTCATGCATCTGCCCGGGTGCGTCGAAAGCGACTAGCAGGGTTGCACAACGATATCGCAAGTCCGTCGTGCGGGAAACCAGGCAGAAGACAGAAAATGTACTCAGTCTTATCGCGCTTACGATCGCCACGGCAAGAGTGGTCTTCTCTTACGGTCGTGCGGAGTCGCCTTCCTTGATGCAACAGGCGTTGCACTTCTTCCAAGCGTCATCCGACAGTTCGCCGTCTCTTCCGCCGGAACTGCAGCTCTCGACACAAATCCTCCTCGCATCACTTCCCTCCTCGAGCCACCTCCTTCTGTTACCCCCAAGCATCCGGGCCTTCAAGCCGTACATCGACGGTACCGCAGTTGGAACATCCGCTCTGCAGCCACACCTCGAGGACAAGCTGGAAAGCTGGTTCAAGAAGGCTCTTCAAGATACGCGAAGTGTCATGGCAGACTGGTTTGCGGCTTGAACACCGTCCGCGAAGTCTGGGACGTTCGTACTTCCCTGCAGATTTGGCTTAAAGCTGCGGAGGACCTGGAGTCTTCAGAACGGTCTGAAATTCGAACCATGGTCGATTCAACCAGTCAACACCAAGCCGCCGCCGTTTGGAAGGAGGCTTTAGCGTCAATAGAACGCTCATTCCAGGTCTCTGTGAAGGATACCATGGATGCTCTCGATCAACATGCAGACGAGCACCAATTCGGTAAGCTCTCTATTACAGCGATTGAGACATTCCTCTAAACACGCCCAGACACTCAACCCGTTGAGCACCTTTTCCAAGCCCCAAGCATCCCTTCTGTGCTGCAAACAAGTGCCCACGGTGCATCCGCCTCCGCCCAGTTCGCGAAATACAAGTCCTCCTTGCAGCAGCAACTTAGCGGACGGACGCCGCTGCTCCATTCGGCCTTGACAACGTTAGAGAGTCATGCCACTGCTCTGCACGAGGACTTGTCCTTCATGCTGCAGTCGGATCAGGCTGATCAGTATGTTCTTCTCTGTATTCTTGGATGCTGGTTCTAATTCGCTGTGCGACAGTGACTTGATCTCGCGGTTGTCAACATCGTACCAACAAGATGCAGAAGCGCTTTCGGAAAGCGTCTGCCGTATGCTGGATGCAAATGCGGAAGTGGACGGTGCGCGATAGTTCCACATTTGAAGGACGAGACTCTCAAACTTACTTTCCTGCGACAGATTCGTCTTGCAAACATGCTATATTTCTCGCGAGGATCTGTCAAGAACTTGGAGGACCCTCTGAGTTTTTCTCAAGGACAGGGTGTAGTTCGTCCGCTGCGGAATGTTTGTCCTTCTCTCAATCCTTCGTTCACACCACCTCAATATTTGTGCAGTGCTCCAGGCGCGGTTGACTGCTTTGCATACATCCCTGTTGCAACGATGGCAGAGGCCACTGTCATGCAGATTCTCGATGCCGTGGAGAACAGCGCGGTATACCCAGGGAAATTCGATACCATCGATACCAAAGGTAGGCCTCTGCCATCTCTGATGACTCGGGTGTACTAACTCCTACTTAGGCGATGACAGTTCGACCAGTCGACCATCCCCTTACCTGACTCAAGCTCTGCTGTCCTTGGCAGCAGAGATGCACATCTTGGTGTATCCCGGGACAACACTCAGCGGCGATTCCAAGCCAGCACGACTCTTGGATGTTTCATCGACCTTCTTCTCGGACGGTTGGAGTACACATCAGGTTCCGGTGCCGCGCAACAGTTGTGGGATTTGGTATTCCTCCGGGCGCTGAGTGGTCTATGGGGGCTTGATGGGGCGAAAAGTTCCGAAGAGATCGCGTCACGAATTTCTCGTCAGACTGAAGTGAGCTCGTGCGGTTTGCGAGCTGTTGCCGTCAGCTATTGACATCTGATGGTCCAGATCGCGGAAGGGTCTTTAGGCGACTCGAGAGCTCTGTTCAGGAATACCTGGCGAAGACGCAAATCCTGCTGTCTGAGCTGCTGCCGACGCACGTGGGTGAGGGCGAGCGGACGACGACAAACAAGACGGGCAAGGCGTCCGCTTTGCTTCTGCTGGGCACGCCCTCTGTCGAGCAGCGTTTCGAGCCTGCGCTGGAACTGGTCAAAACGCCTCCTCGGTTTGGGCTGCTCTTGGTCGGCGGAGCGCCGGTTCGGTGAAGTCTGTGGGACCGTCATACTTAGATAGGGAGATTATAATCACACAACTAATGCTGTATCGCCTTCGGTCAGATTGTTTGCAATCCCGGAGCCTTGGCACTGCGCACTGAGCGTCCTATCAAGGAGCCCCCACGCGGTTACGGCCCTGGCCATAAGTGAGGACGGAAGGCTATCTGTGGGACCAGATCCCTGGCTCTGGTGGCGGAGCCGCTGGCCAGGACCGGGGCTGCCATCGCGGACAGGCGGGCAGTGTGGATGACCGGGCGTCGGGCTCCTCGATGATGCAGTTCTTAATTGGACGTGGGCGGTCCATCGCCCCGCCGCCCGCGGGCTGTGATCGTCGGGGAAGGAATCAGAGTTATCAGGCCGGGGCGAGTCCCATCGCGCTTCTCGGCTTCTCATCTTCGCCCCCGCGGGCCTCATGAAGCCTGCCGCTCTCCACCCCGCTCTCCTGCCCGCCCAGTGAGCCGCCCCTGCTCCCGACCCAGCAGCACTGGCAGCTGCTGGCCCACCGCTCTCTCGCACGCCCGCTCCTGGACTGCCTTCCCAGCGCGGGGGTCCAGCACCGCTGGAGTTGATCTCCAACGGGTCTGAGCTCCTTCTCTTTCGTTTACCGGCCATGGACACCGCCGTTTCCTCGCGGGCCGTGCTTGCGGCTCTCAAAGGTGCGTTCCCATTCCCCCTGGCCAGGGAGCTAGTGGCCGCTCGCTGGTTCCCCTTCGAGCTAACCAGTTACGGTCTCGTCGCAGAATCGCCGCCGCCGGACTTGACGGACCTCACCTCCGTCTTTTTCGCCATTCACCTCGTCGGCGGCCACATTGGGCTGCCCCTCCTCGTCGTCACCTTCCTGTTCTCCAAGACTGCGAAAAGGCACCCGACGATCATCAACTTTTGTGTTACCTGGATAATTTATTCTGTCATTTACTGCTTGATGTGAGTCCTCGGACACCGTTCCCAAGCACCTTCGTACTCAAAATCCGCGCAGTATTTATGGCGGGCACGAAGTCCAACGACATCCTCCCTATGCGTTATGTCTGGCCCAAGCTTCCATGAACTACGCGGCCCCACCATGTATGGCAGCCATCCTTGATCACTGCTCACTAGATACTTAAGCCGTGCGCATGTAGGGCGGTTGTCGCTGGTTTGGCCGTGGTGCTCCAGGTCTGTACATTGCTACCTGTGATATTGGTGCGCGAGCTGACGAGCTCGATAGATCTGGACAACGTTCCTTGAGCCATGGAAGGAGGCCCGACTGGCGAGCGTCCCTCGATGGATCAAACTCGTTGCTGTAGGTCGACCTCTCGTTCTCAACGGCCTCCTCCTCACACATCATCAGATCATCGTCCCCCCATACCTCACGTTCATTGCATTCTCGGTCTCCGCCGCATATGTGCGTACTTTTATCTTCGTCCGGCTGTAATTAGCTGACATCTTCGTAGTATGGAAGCACGCACCCTGAGTGGGTCGGTGTTAAGAACGGGCTCTATTGCGGTCTCCTGCATGGCAACTTGTAAGCAGTGACCTACTCCAGCGATCGCGGTAGCTCATTCCTCAACAGTGAGATGTTTGCCGTGCCTGTATTTTGTAGCGTCTTCCTGCTCTCATCATCGGTTTCGAGTGTATGTTTTATTTCTACTGCCAGTATTCTCATGCTAATGGGTTCCGTCTAGTGGCGACGATTGCTGCATGGTATCGTGGCCGCGCGAACATCATCAAGGATTTCCCGTTGGCAGATCGTCGCAAGCCGTCCTTGTCCCCGTGGTGCAGGGTGAGCCGAACATACTCTACGCTTCATTGCTGGTTCTCACTTTGCATTGACAGGCTGCTCTCTTCCTCATATATGCTGCTTTGACCTTAGCGTAAGTCAGCTGTTCACATTTTGCTCCCGCCGGCGACTGAGGTGGTTCGTTTAGGGCATGCATCATGGACCTCAAACAAGATATGAATGTGCTCGGCTACATGGTACAAGCCGCTCTTCCGCTCGCTGCCTTCCTCATCTTCGGTTTCCAGAAGGTGGGTAGTCGGCGGTGCTGCTGCCCGGTCTGCACACAGTGCTCATCCTTTCGTTCGCGGCTCGCAGGAAGTAGCTCTGGCTGGTGCTCGATCTCGACGTGGAGGCAGAAGCCTCGTTGGGATCAGGACAGCGTCGGAAGAGCGTCCGTTGACTCCCACCCGACGAACAGGTCCAACTCCCGCATTTCAGTGATTTCCATGGAGTCGACACGCCCATCGCCACGCACCCAACGGACTCCATCGTGTGAAGACGAACCGCACTGTGTTGTGATCACAACCACAAATCACCCCCGAGACGATTAACCCGGCCACGAAACGTCATTCAATCCACACCCCGCCCCGGGGTCAGCACGGATTCCAAACGCGTTTCATCTCCAGCGGCGTTGGGAAAAGTCTGGGACCCAGCCTCATGGGCGGCATCGTCCTCGTCTATGACCCGAGTAGTCGCCAGAGCACTTCGAGGCGTCTTGATGACACGGACTTGAGGCACGCCGAGATGATGTGTGGGAATGAGAGGAAGCGCACGAAGAGATAAATAGTCCCCGAATGTACAGTACGAATGTAACGACCCGCGAGCAGCTCATGCGCCGCCTCTGCAACGATATTTATTGAGTATATATTGAACGACGATGATGGTTTGAATACGCACACTAAGATGTTGTTGCTTCATACCCATGAAGTCAGCATGAGACCCAAAACCCGCTGCTACAGACACGTACATCGGGATGTGGATAAGCTTGACGAAGTAGCCGATGAAGCCCATGACCGCGAAACCAATCGCGACCGCCTTCGAGATCTGAATAAACTCTGCTTACAGCAGTCAGACATCCAAGAAGTTGCAAAGGGTTACGCCCGACACGAACCTTTGTGCGAAGGCTTGGTACACCTGATGAGGAACTGGAAAATGCAGCTTAGGAGCCATTTCGGACTTTGCAGTCGGAAAACACACCTGGTTGCCCTCACGAACGAACTGCTGGGGAATGTCAACGAACTCCTTGAGCTTGTCAGACATGGTGGGGTATGGAATGAGAGTTGGTACAAGGAAGGTTTTGGAGGGTGAGGGAAAGGTGCAGCTGGCAGGAACGCGGCTCACGACTCAAAGTCGACGTGTACTCAAATGATCACGAGACCCGCGCGTGTCGTGACTGTCGTCTGTGCAGTGAGGCGCCCATCCGTCCTTGGGCTTATTGCTCTCTTTCTCTTGCCATCCGCGCTTCGTGCGTTCGTAGGTCCTTCGGTCTAGCTCTATATGCGAGGGTGGTGGCTAAAGGTGCGCTTTTATCATCTGAGCGACTCCGGAATCTGTCTGACTTTCTGCAGCGCCGCATGAATGTTCCTGAGGAGAACGCTTGCTGAAGGCAGACACCTCGCGCAACTACGCACTCCTTCCCGTCTGCGCACCCCCATCCGGGCAAGCGGAATCTCAGCGAAAGCCCCTTTTAATGGCGAGACACCCTCTTCCCCACCTTCCAACGATACCCTCGCCACGCATACACTGTCGACGGTGGTAGCCAGCTTCCACGATGTGGTTTGTCGACGTACCACGTCTCCCCAGAAGACATTTGCGAACCTCCAGCGCTGTGTAGCCAAGATCCCAAAGTATCAACTTCAACATGTGGAGGAAGGCACCAAGCTTATGCTCCAAGATGCCCTCGCGCATCTTGCGTCTTCGTCTTCCCGTTTCCCTGAAGACCAATCCCTGGTCAAGCATGCGATCCGGATGGCGGCGGGACTGTCGAGCATGGACCCACCCGCGTACGCAGACACGGTCTTTGCTCTCATCCAGTCTCAAGGCAAAGGAAGCTTCGCGATCGCATGGCTCTCCGCCGTAGGTAGCCTCGACTACATCGACGCCGGCCATATGCTCCCTCGATGGCGAACACTCCTTCTCTGGGCAGCCGAGCGTAAAGAAGAACAGTTCATGACGAACTGTTTTAAGGCGGTGAAGGAGGCGGGCTTGGTTATTGACGCGGCCACCAGCGCAAATATCATTGCGACTTCCCTTCAACCTCTTCCACGGAACGGCGGCCTTCCTTCTCCCGAGTACATGAAGCACGTCATCAGGATCATGAAGGCGTACGGCATATCCTATGACAACGACACGGCCACTCTTATCTTAGACCGGTACACCGAGGCCCGCCAACGGGACATTGGCGGGATGTCTACTGCGAGTACCTCATCACTATGCTCGAGAACGTGGAAGAAGCCCCCATCGAACGGGTTCATGACGTATTGCGGCTTGTTGCGAACCAAGGAGATTTTCAGAAGGCCTCGCGCACCCTTTTGCGATTCAAACAGCTCGGATTGCTGCCCACGGAGGATGTATTGCTGGCACTTTTGGGCGATAAACCTTCCGTCCGTTCGTTGAAGCACTGGCGCCAGGTTCTCTCGCTTCCCAGTAACATTCGTTCAACATTCAAAGTCCTGGAATTCCTCGGGAAGGGACCCACTCCCTCGAAGGAGGTAGTCAAATTCTACACCGACGAAGTCTCCCGCGGCGTTGCCCCCACTCCACAAACACTACAAATCGTCATCCAGGCACTCCTTTCTAGCGGGCTCCGCAAGCCATCCAAGGAGACTGTTGAGCAGGCTATTGGGCTATACAATGACTACATCACCGATCTCCGCCAGGTCTCATCTTCTGAAGGCGCCCCCCCTCCTCCAGCTTCTAAAGTTCCCACCGCCAGAACGTACCAGCTACTACTCCGAGGATTCGCATCAAGCGAGAGTCAGGCGACGCTCGGGACCTCACTTGCCATCGCCGAGGACATGCGTCTCTTCGACATCCGTTCGGACCCGGAGACGACCACGAGTCTCATCATCATCCTCATGCGGCTAAGCGCGACTCCTACGGAAGCACTCGACATGTATCGCGCCCTGGGGCGCCCCAAGGTCATCGGTGACCCACCCGTTCTGCACGAAGCCGGCTACCTCGCCGTCCTGTCCGCGTTCTGTAGTCTCAAAACGTGGCCCCGAGGCATCCCCTCCCCTCCTCAATACTTCGAGATCGTGATGGACATGCAGAAGGCCGGATTCGCCCTCGCTAGCAAAGCCTACACCATCATCCTCCGCCAGCTCGCCCTCCTCGCCGCCGGCCTCCCCAAGACCGACGACCCAGACGCGACCGCGTCCCGCGACGCGGTCGCGAAGGCGATCCAGCGCGTCCACAACCAGCTCACGATCGCCGCCGGCTTCACGCCCGACGTCCCGCTCTGGAACCAGCTCATGGACACGTACCAGCGCGCGGGCCGCTTCGCCGACGCGCTCCGCGTCTGGGAGCGCATGTTCGCCGCCGGCCAGTTCTCGAGCACGACGGTGAGCGTGGTGCTGGACGCGTGCGCGTACGCGGAGGCGTACGACGCCGCGGTGCGCATCTACACCGCGCTTGCGGACACGGGCTTCCCGATGAACGTCCGGAACTGGAATACGTTCCTCGAGTGCCTCTGCCGGCTGGGGCGGCTCGACGAGGCGATGAAGGTGCTCTGCCTGGAGATGGTCGGGCGCGAGGACGGCGTGGTGCCAGACATGGAGTCGGTGCGCATTTTGCTCAAGTTCGCGGCGAAGGACGGGCGGGGGTCGAAGTGCGGTCACGGATCAAGCGGTTTCTTCCAAAGCTGTATTATTCGCTGCCCGACGATTTGCGACATCCCTAGATAGTGGAGGAGATAAATGCTGTCGTGCGTACACCGTATATCATATCGTGATCTATCAACTACGTAGGATGGCGTGAGGTATAGTACAGATGTGCGTGACGTTGAAGTACGCAGGCCAGAAGGGCCGTCTAGTAGAGTAGGGGCCCGGTGTTGGTGTGTCCTGTCAGTCCAAAGTCTAGGGGAAGCAGTCTCTTCTACGGAGGGGCAGTCACACTAGACCGAGACGAATGAGTACCGCGTTCAATACATAAGACGGGTTTACTCACGATGAGGTTTGTATCGCCGTAAGCATCGTCGATGCGAGAAACAGTGGGCCAGAACTTCCTCTCGCGGAGCCAGGGCATAGGGTAGGCTGCGGTTTCACGAGAGTAGGGACGGTTCCACTCGGACTCAGCCAGGTGATGACGGATAGTGGATGAGGAGCATTCTTCAGTAAATTGTTGTCTTTGGGCTGTTTCCCGGTGATGATGTCTCCGCCTCCTTGCGGATCTGAATCATAGCATCGCAGAACCTACAGAGGATGTGAGCACTCCTGATTCAGTAGGCTTGTTTACACGTACCTGTCAACCTCCTCAAGAGTTTCAGACTCGGTGGGCTCGATGAGCATGCACGTAGAGATGGGCCACGAGCATGTGGGAGGATGGAAGCCGTAGTCTTGCAGCCTCTTCGCGAAGTCCATGACCTTCAACCCAGCAGCCTTGTCGAACTCAGCGAGATCAATAAGGAGCTCGTGGGCGACGCGGCCCTTGCCGTTCTTGTAGCGAAGGGTATAATGCCCCTTGAGACGGTGGGCCATGTAGTTGGCATTGAGGAGCGCGGCCTTGGAGGAGTCGGCGAGACCGGTGCCACCAAGCATCTTGATGTACGCCCAGGAAATGAGGAGAATGGAAGCGCTGCCGAAGGGAGCCGCGGCGACGGCGTCGATGGCCTTTTGTCCACCAGTGGCGATGAGGGGATGGGAGGGAAGGAAGGAAGCGAGGTGCTCCGCGACGCAAATAGGGCTGACACCGAAATATGAGCTTGGTGAACAGACATTTGAAAACTAGCACTTACCCGACGCCGGGGCCTCCTCCGCCGTGCGGGATGGCGAATGTCTTGTGCAGGTTCATGTGGCAGACGTCACCACCGCAGATGGCAGGGTTCGTCAAGCCGACCTGCGCGTTGAGGTTGGCACCGTCGAGGTAGACTTGTCCGCCGTTATCGTGTATGATCTTGCATGCGTCTTGCACGCCATGCTCGAAGACTCCGAAGGTTGAAGGATAGGTGATCTGAGTCCTGTGTTGGTAAAGACGCTTGACAAATTTATCTCGCATAACTCACCATGAAAGCAGCCAAGTTGTCCTTGTGCTTCTCGGCCTTCTCGCGGAGGTCCTCGAGGTCAAGGTTGCCATCGTTGTGAGTCTTGATGGCGACGACCTTGAGACCAGCCATGACTGCCGACTAGAAACAGATGAGCGCCAGATTCGATGTCGGGAATGAATCACTTACAGCAGGGTTCGTGCCGTGCGCGCTGACAGGAATGAGACAGATATCCCTGTGGGCCTCCCGCGGGATTCGTGGTACGCTTTGATGACCGACAAGCCAGCATACTCGCCAGCCGCACCAGAGTTAGGCTGGAGCGAGCAGCCAGCAAAGCCAGTGATCTTGCATAGGTCGTCCTCGAGCTCCTGTGATATAATACGTGAGCAGTATGTATTGAAGAAGAACGATATCTGCCTTGATCATCTCCAAGTATCCCTTGACCTGATCCTTGGGAGCGAAAGGGTGGACAGCCGAGAACTCGGGGAACGTCACGGGCATCATACTGCTAGTGCTGTTGAGCTTCATGGTACAGCTGCCCAACGGGATCATGGCGTGGACAAGACCGAGATCCTTCGACTGCAAGTGGTAGATGTAGCGCATCATCTCCGTCTCAGAATGGTGAGTGTTGAACACCGGGTGGGGAAGGAACTTTGACGTGCGGCGGAGAGCCTCAGGAATTGCAAGGCTTTCCGGAGCGGCGAGGTCGGCAATAGAAAGAGTGGGCTTAGATGCAGCGGAGGCGAAGACGTTGGTGAGGGCTACAACATCTTCGACAGCAACGCTTTCGTCGAGCGTGAGACCAACGTGCTGTCGTCGATCTTACGCAAGTTGATACCGGACTTCACAGCGGCCTCGTGAACAGCATCTGCGCTGCTAGCTACACCACTGACATCGATGGTCAGAGTGTCGAAGAACTGCGCGTTGACGGACTTGTAGCCGAATCCTTCGACGGCGGTGCGGACAACCTGGGTGAGACCGTGGACCTTCTGGGCGATCCTCTGCAAATTGACCGGGCCGTGGTAGACGGCATACATCGCAGCCATGTTGGCGAGGAGCGCCTGGCTAGTGCAGATGTTGCTCGTCGCCTTCTCGCGACGGATGTGCTGTTCGCGGGCTGCAAGAGACATTAAACAAACACATGACGTGATGGGCTACGACTCACTCTGAAGCGCCAAACGGTAGGCAGGGTTGCCCTGGCATCGCGACTAAGACCAATGAGACGACCTGGCATCTTGCGCTTCAGTTTGTCCGTGCAAGCGAAGAACGCTGCGTGTGGGCCGCCGTAGCCAGCAGGCACACCGAACCGGGCGGAGTTACCGAGGACAATGTCCGCGCCCCATTCGCCAGGTGGCTTAAGCATCGTGAGAGCCAAGAGGTCGGTCGCGCATACGAGCAGCGCTCCCGACGCGTGAACGGATTCGGCCAGACCAGAGAAATCCTTGACCTCGCCGTTGACATCCGGGTACTGGACGAGCACTCCACAGAGGTCCTTCTTGTCCCCGAGGTCCTGGAGGGCATCGCCGACGACCAGGTTGATGCCAAAGCCCTTCGCGCGAGTGCGGAGGACGGCGATGGTCTGGGGAGAGACGCCGCGGTCTGCGAAGAAAGTGCGCTTCTTGCCGTGTGACCCGGTGAATGCCATGACCATGCCCTCGGCGGCCGCGGTGGCTTCATCCAACAATGACGCGTTTGCGATGTCCATCGACGTCAGCGACATCACCATCGTCTGGAAGTTGACCAGAGACTCCAGACGGCCTGTGGGTGCTCGACTCAGCAATGCATGCACGTAGTGAAGGCGCGCGCATACCTTGGGCAATCTCTGGCTGATAAGGGGTGTACGGGGTGTACCACGCAGGGCTCTCCATGACCTAACACGACGTGCCTTCAGCACATGCATGCTCATGTTACACAACCCGAATGGACGTACGTTTCGCAGAACGACAGGGGGGACAACCGCATTGTGGTATCCCATGCCAATATAACTCTTGAACGGCTTGTTCGCCCGGCCGAGCTCCTTCGCCCTGCGGAAGAGCTCAGACTCGCTGAGCGCGGGGATGGACTCATCGCTGACGGCCGTGGTGGAAGAGCGGATCTTGTCGGGGACCGCGTCCGCGACAAACGCGTCCATGGAGTCGTAACCAAGCTTCGAGAGCATGCCCGCCATTTCCTTGTCATCGGGCCCAATGTGACGGTCGGGGAAGGTGTCCAGCGGGGAGAAGAGGGAGGATGGCGCCTTGGCGGTCGCGAGGGCGCGCGCTGGAGCCCTCAGGGCGCATACGGGGCGCACATAGCGGGGGAGGTGTCGCGCGAGGAGGGAAGCGTTGCGGAGGATCGCCATGAGTCGGAGAGGGTCACTCTGGGAGTACCCAGGAGGGGGGTGGGGGGTCGACCGGCGGCGGAGGGGAGGGCGGGGGCGAGGGGCAAGCGAGGGAGGCATTTTGTATGAGTGGTGTTCACCGAGCCATTCACCGAGTAAAAGCAGGTGCTTATCGTCCAACCCGTCCTCCTCACTTTTTACATACCTCCCTCCCCGCCGGCGCTCCGCCGCTTCGCTCAGGGCCGCATCGCTTCCCCGCCCCGCCCGCTGCGCGCGCTGCTCCCACCGTCGTTCGAAAATTCGCCCAAATAATACGGAGCATCGAGGTGGTGGTAAAAACGTCGGTCCGCGCTATTCCGGACTCAGTCATAGCGCGGGAGAGGGCCAAAGGCAAACGGAAGTTGCGGGCGGGCGCTGGAACAAGGCCTGTTCCGCGTTGCGAAAAAGTTTTTCTTCTTGGCTCGGTTCCGTCGCTCTCCCGTTCCGGGCCTCGAGCCCGCCATCTCGCTGCCTGATCTGGTCCACCCGCCCTGTGGGGGCCACCACGTGCGGCGGTGTGCTCGTTGCTTCCGCCCTGTCATGTCCAGCAGGATATTCTATGGTCAACTCTTGCGCCGGTCGTGCCCGCAGAAGCCGTCTTATCGCCCTGTGTGGGCTCACAAGTGTGGTCGAGGGGGAAGCCGAGACGTATCATATCACAAAGTTCTTTACCTCGGCGAATCTGATTTGATTGAACGGCCTAGATGGAGCGACCTCGCCTCCCCGCGTTCCGCCCTGGACCACCACGTATTTTTCCGCCGCCTGCCCTCGCCTGCCTGGTGCATCGTGGCCCGCGTTGTCCCCGTGGTGTCATGGCATGAGCGCCATCCCGTCCGTGTACGCAAATCGTATGAAACCTATGACATCCTCCGCTTCCTTCCTGTGGGGACCGCCGCGGTTCGTTAGCCCCAGCTCACCCTCGCGCTTCGCTTGGCACACTCACGGAGGGTCATCTGCACCGTGCAAATCTTGTCCGTAGTTCAGTCCGTCCTTCTCGATTTCCTTGGCTATCGCCCGGATGCCTTGGTTCGCTGAGCGGATAGCGGCCTCCCGCAGCTTCGCTTCGTACTGTTCGGCGACAGCGGTGATATTGGCGAGAGCTTGCGAGGCGTTTGACAGAGCGCTCGACACTCTTCTCGAAGAGGTGTGTGGATTGCTCAGCTGATCCAACATCGCTTTCTGCTTTCGGAATACCTCCGCAGAGCAGACGATTTGGTACTGGCACAAAACGAGCAGCTGAGTCTCACTTCATCTCAAGACAAGCAGGCACTTACAACCAGTTCATGGATCGCTTTCGGGCTAGGGAGTAGTAGCTCATTACGGCAAAGTGCAAGGTCTAGGAGCAGCAGTGTCTACTCTCTAATTAGCACGCACTCTACGAGCGCGCAAGACAGGACTTACTTCGTGGGAGAGCTGCTCGACACCGCCGGTGGTGATCAGGTTGTCAAACTTGTTCGCCAGGAAGTCGAGGAGATTGGTGAGGGAGCGCCACAATTCCTGCCAATGGTACTCTGCAGGTGCCTCAGCCAAATGTACTCCGGTATGAAGATTCTACAGCTCACCTAGACGGACATGTTCGCGCTGGAGGTACCATATCACTCTTGTACATGCTCTGATACATGTTCTACACAAAAAACATGGTAAGTCGCCGACTACACAGTCATTGAAGGTGTGCACCTTCACTTACATGTAAGAGTTTGCTTCAAGCTTCTTATGTAGGTTATGGCGTAGCCATAGAATACAACAATCCAAAAGAGCACACAATGGGGATCGTGGGGGTGTTGTCGCAGGTAGTGCAGGCAGTCTCTGCGAACAATGTTAGATTCGTGCGCATACCTCACTAGTTACAACTCACCTGTCTGCAGAGATGGACGTCTTCAGCGCTTTCTACTTGCAAACCCGCCAGGATCTCATCGTTTTCAGACATGACAAGGAGGATATTCAGTGCTAGGTTTGCATAGGCAATCGCACGAGGAGACGAGGACGATGACGCATGCGACAATAAATATGATGATAAAGATAGTAAGGTCAGAGGTAGAGGGGTGATCTTGGCGGCCGTCTTGGTGTCCCCTTCTAACGTCTTGACGAAGACGCGCCGGAACACCGGGCTACCGTACAAGAGCTCGTGGAGAGGAAGCAAGATGACACAGGCTTCGACGGGTCTGCAACGTCCTGTGAGTAGTTTCGTCGTGAGTCTCAACGAATTACTGACTGGTTCTTGAACAGTTCCCGCGGTGGATCTACGGGTTTAGACGCAAAGGCTCGATCAGGACGTAGTGCCGAGAGGAACGAGTTGAAGCTGCTGGCGAGGGTTGGCGGCGAATCGTCCATGATTGCTTGATACGCCCTGAGCCCAGCTCAGCCCTGTCGATAGAGTTCTACGATGAAGACACTCACTTGATTGCAGCTGAAGCAGCGAAATTGCTGGCCCAACAGACTTTGCGCATGAACTCAGCATTCTCGCACTCGCGAATGTGACGCAAGTAAGGGTTTTGTTTCGCGGCGTCGGATTTATGGAAATTGGCGAGCAATGCAAGGAGCAGGGCGGCCTCGAATGTGAACTGCTCTGTGTCTGGCGAAGTGACGGTCTGGCAAGTGTGGTTGGTCACACAGCAGACGAAAGGCTCGATGAGACACTCACCATCACAATGCATGAGAAGAGGTCGTGGCGGAGGAAATATGCGCCTGGGCTGAGTTGGTTGATACCACAGACAAATATCATTGCCAGCTGCAAGACTTCGTGTCGGAGGGTGGCTTTGAATGCGCTGCCTAAGCATATCTGAAATGAATCAAAGTATCCAGAGCACTCACCTGATAGAGAGGCTCTGCCGAGAATATCGTCGATAGCAGCCGTCAAGTTCTACGGGGACGTCAAGCATCAGCACTCCACTTTGTAGAAGACAACGACTTGCCTTGAACACTCCGTCGCTCCCGCCTACCCCTCCAGCAAAGATCTCCATGACCTCCCAACCCGCCAAGTTCTTGCCAAGTATATTGCGACTGAGTACGCCGAGAGTGGAGGCTGCATGTAACCTCTGAATTTCTCCGGCCTTCTCGTCTTGCAGTGAGAGGATGCAGGCATTCACAATACAATTCAGCGCAGGCTACTGATCCAATTATGACGCATTTGAGCAAATGAGAGAGACACGGGGCGAGGGACGCACCTTGACCCTTCCCAAGCAGTCATCCTTCCGCAACTCACTCAGTCTCGCGGACAGGAACTCCCGGTCAACTTCAAGCTCAAGGAGGCTCGACCAGAATGCAGGGACGTCTTTCTTGGGGCCAGCTAACTGCACCGGGTCCGCACCCTAGGTACGGTAACAAATTACAAAGCGAGCTTGGGAGTGTGGTCTCGAGCGGTACTTGCCTGGAGAAGGCGGGTGTATGTTGTCGCGAATCTTGAACCGAAGGCGACGGAGTCTCGGCGTTGCATCATTGAGGCCCAGGGCGGGGCGTGAAGGAAGAGAGTCGTGCTGAGTTGGGAACAGGAAAAGGGTAAGGAGACTTGTGGAACGACGAGGGTTTGTGCCCTCGCAGCTCGTGTAGGTGATCGCAGTCGAAGCTCCCTCTCGATCGCGTCGCGCCTCCCAGCCGCGGTGGCGCCCATTTCCGTTCGTCTCGGAATCGCGTACCTCAGACCAGAGTCGAAGGCAGCATTCAGCGTTCAACGTTTCAACGGAGGATAGAATCAGCGCAAGTACACTAAAGACGAAATATCATGCTTGACCGGTCAAGCCCCCGTCGATCATCGCCGTGACCCATCCCTGGAACGTCTCGTGCTTCATCCGCACGTCCTCCAGGAGATACCGGATGGCCATGAACGCCTTCTGCCCCTCCTCTGCCCCTCCCTCTCCTCCTCCGTGTCCGCCGCGCGCATCTCCTCCTCCTCGTCCCCCTCCAGCTCCTCCACCACGCCCGGGAACCCAAAGTGCGACTCGTCCGCCCGCAGCGTCACCTCCGGCGGCACGAACGACGCCCGGAACAGCACGCGCAGGCACAGCAGCGCCGTCAGCGAGCTGGGCGGCGGGTCGACGTGCGGCCGCGTGTACGTGACGAGCGTCGCGCGGGCGGGCGGGGGCGGCCGCTTCGTCGGCTCCGCGACCGGGTGCGGGTAGTTCATCGACGGCAGCGTGACCGTGCTCGGCTGGGAGGGGTGCTTCGCCGGGGGCTGCATGTCCGGCAGGTGGGTGAGGACGTGGGCGCGCATCTGCGCCTTCGTGACTGCCGTCTGGGCGGCGCACGACCCCCAGGCGCACGGGAGCTGCGCGCCGTCAAAGGGCTGGATGTGGGTGTCGAGGAGGTGCTCGTACAGGGCGTCCGTCGCGGGGAAGGGGTCGAGGTCGCAGTCTTTCCACTGGCACTTGAACTGCGCGATGGAGGACAGGCCTTGTCTGCGGTCGACTCCGCGCACGACGAATCTCTGTGGTGGGCCAGGAAGGACCATCGCCTGAGCTTGCGGGAACACGGCGTTGACGTTCTTGATGACGTCCGACGCGACGAGCATACCGAACTTGTCTTGGTGGGAGGCGAACACATCTTTGTACAGGTTCCAAAAATCGACTTGAGTGAGCTCCCCTTCCGGCCTGGCGACGAACATGGTCTTCATCCTGGCAATCGAAGTCAGTCGAACGATGAGCGGCATGCACCTTCAATGACATACCATTCAAAACATCGTTGAGGCTCTGGCATTGGAAGGAGATGCTCAAGCTCTTCGCTTGTGAGCTCATGATTGGTGATCTCGATGGACTGCGCAGGGGCAGTGAAGGTCGGCATCCCGATCTCAAACGAGACGTTCTCCTCCATTTGGTCGGCGAGGATGAGGGACACCAGGAGCCTGAGTGTTCCCGGCATGCGGGGGTGGAGTAAGAACGTCCTCGTCATGGGAGGATGTGAGAGGTGGGCATATAAGTAGTTCAACGCCGCGTCGATAAGCTCCTTGTCGAGGATGAGAGGGAGGACGTTCATGGCGGTTTCGAGGGCGGGGGCATCGGGGGCGAGTTGGTAGATGTTGTGCGGATTGGAATAGAGGACGGTGAGAGTCGTCAAGGACATGATGACGAGAGACCTGTTGGAGGATGACCCAGCAATCTCTTGCAGAGGTCCAACGGGGCTGGCTCTCGGCGGGGCAGTTGGGGCGGGGAGAGTGACGGAGTGGGCGATGGTCTGCAGGATCTCCATGACGCAGAGCATGAATTCTGCGTTCGCGTCGGTGTTTGGTTTGATGTCGTGCAGCGTTCGCAGGACGAGGTTCGGTATCCTGGGAAAAAGGGACAGTTCGTGGGCGTTGGATTCGTGCATGGCGGCGTTACGGAGGATGAACAAAGACTCGATGGCGTGTCTCCGCTTGCGTTCCTCGGCTTTGGGGAGGGCGAACATGCTTGAGGTCTCGTCGAGCTGCAGGTATCCTTCGGTGCAGTACCATTCGGGCCATTCGAACAATGCGTCGGTGAGCCCAGGGATGGCGATGAGCATAAACTGCTCGTTTTGACACAGTCGACAAAGTCTGTCGAGGGCCCAGGCGACTTCGGAATCTAAGCCTGAGCGCAATGAAAGCAACATGCGGTTATTTGGAGCAGCCTCCGTATACCAACCTGCGTGAAGGATGAGCTCTCAGTGTGCAGGAAGGAAGCGCGTACTGACGTTCGTAATCATCAGTAACATTTACTCTAGTTGTGGCAGTAGTCTGAGCTGGCGTTGGCCGCCTGTATGTAGCCGCCGTGCCTGTGGCCACAGACATTGCCTATGGAGGCTCAAACCGTCAGTACAGGGTACAGCAGGGCGCCATACGGCGTACTTTCTGTTCAGCGCTCTACGCGTGTGGTGGTTGTCACAGACTGAGGGCGCGTTGAACGGTCGCGCACGTGAAGCTCTTTAGGCGTCTATATGCCAGCCAATAGCATTGAGGCGCTAACGACAGCCTCCGTTCGTAAGGCCTATCCACGACGAACGCATGTGTAGCATTCGAGGTACGTCTATACAGCACCACAACGGGGGTAGATGAAGGAACAGCGCGTTAGTAAGCCAATCGCGATCGTCTTGACCAAAACATGGTTGCGGAACTGATTCAATAAAAGAGTGGCTAGTACCAGTATCGACTCGAGTCGTCCGAGGAATACATATCATACACAACCTCTACAGACAGATGCAGCAGTCCTGACGTCCAAATGGTCTATGCAGTTGGTACAAGAGTCCAGCACACTCAGCCCATGAACTCCTCCACGCAATCCAAGCACTCCTTCCAGAACCTGTCCACGACGTCGCCCTCAAACCCATTGCAGTCGTACCCAAGACTGATCCACACCTTCCCCTTGAACGTGTACCCGAACATGAGCATCGCCCCGTTCCGCTGCCGCGAGCCCGTGTTGAGCGCGTACAGCTCCGTCGACGGGAACGCCGCGTGCTTGTAGATCCCGTCCAGGTTCCCGAGCAGCGACAGCCCGAGCAGCGCCGCCGCCGACGCCTTCTCCCGCTTGGGCAGCACCGGCTCCCGCGGCGCGAGCGCGTCGAGCGAGATGGTGGCCGGGGCGGGCGGGGCCCACGTCCCCCTCTCCTTCTCGTCATCCTCGCGCCCCCACATCCGCGCCCGCACCCCACGCTCCTCCGCCATCCCGTGCGTGCGCGACGCGGCGAGGGGGTGCTTCACCGCGCGCGTGCTCTGCTCCTTCGCGCTCCGCGCCCGCCGCCAGAACGTCGCCGCCTGCGCGTCCTTGCCGGCGGGGAGGTACGACGGGAGGATGACGTTGAATAGCCGATCGCTACGAAGAAGTACGAGTCCCAGAGCCGCTGTTCGTCTTGCAGCGCCTTGCGGGCGAAGTACGGCCGGAGGTTGAGCGCGGAGTACATGAGCGTCGGGAGCGGGTGCGAGCCCGCGCGCGCGCCCATGCGCGCCCACGCAACG
This sequence comes from Epithele typhae, assembly GCF_022376455.1. Taxonomy (NCBI): domain Eukaryota; kingdom Fungi; phylum Basidiomycota; class Agaricomycetes; order Polyporales; family Epitheliaceae; genus Epithele; species Epithele typhae. Next base: position 656,809 of record NW_025954194.1, on the reverse strand, counting down.
TTGCAGATGGCGAAGAGAGCGGCGGATATGGACACGCCATGCACTTTGCACGCCTTCAGGATCTCCTTTGTGCGCGCCTCGGGGTACGCGATTGTCGGGACGATGGTGAGTCGCTCGGGGTGCTTGTGGCGGGGGAAGGCCTGCCCGCCGATGAGCCGCGCCTGCGAAAGCTGGTAGTCGACCTGCGCAGCCACGCGACGGAAGGGCGTTGTCGGCTTCGGCACTCTCTCCTCGAGCGTCCCAGGGAGCACGCACTAGAATAGATGGGAGCGTCAGCATGGCCCGCCCAACGACGTTGAGCGCGAACCTACCTCCTCAGGCGCCTCTGCCCACCGCGTAGTCCATTCCTCTCGGAGCAGTTCATGGAGCTGCTCGTCGGTCAAGTCGCCGCCGACCAAGCAGAAAATGTCGTTCGACAAGTTGTGGATCGCGATGCCGTCTGCGAGGAAGTGCATCACACATAACATGAACTCGAGCGGCCTCCTCGGGGCCGGCGTAGCCTCTGACTCCGCATCCTCGTTCTGCGTACTCGAGGAGTCCTCGAGCGGAGGGCCGTTCAGGCCGGCGTTCGACCGTTCGATCGGACTATCCGGCTCAGGGGTGCGGGGTGGAGTGGGAAAGAGGTCGTCGGAGGCCGGTTGCGCGGGCTCGGAGAGAAGGATGTAGGACAGGCGTTCGTTGGAGAGCGTCCGCGGGCCGTTGAGGTAGGAGTCGATAAGCTCTGTTAGATCGGGGCGTGAGCGGTGCTTCTTCATCTAGGCCACGGGGGACCAGAGGCCGCTTACCCTCTTTGGTCTGGGAACGAAGCTCGATGTTCGCGCTTGCCTCCAGCCAAGCTTGCTCGGGCGACGCGGGGGCGTTATACCTGTGCACGCGCGGTGAGCACTGTACTGCCGCGTAGTGAATATAGCAGGGTGTACGTACACGAAGCGCACGTCATCGTAGTCGCGCATTTCGGCGCGCGCACAGAGCATCGGGTGCCGGAGGCGCATAATGGCCCACACAGTGTTGAACCTCTCGTGTGTGATGCGCGCGTCGGCGTTTATGCCGATGTGCAGGTACCTGCGTCGCCGCGTGCGTGTCAGCCTTCTGGAGTCGAACTACATGCGTCCTGAGTGAGACGTACATATCGTTCACGCCCGTCTGGCGCGAGGGCAGAAAGTACGAGAGCTCAGTGTCCCCATCTTGCGCTCATAGCGTAGGGACTGTGGCTCGCTCTGAAGGGCATCTTCGAGGTGCTGCTTGATGTCGTTGAACAGGAGCGGCTTGTCGAACTCGCCCTCTGTGGCGGAGAGGGGTGGGGTGAGTGGCAGGCTGTGGGCGGCGTCGACGAAGGTGGGCATGCTGGGGTGGAGGAGGGTCGGAGCCATGGCGGACACTGCGCGCGACAAGGCGGGCGTCGGTATATAGATGGTGGCCCCGAGCGGCAGTGGAGCGGGGACAGGCAGTGGCGCGAAGTTGCGCAGATAAAAGGCCCATGGCAGTTGGGCGAATGACGGACGGCATGCGCGGAGGCGGCGTTCGGGTCGGAGGGCGGACGGACGGGAAGAGAGCGGGCGCGGGCGAGGATGTGACAGGCGACGCATGGATCTAGTCCATCCAGTCCAGGTCAGAGGCATGTATCGCTGCCCGGCGTGACAGGGCCGGGATGGCCGTGTCGGTCGGCGACGCCGCACACGGGCTGCGCTGGGAGCAACTGAAAGGGGGCTGCCGTAGATCGAGGCCTTCGTGGGCGTCGCCCGTCAGGAATCAAGACAGTTTCACAGAACTCTCGTCCGTTCGAAGTTCGAAGCTCGGAAAGACGCACGGCAGGTTCGGCGACCCACGTTCTTTCCAGCCCATTCCGCCGCACGGAAACATGTGGGCGGAACGTAACGGTGGCGGAAGGGGTACGTCGCGCACTATCCGCCCCGCATAGCAACTCGCTCCCCATTGAACAGGGCTAAAAACAAGAAGACGACATTGTGGAGATCGAGTCGTAATAATAGAACACGCACCAGTCCATGCACTCCCGACGTCCTCCTCTCCTCCGAGCTGGGGTAACAACTTCCGCCAGGCCGTTGTCTGCCAACGTCGTGGGCGCGGTCTCAAACAACAAGACCGCACTCGCACCCCGTGCGATGAAAACAGCCCGCAGGTCTCGATGACCTCACAGGGCCACGTCCTTGCGGAATCAGCGACGGTCCGCAGACATCTGTCCAGAAACTCCGGGTGGAGGTGAACGAAAGAGGATAGACGCCGATCGAGCTGCGGCTGTGGACAGAAACGTCCGATCCGATTGCAGGTTGGGGTTGCGCAGCTCGTCCTCAGACTCTCGATCGAGTGTTTACTCTAGAAAGCTAGCGTTCGGCCTCGAGTTCCCTCCGCGTGAAATGGCGGGCAGTAGTGGACGCGCTGTGCGAGGGCCCAGCACCCCACGGGGGCCAGCGGCACATTTCAGCGTCACCCCCGTACGCATGGCGGAAGGCCCCGTACTCGGACGGACCTCCCTCAGAATAAACTGCACAACTTTGGTTGGCTCGGAACGCGCGCGCATGTGCGTCGAAGCCCAGGCGTGCAATTACTGTCACGCACACCAGGACGTCTGTACTCGGATCCGCGCTGGCAGATGCCACTAGTACTGTATACGCCAACGGGCAACCTACCACATCCGGCCTGAATATATTGCTTCTGGGCAGGAGGAGCCGAGGCGGCGTTAACGCATGTACCATCGGCGCTCGCTCAATCGCAACGCTTCGAAGAATGTCGCGAGATCTCTTGCCCTGGTACCTCGATCGGGTCCTGTACCAGGTGACCCATGCCTTCCATGTCCTATGCCATCGTGCATCGCGGTCGTACGTGTCGTCGGCCTGAGCGGCGTCGGACGCAAGACGGGAACCGCTCGTGGAGCTACGTGTACCGCCGACGCTGACACCGACGCCGCTGCAAACCAGAACAGAGGTATAACGAGCCTTGCAAACGCGCGGGACTACGCAGCACGACGCGCTGACATCGGCCCCGCGGCGACAGCGGTGCGAACGCGGCGAGCACATTCGACACCGGGCGGGCGTGCGTGCACCATCCGCCTTCGAGCCCCTCAGGGACCGCGGGCTCTCATGTGCCTGAGAAAGGCGCGAGGCAGCGCTGCCGCGCGCCACAACGGCCACGGACGCCCTTACACTGTGGCGAAGGGGGACCTCGACGCCCCCACGCCCGTATGCGATGTACTCGAGAGTCCTCGAGGCTCTGCTAGGGTGCGCCCATGGCAAATGGAGCGGACTTGGCAAGCCGTCGTGTCGCCGTCCGCGGGGCCTCGACGGCGGCTCGTTCGGCCAGAAAATCCCAGCCATTCAATGCGTGAGTGGGGCCGGTCCGGATCGTGCACGCGACGCAGGACATAGAAGATGGGAGAGATCAAGAGCCAGTGTTGGGTGCATCTACTCTACAGCGTCCACGAAGGTATCAACGATCACCACATGATATCCGCACTCACGAAGCCGATGGACATCCTCACTTCCTCCCCAACGACAGACGGACGGACGGACGCTTGCGAGCCATCTGCCATCCCCATTTGCCCCGGCGTTCCGGCTGCGGCGGCAATGCGCACAAGGCCGACCGGCGTGTCGCTGCTTAGTCGGTCTGTGACCGCGTCTTCTCTTGCATATCATACGCTTCCTCGTTTTCCTCGGTGAGACTCGTCAGGCCGCCGGCGTTTGCCTCCACATCGTCGGTCGGTAACGGCATGTGCTTCGGCGGCGCGGCCATAGCGGCTTCGATGGACTTGGTCCATGTGTAGTACACAGTGCCGGCGGCGATTATCAGAATAGAACCAACGCGGTGTCTGGGTTATAGAGTCAGCGCACGACCGCATATCAGGACCACAGGCACGGGGTGGAGTTTGAGGGTCGAGCCACGGAGGGCTGTAGGTGTGTTTGGGAAGGCCGGTGTCACTCACGTCGTCAAGATGTCGTCGAAGATCCAAACACCGAGGAGGGTCTGAATGGCAGAACGGGCGGCCTGTATCGTTGCACATGCCACAGCACGATAGCGGTGCAAGAGGGGACCCAGTCAAACGCGTCACACCAAGTCAGCGGCGCACAAAACGGGGAGGCAGCGGCTGAACTCACGCTGGAGAACATGTGCGTTATGGGGCTCGTGACCTTGATACTGAGCAGCCCGGCGACGCATAGCAAGAAGCCGAAAACCCCGGTGACGGTGCTGCCCCAGACGAAGACCGAAGCGTTCCAGTCTGGGCTGGCATCAGCTGCGACAGTGTCGACAGCTCTCCTTGGAGAAGGACAAATGGAAGGAGGATGAGAACGGAGCCAAGATTCTGCCAGTATGCCAGCTGGATGGTTGAATTGTTGGCATAAGGGAGCGAATACTTGATCAGAACGCGTGGACCGCGATGAAGATGGATGAGAGGACTCCATAGAATATGGCTGTCCAGCTGGGGTATTGACCAAGTTTTGTATCACTTGCGTATCTGGGGTGACACCGATGAAGAACCCAAAGGTGACGATGAAGGCGGCGAGCAGAACTTGCAGCGAGGGGATGGAACGGCCATGAATCGACGAGACGGTAATCGTGAAGGGGAGGACGAGACCTCGCGCAATCTGAGGTACGTGGGGTTTGAAGGGGGTGTATGACGACAGCGAGGTAAAACTCACCTGAAAGAACGATGCATCCACACCACGCAAACAAAGGATGTTGAATATCAGGCCGACGGCGTTCACAAACGTCACAGGAGCGAGCTGCTTGGCAGTCTTGAGCTCGAGCGCTGGGATCTCTACCTTGGGCGTGAAGCGAGCGGCAACATGGAGGAGGACTACGGCCCAGACGAGCTGGATGAGGAGGAAGAGGAGCGGGATGTCGGGGGCAGCGTTCAGAACGGCCTTGTTACTGTGAGCGAAAGATTTGGTGACATGCTCATAGATCGGGGAGGGTGCAAGGTGCCTTACACGAAGACCATCTGGAGAAGCGACTGTCAGCGTCTACATGACCCAAATGACGAGTGCACATACCACTAACGCTGCAGCCATGTAGAAGGAGACCACGCGGCGATCTTCCACTGCGAGGGGCATGGTGCGCATCCATCTTGCGGGGTTCAGAGAGGCACGTCGGGCTGAGTCCTGCGAGTGCGACGCAGGTGTATACGGCGCGTTGAAGCCGTTCAAGGGGCCTGAGGCGGAGAGCGGGGGCATGCAGTGATAAAGGGTGGTGGGCGCAGATAAAGAGGCGGACCGCCGCACACGGAAGACACACTAGTTGCTCGGGCTGATGACGGGGCCACGGCCAATCCAGAGGCTCCGGAGACCATTCGCGGTAACCGCGAGGCCGAGCAAAGTTTGCCTGAACACGATCGAACCATTGCGGAGCGCACGCATGTTTGCGTTCGGACCCATGGGTGCTCTAGCTCGCTTGGGGCACACAGGAGACCCGGGGGCGCCGGGGCGCCGGGGACAGACGTGACAGGGCGAGGAAGAGCGTGACGGGGATTTATGAAGATGGATCTAAGATAAGTGGAAGCGCGGGCGAAATGACGGGCGGAACGCGTCCTGCGATCCTGCCTCCGGCCGGATTCATCGCCAGGCAGGCCAACTTACCGCTCGCCCTCAGATCTCCCACAATGGGACCATGCGCCTCTGCCCACTTATATCTTCGTCCCGCCCGGGTCCCTTGGGGTCCCTTCCACCGATCGCGACGCCCGCCCCCGCCGTCCCACCCGCAGTGCTCTCGCACTCGCAGATCGCCTGTCAGCCATGAGTCCACGGCACGACAAGACCCATGCCCGCCTCAACTCTCGTGTCCCCCTTCTCCCGGGCCCGGCCTCGTTCGAGCTCCCTCCTCCCTCCTCCTCCCAGCCGCGTTCGTCTCCCGCGGTTCGCCGCCTTATGTACCCCTTGACCAAGCGGCGTTCACTCGTCGCCCTTGTCTTCCTCGCAGTCGTTACCATCCTCACCATCCAGTCCACCCTCTTCTCTGGTGCTCCCCAGGTCCTCCGCCTCCTCCCTAATCATGCATTCTCAGACGGCGGCAACCCTGCTTTCGAGGATCCATGCCGCCCGCACGGATGCACACCCCCATGCCCCCGCCACAGGAAGAAGGATCGGAATTGTCCGCGCTCATTAACGGCCCTCCGACCGAGAGCTTCCGGGATAATCTCCGCCCTGACAAGAAGTATATCACTTCTTGGGCCGCAGCAGGCTGGAGTACGTTTTCCCCCAACCATCCGCGCATTCCGTGTTCACTCCATTGTTTTCAGCCAACGATGTAATGACTTACGCCAACCTCATCTACCTCGGTAGTATCACCGACCGCATTCCTATCATGCCTATGTTCACCCCTTCCCATATCGGCGGACATGTTCCCCCCATTCCGTTCGGAGAGGTCTTCGACGTACCCCGCTTCGTGAAGGAGTCCGGGATTGAGATTCTCGAGTGGGACGAAGTCAAGGATCCAAACAGTGGCTTGTCGACGACCTGGGTTGCTGGAACATCTGGGAGGCTGTCCAGAACCGCGAGCATTTCCCTCGTAGGAGCGCTGTGCCAGGGCATCTCGGCCTGGGTACGTACCGACACATTGCTTGGACCTCCCTGCACTTACAGAGACGCCTTGTTACAGACATCTCATACACAACAGCACCGGAATGGATCAAACTCATTCCAGAGTCTGAGCACGATAAAGGGAGCACTTTCTGGTCTCTGGCGCGTCTGAGCTTCCCTGAGGAGCGTGCACGCAACATCGGAAAGGCCGTGCCTTCACCCCTGCACAACACGACGGTGGACCCTGACGATCATCTATTGTGCTTTGATTATTTGTATTATGTCTGTGCTCAGCAGGTGAGTGGTCTGTTCTTCCCTAGAGTGCGCAAGCTCAGTCCGGATTCCAGTCTTCGGAGTGGGAGCTAGACTACGCCCCCATGTGGAGGAACGTTTTGAGACATTTGCATTGGACGGAACGCATCGAGACTATCACGCAAGTCTACCTAAGGAACATTTTCGCCCTCCCTGACGATACTACGATCCCCCCGGTAACGTATCTCGGATGATGAGATGGGGTCCAAGCTAACTCGCCTGTTCACAGTTCATCGCTGTACATGCCCGTCGTGGCGATTTTGCCACCAACCTCTGCTGGGAAGCCAAGGACCCTGCTGACTGCCTCCCACCACTCTCCGTCATTCAACGCAGAGTCATGTGCGTACCCATCAATCTGTGTGATGTTTTTCGAGTACTCACACCTGTTTCAGGGAAGTGCAGGAAGAGCTGCGTGAACGGAAGGGATTAGATATTCCAGCGTCAAGGGTCATCATCACTGGCGACGAAAAAGACCCTGCATGGTGGGACCAGGCTCGGGCTCTTGGCTGGAAAACAGTTGACCACGAGACTGCGGGCACCGCTCCAGTCCTCGGGGAATGGTATCCTCTCCTCATTGATGCGGCCATTCAGTCAACTGCGGTAGGCTTCGTTGGTACACAACACTCCACGTACTCCATTGTCTCTCGCAGACGAGTAGAGTCATGGAACGACGGCTCGACACGTACGGTCCGGATTGGATACCTAGGAGCGGACGATCACTGATGCACGGACTGTATATCGCCCTCATGATTTGTTGTAGACTACTGGGACACCTCCCGATTGAGCGTTGCTCACTAATGTCATCTGCCTTGTATGTTGTAAGCACTTCGCAGGTTGCGTACGCACTGAAAAGTATAGTGATCAACGGCCTCAGTTGAGACAATTTACGTCACTAGAGAAGTTGAGGCTCGATAAGGAAGCACGACGGATTCATCCAACGGACTATCTCGTATCTTGACCTGATCCACAACCACGCTCCTACTACTGCTCCGACCTCGGGTTGACCCCATGGCACAGCCTGAGCTACCTGTAGAACTCTGGATCCTCATCCTCTTGCACATTTCTAGCCGCGAGCCCGCGAGCCTCGCCGCGGTCGTCAGCTGTCTCTCCGTCAGCTCCATCACACGGGCGGCAGCGCTCGACAGATCAGTGTGGCACAAACTTTACCGCGCTCGGTACACCCACACCCTTCCGGCGAACGAGAAGGAGCGCCACGCAAGACTTGGCTCCGACGCATGGCACGCCCTCTTTGTCGAACGCTTCAAGCTCGACAAGACCGCCCTTCGACTCGTCGACCATATCCGCACTCACGCCGATGACCGCCAGGAGCCCGCGAGCCGGCTCGTTTCGGACGAGATGTCCTTCGACGTCTGGGACGCCTTGGAGCTCGAATCACACCTCCCTGTACCTCGCGTGTTCCGCGAAGAAGCCGGAGAAGACATGGCGCCCGACGAACTCCCGGCTCTTGAGCATGTTCTTCCGCGCAAGTTCTGGGCGAAGACAACTTTAGGCACTATTGCACGCAACCATGCAGTCAAAGTCTGGAACAGGAGGAATCTGCTCGAAGACCTCTACTCTTTTGAGGACGTCCTCGCCGGGCTCTCTGCCTTCGTAGACGAATCGCCCTTCAAGGTTCGTAGTCGCTCATATTAGTGACGTAGCATCATATGACCTGAGCCTTTTGCAGATTTTCAAGCAGTTAGATGACCTCGCTGCGAAATGTCGTTCTTCTTGCTCGCCAAGGGACTCTCAGAATCTCAGCTGGACGTGCAAGCTTCGACCTGCGATGTTCCCGCGCTGGCAGTACTCATCCGAGACTTCCTGCGCGATGAGGGTTTCGCAGTCGCCGAAAGTACGCAGCGCAGCGCCCTCCTCCAGACCAGCCTCTTCCACTCCAGGCTGACATACTTGCTGCCGCAGACGCAACATTCTACCACCCACTGAACCAGTTCCCCCATTTTTTCCTCGGCCCTGGACGCGGCAAGACCATACCCATCTCCCTCGTCTACACCTTCTCCGCCATCTGCCGCAGGTTCAACATCGCCGCCTCCTCCACAAACACCCGAGGCCGCGTCCTCTGCCACATCGCCTCCCCCGGTCCGCACTGCGCCGACCTCCTCATCGACCCCGGCACGACCTCCGCGCCCGTCGCCCTCCCGTGCCCGAACGCGCTCGACGCGCTCGCCGACCCCGACCACCGCTCGCTCGCGGCGGACGAGCTGCTCGCCGCGCCGCCCGCCGCGCTCCTGATGCGCGTCGTGCGCAACCTGATGTCCTCGCTCGGGACCGAGTTCTCGCGCACCGCGGTCGACTGGCCGACGTGGGCGCGGGTGCAGTACGCGACGTCGACCGCGTTCGCCGCGCTCAGCGCGGGCGAGATCCACGTCGTGCCGCAGGTGACGGAGGACTGCGCGCTCGACTGCCGCGCGGTGCTCGTCGACGGGCTCCTGCCCACGCTGGGCGAGGACCGCCGGGCGGCGTTCGTCGAGCACCTTGACCGGCACGTCCGGTGGTTCGTCACGCACGCCGCGGGCGCGGAGCCCCGCGGAGGCGGGACGCGCGGACGCCGGAGAGCATCTTCGTGGGGCAGGTCGTGCTGCAGCCGAAGGACACGTTCGCGGTCATTCTGGGTGGTTTGTGAGTGGTGTGGTTTGCACTTGACTGCACGATGCTGATGCGTGGCATAGGAGGATACGCAGTATGAAGGGTTCTCAGGAGAGAATGGGTCGGAACATGCAGTCCTCTCACAAGACGGGATACAGGGTGCGTCAAGTTGCTCGTCCGTCAGACGACCACTGAAGTCCACAGAGGTGCCGTCGCGGACTGTAGCTCCAGTCTCCCTCTCAAGCTTGAAACCGTACGCTGGAGTGCAAAGAATCTCCCGATGTTTGACAGATTCTTCGAGGATGCCCACATTTCGCCCACGGGAGGGAAGCGCGGACGGATTGTCACGACAGAAGAGTTGCAATTCTTGTACCCTGATGACCTTGCAGCGTCCCTGGATTGGGCGCAGCAGGCTTCTTGACGTCCTTGCAACTCATCCCGAAAGTGTGGTGTCGTGAGCTCCCCCTCCAGTTTTTTTTCGGCTCCGGTGTAGCACACCCCCGCATCGCGTTCTCTCAACCCATCCGCCGGCTCTCCGGCTCTCCCACCCCCTGCCTCTCACGTACGTATCTCTTCTCACAGTCTCGTCTCTGTCATGTGCAATATGCTTCTATTTCCCTCATGTTCGCTCTCAACCTCCTGTTCCTACGGTAAATATCACATCCACGCATACTACCCCACCCAAACAGGCTGCTCTCTGCGCGGGGTCCTTCGTGGTCCCGGGTACTGCCCCGCATCTCTGAAAGCTTTCAACTCCTTGTAGAGATGTTTGAATGGCATACCATATCACCAGTCGTTGCAACGACGACCATGGAAGTACTGACTGGAGTTGAGGAGACGTTCTGATCGCAATTGTGGTGAAGAAGTACATATTACAGATATCGCATTATAGGATATAGGACAACTTTTGGATACAGTAGCATGAGATATGCAATCCAGAATCAGCGAGCTCAGTCCATGCGAACACCTCTCCTGGAGGCGGAGATCACCTCGAGTCTAAGCCAACGTCAGTAGGAGCATGAACGACGTATGGATGAACACACCGGTTTGTACTCCCGGCACAAAGGGGATCAGAGAGCGCATGTTAATCAGGTGGTAAAGGGTATCGTTCACCCAGGTGTTGACGCGATACTTGGAGGCGAGCCTGTGCAGGTAACCATTGATGTACTCGATTTCCGTGCCGCGATCTGTCTTGATATCCACTGACATAGACGAATAGTTATTCTTCGTCTGCTCAACCACTCTTTCTATCTCTGCTTGGAGGGAGTGATGTTTCAAGGAAGTGGGAAATGAACTCGCGATGAATGGTGGAAGGGTGTCGTCCGCCCGCAGACGCCTGAGATGCTCCTCCCGCTGTGCCCGCACCTCCGCCTCAAAGTGCCCCCGGTAGGTCGCCTCTGCCTCTCTACACAACCTCTGCATGAGCCAGTGGCCGTTCGTCGCCGCGAGCGTTTCCCCGTTCCTGCACTGCATGAGGGCGGAGACGGGGTTGACAAATGCGTTGACGACGAGCTTGCGCTGCATGTTCAGGCGAACGTCCGAGTAAGGCCGCCACGACGCCCCGAGCGCACGCGCACCGGTGAGGGCAGCGATCGTGTAACGAAGGTTGCGGTAGCGGCGGGACGCCCCGTATGGGACCTCCTCAGACCTTTCGATGTCGTCGAGGGAGAGGTTGACGAATGGGTCGCGAGAGCGGAGCAGCGCGGCCTCGTAGTTGCGTCCCAGCGGATCCGGCACAATACCGAGCTGGATCTCACCGGTACCGGAGTGGACGACGTGGAAGGGCTCCGGACGGAAGAAACCGTGAGTGTTGGTGGCGAGAACGAAGTTGGGGCGGGCTTCGGGGTCGGGGAAGTGCTCGTCGACAAGTTGCTCATAAAGGCCCATGCCGTTGACGAGAAGAACGATGGTGGTGTTGCGGCTGATTAATCCGCGGAGGGCTGCGATGACGCCGGAAGCTTGGTGTGCTTTGGTGGTGAGGATGAGGGACTCCAGACTGCCACCGACTCGAGGCATTTTGTGGGGATCCCAGGGGCGATGAAGTTCGAGCTCCTTTTCGCCGCGGGCCTGGTCAGCCAAGGACAGGTGACGCATGGGGACGAGATTGGTCCAACGCTCGGGGGTGGTGTGGTACACAGTGTGGAGGACGCGGTGCTCGGAGGCGACAACGGCACCTCGGTAGGAGGAAACCTTGAGGACGGGCCATGAGCGGGAGAGGGCGGGAGCGACTTCCTTGCGGTGGAGAGCGACGACGGCGTCCTTAAGGGTAAGGGTGTGGCGGAGGTGGTAGGCGACGAAGGTCCCAACCGCACCGAGGCCTGCGATGTGGATGCGCATCGACGGACGAGGGCCAGCAGCCGCCTCCGCCTCCCGCCTCCCGCTTCCCGCCCACGCGGCTCTCCGCCGCGTCGGCACGCCGGGCCGGTGGGAAGACAGTGTCGAAAGTGGCTGAGCCAAGGCGGAGCGCTGAGCTCCCGACAAATGCCCGGGCAAGACCTGATATCATTTGACCCCCCGCAGGCCATTCACAGACATCGATGTCATCGATGTATCGACCACACCGCTGGCCAACGGCCCGCCCTCCCTCTTCCCCGCGCCGGCTCCCGGTCGTCGCCCCTCTTATAGCCCGCGGTGTCTCTCGGAAGCCCGCCCCACTCTTGTCTCTCTCACCCTCACACAGCGTACAATGGAGACCACCATCACCCTCAAGCGCACTGGCGCAAAGGTCTGTCTTATACTTCCCTCCGCTGCATGCGATCCTCTGAGGCTCACCCGCTATATGCACAGATGCCGCTTGTCGGGTGAGTTCAGAGTGTATTTGCACCCAATGACATGCCTCCCTGACCGTCCCATCCGCGGCGTAGCTTTGGTCTCTGGAAGGTACGAGCCAACTTGATTCCTCCCCTACCGATAAGCACACTCACGACGTCAGTAGGTCACCAAAGAGACCTGTGCAGCGGTATGGAGTCTTGCCCTCGTCAATGCACACAATCACTGAGCGTATGCGACTGAAATCAGACCGTTTACAACGCGATTAAGGAGGGATACCGTCTCTTCGACGGGGCATCCGATTACGGAAACGAGAAGGAGGCTGGTGAGGGTATCGCTCGTGCCATCAAGGACGGTCTTGTGAAACGCGAGGACGTCTGTGAGTCGGTATTTCTGAGCATGTGACGAGTATTGGCTGATCAAAAATGCAGGGATCACCTCTAAGGTTTGTTCAGAGATTCTCCGATTGGTTCCTGGAGCCTGACAGTAAGGGTAATTAGCTCTGGAACTCTTACCACGAGAAAGAGCGCGTACGTGGAGTCGATTTTCTTCTGGTCGTTAGTTACTGACGAAGTGCATAGGTTTTGGAGGGCTGCAAGAACTCTCTTGCGCTGTGGGGCCTCGAATACTTCGACCTGTACCTTGTTCACTTCCCGATCTCCATCGAGTACATTGACCCCAAGGTCAAGTTCCCTCAGGAGTGGTGGGGAGTTGATGGCAAGACGGTCACCCCGAGTATGTTCGCCCTTACGTAACAGAGGCATCAACTTAACCCCACACAGTCAAGGTGCCCTACCAGGAGACCTGGACCGAGATAGAGAAGCTTGTCGACGCAGGTCTGGCCAAGAACATCGGTATGAGGTGAGTAGGAGACCATGTTGATATGCGGTTACTCACTGGAATTACAGCAACGCCCAGGGTTCTCTCATTCACGACGTCATGCGCTATGCTCGCATTGAGCCGCAAGTGCTGCAGGTCGAGCTTCACCCTTACTTGACGCAGGAGTCCTTGATCACCTACTGCAAACGCCTCAACATCGCCATCACCGCCTACTCATCGTTCGGCCCCCAGAGTTACGTAGAGATCAATTGTGACAAAGGCGCTGTGAGTCTGTTGGAGCACGACACCGTTGGTAGCATTGCGTCGAAGAACGGAAAGAGTCAGTGGATCATGCTGTTCTCGTTGTGGTTCATCACTGAATTGATACCCTTGCAGCCACGGCCCAGGTGCTTCTTCGCTGGGCGCTCCAACAGGGTCTTGCTGTAATTCCCAAGTCGAACAACCACGAGCGTCTGGTCCAGAATTTGGCGTGCACTGGCTTTGAGTTGACTGCGGATGAGATGAAGACGATCAGTGGTCTCAACATCAACCTCCGAGTGGGTTTAGTGACTCATACGGATGATACACGGACTTACCAGCATTGCGCAGCTCAACGACCCCGTCGACATCCACCCGTCTTTCGCGATCTTCGCTTAGAGAGCCAGGCAGATTAGAGTCCCAGGAGACGGTGAAGCTCGGAGTTTGGTCGAGTCGCGATCATGTGTGTAGGATAATGGAGCTGTCTATGTCCACGAATCGCTGCGGCAGATCGGGTGTGGCCAAGAGCATCGAGTCAGTGCAGCGAGAAGGATCGAGGTGTGTGCGATGACGCGTCGGCACAGGAGACTCGGGCCTTCTCCTTCGCCGGGCGTCTGCCGCTGGATTGCGGTGCCGAGCGTGCGCACTGCGCAGCGCAGGGTGCGCAGCGGAGTCGGAATCGGCTAGAACTCTCGACTTTGACTCTTGCCCAGTCCCGCCCCGCGCGTATATAGACCGGCGCGACAGGCCCCTGCGCTCCACTCCCTCGACATGCCTCCCATTCAGTTCAAGCTCACCCATCCTCCCGACGGCCTCGTCCGTCGCATTACTTTCCAAGAGCGTCCCTCCTGGGATACCCTCGCCTCACGGATCCAGGATCTCTACAAGATCCCCATCCCCAGCGTCGCCGTCTCGTACCTCGACAGTGACGGCGATGAAGTCACTCTCAGCACCGAAGAGGAGCTCCAGGACTTCTACCAGTCTACTGTTATGCAGAAGCACGACGGCACTCTGAACCTCGTCAAGTTCACCGTCCGGGACCTTGATTCCCTCCACGCCGATAAGCCACTTCCCCAAACTCCCCGCACCACCTCCGGCATGAACTATCGCAACACTTTCGGACGTTCTGCGACCGCCGTGTTCGAGATGGAGGTGGACGACGGTTGGCAATCCGTTCCTAATGGTATGGCCGGTCTCTTCGGCTCTGGCCCCCATGCGTTTGTCGAAGTTCTCGACAGCGACGCCGACGTCTCTCAGATCCGGGACAAGCATGTCGGCGATAGCGCTGCCTCATCCACCACTGGCTCTACCGGCACGCTCCCTGAGATAATCCCAACGCCCTCCCTCAAGGGCAAAGCCAGAGCCAACTCCGACGACTTCAGTTCTCGTAGTCCCGACACCATATCTTCAACGCAGTCCCTCGTCGCCGAAGAGGCTGGATCCAAGCACACCATACACATCAACGACTTCAGCACCCGTGGCTACAGCTGTCGCAGCACTCTTTCCGCCCTCGTGCCTCGTCCCCCTACCCCCAAGGTCAACACTGCTGTGAGCCAGGCGCATGATGATGACCCTCCCCTCCCCGATCTCGGTAGCACCCAGTCTGCTCCGCCGAACGTCGCCAACGACGTCGCAGATCTCTTTGGTATGCTGGCCTCCATGCTGGCCTCCAACCCCGAACTCTCTGAAGGCATCCGCAACATCGTGCGTAATGCATCGAACGGTACGTACTGGGCGACTCACCGGGAGCAGGTCACCCGTGCTGCGGAGGAGATTCGCCGCAGTGCTCTGGTGAATGCCGAGGAGCTGCGTCAGACCGCGACAGATGGAAGGCGTGCAGCTGAGGAAGCTGCGGGCCGCCGCGTCGCTGAGGCTTTGAGCAATGTCATCCGCGTCATCTCCGACATCACTGGAGTAGCAGGTGCCGCCCCTCAGCCTACAGAAGTCGCAACATTCGAGCCGGCTACCTCCACTCCTGCTCGTGACCGACGCACCCCCCGTGCCGAGAGCTGGGAGACCTATTGGACGTCGCCCTGGGGTTGGGGGCCGGGTGGATCAAGTCGCCACACCTCCTGGGGCCCATGGGGCTCCGTCGGACCCCGTCCCTCCCCCTCCGGCCTTCGCGGCCCCCCTGGTCCTCCTCCTTTCTATGGCCCACTCCCACCTCATCACCATTTCGGTCCTCCTGGACCACCACCTCCTGGACCTCCTCCTCCCCCCGTTCCACCTCCTCCTCCCGGTCCTCCTCCACCTGCCGCTCCCCATGGCCCATCCTTCGGTCCTCCTCCTCCCGGCCCTCCCCGTGGCTCTCCTTCAGCCCATGGTCCTCGCACGTACAGTGGGCCTCCGCTGCCGGGTCCGCCGCTCCCAGGCCCTCCTCCGGGGCCACCGCCGCCTCATCGTCAGGGATCTTGGGGACCGTCTCCTATGCACCGTCCTCCAGGTGAGTGGGCAGACGACGTCTTTGGCCCCCGTCAAGGACCTCCGCCGCCTTTTGGGTCGCAACATGGATGGGGTCGCCGACACCATCGTCATCATCACCACGGACATAGCTGGGATGATACCGTTCCTATACTTCCACCGCCGCCCCATCCTAACGTGGATGGACTCGGTGCTGAGGATGCTGAGGTTACCATGTACGGTGCATCTCCGTTGGAATCACCCGAGGCCGCGAAACAATCCCTCCAGGCTGCAAAGGATGCGTATATCGCCGAGAAGGAACGCTATCGTCGCCTCAGGGAGGAACGCAAGAAGCGCAAAATGAACGTATCTACCGACAGGTATGTCCTTCGTCTTCTTGGCGTTCCCCGCAGATATCGTCGTTCTGACGTTGGTCGAATCTCCAGTGAAATGAAAGATCTCCTGACAGCCCCGTCGCCGCTCCCGACGCTCCTGAAGCCGCCGTTTCGGCCCCTATCCCTGCTCCTGACTCTAGCTCTATGCCTGTGCAGCAGCCTGAAATCATCAGCAATGCACGTGGGCCCTTCCCTCAGCTTCAGCTCTTCAGTGTTCCACGTAGGTCTCACACAATCCACGCTCCTGTGCACCGCCGTGATGGACTGTGGGGGACTTTCGAATCCGCCGGACCCTCCACTCAGCTTGGTCGGAACGACGCCGCCGACTCGCTCATACGGCGTTTGAGCGATGTGAGTAGTTGACACACCTGGCTTCCGTTATGGGACCACGATTGACAATTCTTTGTTTTGCAGATGGGGTTCACATCCGCCAACTACCCGTCCTTGAACGCCAAAATCGACGCCCGCCTTTCCCGCAGTGGTGAGGCCAAAGCGAACGAGGACACCATTGTGAGCGACCTCGTCGACGAGCTTCTGGAGTTACCTCCTCTTCGCGATGCTTCTGGGCCTTCGGGCTCTGGCATGAGGCACGACTGAATCGTGTGACGGTTTGCTGTGATGATGTATGAATAGCGGGTTGCTTATCCTTCAGTTAACAGTCCATATCCTCGCGATCAGATATTGCTCCTTCGTACTGTATTTCGATATAGTGGACGTCTTCTCCGTTTGCACCACTCCTGCTATAGGTTGTCGGTCTGCTCCCAGATTAGCTTCGTTTAGTGCGCAGTAGTTAAGGTAAACATGCAGTCGTTAGTCTGTACCATAAGTCTGTACCATAAAAGAGTTAGCGAGGTTGTGTTCGGCACATGAGCCACGAATATAATCTTTCTGGCATACCTCTGGTGTGAAGTTCAGTTCCCATGCCCCATGATCTGAAGTCTTAGTGAGCCAAAACTCTCGGGATGATACGAGAACCGGTCACTCAAGGGCTCAATTCCCAGGCCATGATTTCAGCTATTGTGCCACCCATCAAGCTAGGCTTCAAGGAAGGCGTGCTCGGCCATTGTCTTGAACTTAACGCATACACACTGTGGCTGCAACAGGCGATGGCCCACTTCGGGGTCGCTTGGCAGCGTTCCCTCGGCCTCAATCTCAGCCTGCTTGCTCATCTTCCGTACGCTGGAGGCAAGGAACTTGAGACGCGCTCGTGCCGCGGCCCCAAGCAGTGCCGCTTGCGTTGCACTTCTATTATTAATGAGGTCCACGCGGTATGGCCGCACCGGACCACGCTGGCTTGGGGAGGCATGTGCGAGGCTGGCCTGAGAAGGAACAGGGGTTTGGCCAACGAACAAAGCGGCTTCCAAGTGGCGTGGATTCTGGAGCGTCCAGTCTGCTACCTGGGGGTGGACGGGTCCTGCCTTCGTTAGGTTTGCTGGCCGGAGCGCTGGCAGCAACGGGTGGGGTCTGATGTGGCGCAGGTAGCCTGCGTTGTCAAGCCAAAGAGTGCCTGCCCTGGCCCGAGCCTCAACGGAGTTGGCGCTCTTAGCCCAAGGTGTGGCACTTTTGATGGGCGATCGCTTGCCGAACGCTCGCGGAACCAAATGGACGGGCGCTCATTGTCCAGGAATCCACATTCCGCGCCAGCGCTTGAGTGAGCGATCTGCCTTGCTCAGGCCGCAGTCGTCGACGTCGTCCTCCGTCTACGCTGAAAGCAACAGCCGACCTGGATGTCTGCGGGTTCCGGTGGGTGCTACATCGATTGTTCAGCCATTGAAACAACATGTTGAGCAGATAGAAGTCTCAAGGCGTGGCCCTCCCGGCCCCTGACACTGGGGCCGGATGCCCACATCAAGCTTATTCTTGAAGAGAAGGGCCCAGACAAAGCAAGACTTCAACTATCGCGATCCGACGCTTAAGCGCGCGCCACTCGGCTGGGGTCGGTATTGGGGAGTTTTAGGATGTGTCTGGCATCGAGGCACTGCGTACCACTCGACGCCAGACTTCATGGTTCGCTATAAAAGGAGGCTTGCTCTCCTTCCGCCATGTTTTTGTAACGCAATAGCGCATCCAAGCGGCCACCCACCCTTCTCACTCGTGCTCCAAACTTCTTGCCCCCCACCTCGCCGTTCACTGGCCTTGATCAGTGAAAATTTGCGCCGCCTCCCGCCTGTGCCTCGATACCTGGTGAAGCCAGAAGAAGCAGGAACCTGTTGCCGTCGTTGCGTAGCCGAGTGCGGTGAGTGCACCAGAAACGGGCAGCGTTGAGCAGCGCGACCTACCAGAGCCGGGAGCCCCCACACGGCCAAACAAGGCGTGTTTGGTGCGTTTCCATTTTCAGTCTCTGGAGCGCCAGCCCGCAACTCACGATCGATTCCATCCCCCATGTGCAGCCAGAACAAGCACCCTCCTCAGGCGAGTACAAGGTCGCCTCCCTCCCTTCTCCCTTCTCCCCCAGCCTCACACCGCCGCCTCGCCATACTTAACGGCATCCGTTGCTTCTCTGGTGTCACCATCTTCCGTCCTCTCCCAACTGCACCCCTCCAACGCGCCTCGTCGTTCCTCGGAACCGTCCTCTGGTGCGTCCGTTCACGCGTCCCAGGTGGCGTCTTCCTGCCGCTTACATCGCTGTCCAGATGTCGAACCGTATTCCCACTCGCACCAACTTCGAAAGCGGCCGGGGACTCGCGGGGCACGCTTTGGGGCTCGCCCAAACCCAGGCTCAGGCCGCTCAAGCGCGGGTGGTCCCTCGCGCGTCGCGGGCAACAACGTCGTTGCCAATGGCGTTCCTCCGACTCCCCACGCTGTTCCCCTTCACACACACCCATATGCTCAGCCCCCTGCGGTCTCTGACCCCCTCCATCTCCTCCGCCTCTGCCTCGGCCGCGGACAGGGCATACCTTCAGATCATACCGGAAGACACCGAAATGGATCCCAGGGAGTTGGTGGCGAGCTGTGCTATCATGTTCAACCACCGCGTCGAGCAACTCCAGTGGTTGCGTCAGTCTCTCAATGGTCGGGTCGTCGAGCCGGTTGAGAACGGGTTGGCTGTGGCGCATCGCCAGCGCAGGATCTGCAAGTACCGAGACTTCCCCATTTTCGACCTTCCCCCTGAGCTCCTCACCATGATCTTCCGTACCACCTTCTGGGGGAGCGAGAATGTGGTGAAGGCCAACAGGATGCGTATGCATCTCACCTGGGTGTGTCAGCGATTCCGCCAGATTGCACTCGCGGACCCTCAGCTGTGGGGAACGCTGTGGTTCTGCGACCAGCACCCGTGGACGCGTAGTCTTGCCTTTTTGGAACGTGCCGGGGGCGGCGTACTCGACATACGCCTCGACGATCGCCAGGAGCAGAAGCACCAGGAACCCATGACCATCCCCCGCCTCGATATGATCCTTGACAAACTACTGCCCAAGATCTCCCAAATCCGCATGCTCGTCCTCCACTTCAACGACCTCAATATCATGCACCACTTCTTCCGTCGTTTCAGCGTCGCCGGTCCCCCTGACCTTCTCGAGCTCGTCGACATCGACGCCAATGTCATGTACGCGCGGGACCCTGCGTCACCCCTGGTCGCCTTCAGCAGATTCCCAACTCCGAAGCTACGCAAGCTCATTATCACTGGCTTCGCCCTTGACTGGGAGACCGTGCAGTACAAAACCCTCCACACTATGGACATACGCCACTTCACCCTACCTTCCTTCATGTCCATGTCCCGCTGGAGTGAGCTCCTACGGCCTGCGTACCACATCTACAAGCTATCGTTCGTCGGCGCGATGCCGAACCCGTCTAGTTGCCTGCCGCTGTCGCTTCCAAACCTGCGCGAGCTCTTTCTCGCAAGGATCCCGACGACGGGGGTGCAGGAGCTTTTGCACTTCCTCGACACACGCAGGGTCATGCTATTGACGCTCGGGGGCCTCCATGGCACCCTTCAAGGCTTCCCGCATTTCTTTTACTCGCTCAAGGGCCGATTCCCGGAGGCCCGTAGCGTCTCCGTGTACTCCATCCCCTACACCCCGGACCGACAGTTCAGAGACCAACTCATGCGAGGCGTCGTCTGCTGGTTTGAGAGCATGCCTCTCGTCAACACTCTCCGGCTGGAGAGAGTCGCCTACGATTTCTTCAAAACCCTCTCCACCGATCCGTCCAGTTGGTGGCCGGCCGACGTCGTCAGCGCGTACTTCAAGCCGCAGCGCGACGCCGGAGTTCCCGAGGATCAGCTCGTTAGACCCCTGCTCCTCCCCGATCTCGAAAGCGTTTACATCGAGTTCCCTGAGGTGGAATGGCAGGAGCTCCTCGACACCCTCCTGGCTCGCAAGAAAGCCGGACGCCCGGTGAACACGCTCTACAGCACTGACGTGAAGGACGAGATCAAGGCGATGATGAAGGCTGGGCTGAAGGTCGGGGGTGATTACCATACTGCTCCAGACAGACTGATGGCGACGCGGGAAGAGCTTCGAGTGAGGGGGCGCATGATGCAGCTGATCCCATGGGTCAGGGGGGAGGTTGGCGAAGGGCTCAAAGAACAGCATATCGGCGTGTGACTGACTCTTTGAGGAGCTGGGATCGAGACGTGTGTATCCAGAATATTGTTTCCAACACTGTAGTGCCACTTACTCGTCGTCTGTCGTAATTCTTGTGTGTCGCATTGTCTAATTGCATTCGAATCGGTTGTCCTGTGTCTAGAGCGACTACCATCCGACGTCCGCCTCCTTAAGTATTGACGGGGTTCGTGATATTCAGACGCCCAAACAGGCGCTTTACACGTGCTAGCTGACGACGGCCATGTGACCCGTGTTGTTTGGGGGTATGTACGCGCAGAACGCGACGCGAGACGCGGTTCGACCGTAGACGCGTAGACGCGGTTCAACGAGCACGAATCGTCGTACTCCTCCCTCTCCTCCTCTCGCGCATGGCACGTCTCGGCTAGCTCTCTCCTCTCCCACTTGCCTCCTTTTCTTGCACGACATGTCTCCTCCCCATTCCCCCACCATCTCTGCTTGCTCCTCTTTGGATTCCTCCATGGTCGTCGCTGCACCTCAATTGGGGATGCTCCCCGCGACCCGGAGAAGGTTGACACAACCGCAGACGCACGCACTCGTCTCAGTCTTCGAAATCAAGACGCATCCAAGCAGGGAGGAGCGCGCCCTCCTCGCCGCCGAGCTCGGAATGTACGCACGCCCGCAACCTCCGCTTCCCGTCGCCGCGGCGCACTGACCCCCGGGCCTCCTACAGGGAGCTCAAAGCCGTTAACGCCTGGTTCCAAAACAGGCGCCGCAGCCTCAAGAAGGCGTGGTCGGGGAGTTGTGGCTGGTCGAAGGGGTCCCTGCCGGAGAACAAGCACGTCCGACCGTTCGGCGGGATGAAGACGCTCCCCGCCCGCGAGTCTGCGATCTCGCTCGACCACATCGCGTCCTCGCGCGAGCTGCCGTGCAAGTCCAAGGCCAAGGCCAAGGTCAGGGCCGCGTCCAAGTCGTCCGTCCCCCCGCCGCGGCCCGCCTGCACCCCTTCGACGCCGCAACGACGAGTGTCCCCCACCGCGGTGCCGTCGCCGTCGCCATCGCGGAAGAACATCTGGGAACACATCCCGTCCTCGCCGCCGACCAGGCCGTCCTCGCCCGGCCCCGGCGACGCGCTGCTCGTGCTCGGGCGCGAAGCCCCGCGTCTGTTGCGCTCGCTCGAGTGGGCGTGCGCCAACGCGCGCGCGGGACGCCGGGTGACGCACCGCGCGCGAGCGGCCGCGAAGGCGGCGTCCCGGTCGAAGGCGGAGTGCAAGGGGGACGCGGACGTGCCTATGCTCGTTTTGGAGCCCAGGTACCGGGGCGAGGCGAAGGACGGGGAGGCGAGACCGCAGGCCGAGGAAGCAGAGGACGACACGGAGACGGACGAGGACGAGGACGAGGAGGCGATCACGCCGAACATCAGCATGGAGCTGCTGCCCGCGTTCCTGCTGCCCGACGGGTTGACGAAAGGCGAGGAGGGCGCAGGGAAGCGGCGACGGCGAGGCAAAGACGTCGACATGGAGGCGGCGATGACCCTGCTGGGGATCATGAGCCCCGAGACGGTCGGATGAACGGCCGAGGCCTTGGCTGTAGACCGTTGACGACCGACGGAGGACTCTGCGGTCGTGTACCACCATCGACGCAGGAAAAGACGGCGGCGGCCTGCATATTTCTGTACGCTTGCGGCGCAGCTGCCGCTGTATTTTGGGCACATGTGCCCCGGAGCCATATGGTTAGGACGCCTCACGACCTGGACGACCATCGACGACATACATACGCATACGATCCTGTACATACCGCTCTCGCGCACGCGCACTGTTGTTCGTATATCATTGCATCGCGCCGCATCCATGCGCCGCCCCGGTCTCGATGATCCTGGAATGGGCGCGCCGTGGGCGGAGTGGGCGCCGACCGAGGACTCGGCATGGCGGCGTCAGCAGGGATCGAAATAGCGAGCCTCCCGCGGCCAGCCTCTCCTTTTAACACGACTCCACCCAGTCCGCGGCCGTATTTCTCGTCCACCGCCCCCCGGGCACACCCTCGTCGCTCTTTCGCTCGTTTCACCCTTTCTCGCCTTCGCCCGTGTCCGTTCCTGGTCATGGCCATCACCAAGAAGTGGCTGTACGTAGGTATACCCGTCGGTGCGGCCGTCATCCTCGCTGCAGTCCTCGGTGGAGTTCTGGGCAGCCGTGCCTCCAAGAACAACTCCTCCAGCACCTCCGGGACCTCTTCCTCCAGCGGCGAGGCTGCTGCCAGCTCCGCCGCTAGTGTGAAGGAGGCCATCGGCGTCTTCCCCACCGGCACGGACAGCCAATACCTCCTTCCGTTATACCCCTCCACAGTGAGTCCGCATGCATACATGACGTCTTTCGCATGGCCCTGAGACGGTCCTCTGTGTTCCCTGCCAGACGAACGCTGCCGCCTTCACGACTCCTACGTTCAACCCCACCCAAAACACCAACCTCGCCTGGCCCGAGGACTCCTTCAAGCCCTCCAACCCTTCACCTACGAACGTTCGGCCCGACCGCCCGCGTCTCATTGCCCCGCATACAAGTGGCAGGCCCTTCCCACTCTCATCCAGAACGACCCCTACCTCAAGTCCTGGAACGACACCATCTTCGGTAACGCGACCGACTACTTCGGCCTGGCCCCCGTCCAGTACTTCCTCGACGGCTCTTCGGGTATCCTTGACAATGCTCGTGAGGTCAAGGAGCGTGTCAAGGCTTTCTCGTACGCCTACCGCATGACCAACGACTCGAAATGGCTGGACAGGACCTTCACGGAGCTCCAGGTGTGTAGCGAGCCATCGTTCGGCGTGATGTCAGATGTTGACGCGTCTGTTATTTTTACCAGAACGCCGCTGGGAATGGAACAACTGACTTCGGTCCTGACGGGCCCAGCAAATGGAACCCGAGTCACTTCCTCGACACCGCCGAGTTCACCGCCGCGTTCGCTGTCGCCTACGACTGGCTGTACGACGCCTGGTCTGACGAGCAGAAGAGTCAGATCCGAAGTTCGATGATCTTCTACGGTCTCCAGGCTGGTATCGAGACGATCAAGAATGGCTCCGCCTGGTGGACTGGGAACACGATCAAGGGCAACTGGAACTGTGTTTGCAACAGCGGCCTCACCATGGGTTCCCTCGCCATCCTCGGCGATGACACGAGCGGCATTGCGGAACAGCTCCTCGCCCTCACCATCCCCAACGCCCTTGAGAACTGCGCTTTCGCGGTGTCTGACGATGGCACTTGGGCCGAGACCGCCAACTACTGGTACTTCGGTACCACCGGGCACGCTGAGATGGCGTCATCCCTCATGACGGCTACCGGCTCAGACATGGGTCTCCTCTCGAACAACCCGAACTTTGCGAAGACCGGTCTTTACCACATGTATGTCACTGGCCCCGGCTCGCTGTTCAGCTACGGCGACCACGGCCCGAACAAGTACTCTACCACCGCCAACTCCATCCTCTTATATGGCGACCAGTTCCAGCATCCCGAGTATGTCCTGTTCCAACGCGACCAGCACGATGCCCCGGAACCGAACAGCATGTTCTGGTACAACCCCACCGTGGCCGGCGCGTTCTGGGATGGTATGCCCCTCGACCACGTCTTCGACAACAGCACGGACCAGTGGGCATCCATGCGCAGCTCCTGGACGGATGAGAACGCGTTGTACGTGGCCATCAAAGCCGGTACTCTCCAGAACCACCAGACGCACAACGACCTCGACTGCGGTGACTTTGTCATCGATGCGCTCGGAACGCGTTGGGCGGGGGACCTCGGCTCGGGCGACTACCTTTCCACAGGCTACTTCTCGAGCGACGCACAGGACAGCCAGCGTTGGCTTTACTACCGCAAGCGGACGGAGGGCCAGAACACGATCCTCGTCAACAAGGCGAACCAGCTCGTCACCGCTGCGCCTTCGATCGGCTTCGACACGAGCAACACCACCCAGGGTTCGAGCACTGTCTTTGAAGCTCCCAGCGATTCCACTGCGCTCTTCACCGCGGACCTCTCCAGTGCTTACTCTAACGTGTAAGTCCAACGTTACATTGTGAACCACAAGTTAGTGAGGCTGAGACGCATCTGCAGCTCTTCGTTCAAGCGGGGCATCCGTATGATCAACGGCCGCAGGCAGGTGTTGCTCCAGGATGACATCAACGCCTCTGGCGACATCATGTGGCGCATGCACACCAACGCGACCGTCACTGTCAACGGGAACTCCGCGACGCTTACCATTGGCGACCAGACAATGCAGATGACGATCCTTAACGCGCCCGACGGCGTGAGCCTCACTACCGGGCCGGCCGTCCGCTTCAGCGACGATCCTGCCCTGCCGCAGGGCCAGGTAGACCAACCGAACCCCGGAGTGACGGTGATCATGATCAGTCTGCCGGCTGGAGAGCACAGTCTGCAGGTGCTGTTCAATCCCCAGTGGAGCGGGTTCACCAGCTTCCAGACGCCTCCGTCGGTCCCGATCGACAGCTGGACCCTCCGCAGCCACGACTCTTCGTGAAGGGCCGGGCCTTTGAGCACTTTTTCACAGCACCTACCCTACCCTACTCCTTTGTATCTGTCAGCTGTTAGTGGCGCAACGCGCTATAGCTTACGTCTCGGACTCGTACTCAACGGCACACTGCAGCATATGGACTATATGTGTCGAATACCTAGCATCGGACCGTCTTGATCATACCACAGGTAGCACACCCACCGTATATGGACTACCTAGCAGTGTAATACCTCCCCTCGTTGTGTACGGCAATAATGATCAACTGCATGGACTCCAGCGCGATCGGACTGGCAGCCGAACGCGGTCACGAGACCGCGTCTCGCTTGTTGGCCCATGGCGCCCGCGTCAGTCTTTCACTTCTTCCTCTTCATTTTCGGTCTCACTAGAGGCTAACATTCTAGCGGCTAGCTTGTTTCTGCGCAATTTCTCTCTGGAGTCTCTGTCTCTGCTTGTCATGGCTGCACCCTCGCCTCGCAAGACGCGCTCTCAGTCAAGTAATCTGGAAACTGGGGATCCGCGTCGCAGAGTCCCTAGCGGCCCACTCCAACAACCCGGGCGACGTCAATATATCACCGTGCTGCCCTTGGATCTTTCACAGGAGCCTCTTCCTCGTGCGGCGGCGGCGGTGGGCCGCACTACCCCGCCGCTGGTCCCTGTCGACCGAGACACAGGATGACGAAAGGCCAGCGGCAGCGCCTCGAGGCCTTGTTTGCGGCCGACACGCACCCCAGCCGAGATGCGAAGGAGGGTCTAGCGGCGGAGCTGAGATGTGAGTTCCTCATATGACCGTCGCGGACCCGCTGACCGCTCCGGAGGACCGTCAAGAGCGTCATGATCTGGTTCCAGAACAGGCGACAGGACAGGCCGCGCAGGGGCAAGGCGGCGAAGGGAGCGGATGCGGGGACTGGTTCTCCGTCTCTGAAGGTCTGCCCCCGAAAGCCCAGGGCCAAAGGAAATACGGGCGGGACTGCTGCTTTTCCTCGGGCGACCAAGAGTTCTACTGCGAGCTCGACCGTCGTCGAGACGACGCGATCTGCTACTACCACCCGTCCTCTCGAGGCTGTCTCTGCCTCGACCAGACGCATACGGTCTTCTCGCAACGTTCGACTGCCTGTCCCCCGGCTATCTTACCACGACCAACCGACGCTAGCGATCCGTCTCTGGGCAGCACTGGTTCAGGCTTCCCTCCGCCGACATTCACGAACCCCTGGTTGGTTTCGTTGCGCGCTCCCCATACCCTCCCCTCACACCTCGAGTCCCGGCGACACACCACTGCCAGTCTCGATCGCTCAAGCCCCGCCCCGACGTCCCCTCAGCCGTCGACACCGCCTTTCGCGGATGCGAGCAACCGCGCCCTCTGGCTGACGCACCCTCCTCGCAAGCCGACTCTCGAATGGGCGTGTGCCCGCTCGGCCGCGCGCCGCAGT
Organism: Epithele typhae; assembly: GCF_022376455.1. Lineage (NCBI taxonomy): Eukaryota > Fungi > Basidiomycota > Agaricomycetes > Polyporales > Epitheliaceae > Epithele > Epithele typhae. Next base: position 630,287 of record NW_025954194.1, on the reverse strand, counting down.
CTTGGCTTCCGGCGCGGCTCCGGTGCGGCACCCGTCTACCTCGACGAAGATGATTCGGCGGGGGAGAACGGCGGGTTCGAGGCGGATCCTCTTGCGTCGCAGGACCGAAGTCCATTGGGCGGCGCTCTCTCGCACGACTTGCCTCCCGATCTTGTCTTTGGCGCGTCGCTGTTGCTCACGCTCAAACATTCCGTAGACATCCTATGACCCATGGCGAACCACTAGTCCCTCTCGTCTCTACCTCGTTATAATGTACTTTCTCGATCTGTTGCTTCGTCGCTTTGTGAATCATCATGTCCACATTATTCCGGCGTTGCATGGCATTCGGCGTGCCGCTTCCTGCTGACAGGTGGGGAAAACGGAGCATGTGCAATAACGTACTTAATGCGTGCAAGACATGAAGCGCGGTCAACGATGGCTAGTGATGCAGATGTGTACGTATGGATGACCCTCTTCTGTCGCCTCCTCCCCTATGCACACCTTCTCTGTTCCGCTATGTCACATCCCCATCCTGATTTTCAGCCAAGGACTTTTTACGTTTCTTGCCGGCTTTAGCGGGCGTAGAGTCGGTATCGGCACTGGAATCAACCGGCCGACTGGGTGTAAAACCGTTGGGTCGAGAGGCGACAGGTTTCGACGCAGCTTTGGGCGTGGCGTGCGCACCGTTGACGCTATTGACCTTGGATGCGCCATTGATTTGTTGTGGTACATACCCAGTCGACGACGCTTAATAGCAAGAGAGCATAAACTTCCCGTGAGCAACTTGATGAAAAGAGGCTACGTACGTTTGATCGCATGGTACATGAAGAGCTCGACGAAGCCCGACATTTCCTGGGTGTCAACAACACGCTCAAGAGGCACACTGCTGGCAGGGGCCACTTCTTCGTCGATGTCCATTTCATCGCCTTCCTCGTCGCCATCTTCTCGCTCTTCCGGCTCTTCTTCCTCCGTAGAGCGGTAGGTGAGGAAGCCGTCCATGACTGAGTCGAAGAGTGTCTTGAGGGGAGGCATGAGATGCGCGGGCGAGTTGAAGATTTCCTCGACTTCTTTCCCTCGCCACGGTTGAACTGCTGGGGTCGTCTTCGAGGGGCCGGGTACAGACGCGAGGTCTGCGAACGCAGAAGCACCAAAGATGTCGTGGAACAGCGTGCGTTTGTTAGAGCCTCCATCTTCCACGATGGCCTGGGCCGAGCCGCCTTCTTCATCCGGTAGTTGCGCATCGTCTCCGAAGAGGACCACGCCCCAAGCACTAGTGATGCCCACAAGGGTGAAGCCTGACGGATCGGTGGGGAAGAAACCGGATCCTGGAACGGCAGTGATGCTGCGCAGTCGGAACGGAAGGGTGCGTATAGAGACAGGGTTGGACGATAGCGTCTGGAAAACCAGGACACGAGTTGAAGGAGTCGACGAAGTGGTTGACGGAGGCATGCGCTCTACCGCAATAAACTGTTCTTCTGATGGATGAGACACCACAGATTCCAGACCAGCAGCGCTGCGATATCGCCAGCGTACTGAAGATAAGGTTAGAAAGGCGTGCAATAAACCACAAGTTGCGGCTTACAGCTCTGGAAGACGAGATCCCACAGTTGGATGTCCCGAGGCCCACCGACAACCAAGTAACGTCCACTTCTTCCGACAAAATGCACCGATGTTGTACTGGGACAGTCGGGACAGGTGAGGACTTGACATAGTGTGTTCGTCTCCGACTCGTAGATGGCGACGTGAGCTCCGACGCAGACAGCAAGTAGTGAGCCATCTGGAGACCATGCTATGTCTGACGGTGTCTCGGTGCGGAATCGAAACGTGGAGCGCGCGACCCAGAATTCTATGAAGCATATGATTAGGAGGGACACCAAGATATAGGGTATACCACGCACCTTCCAACCCGTCGGACTTAGTCTTCACCGACCGCACCCTCCAGGTCTTAATGTCCCCGTCCCGTCCAACAGTCGCCAACAGCAAACCGTCGGAGTCCCATGATCCTCGCCTAAATGCGGCTCCGGTGACCTTCTTCACACCATGCGGGCGATCAATGCGGGTGTTCAATATCCAGAAGCCGGACTTGCGATCCCACTGCCAGATTTTCAGGTATACCTCACTCCGGAATGTTTCGTCGCCTTCCCTCTCATCAATTGTGGCCATCCAGACTCCATCATCGGATAGAATGACGCGCTCGACTCGGGAAGGTTCTAATGGCTTGTCATCTCGTCTTGAGATTCGATTTGAAGGCGACACTTCTAGTTCTGAGACGAGCTTGGAGGATGACGGGGAGAAAGTTTGTAGGGATGATGGATGGGAGGACGGGAGTATTAGGGTGGAGGACTGTGAGTGTACGGCGAGAGGGACCGAGGAGGATGCCGATGGTCGATCGTACGAGACGGCCGGGTCTTGCACATGTTCAGCGGGAGGACCCCCACAAAGACGCAATATACTCACCTAGTTTTATGCGGGATATCGACCGCGAAATTTTGAGCGTCGAGGCGCGCACGAATGCAAATGAAGCGTCCGCGAGGCCCAACAGATATTCCTCCTCTCCACCGACGCTGACAAGAGTGACGTGGACAATCGGCGACCCGACACGAGGAACGAACTCCTTCCTTCCAGAATGAAGCTGCCAGAGGACGAGCACCGCTTCTTCGCCACCGCTGAGAAGATACGCTCCGTTTGCAGTGAAGGCGAGGGACGAGACAGCATGAGCGTGCCAATGTAGCGTGGTCGTCTGAGCGGTTTTCCCGACTCCGGAAGTCTTGATAGTCGCGGATTCGTTGAGACAGTACCACAGTCGGATGCAGCCACTGGCGTCTCCGGTCGCAAAGTACTCCTCGGAGGGATGGAACGCCAAGCAGGTGAGCTTCTCGGGAGAGACAAACTTCGTGAAGCCCGCCTTAGTGTCCGCAGTCTGATAGACATACGCTTTGTGACCAGCCGTCGCGACCAGCCAAGCCCCGTCGGGGAGACCGCGAGTCCAGTCGTAGCTCTTGTCTTGCCCACAGTAAAGGCCTCCGAAGACGTCTGAACGGACGAGCTTGCGGTATCTGCGCTCGCAGTTAACGAGACGCGTTGAACCACGAAGTTGTCCTCCGCAGTCGTAGCTCCAGCTGTACGCCCGAATGAGAAAAATGCGAAGATTGCGAAGATACCGAAAGCAGACGTACATGCGTTCTTCCTCTTGGACGGCAACGCAGATGCGATGAACACGTACCCTGGAAAGCTCTCATGCACCGCAAGATGGAAGATGGGCCGAAAAGTAGCGATAGTCTGGAGGAGCGAGCCGTCGAGGAAGTCCCAGACGCGAAGGCACCCGTCCAAAGAGCTTGTGATCAACTGGAACTGGTTGTGGGGATTGAGCACGGCGGCCGTGACCGCATCTTGAGGCAGGTTTTCTCCCGTGGGGCCGGCAACATTGTTCGATGGAGGAGTGAGCGTCGAAACAATCTCCCCAGTCGCTGTGGAGTGGATCTTCACCGCTGCCCCGACGGCCGAGAAAAAGTAGCTGGCCGTAAAACTCGCATGAACACAAGGCTGTCGCGCGACAAGTATGCTACGCACCTCCCGTCCCTCGTAAACACTGGCGGAACCCTACTCACAGAGGAGTCGGTCAAGGACCGCCAAGCCCAAGCTTCCTCCTCAGCCTCCTCGACCTCCTTGCCCTTGTTCGCCTTGCGCTTGCGTCGAGGGACGTCCGTTGGAGCATCGTGTGCAGCAGATGGCTTGAGAGGAGACAGACGGACGACGGACGCAGTCATGGCACGCGTCCGGTCGACAACCACAGGCATCGTCGAGGCGGGGAGGTCGGCAGAGCAAGATGCGCTTTCCAAAAATTTGCCACGTGCCTGAAATGGCAATCTCCTGCGACGCGCCTCCAGTCCCCATCGGCCCGCCCTGCCGGCGACTTGCAGTTGGGGGATCGAAGGAAGCAGATTGCATTGCGGTGTATGTACAAACTGCGGCAACGGCGCGCGAGTCATATCCGAGCAAGGAGAAGGCATATGAGCAAGACTCGCATAGCTGCCAGGGCGAGATGATACAATGTAGGAGGGTATCGAAATACACATAAGTCGTAGTAGCCGTCGTACGGTCACAGTTCCACCGAAACCATATACGTCATCCACTAGTCGTTACAACATCTGTCATCCGCATCGTAGTCGAAGGAGAGTGTTTGCATATGTATGGAATAGAGATAGAAACAGAGCATAGGCTTTCACCAGATCTGGGGAGCAGCCGGGAGATAGTCCGTGGGGAGAATGAAGGCGTCCATGCCGCTGGCAGAGAACGTCGCACCACCAAGTGTTTGGTCTGACAGCCAAACGGGCAGGTGCTCGTTCGAGGTCGTTTCAAAGCCGCGCCAGATATTTTCAATGTTCGGTGTGAACTGTTGACCATACTGCGGCGCCACGCCGGGGGGCATATGCGCCATCGCGTCGGGCGACGCCTGGTAAGGGGCTTCAAAAGTCGGTGAGGTTGGCGGCTGCGACGTTGCCGAGTGGCTGACCGCATCGGAGGAGTACCCAGCAGCGTCGCTGTGTGCGCGATTCCTTTGGTCTCTGGGCATAGTGGGAGAACGTGATGATACTGACTGCCTTCTCTTACGGAAGCGCTTTAGCATGAGCTGCAACGTGAAGGCGTATCGTTGACCAGGCACTGAACAATGCTCTCAGCCCGAGTGTTCAATGCAGCACTAGAAAATACCCACGCACCTTCTGCCAGAAGCGTCGCAAGCTGTTCAACAAGGGCTCGAACTTCATGCAGGTTGCATTGGTCGGGGCTACACCGGACCGTCAACGACGGGCCACCTATGCACAGACCTAGACTCACAAGAGACGTGAAAGGCGCAGCAAGAACGAAGCCGAGAACGTCGCCGTCGCATGGGTATAATGGACGGCTATAAGAAGTCACCGTAAGCTTTGGGTAACAGGCAGTATTATCAAAGCTACTCACCATACTTCATACCCTCTCGGTACGCAGGAGAGTTGACGGTGATGTCAAGGATCTGTCGCCCGATTTGAATCGACCGAATCGCCAGGTCCCGCTGGGCCGGGGGCATATTCGGCATGTCCTCTGGGCGGTCAATACCCCGCAAGGCCGTCGCGTTGTGGAACAGCTCGGCATGCAGGTGTTGAATCTGCAAACTTTGCCTGTAGAACGCTGTCCACTAGGTGAGCATATGCAAGACGAAGTACAGCAATTCGAGCGTACCAGCATCTTCGTACTTCTGTGAGAACGCCTGATCCCAAGTGGCGTACCAATTGCGGAATTCCATGTCGGCCTCCCGGATGACGTTGAAAGTGATCTCGTCCACAGCCCGGTCGAACAATGGAGAGAGATTATTGTGGACACGTTCCCGGATGGCCATCAGCTCCACGGTAGAGACCAGACGCATGTCATCCTCGATTGCAAGTGGGTGTTGGAGTAGAAGACGGCATTGCCAGATGCTCTCGTCGTCCTTCAAGATGGCCGGACGACCCGTGCCGTATGACATCCTGGCCAAAACGTCAACGAGAGCATCGCATGCTAATGCGCTGGAATACGTACTGATGTTCGAAGAGGTACAGGCAAAACCATGTTCTCGACGACACAACCAGTTGTCTGTCTTTGCTCGACGTCGACGCCTTGCCGGCCTTCATCCGCTTGAGCAGTTCCGGCCAAGCCTTGTGCATTGCTGTACCGAAACGTAAGTATTGAAGACACATCAAAGCGTAGCATATTCAACTTACACAGCTCCATGGCCATGCGAACAGCGTGACCTCCACTCAGCCAACCATTATCTGACCATCCAGACACCAAGACTGATGACAAAAATCTCAGTTACGTTGAGGAGTAGTCATTCAAATACGTACTCATAGCCTGGACGGCTTCCTGGCGGGCAACAGGAGAGAAAAGCGTTGCACAAGAAATGGCTTGCACCTCTTCCAAGCACTTCAGAAAAACTGCACTGGGATTACCTGCGAGACCATGATCAGAGCAGGCAACAATGTTGGGTAAACCCGACTTACCCCCACCGTCTCGAACTTTGGCGGCCACCATGCAAATACAATCGACGGCAAAGGGCGATCGCTCATGAAGCGCATCATAGGTGTCGATGGCTGCATCGAATACGGGCAAGAATGTTGAGCAACCGTGATAGAAGCTGCAATGTCAACGGTCAGCTTGTACACTTTATGCCAGCGTTCGCGCGTCGGCGCCACGTCGGAAATAACGTACATCCTGAATAGCTCTCGGGCCTCCGATTCCGGGATGACCTTCTTGGTGACCACTGAAGAGTACATGAGAACCAACGGGCGTTTCCGGAAGGTATGAGTCAAGCTCACCATCTGGGAACATCGTCGATCGCGGTTGAGCGTGAAATACTTTTCTGCGCTTCGCAGGCCGGAGCGGCCGAGGCTCGGGCGAGTGGGTATGCGCTCGGCTTGGAGCCTCGCTCTCACCCCCGTTTTCCTGCCAGGCAGCGTCAAGTCAGACCAGCCTCCGGACGCGTGCTCGGCGTTCCGGTGGACACTCACCTTTGCGGCGCGCTCAATGGCGACATCGGCCAACCCGCGAAGAACTTCCCAGGGCGCGACGAGCCCTGATGCGGGAAGCTCGCCACCCTCTTCTTCGGCGTCTGAAGACTCTGCACTAGTGACTGTGGAAGACGGTGGGGCGGCGCGTTTCGATCCCGTGGGGGGATCTTGCGGACGCGGGCGACCCCCGCCATCTGCGGTGTTGTAACGCATGGAGGACACATTTGTGGGTTGGCCACGAGGCGGGCCCATGGACTCTATGCTGGAGAAGGGAGGAAGGCTAGGCCCGTGCGCGCCGGCATGCGACTGGCCGTTGCCGTACAAGCTCTGGCCATGGGGAACGGTGTCAGGACCGGCCGGACGATGGTTTTGAGATTGCTGGTACGCTGAAAGATGGGGGTGAGGCCGATGAACAGAACTTAGGACTGGGAAAGAGCGAGGTTGGACCAGGAGAAAACTGCCATGGTTGAAAAGATGGCCGCACGTACCAGTTGAGGGCGTAGAAACGGCCGGGGAACCCAGAGATTGTGCACCGGGCGAGTGGTGAGCGAAAGGCGAAGGATATGGGGAGCGCGACGTGAGCGGAGCACCATTACGGAAATGAGCCACAAGTTCCATCAATGTGCTGTGGATGACGGTTTGCGACTGGCGAATATCGGCGACATGGGCCTCTAGACTGCGTATGCGTCTGGTGGGGAGCGTGAGCGCGACTCGACGCGAAGACGACGCGTCAGACTCACTCAAGACCGGCTTCTCCGGTGAGACTGGCCTCCCTCGTCGGCTTCTCGAACAAACACTCGAGCCCGGCGTGGCGACATCTTCTGCAGGGAGGATTTTCTGCGCCCTCGCAGCGCATCTTCTGCTTGCGACAGGCATTCTAGCAAGAGGGAGAGTGAGGATGGGAGATCGGGACGACGGTGCGGGGTATATGACTTACGCATGCACCTGGAACGTTGCGGTGAATACGGTCCGAAGGTCTGACGGCAGGGATAGAAATGCAGACTTACGAGGCACCCTGTTCAACGTCCTCACCACCGGCTTCTGGTCCGGCTTCTGGCCCGACTTCGGGTCCATGCCGTCCATGTCCTCCTGCTTCTTGATGCTGAGACCGACGCCGAGGCTGGTGCCAGGATCCATGGCGGATGGGTGGATCGATGGAGATGGGAGGGGGGGAGCGTGGAGTGGGGCGCGGACGGGGCGCGGGGGTGCGGGAGTGGGCGCGCCGGAGCGGAGGAGGGGGCGGAAGGGGACGCGGAGGAGGAACAGGGACGGGGACGGGACGGGCGAGGGAGGTCGATGGCAGCCGTCGAGGGCAAACAAGGCCAAGCTTAGCGCGGGGGTGCCATGCGCCTGGATGGGAGAGCCCGGGCGGGTGCCGTCCACGTTCCTTCCCATTTTACCGCCCTCGTCTCCGTTCACCAGCGCCCTGCTCGTCCCCATTTGCCGTCGCCGTGTTCTCGAACGCGCGGCATCTGTCCGACGCTGGAAACCCCACGCCCACCTGCCCTATCGCCCCCGCCCGCATCCCAATCGGCCCACGCAGCGATCTGCGCTCCCTCTCCGGCCACCCGCAAGCCCTCCGTCAACACGGCTCCAGCATGCGACCTAGAAGGTGGTCCGCGCTCCTGCTTTCATGGCCAGATCCTCCCCGTCCCCCAGAACCATGCCACGCGCAGACCCTTTCCCTGCTTCGCTGCCGCCACCTACCTTGCTCCAGCTGATGGACCCAGTTCTCGTTCCGCCCGGTCCCATAGATCTTGTTCCGCAACACTCCCTCTCTTTTCGCCCGGCCACACCCTGCCACGCCGTGTGCATTCGCCTCTCTTCGCCGCCCTTCTTCGATCTCCACGGGGTGTCCTCAGACGCCGCTGCTGCGCAGAGAATCGTCCGACTCGAGATCCCGTTGACGCCATCGCTCGCGCAGATTGGTGCCCTCTTGGTGCGCCATGCCGACGGACGAGCCGCATTATGACATCGGGAGACGTGTTATTGCGCGCAACTGCACGCTGCTAACCATCGCAGACGACGCGCATCCGCGCGGATTGGCCGAAAGGACCAACATGGCTGAGCATCGCGGATTCGAAGGAATTCCGCCGGGAGCCGGGATTGATGTCGGGGCTTTTGCGTCTTCCGGAGACAGATTGATACGTCGTTCCGCCGAAAGTGCGTATGTTCGGGAAGGGCGATGTGTAGGAAATACGTACAACGTCGCCGGAGCACGCGAATCTCAGGGGGCGTATATGATTGCTCAAATATACCAGGTGCTCTTTTTGCCGGAGGCGAGATGATCGACGGTGTGAAGATGTTCCGGTGCTCCTGGCGAGGTGTGATGCAAGACCACCGCCTGAGACGGTGGACGAGGAGAGGACGACGCGGATCTGCTGACGGGACGGAGGCCTCCTCCGTCCCGGCTCCGTTGCACCGGCCCGCAGGCGGGGCGTTCTCCGCGGGGGCGCTCCGACGGGCGTCAGCAGGTCGCCCACTCGCCCAGCGGCCACGCAGTCTTCCACTCCTCCGTCCGACACGTAGTCCCACTTTGCGTATTTATTCAGCGCACTGTCTTTGCTCTTTCAAACCCGCCACAACCATCACTTCTAAGTACGCAACCAAGACTGCTGCCGTCATGTTCATGTCTATGCTATCGCACCTCCTGAGGTACGTAGGTGTTCGTGTGACCCTCCACGCGCAACACACCTGCTCACATGTCCACGCGCAAAGTGCTTGGTTTGCGTTCCTCCTCCCCAGTTATTCTACCTGGAAGGCCTCGCTCATCGCCCCGTCTCTGAGCCGGATCTCGAGCGTTGGTGCAAGTACTGGGCCGTCGTCGGCGCGTTTGTCGCCTTCGAGTATGTCGCCGGCTGGATCCTGGACTGGTCAGTTCCCCGCTCTCCGTGTGTCGAAGCGGAGTCTAAGCAACGTGCCTGTTATCAGGGTTCCCTTCTACTGGGAGGCTAGAACCGTCTTCCTTCTCTTCCTCTCCCTCCCACAGACCCAGGTATGTCGTACTTGACCCCCTCTTTTCGCGCACACGCGGCCTCAACTCGTGGTAATCTGTCTAGGGCTCTACCTGGGTCTTCACCACCTACTTCCAACCCTTCCTCGAGAAGAACCAGGCCGACATCGATGCCAACATCGCCGCTGTCCAGTCCAACACCCTCGCCTTCCTCCAGTCTCGTCTCCAAGTCTTCTGGCAGACTTTCTGGGACCTTGCCACCAAGGCCAACGGTCAGGCGCGCGTCCCTGGCGCTCCCGGTGCTACCACCCCAGGTGCTGCCCCTGCCGGCGCTGGTGCTGCGCCCAACCCGGGCCAATACATCGAGGTCGCGAAGTCCCTCTGGACCTCGTACGGCTCCTCTCTCATCGGCGCTGCTCAGCAGGCGGTCAAGCCCGCCTCTAACGCGCACGCATCGGCTGCTGGAGCCCGCCCCGGTCCTTCCCCCTACGACGTCGGATCGTCCAGCTCCGTTCAGACCCACCAAAACTCGTTCTCATCCGAGATGGTCAACAACTTTAACCCGGCGTCGTCGGCCTCAAGCACCCCGCCCCCTTTCCCTCAACCCCAGGTTCCGACTGCGTAAAATGTTCCCACAGATGACAACTGGAAAGTAGTTGTGGCCTTGTGGCCAGGCCCCTTTTGGAGTCTTGAGCTGCTTAGACGTTCTATCTACATCAGGACAAGTCTTGGAAGTCCGCTGTTTGTATCTCTCCGCTCGTTACGTACGAAATGCAATCGACGGAGCACGCGTAGTGCGTGAGGTTATCGCACTCCGGACCCGATCGATTTCAAAATAAGCAACAGAGGTCTACGTCGACAGTACTCTACATGGACAGCACTTCGCCGTCCTTATAGTGCGTGCTCCAGGCGTGGTCGATAACGTCCTGCGAGAACAAACGTGTTCAGCCCTGTGGGACAACAGCCACCGAGCAAGGGACAATGTCAACGTACCTGCGCCGATGGGAACGTGCGGTTACACATGACACCCCGAGAAACGTGCTGACATACACAAAAGTGCTCCTCACTGCTTGGCGAACGAGACTGCCTTGGCTGTGCGCGGCTGCCTGCAATAGAGCCGCCCCGTCCTCGGCCGAGGCATTCGAGGTCGAATCCGATGGAGAAGACCCGTCATTACCGGGCACGTATTCGCCGTCTTCTTCGTCCCCGCCCTCTTTCACTGCGAGTGCGAGCTGCGCCGCCACCAGCATCCGCGCGATATCCGCCTCCATCGTGTTCATCTTCTCGTGGGCGAGCTGCAGTTGCTCTGTGAGCCGCTCCACCTCCTCCCGCAGCTCCGGCTCCATCGCCGCGCGGCGGCGGACCTCCAACCCCGTACGCTCGTCCTGGTCCCTCATTACCTTGCATATGTCCTGCAGCCGTTCCACTTCCGCGCGCAGCGCCTCCGCCTCGTTCTGATACGTGGCCTGCACCATCGCGAGCCCGTCCGTCCGCTGCGTCTCGAGCGCAGCAACTCGCAGCTCGAGCTCCGTGTTCTCGCCCGCGAGGCGCTGCGCGTGCACCGACGCCTGTTCGTAGAGCCCCCGGAAGAAGTCGCGATCGCTCTGCGTCGTGCGCAGATCCTCATCCGATCGCTGCCGCTCCACGGCGAGTTCCTCGGCGCGCGCAGACGCGTCCGTCTGCGCTGCGGCAAGCTCCTGCCGGGCATGCTCGAGCTCTTGTTCGAGCGCGGCGAGGCGTTCTGCCGCTGCGTGCAGGGCTCCTCGGTCTTGCTGATCTTGGGCGGGGCCTCGAGGATCACGCTCGCCGGGCACGACTTTCTGCGCTGCTGCGTCGGCGAGCCGCTCGTTCTCTTCCTGGAGCGTCGCCATCTCCATGTGCAGTTCCGCGACGGCGTCTTCGAGTTGAGATACCTGTTCGGTGCGGTCTTCGAGTTCGGCTGTCAGGCGTGCGATCTGCGACTGGTACTGGCACGCGGTTGTGTCCAAGATCAAATGAGATTCGCATGCATACATGGAGAGAGGCTACAAACGTACACTGTCCCCGGTCATCTTCAGCTGGTCGACATGAAGCTCGAGCTCTACGATCTGGTCCTCGAGCGAGGAGCACTGCTTAGACTTCTCATCGCGCTCCGCACAGAGGGCTTTGATATGTTTCGACAAGACCGCACCAGCCTGGCGAATAGGTTAGCGTATCATGTTGATGATCGAGGGACCTCAATACCTGTGTATCACTCTGTCCGAGGCCCTGCAGGACGCGTTGAAGCTCCGCGATCTCGTTGTTGACGTCTTCCATCTGTTGATCTACTTCGCAGAGCGCAGAGTGAAGATCTGTTGCCTGAGTGGCCTGTTCGCGGTACTGAATCGAAGTATATCTCAGTCAACACATCGTCACTGACCGCGGCGACTTACTATAAGGGACTGACTATCTGCCTCAGCGTGCTGTGTCGTGCTGGTCGCAGGCGGCTCATGAATTGCATACATGACGGGCACCTCCGGGGACAGTGGTGGTACTTCGCCGAGACGTTCCTGTCGAAGCGTATTTCAGCACCGCCGGCTACATATCTTGTGATCGTCCGTACCTGAGATTGAGCTTGTGTTCGAGATGGCTGAGAGCTTTCAGTGACGAGAGTGTCCAATGGTTGGCTTTCTTCGTCGCCGTCCCAGTTCACATAATCCCCCATTTCCTGCGCGAAGGAATCTTCGATGGTACTTTGGGTGACTTGCGGGGCCTTCTTTGAAGGACGCTCTGGAGAGCTGAATTGTTCGATGTCCTCGGGCTCAGGAGAGGGGCGTGGTAGAAGGGGTAGGAAGACTTCTTCATTGAGGTAAGGCAGAGGGCGAAGATCTTTCGGCCTGGTGGCCGCCGTATTCCGGATCCTGCGCTTCATCTGCGACACTATTGAACCGCTCCTGGACACCGCAGAGGCAGAGCGCAAGCGGGAAGGCGTCCTTGGAAAACCGAGCGTACAACAATGTCCTCGTGAGCTGGATCATAATTTGGCTGCTCTAGGTCGGGAGCAGGGACAGGTGACTGTGTCGTTGGTACAATGCCGTTCCTGCTGTACGTGTCGTCGGCGTACGCGTGTCGGCGTCGAGGAAAAGTCCTGGACCTACATACTCGTTGTCAGACTCTCTTGTTTGCAGTGGTTCTTGCCGCGATCCGTTAGTTCCAAAAGGTGAATGGTGGGAGTCGCCGTGTAGGTCCTGGGTGCTCTCTTCTTCTTCCTGCGCGAGACGCCGTCGTTGCGAGGACGGAGGGGTGGCGATAGTGTCTCTTTGGGGTATATCTACATCGGGCCAGAAACGTGATGTCTTTGAGCCGTCGTGACCATCGACTCGACCATGAAGCCACTTTGTAGGTGTGTTGGATGGCTGGTTGCCTTCCGGATGCGCTGAAGGGTGCTGCAGACCTAGCTGTCCCTTGATCTTTCCTGCAGAGGAAGGTTAAAGCAGTTAGCGAGCCCTGACGTCCACACGAACCATGTAAATACGTGCCTGAGTTAGCCGCATTGCTTTTCTTCCGCTTCTTTCCGACGGGAGGGCCGATTTTGAGTTTGGAGGGAGACAAAGGAAGTTCAGATTCTTCAACTTCTGGTTCGTCCAGAGTTTCAACTATTGCCCTTGGACGAGATGATTGGGATACAACCACCTCAACTCTCACTTTCCTCTTCTTCCGTGGAGGACCAGGCAAATCTTCGTCTTCGTGCCCTGTCGATGGTCCTTCCGTATCTCTCTCACGTTTGCGCGTGTACCTCCCAGTGCGTTTGGGGGGTGTTGGTGATGGAACGCTGATGAAACGACGCGTTTTATGCGTGGGGCGGGAGGTAGACGCGTATGCAGATGTTCCTGTATCCTTCGAAGCCGTAGACGAAGCCCTCTTGCTCGTCGCCACTGACGAGACTTAGCATGCCTCTGTAAAGGAGGTAAACAAAACACACCTGATCGTCGCCCTTTAGTTCTCCTCTTCGCCGCTTTCTCCTGCTCCCATTTATGTATAAGATCCTTGGTGAAGTTGCTCTTGGGTTCCCATGATGGCTTGTAGGGATTTCCGTCGTCATCGAGGCCCCCCATTTCGCCCGGTACTCCATCCGACCACCGCGACCTCGGCGTTCGGCGAGGATCTTTTCAACAGCCCATAATTTTTCGCCGGGCTTTTCTTTGAACTGACTCTGAGAGGTCTCAAATTCGTGCGAAGCGACGGAGGAGTCGTCAGACATAGGATGGAGGAGGTTTCGGTTGAGTGCTCCGCTGAGGCTCAGCGCTCAGCGCTCAGCGGCTGCAGTCGACCACCAGGGCTGGCCGCTGGCGTCTCTTACAATTCGCTAAGACACGATCACGTGAAATGTGCAGCAGCTATGCGTTTCCTTATGGGAGATTCAGTAGCAGGTTGATAATCCGCACATGGAAGGTGATAATTTATGCTACTCGAAAGAATGACACATTCTAAGAACTAACCCTATGCCGCTTGAACGCACCCTCCACATCTGCAGCCGTGTACTCCAGACTCACTCCAGTCTCTTTGTAGCACTGAGCAATCCTCTTGTTGAAGAGGTCCGTGATGCGCAACAACTCCTCTTCGCACGCCTTCCAAACCCCCACCATGACGGTGCCTGGTGCAATTCCTGTATTGGCACTAGCGTCCTCGGTTGTGGCCTTCTCCGACGCCTCGTCGAAATGCTTCTCGACACGCTTGAACAAGGTATCGACATATTTGCGAATATCCTTGGCGTTGTAGTCCTTGACGACTTCTTGAGCGAAGACTTGGAGTAGCTGCTATTCGAGGACACTTCGGTCGGAGCGGTCGTCTTGAGCAGACGCTCCACTCCCTCGAAGTATTCCTGTTGACCCGTGAGGCAAGCCAGATCAAAGCGACACAGACACGTACAATGATCTTGGAAAACGGTCGTCGCAGGACAATCTTGACGTACGCTTGTAGATTCTCCTCGTATATTGCTTCTGCACGCTTCAAAAACGCGGCTACAGTGCCAATCTCAATCTGCGAGACCTCTGCGACGAAGAAGTGCATGTTCTCTGTGGTACAACAATTGAGTATGAGTTTGCCGGACGAAATAAGGCGAACCCCTCACCAATGATTATGACGTGGTAGTTTAACATTCCTTTGTCTTCCTCGTCACCACTCATCTTCGCCATCTGCTTGAGGGCATCAAACATGGCCTGGACGATGTTATCATACGCGGCGTCCACGAATTGGCGAATCTCAAGTGTATCCCCTCCAATGAGCTGGGTCTCGATACGACTGATGTACGTAGGGAAGAACTTGATGAAAGGCGCCACGCCTTTGCGCTTCTTGCTGGTGAGCTTTGTCTCCTCGATCGACTTGATTTGGTCATTCTAAATAGCGATTCAGCGAACACAGCCATGAGGAGATCACTAAAACTTACGACGCGTCGTTCGAACACAGCCTTGAGACGCATATGCTGTTTCTCCAAGACTGTGAGCAGAAAGGCATTCCCTTTTTCTTCCGCTTCTGACTGAAACTTCTCAAGCGCAGCGAGCATGCCGACCACTTGCCTATACGGTTACTCAGTGACTGTACGTCCGTGTTCGTTGAATGGCATACCAACTGTCCCGCGTAAGTGCGACATCTAACCAGCTCTTGAGCTCGATAGGCAGAAAACCGAAGATGAGGTCCATCGCTCCTCGGACAAGTTTCATGGTGGCTGGACTGAGACCAGCGAATCGAGCGGCTTGACGTCGGAAGTAATTCTCCAAGCCCATGTGATCTGCGAATGTTTGCGAGACGTCGTCCATCTGAAGGAAATATGAGACCCATCCCTCCTCGGCGTAGATTGTGCGAGCCAGCTGCTCAAGAGCCAGGCCCAAGGCCTAATGCATGGACGTTAGGCACTGAGCTTTTCCGCGGTCAAAAATGAATACCTCGGCAGCCCGAAGCTCGCCGTCGCCACCGTCTTTCTTCTCACGCCTTTCTAAAGGCGAGCGAACGATAGTTCCTGCGCGACGCATATTTTGCGCTGCTTTGGAAGTATTGCTTGTTGAAGTGACTCCAGAGAAGCCTATTTGAACCGTGAGTAGGTCGCTGCAGTTGCAGCTGCATCTTGCATCGTACCTTCCGCTTCCTCTTCTGTCGGTGCCTTCTTGATCATGGAAGCGTACACAGTGAGCATAGCTTTGGTCTGACTGGCGTGTAGTTCACTGGCCGCGGAAAAGTACGCCTAATAGCGTGATTAGTAAATTGTGTGTGGATACTGCGGATAAAGCCTTACTGCACATATCTTGGCATACGCGCTTTCGTCCATTTCCTTGAGATAGAGCAACAGACCACGGTAGCGTTCTAAGTAGGACTCCAGGTTCCGGTGATCCTTAATTGTTACGCGACCCCTCGAAGACTTGCTGATGCCATTGTCGTCACCCAGTAGCATCTTCCCCTGTTAACTGGTTGAGTCCGGAACATAGGAGTGACGTGTTGGTTGAATACCCACCTGAGCAGTGAAAACGATGGAGAGATAGTCAAGCACGCGTTTGCAGAACTGTGCATTGTACTTCTTGTACTCATCCAAACGCTCCATAGTCGCCGACATGTCTAACTTCAGAATGAGCAGGGAGTGAAATGAACGGTGGGTTGAACGAACCGCGATCTCGACCAGCTAGTAAGGCTTTGTATAGCACTGCTGTAGATTTCTCTAACTTCTGTATGCTCCCGGTTTGTTCTAGAGATTCTTGGGTGAGAGCGAGCAAGGAGCTAGAATCAACTTGGACAGTTTGCTACAGGCACCATGAATGAATTTTATATTCCCGCTGAACATAACAGCATCGAACTCACCAGAAGCTCCTCGAGTTCATCCAGCAGCGCCCGTTGGTTCTGAGTCTGGACCTGCAAACCACGCCCCTGGCTTTGAATGTACGCAATGTCGTCACTGACAGCCTATGAGGGCATCAGACACACCAATACAGCAGAAAAAGACAGATATCCTGACATTGAGGTATATCTTGTAAGATGACATGACACTCTCCATGTTATCGAGCTCCAGTATCGCTTCGTCCAGGTATTTGAGTACGGTCCCTATTCGATCATCAGACTCGATGAACGAGTGGATGTTTGCCTAGATGACATCGTGAATCGTCATGAATAAGAGTCAGAAGACCGCAAACAAACACACCTTATCCAGTGCCATCAACTCGTCCAGAAGCCTGGCCTCGATCTGCTCTGCCGTCCCTGTTAAAGCGCGTCTACCGAGAATGTCGTCGCTCGCCCATTCATATCCCTCGAGCATTTCCTCTACGCTTTCCAGAGTAGCCTGAGCACTTTCTTCTTCCACTTCCCCGGCTCCTTCGCCTTCTGCATCGCCTTCTTCGTGGAGCATGGTGTCTCCGGACAATACTCGATTGAGCAGTGCTTGGTTTGTGGTGTCGTAGAACGAGACACGAGTATTTTCGCGTCGCGGCGCTCGAGGAAGGGGGGTAGAACCGTTGGTTTCTGATGGTCGAGGGCGGGCGGTAGGATTAGGAGTGGCGGCTTGGGAGCGAGAGGTAACAAATTCAGACGAGGCACCGTACGTTGACCTCGGCGGTGGTTGGGCCACGGAAGCTGGGGATGTTGAGGGCGCATCCAACGAAGGCCGAGAGCCATACCCGTTCATTCGCGAGTCGACATACTGGGATTGCGGTTCGGACTGTACCGAGGTCACTGAGGATGGATACGCGATTGATGGAACTATGCTCGACGTAGTCGCGGCGGACGTTCGACTGGAAGTATCCGCGTTCGAAGGTGCTCGACCATGTCGCGGTCGTAGGGCACTTGGAGGTGGTAGAGGCTCACGAGACGGTGTCGTGGGGCGGGTGCGGGAAGGTGTAGCTGCCCGTTCGGGCACTGCAGTGGGCGGAGCTTTGGTGAAGTCCGACGACTCCGCGGGACTCCGTGGTCGCCTCGCTCTCGAAGATGACCGTGCACGACCTGGAGTGCCGACTGTTCTTCCATTCTCGTACCTGCCGTTCTGGTAGGAAGAAGAGGTATCTGCATAGCCATTGGCCGCTGTGCGGCGGGGTGTTGCTGTAGGCAATGGCGCGCCATTCGTCGGGGTAGGTGCACGGTCCATGCGCTGGAATGCGGGTGGTGCCGGCCTCGATGCTGGTAAGAAAAGCTTGAACAATAAAACGCAGGCAGTGACAAGAGCAACGCACAGGGCTCCACTGAATCACGCACGCCTGCCAGGTCGAGCTGTGCTGAAGGTCCCGACACGGATCGGAACAGCTGAATCAGTTCCGAGATGAAGTTACTCTGATCCCTCTGGTTCTCTGTTTGCCATCGGTACGTCCGGGACATACTAATGTTGAAGGCGGAAGGCTGAGTATGGTGAGTC
Organism: Epithele typhae; assembly: GCF_022376455.1. NCBI lineage: Eukaryota > Fungi > Basidiomycota > Agaricomycetes > Polyporales > Epitheliaceae > Epithele > Epithele typhae. The sequence goes on along the minus strand of NW_025954194.1, from coordinate 612,493 downwards.
CGGGGCTCGGATCGAGGACTTCAGAAGGTGGCATACATTTAGGACTTCTATGCCTCGCAGCTCAGAGAGTTTCCATGTCTTCCCAACGGAAAAGGACCCATTGGAATTCAGCTTAGACTTGTGTATGAAGCCTACTCCGGTGGTAGATCCTACGAGGGAGAAACTACACTCGAATCAGCAAAGATGGGAGGGCACATATAACTCACTAGAGATGATGATATATCGAGGCTTCTTCCCTCCGCCGTCCCCGGTATCCTCCTCCCAGATCTTGACATGCGCGACATATCTCTCGTCCACCAACTTCGTAGTGAAGACCGAAGAGATTATCCTCTGGCGAACAGAGTCACCATCGGCCATAGCGGAAGGTAGTCACAAAGCGAAGGCGGCAACGCAACCGTTGACTGAGGCAGGGAGTGGTGAGACTGCTGAGGGCAAGAGAGACGGGATGAAGCGGCTCCGACTGCGACGGCAACTGTATTGCACCTCGCAGTATGCAGCACGTGCGGGGTTATAACAGCCGCCCATCTCGTTCCTCATGTTATTCCGGAAGATACATAGCGTTTGGTACATAACACCACACAATGAATGTGCTAATCGCTGATATCTAAAGGTTCATAGAAATCTTTTCTCTTCCTGAACCATCCCAGGAGACCACTTGCCATGCTTGCAACCCTCTCAACCTCCCCATTCTTCATGACCCGGTAACGTTTGCCACGCCATTCCACCTCGCTTCCAAGCATCGCCATTGTCCACACCGGCAACGCTAGAAGCTCTCGCAGAGCCCATGAAACTACGAACATCCAGCGTTTGTCGGCAGGAACGGGATGTCCGGCCATCGACGTATACACGTCCATATCGACAAGGACCCACGCCAGGAAGTGAACGGGAAGGAAGAACCATGGCGACAACCCCAACAGATACCGGAGGCCTAACGACGTGAGGACGCCAACGAACATTGACTCCGTAAATGGTTCTGCGAGTGTCGCGGCGAGAACCATGCGTTTCCGAACCCGGATCCAACGTATTCGGCGGGTGATGTAGTCTATGGGTGACATATCTCCCACCGCGTTCTTGGCGACGTCGCAGGATATGTCATGTCGGAGACCCAGCTCGTGCCAGAGGGAGCCGGCGATCATGTTGTCCTCAGCCAGGAACCGCCCAAACATTTTCAAGCCGCGTTCTCCAGGCTGAAAGCCACCTTGCTCCGCGTTGGCGATGGGACGCAGAGAGCCATTGACACGCTCCATGTCGGACTTGCGGTAAAGGCATGATTTGCCGACGACGCATGAGTCGACCGCCACGGTGTTAATAGCGATGTACATCTTGGCATGGTTTGTGTTGAGAAATGCCTCCTCGATGCAGGAACCAAGGGAAGGCTTGGTGACCCAGGCGAATGGAACATGGTGTACAACGCCTATGCGCCGGCGCAGCGGGGTCGCAGTGGATGGGGGTTCGAGGATATCCACGGCTCGAGCAAGCGTACCCCGGTCCGCCATAACGTTGGAATCCAGCACCCAGAGGATGTCATGAGACGCTTGACGGTAGGCCGTGATGAGGTTGTTGATTTTTGGATTGACTCCCACAGGTTCTCCGTCCCCTAGCAAGACGCGCATTGGTTTATGAATTCACCAGTGGTATTGAAACGACTGGGGAACTCACGGATTGCAATTCTGGCATTCACGGAAGGATATTTGGCCATGAGATCGCGTACGATGGTAAGGGCCTGATCACGCTCGTCTTCTACACAAAAGAAAACCTCGAAGTTCGGGTATTCTTGCATAAATGTCGACTCCAGGTTTTCGTACAGGTTGTGGTCAAGACCTTTGAGGGGGCGGAGGATGGTTACGCCTGGAACTGTATTGGCGGCGGCGGAGGCCAAGGGCGACCGAGGTCGTAGTCTGTACCGCTTGCGACTGAAAAATATGAGTGGTATTTACGGGTGAAGGCATGGATCCTACTTACGCAGCAAGGCAGCCAATCAACCCTATGCTCCATAGGATGATATACCACACTACACTTGCCGAAGCTAAAACGAAGGAGATCATGCCGTCATTGCGAGTCGTTGCTGAGTCGTTAGGCATTGTGTGCAGCAAAGTAAGAGTGAGAAAGCTCCAGAGAAAGAGATGGGAGAAGTCTGTGTTGCGTTCGGCAGGTCTTAGCAGGCATGCGGGAGGCACGAAGAGGGAGGGAGACTCTCTAGCCGTCGACAACGGTGGGATGCAGCTCGCAAACTTGGGTCGCCCCCAGAGGCCTGATCCGCGGAGTCGGAGCACGCGTGATCCGTGGGCACTTTGTGACTGCTCGCGTTGACCCTCGTCACGCGCGGTCGGTGGATCGAGCGCGCCCGTCTTCTCTGTTTCCTTCGGCCACCTTCTTCCAGTATCCTATCTCTTTCTCATCCCGACACACGTTCGAAGGACGACCCATGGATCCTTGGAAGGACAAGTTTGATCAGGGGGTCAAGTGTTTCCGTTTGAGGAGGTACGAAGAGGCTCTGGAACACTTCTCCGCCGTAAGGACTATTCGTTGTTCGGACGGAAACGACGTCCCCTCATACCATACACAAGGCACTTGATACGGGAGGAGACGGTTACCCCATACGGGACTCGCGGGCGGCGGTGTACCAGAAACTTGGCAAGGTCAAGGAGGCCCTACAGGACTCCAAAGCGGCGATTGATCTTCAGCCCCGCCGTTGGCAGGTACGTTGCAGTTCTCATAGTCGGCCTTTTACTAAGCCAGACCAGGGCTATTCGCGGTCTGCGCAACTATTCTTTCAACTGCGCAAGCTGCCAGCCTCAATGCGTATGGTTGACCTCGCACTTGAGCGAATGTCTCCGGACAAGAACACACAACGAGCCGCGATGGCGGAGTTACGCTCGAAAATCCAATCCGCTCTTGATGAGGACGCTCTGCAGGCATCTCGTCTCATCTCACAACAGGCCTATCATTTCGGCAACCTCCCCATGGAGATCGCCCACACCATCTTTGCCGTGCTCTTAGACGACGACCACGCGTATGTCGTACGACTGGCTCAAGTTTGCAAACAATGGCGCGCCACCATCCTAGGAGCTCCTGCCTGCTGGAGGACTCTTGTCTTGTCAGAAAGGAGCCCTAAACGCAAACTCAACCTGTGGAAAGAACGCTCAAGGGATCATATTCAGCACCTTCACATCCTTGTAGACTTCGCCAACGATAGCGATATCCCTGAAGGGCTTTCCAGCCTTTCGACGTCATCTCTTATTACGCTCAGGCTCCGGGGAATTCGTCTCAGCCACATCCCCCGGTATTTGCCCAGCATTGCCTCAGCGATCGTACAACCGCTTCGTGCCTGGGATGGTGCCTCTCCCGTCGACGTTGCCGGAGTCGTTGTGCGTAATGAACATGAAATCTCCTTTCACTGCACCGATCTCTCACTGCCCAAATCCACGACACTGTGCGATTGGATTCACCTTGTGGGCACCCTTGAAGATCTGAACACATTGACGGTTGATAGCCCGGGCGACAACTGGATCCATCTGTTATGGCTCCTTCACAAGAACCCACGTCTCACCGCCCTCGATATTCAACGTGTTCACCCTCGGGCCATAGAGACGGAGGTCGCCCCCGATAATCGACACATTCCATCTACGGTCGTACTCCCCAAGCTCCATTCGCTCTGCCTGAACAGGGCAAACCCGAATCGCATACTATCCCGCTTACAACTCACGGCCCTCAAAGAGCTGCAAATTGCGACGTGTCAAATCGTCTTCGAAGCGCCCTTCTTCCAATCCAATTACTTCCCGATATCACAATTGACTTCATTGTCCCTATCTGCCGTCGTTTTCTTACCACAGCCCTTCATGAACCTACTCGAAAGTGCGGTCATGCTGGAAACCCTACACCTCATCGCTGTTGGTGAGCGTACTGCAGGTCCCATCCTCGAGTTTCTCGCGCAGCCACGCACTCTTCCAGATGATCACTCCTCGGACAGTCTCTCCCTCCCACACGTACGCTGCCCTTCCATACGACATCTGGATTGTTCGCAGAATCCGGATGTCACAGGAGGCCCGCTCGTACGTCTCGTGAAGCTGCGCATTCCAACGACGGAGAAGTCGGTGGAGGACGTGTTGACGATCCAAGGCGATCAAGCACCATCAGGCGTACTGTGTTCCTCAGCAACAGTGGTTCCACTACAATCATTGCGCATCGACGGCTGCCCACAAGTGGATCATGGCGTGCTACCATGGCTGCGACAAGCAGTTCCTGTCGTCAGCTGTGTCTATATGACAAAGAAGGCTGCGGGATGGAAGCGATGACGAGAAACGACAGAATGCTGCGAGATATCTCTACGACACAGGGTACGCTCTGTTCGTTCTGTGTTCTGCCTTCCTGCTTACTGTAGTTCTGTTAACCCGAACAGCTCGATAGTATTCTTCCATCCCTTCTCAACCACCTTCTCGAACGGCACGCCGTCGTTCAGTTTGTGGATCACCCAAGCCACTCCACCGACAGCACTGGGTTCGTTGCGACCTTTAACCGGTCGGCCGTATACGAAGGACTCGGGTTTTGTGCCTTGAGGGAAGTACACCGAGTTAAGCGAAGATGAGAGGCTCGACAAGTGGGCTCTCGAAGCATGGGTCGAAGTCATGGTGCACCAAGGCGCATCTGTATATGGAATAGAATCAGCGAATCGTATATCCACTCAGGACGTTTACTATGCTACCTGTCTCGAACATGATCTTATCGGGACGGATTGCCTTCGCTGTCGCCAAGTTCTCTGCGGTCTTGAGCGAGCAACCATTTACACTAGACCATACGGTTGTCAAGAAAATGCAACCAGCCGAGCTTGCCCTATCGCACCTGACATGGAGCCCCATGTCCATCTTGGAGCATATGTGGTGAGCACAGGCCAAGTTTTCGGAGACCGTCCGATCGACCTACCACTTCGATCGCCTCTTCGGGCGTGCCCGTAAAACTGTGGACGACACCACCCTTCCCGCCTGCAGCAGAGCCGCCATCTTTGTCGAATCCCTCTTCGCGCAATATAGAGACGAAATCTGCATGCGCCGCACGCGAATGGAGAAACAGCGGCAGGTGGTATTTCTTCGCCAAAGCGAGCTGCGCTCCTGAACCCACGGCATGAGCCACCCGTCCGAACCAGGGAAGCAGCCTGCAAGACTCACTAAAGTGGCGGCGCTGCACGTCCTCCTTGGCAAAGTGCAGTCGATCGTAATCTGGATGGTCGAATGTCAGGCGTTGGCTCCGGACGGAACCTTGGCTGGCCCGCGCGGGCTTGTGCGCCCACTTACCCAGTCCACATTCGCCGATGGCGACGACCCTTCCGGGACCGGTCAGGTTGGCGGCGATCAGGTTGTCGAGCTCTTCCAGGTACTTGCCGGGCCCGCCTCTGAACTTGTCGAACTCGGCGGAGCGGGTGGGGTGGCAGCCCACGGTCGCGTAGAAGCCGAGCTGCTTCGCTAGCTTGAGAGCCTCTTTGGACTCGTGTAGGCTGGTCCCTGTGATGATCATGCTCTGTACGCGTGCAGCCCTACAGCGCTCGAGCATGGCTTCAAGGTCATCTAAGAGCATGCATGTAAGAGGACGGATGCTTCAGGTCATACTAGAGTGAGAAGTCACACCGTCGTGTTTCTGTCTTCCATGATACAACCCTCTGAACACTGGGTCGGTCAAGTTGACTGAAACCAAGAGATGTGGATCTTCAGTGTACACTATGAGAATGACATCACACTGACCTCCGATGTCTACGGAAGATCGTCCGATGAGTGTTCAGTGAAACTTTGCGCAGAGACATTGACATACCAATGAAACGATACGTCTGGGGAGAGTGAGTGCTGTCCTGGGGTTTGGCAGTGATGACGGTCACAGGCATGGTTTGCACTGCACGCGCGATGGGTGATGGTCTACCTGGTATGTTCCCGGGGATAAGGCGGGTTCTTCGGAGCTGAGCAGAAGCGAACCTGGCGCACTTCATACCCTTCAAGCCAGTGCACGGGATTTTAGAACGGCCAGAGCGCCAATTGGCGGGGGCTCTTAGAATTTCCATCCGTGGGCGGTCCACAGCCTCTGGACCTCCGCACACTTCGTGTCTCACTCGATCTTAATTGCTTCGCATGCTCACACTGCGGGCAGATCCCTTTCGAAGACACGCGCGGAGCCCGCAGTCTTCTCGGGCAACAGGGGCGGGTGAGTGGTACTTGTCTCATCCGGAGTAAACCACGGGGAAATCGAGGACCCCGCGGAGTGCAGCCACATCAGCAAAAGGTGTTTTCCACGGTAGCGCCCGATAGCACGCGACACTGCCATATCGGGACAGGTCGTCTATTGTCCGCGCGACAAATGATGGCAGTAGAACGGTAGCAGCTGATATTCATTCGGCTTTGATATGACATTTGATCACATTCCGTGGCCGCATACAGGATATGATGGATCTACTACAGGCACTAGTAGTTTAGACAAAAAGCTGCAGTCGATGATATGTTGATGATAGTAGACGATCATGCGCTCCTCCAAGGGTGATCCATGGCGCGCGCGGGGTGCATGAGAAGTCTGCATTGAGCTATACGGTTGGTTCGTGAGCGCGCGAATGGTGCGCGCGGCAGAGAACGCGGTGCGCGTGAGCCTCGAGGATATAAGTATACGGCCTCACCGAGTCACCGCGCAGCCACTCCACCAACTCTGGCTTCCTAGCGCAAATACAGTCCTGCAAACACGTTGGAACTTGGGGCGCTGCCGGCAGTGGTCGGGTGCAAGTCGTGCACGACCTTGCCTGTCAAGCGACGCCGAGCCTAGTTCGGCCCAGCTGCCAGTGAACTCCCAATAAGGAATGTTCTGCTCCCGGGCCCCATCCTCCTCGATATCCAATGATTCGACAAGCTATGACCTCTGCAGCTTGAAGCTCTACCAATGCGACTGGGAAGAGGTCTTGAGATAAGGCCGTTGACGTTAGACGATGGAAGATTGGCGTTGAAAGCGATCTCACTCTCGAGAGCTGGCTGGGAAGCGTCAGATCTGGCGCATTGTTTGCAGATGGCACCATGAGTTGATTGCGGGTGGGGCGATGATGATCAAGACGCTCGGGCAGCAGGGCCCAGTGCACCTCCGAAGAGCGGCCGCCGGGTAGGTCAAGTACACGGTCCTCGTCAGCGTGGAGAATGACCCTGAGACGTATGGAGGTCGGTGTGAGCTGCGACATTCTGAGGTCCATTGCTTACCATGATTTCCTGCTGATAGTCACGGAGGCGCCGCAGTGGCGTCCTGCTTTGGCCTCCCTATTGTTTCCAGACACGGGCGCGTGTGCTGGGTTGCGCGCCTACTGGGCTTTATCCGCGACCACCATCATCCCCCAAGCGCGATGTGCCACTCACACTCGCGCGCGATGTATCAAGACACGGTGAGTTCTTCCTCATTCCCCGCTCTCGGCATCTCGCTCACGTACACACTTGTGTCGACACATGGCTTTGAACACCTCACCCACACCGGCGAAAGCCCACACCCTCAAGACTGCGGGTACAAAGATACGCTTGAGTACGTCGCCCATGGCCACGGGTCGGTCACTTGTGAGGCCTGATTCCTCAGCCTCGCCGACAGTTTCAATGTGGCGCCGCGCGCTCCCATGCAAGCCAGCGACCCAACACCATTCACTTGCCACCGGGGATTCAAGGCGATGTGGAGGTGCGGCAGCCACCGGCTCCGTGGGAGCATGGTGTACAGGTATGTCTTCAGAACGTCCGAGCGCGGCAGGCGAGCCGCGAGCAGGATATTACGGTGACCCGCATGGTCGAGCCCGCTCATCCCGACCTCCTGCTGCTAGATCTGCGCGCGACCGCTTCCGGTAGGCGTTGCTGAACGCGCGCGACGCGTCCGCCCCGAGCAGCCGCCCGTTCGGCAGGAGCAGCGGCTCACTGGTTTGTGTTCCTCTTCCTCCTCTACCGATATCTGTTCTGCAGCCGCTCATTCCACCAAGTCCATAGCGGCCTCGACCGATCTGGGTGATTGCCCCGCGCAAGCAAGGCGGTCTCGAGTCGGCCCACATGTCCATGTCCCACGAGTACGGCGTCCTCATCGAGGACGAGGGGATCGCCCTCTGTGGGCTTCTCATCAGAGTCGACCCTGTAGGGTGCCCTCAGGTACGTCCTTGGTGGAGCGGCACACTTCCGGGAATCGCGGCTGATTGTGCGTTCGGTTGAGCTGGACAAGCAAATTACGATCAACAACCTCCCCGTGGGCCGCTCTGTCGAGGGGATCCGGCTCGTGAAGGCATTCCAGTTCTCCTGCGTGCGTCTCTCTTCCTCCGCGTTCCCTGTGGCCGCACCCGCTGACTTCTTCCGCCTCCCTCCCCCTTCCCCGACGCGACCATCCACGCTCAAGGCGACCACCTCCCCGCGCCCAACCAATTCACCCTTTCGCGCCCATGGCGCCCCTCCATGCCCGACCTGTCTATCTTGCCACGCTCAACCGACCTTTCCGCGCTCTCCACATTGACTCCTCTATCAGGTAAGCGATCTCTCGATACGAATTTTCTACATTACTGACCACTCCGATAGTACTCACGATGGCAGGGAACCCTCCCTCAATTCGGGGAGACGTGCTGGGAGAGAGGCTTCAAGCTCGGCCACATCGCCGACCATGTAAGTTCTTTATTCTGCTCATGTGTCCGTTGTGTAGAACACCGGCTGTTTCGTATTTAACCCGAATGGATTATCGTGTGATTGGATCATACTACCTGTGCGATTATATGTACGCCCCTGTGTGCGACGGAAGGCGACAGTGTTCTGCAGTTATCTGTCATCTCCTCCGCTAACTCTGACCTCTTATAGTGTAATACTATCAACTCATGCGCTGCAGATGACCGATATACGGTCGCGTGCGCACTCAGACTTGATAGCCCTGCCCGCGAGAATCGATCATCAGTTGATAGCGGAAGAAGCAGACGGCCGTACAATACGGGTTACTGCATTCTTTGGATACTAATCTACCTTCTATTGTCTTCGCTAGCACTAACTACCGTACGCTACAAATGCCCCAGTGCACGATCATACGCTATCGTTTCCGCACCTACTTTGCTGATGCAGGATCCGAGAGCAATATGGTCGCCACCAGGTCTTCTGACTTCGACCCCGTGCCGCCAGAGCCCGCCTAGTCCCTTCGGCACGGTCCCCGCTCACGGTGCTCGGCTCATCTCCTTCCCGAGCCGAGGTACATTATTCGACGCGCTCTCCTTCTCAGCCCCGCCGTCCCGACTCAGGTTCCTTTCCTCACTGCACGCCTCTCCACCCGCCATGTCTGTCGAACGCGTCAAGCAGGTGGTCTCTCACCTCATGCCTGGGTCCTCCAAAGGCCGCGCCGCTCTCACGCGCAATTCGCCCAATGACGTAGTGATCACCATGGCCATTCGCTCGCCACTGTGCAAAGCCAAGAAGGGAGGATTCAAGGACACAAGGTAAGTCTTACGTTATATCCTGCGCTGGCCGAGATGCGGGAGATGGGCTGTGGCATGATTTAAGACTCACGCATGACACAGGAGCGATGAGTTGTTATACGAGATCTTCAAGGTGCAGCCCTCTTCACTCAGACGCGTGGAACATGCGGATTGACTTTCGGGTGCACTTCAGCATTCTGTCGCACATTCCAACATAGATCCTGCGCTTATTGGAGACATCACCGTTGGAACTGTCCTGACGGCCGGCGCCCCACATCAAGCTCGCAGGGCTGCGCTCGCGGCCGGCATTCCGGACACCGTGCCGCTGCAGACCATCAATCGCTGGTGTTCCTCCGGGCTCATGGCTGTGACCGACATTTCAAACAAGATCAAGGCTGGACAAATCGATGTTGGACTCGCCGTGGGATTCGAAAGCATGTCAGACAAGTTCGTGACATAGGAATTGACCATTGTTTGTCGCCACTCTGATCTCTGATCCACGATACAGCCCGGATCGCGGTGGACCGCCCAGCAGCGACATTGTCAAGGAAAGCCAGTCGGCTCGGGATGCGTCGATGCCCATGGGCTGGACGTCTGAGAACGTCGCCGAGGAATTCAACGTCTCCCGGGAAGACATGGACGCCTTGGCCGCCTTGTCCTTCCAGCGTGCAGAGAAGGCAGACAAGGAAGGGATCTTCGCCTCGGAGATCGTGCCTTTCACCGCCTTCGTCAACGATGGCACCGGAGCGCGCACTACGAAGCTTGTTAGCAAGGACGACGGTATTCGGTATGGCACAACGAAGGAGACCCTTGCCAGAGTGAAGGCGGCATTCCCACAATGGGGCAAAGGCCAGACGACCGGAGGAAACGCAAGCCAGATCACTGACGGAGCGGCGGCCGTGTTGCTCATGACGCGGAGAAGGGCTGAACAGCTTGGGCTGAAGATCCTGGCGAAACACGTCGCGACACAGGTCGCCGGTCTCGCGCCGCGCATCATGGGCATTGGTCCGTCGATTGCTATCCCCAGGGTGTTAGAAGCCACGGGGTTGTCGAAGGACGATGTTGACTTGTTCGAGGTACGTGCCATATTTCGTCTTAGTCGCATGGCTGAAGTCAAACGCGTGGCAGATCAACGAGGCCTTCGCATCAATGTACGTGTACTGCGTCAACAAGCTCGGATTGGATATCGAGAAAGTGAACGTGAATGGAGGCGCTATAGCGTTCGGCCATCCTCTTGATGAGTATTTTTGCGTCGACAACAGTTGATCGTGTTCTAACCATGGGTCGGTCATCCACGCTGCACCGGTGTTCGGCAGATCGCGACTGGACTGAACGCACTCTCGCGGCGCAATGGCAAGGTAAATACTCATCTGACATAGGGTGGTTGCCGAGATTAACGCTGCGGCGTGCACGCAGATCCTCGTCACGTCGATGTGCATCGGAACAGGGATGGGAGCGGCTGCAGTATTTGTTGCAGAATGAGATTCATGTTGTCGTTCGTATAGATAATAGACAGTGGTGAACCGTGAGAGGACGGACCGCGGGCTAATTCTCCATGGCTGTGTGGGCGTTCACGCTGAATTTGACGGCTGCGGACTGCGGAGAGGGATGATGACGGCGTGCGTTGTTGATCGTCAATCGCTCGGCATGTGCAGTGAAAGATGAGAGCGGCGGGACTAGCTAGTAGTACTTATGTCCTATATAAGAGGCGGCCTGGAGGGGAGCCTACTCGTGCGAGGCTCGGCCAAGAATAGCGGCCGAAAATAGCTGTGCCAGGGTGGTGCAGGGTGGTGCCGGGTGTGCCGGCGGGGCGCGACATTGAAGAGCGATGTGAACGCTCGCCGGGTCCCACATCTTGGCCTCCGACGACCATCTCTCCCGCCTCCCGCCTTTCTCTCTGCACGTCCTCCAGCAGGCTCCTGCGTCCTCTCTTTTTCCCTCCTCCCCCTCGGGGCCTGTGGCGCCATGTCTTACAACGCGACTTACAACCACTCTAACGCTTCCAACCTCCACGCCCCGTACAACCATAGCAACGCCTCCAACCCTTCTCCCTACGGCTCAGGCGACCCCTACTATAATGAGTCCACCGGCTTCATCACCCCCTCCAACCCCAAGAAGGGCACCAGCAAATGGATCAAGATCGGCATCCCCGTCGCTGTTCTTGTGATTGCTGGTGCCGTCGTCGGTGCCATTCTCGGGATCCGCGCCAGCAAGTCCACAACAGGCTCCTCGTCTACAAAGTCCGGGTCATCGTCCGGCAACAACACTAACAACGACGGCTCCAAGCTGTTTGCTACCGCGACGGATAGTCTATACCTCCTCCCCATCTACCCGTCCACGGTACGTGCATTACTTATGTTATCAGTCTTCACGGGCGCATAGTCTTCCGAGACCCTCGCTCCGGCATGTGCCGCGACGTTCTTCGACGGTCTACCGTCTACTCCCATTCACAGCCGTTCGCTTTGTTTTTCCGCGTTTCCTCCATTGAGCTCTGTTGCTCTGCAGTCCTTGCTGACCCAAGTCCTCAGACTAACAGCGCTCTGTACACCTCGCCCACAATCTCTTCGGGCTCCACCTGGCCATCGGATTCTTTCTCCCCCTCCAACCCTTCCGTCACCAGCGTTCGTTCCGATCGCCCTCGTATCATCGCCCCCTCGTACAAGTGGGAAGCTCTGCCTACCCTAATCTCGAGCAACCCTTACCTCAAGTTCTGGAACGACACCATCTTTGGCAATGCCACCAACTACTACAGCCTTCCTGTGGTTCAGTACTTCATGGACGGTGACAGCGGTATCTTGGATAACTCGCGCGAGGTCAAGGAGCGCGTCAAGGCGTTTTCCTATGTTTACCGGCTGACCCAGGACACCAAGTGGGTGGATAGGGCATGGAAGGAACTCCAGGTATGCATCCCTGTCCGCACATGCCTCTCACGATCAAGATTTAACGGGTTACACAGAACGCCGCTGGAAATGGCACGGCATCGTTTGGTCCCGATGGGTCTGACAAGTGGAACCCCACCCATTTCCTTGATACTGCTGAAATGACCTCTGCGTTCGGCATTGCCTACGACTGGCT